>NW_019091194.1:5039222-5666018 GCF_002217175.1 Folsomia candida | reverse complement strand
CATCTTGGACCTATGGACACAATATATTGGAAAAAATTAGCCATTACCGCACCACCGACAAGAAATATATTTAGTCAAAATATTATACTCACACACCCATCAGAATAAAGCGTCCCCCAAGAAACCACTCCGTCGTAAAGATGGTGATCAACACCATGAGAATATTTAACATTTCGCAGAGCATAAATCCAGAAAAGTAACGTTTGTTAGATGAAGAGTGCAATGTACTCGCGAAGGATTTCCAACCAGGAGGAAGAACTAACTGAGGCGTTTGTGTGGCACATTCTTTAATCGATGAGGTCCCATCCTCATCGCAATTGAGAGATTCCGGATTGAGGGAAACTTGTTCCGTTGAGGTTAAGGCGCAGAGTGAGGCTAATCTTCCTTTCTCCACAAATTTGCTCCAGACGAGTTGCGGAATGTGAAACGTTATGCCTTGCAAGAGGAGGATAAACGGTACCCATTGAAAATAAGGATGATAGTGGGTCACACTAATGTAGCCTTCCCCTCCGCCGAAAAATGAGTCCGACTCTGGATAGCGAAAAGTGCGAAAATTCATGAAAAAATTTGGGACAGAAATTTAAGTATATTTTCATGCATACCATTTCTCGTGGCAAAAGTTCCCTTTGTGTAGCAGAACTGATTCAGTGGTTGAGACTCCAGTTTTGTACCTTCGTCCGATGGTCTAATGCATTTGAGATGGTCAGCAAAGAACTGCTGAATGAAGAGGAGCGTTGATGTGACCAAGAGTGCCGTGGAAGCGTATTTTGTGTGTGTTCGGAATAATAAATTGGTCGTTGAGATTGATTCACGCTTGTGATACGGTAAAATTCCGTCTTGGATTATTTTTAGAAATGCGATTACTTGCGCCATAGTGCAGAGTAAAAAAAAAATAATGATCAAGTAATTTTAATTGTTTAATTATTTAGTAACTTTCACTGTTAATTTTACAGGAATTTATTTTGTACCATTTTCCTTCCTTAGTAAAATATACACCTGTCACCGACTCCCAGCACTAAAATAGTAGTGACTAAAACTATAAAGTAGCTTAAGGTGGGTAGATTGTTCTCAATCATGCCGTTTTATCGATTTATTTTTAATATCACGACACCGACGCTGCATTCCGTTACATATTATAGAACTTCATTCGCGCATGTAGTACTGCCAAATTCCCCGTTCCATGGATTTGTTTTTCACTAAACCAGTACTAAATGGGTACATTTGATGCATTTATTAATTCTAAGTGCACTAATGTATCTAACTCTTAATATGCGATTTTGACGCCCAACTAGCTAGTTAAATATGCTAGCAATATATCAGTTTAAAGTTGTATATAAAACTTAATTAAACCCATCGTAATTCCCAAACCTACAACAGCCGCAAGCCACATGGCAAATAAAATAACAAATGCATATTACTATACTACTGACGACTACAGTGCCTAATAATAAGGTCATCGCTGAGTATATTCTCATATAAACTGTGCATATACCAAGGTATAAATTTGCACACCACAAACATTATCATACAGTCAACCAGCAAGGAATGTCAAATAATGGCACTACTCAGCTTTTAAGTATACAAGTATTTTCAATAAGCCAGAATTCCAATGAATGAGTACGCTTAATCCACTATGTGTGCGGTAATCCACTCAATCCACCAGAGATACATATTTACATACATGTGTAATATATGTACATAATGCATTGAAAGTTTTTAACCCAGAATGAATCGTATTCGTATTAGCGTTACGAAAAACCCGTAACTTCCTCAGATTTTGGCAGAATGAGTTGCAATTTGCTGATCATTTTGAATTCTTCCCAATTTTATTGATATATTTAATTAAAGGGTTGAAAGGTTAATTATAGCTGCAGTATGATAAAAATTGATTTTTAGTAATTTTGGCATAGGTTTGTCATCAACCATGATGAGCATTTTCATTGCTATTTTAATGTAAATATCCAGATGTACATACGTATAGTACTAAACAACGTACGTGTAAGAAAGACGTGCTTGATGCAATAATTTAATAACCGATTTATATTACGTCCTGTCAAATTGTGCAAATGAAAAAACCAAATAAAATTTCGGGTCTTACAAGGGAACCTTAAGTACTGTCACCTCTCGATTTCCTTCCAAATAGTCTTAATCGACAGATAATTTAATGAAACTAAAACTTTGTCATAGAACATGCGGTGCAAAATCACGTTTTCGCGAAATATTTAGCGAGAGCTGCACCAAAACGTGTCATTTTCCCAATGCTTTTAATATAGTTACCAGCCTTCGAACGAACTTTATAGAATATTGATTAATTATAAACCTGTCCGTGTAATTTCAAGCCTGATCACGAGTATGCTATAAGCTGATGCAAATATTTGCCATTTGTTGCAAACTTTTTTGCAAAATTTCGCAATTTTAAATTTGGTTGTTTTTTTAATTTTGCAAAATGTGTAAGTGATAAAATTTATTTTTCATGTTGCAAATATTTGCAATTTTTTTGCAACTTGCAAAAATGAATATGGGAAATAATTTTTAAAATTGCTTAAAATTTAAAAGGATTAGTTATTTTAAGTGTTTTCATGAAAAATTTGAACGATGTAAATTTAATATAAATTTCAATTTTTGCAAATGTTCGTAAATTTTTCGAAATTAGTAAAATGATTTTTAAAAAATCTTGCAAAAAAGAGCAAATTTTGTGAGTATGACAAAATTTGAATTTGCGAAATTTTGCAAAAAAAAGTTTGCAAAAATTGGCAAACATGACATCAGTATTCGTGATCAGCTTTGAAATTAAGCGCACAGGTATGTACGCACAGGTTGAACAATATTCTACATATAAACTTCATGAAAAAGCTGCTGGCTATATTAAAAGCATTGGGAAAATGCCAGGTTTTGGTGCAGCTCTCGCTAAATATTTCGCGAAAATGCGATTTTGCACCGCATGTTCTATGACAAAGTTTTAGTTTCATTAAATTATCTGTCGATTAAGGCTATTTGGAAGGAAATCGAGTGGTGACAGTACTTAAGGTTCCCTTGTTAGCTGATGATGTAATTATTTGCGCACTAATATTATATTCGGCTTGTCTTTTAGAGAGATTGAATTAGCATGACGAATCGAATAAATTACTTACGCCATCCATGCCTACCACAAAGTTACCTCTCAGGATATCTAACCCTCTCCTCAGATACATGCTCTCATACATAACTATGTACATACTTATGTACATATGCATATATACACCACCAACGCATGAAACTACTTGTGTGAATATATGTAGTATTGAATACGCGTGTATTAAATTGTCGTACTTATAATAAAACATATAGTCTTCCATCCAACCTTCACCCATATATTTTTACCTCATCAATCCATTCCATCTGTCATTTTTCTGTTGTTGAATGAAGGGTAAAAAATCCTGTTTACTTTTTTACCATTGTGGTGTCACTGCTTCTCGTATTCTGGATTTGGCTCTTGGATTCTCCTGTACTCCGTTGGAAACTTTATATTTAACGACTCAATCTTCAATGTGGAGTGTCAAAACGGGAATCGTATCAATATCAATATGGAAAATTGTCCAGAAACCTCTACACATTTAGAAACACAAGTGTTCTTTTGTGTAACGAAAAAGTTACGCGGTCCGCACCATGTCGTCATAAACCATGATGTCATCCAATTTTGTAAAGAAAGCCTAAAAGTATTAGAAGAATACCGGATCGCCGACATTTTCGGTATTGATATCATTCCAACAAACAGTTCCTCTCTGTACATCTGCCTCTTTTGTTATCCTCGTCAAAAAAGCACATTTTGTTGTGGGAATTTTTCGACGGCCCAACACCGGCAAAAACTTCGAATCCTCATACAAGTTGGTGGAGAAGGGTGCAGTTTGGCTCATAATGAAAATATTGCATGGGAATGGAAACGTCGAGTTTTGGTAGTTCTTCACAATTTGTATCCCAGAATAGACAGGATTCAGCTCACAAGTAAGAGAAGAATTTTGACCATAATCAACCCAAAGAGTGGAAAGGGAAATGGAATTACGATATTTAAGGTATCTAAAATATAGGTAAAAATTGAACCTTATGATTTTTAAATGATTTTGAATTATTATTATTTTTTGCTAGAAAAATGTGGCTCCAATCCTTCAAAATTGTGGGATTGAGCTGGAGTTGTTCATTACGGAACGTGAAGGTCATGCCAAAGAAAAGATGAAAAGTCTGGATTTTTCAACGGTGAATGGTGTCGTAACCGTTGGTGGCGATGGGATACTTTACGAAGTAATTAACGGATTCATGTCAAGAGAAGATGCAGATGATTGGAGTCATGTAAACAGAATTATGTGTATAATTGTGGAAGCTTGTACGCAAATGTGAATTATGCAAATAATGTGTTCAAATTCATAGATCCCATTTGGAGTAATTTCTAGCGGGTCTGGGAACGGTCTGGCAAGATCTTTAGCCCACGCTTCCGGTGAGTCCTCAGATTACCTACGCGATCCTGTACAATCATCAATGCTGGCTGTTGCGAGAGGAAATACTGTTCCAATTAACCTGGTAACTCGACCTATTTCATGATGATGAGGTTACCATAATACATCTCGCTGACTTATTGAAAATATATTTTGTTATTTAAAAATGGTCACACACAGGTCACAGTTGAAAGTGACGACACCTTAACCTACGCTTTCCTGTCCTATGGAATGGGACTTTTTGGCGATATCGATATTGAAAGTGAACGGCTTCGTTGGATGGGCGAACGAAGATACACACTGTGGGCATTTCATCGAATACTGAATCTTAGAAAATATCCAGTAACTCTGACTTACACGCCGCTGGAAGCTGATTCCGAAGTTAGTGTGGAAAAGGAAGAATTTGTCCTAATTCATAGTTCCTGGACATCCCACATCGGGACGAACGTCAACTTTTCGCCAACTTCAGTGCTTGGAGATGGGGTTTTGCATCTCGTTTATATTACGGAAGCTAGTCGATCACAAATTTTGAATGTATTGTTGTCCTTGGAGCATGGTACGTAATTTTACACCGATAACTACTAAACCAATATTGAGTAAACTTTTTGACACTTGAATATTTATTTCTCTTTACAGGGGCGTTTTTAAATTCGAAATGTGTCAAGTATGTCAAAGTGAAGGAATTTTGCATCGATGCTGGAGACCGTGATATACCTGGAAATCCTACGATTGATGGAGAATTGTGTCATGGAAAAAAGATGCGAATCAAAATATCCGATAAGAAATTGAACGTGTTTTGTCTATAATTTAGCATTTATGTATAAGTAATTAAATTGATCTGGTCTACCGAGATTTTGTACTTAATTGATTGTACGTATGCAATTGAGACTATCTTCCTACTGTATGTACACATTGATATATGGGTAATTTGTAGCATATCTTACTGCAAAAGGAGTTCTGATTCCCTATAATATTTAGTATCCTAATTTTAAGTATTGATATGTAATTAATATTTTAAATACATGAATCCATCCATCCATTATAAAGTTAGCATTATTATTATATTGACAACCTAACATACATATGCATAAAATAAGTGAGTTTGAACAATGAATAAAAATTCTTCAAAAGTACGATGTCAATGTTAAGTTCATTATCTGTGTCTGATAATAAAATACATTCATAACTTTTTATACTGTGGGATTGGGTGAATTATTTTTTTCTGTGACAAGCTTATTCTCCTGCTCAACCTTGATTGATTTATGAGATTACAGTCACATCATTATATGCTGGGCAAGTGACACAAATTGGCATAGTACAAATAATTGGTCAGATTTAAGGTGTGTTTGTGTAATTTTGGCTGTGATTTTCATACTAGTCTTAACAAAATGGTAAGGTGATACTCAAGTTGGGTACACTTGTTTTTCTGTTTTTATTTCGATTAATTTCGAAATTCAGTTGAAAGCATAAAAATAACTGGACACATGTACTCAGGGATATCAATCATTTGCCATGCTGGACTGCTTGGATAATCTTCGACTCAGGATTAACAGGCAATTTCCTTATGAGCCAGTCGTAATCGTTGGTGGAACGGCGATTGCAATTCATTTGTTGCACTATGCATCTCAAAGGGTGCCAAGCGATGGTATACATTTGTACACAGATATGTACGTGAAAAAATATTGCCCAGAACCAAAGTGGATAAAATTCTTTAAACTTTCAGGTTTCTATGCAGGTGGAAAGCGAGCCTTGTTTTCCCTTCTGAAAAAGATTCCTGCTGTCAAGAGAAAAGTGAACGAAGAGGTCGACAAAGCTCAGAAAACTCTGTACAAAGATATTGCAAATTTATACAAGGATAAAAATGGAGAATGCACCTTCATAACTAAACTTTCTTCTGAAGGACGCCCATTAGAAACTGTTCTTGCCAAAGTAGCCGAGTACTTGGAAATGGGTACGTCATTTAATGAGCACGTGTCAATGGCACATGATCTGAAACACATTAAATGTCAAGCATAATAAATGTAGGAAACTACGCCTGGAAAAATGGAACCGTATCAGGTTCCGTTTATCACGGTGGGAGTGAACTCACACAACTAAATTCTGAAGTGTATGCCATGTCAACTTGGACAAATCCACTTCATCCAGGTAAGCCAAATAACACATAAATTGGAATGGATAAATAAAAATGGGAGTCACATGTTCGACAGATGTATTTCCTGGTGTTGTGAAAATGGAGAGTGAAGTCGTTAAAATGGCGGCCAATCTATTTAATGGTGGGCCGAATACGGTCGGAACGGTAATTAGAGTACTTGATTTATTTATTCATTTTTTTTCATGTCACATGCTTATGCATTGGTAAAGCCCATCTTTAAGTAAGCAGATCACATCCGGCGGATCCGAGTCTATCATCTTGGCAATTAAGGCATACAGAGATTACGGTCTCGCCAAGGGTATCATACGCCCAGAAATGGTTGTGCCAGTCACTGCGCACGCTGCCTTTGAGAAAGGAGCTCAACTAATGCAGATTAAAATCAGGAAGGTTCCCATAACTCAAGAAACTTGGACAGTTGATGTGAAATTGATGGAAAGAATGATTAATGGAAATACGGTTATGGTAAATTGCATAAAATGTCCGGATGCATAAAATAAAATACAATCTGCTAATGAAATTTTGCGTATAGCTCGTCGGATCTGCTCCGACGTTTCCGTATGGCTGTGTAGATGACATGAAAGCAATTGGCGCACTCGGTCTAAAATATGATGTTCCTGTGAATAAAAAATATATGCGACCTTATTAAGTATTTAATGCGTCTTGCTAAATGCAAAAAATGTAATTATTATCGTATGTATAGGTTCACACTGATGCTTGCTTAGGGGGGTTCCTTCTGGCTTTTATGCCATATGCGGGATTACCCACTCCTCCATTTGATTTCAAGGTCCATGGTGTCACCAGTATCTCTGCAGATACACATAAAGTAAATACAGTGAAAATATCCCATATTTTATATAATCTGAGTGCATGAGACTAAATTTGTATTTATTTTCTGTATTTTCAAAAGTTTGGGTTTGCTCCGAAGGGTTCGTCTGTCTTGCTGTTTAATCATAAGAAATTTAAACATTGTCAATATTTTGTCACACCCAATTGGCCCGGTGGATTATATGCGTCGCCTACAATTGCTGGCTCACGACCAGGGGGTACGGACTTTTCGGGATTATGAGAATTTAAATTTTCTCATGTGACTTTAAAAAAATATTTATTGTTTTTAGCAATAATTGTTGGATGTTGGGCAACAATGTTGCACTTTGGGCTGAACGGTTACACCGAAACTACAAGGAAAATAGTCACGACTAGAAGATTTATCGAAAACAAGTTGCGTCAAATTACTGGAATTTATGTCGTGGGACGTCCAGCTACAAGCGTAATAGCGTTCGCTTCAAAGGAATTTAACATTTTCCGGTTGATGGATTTTCTTAAAGCGCAAGGTTGGGTGCTAAGCGCTCTTCAATTCCCATCATGGTAATTCCCAAACACTCAATATTTCTATTTGTTTATGTAAATGATGCCGTTTCTTTGATTAAATTTTTTCACATATAGCATCCAGTTTTCGTTGACATTCTGTCAAACAGCTCCAGGCGTAGCTGAAAAGTTCGTAGCGGATGTGCAGCAAGGTGTCGCAGATATATTAAAAAATCCCTTACCTGATGACGAAACTAAGGGAACGGTATGAACAATTTTATGTTATCATATTTCCTAATCTTACAAAAACTATCTCATGGTCTACTGAAAAATGTGACACGAGTACTTTGCTAAATTTAATAGGCCGCAATTTACGGAGCAAGTCAAAAAATTCCCGACCGGACGATTGTCAGTGATGTGGCGGCCATGTTTCTTGACGCCTTATATGACACAACCTTGTAGCGATTACAAATTAATTTGAGGCAATCTAATCAAGAATTTTGAACCAAAAAGAATAAATGTACGTAAAAAAATATAATGAAATAATTGGGCTTGTATTTTATTGCTCACGACTATTTGCATCACATATGTATTTATGTAATACGGACTTAAAACCTGGATTTTGGCATGCAATTTGCAAACTGGTCTGAACACTTAATGAATGAATTTTAATTTAATTTAAATATTTCAACCCCTTGCTTTTCCCAAACGATTTATCGTTCCATTAAGGTTTTTGAAATTCTTTCTCCAAATTTCATTTTGAATCACAAGGCGTTGCACTTTTCCAGCTTCGAGCGAATGTACCAGAGATCGTGTGGCATTCATTTTGTCGCCCATTGCGTCGAGCTCACCTTGCACATGCTGTCCAAGTTCGGAAACCTGAATAAAATCGAGTGAGTAATACAAAAACTGTCTCTTTATTGATGGGGTTTTGTTTACCTTTGTGTCGATCGAGCCTTCAATTGTTTCAATTTGGTGTTTCACATCGGTTGCCCCTTTTTCCACTACGGTCACACGCTCAGCCAGCACATTGTAGTGACCAGTTTCCAAACCCACAATTCGGGAAAGTAATGTTGCATTCAGACGAGCAAGACTGGATTGGAGTGAATCTGAAAGTTTTACATACAGCATAATCTTTGCTTAATAAATATAAGAACTTCAATAAATAAATTCATATGCACCAATTTTGGTTTTGTATTCTTGCAGTTTTTTTTCATAATCGGGATTGATCAAGACAGGTTTTTCAGTGGCTATAGTTATGATAACCGGTGGCGATACTGTGGTTGTAATGTTTGACACTGGATTTCCAGAATTCAGCTGCGTATAGCATGGCACTGCCCACACTAAAATGCTCAAAATAAAAGTTTTGTCCATTTCCTACAAAAAATTGTGTCGTCACGTCATGTACTTTCAGGATGTATATTTAAAATGGTTGCGACTGCCCAAATGACACATATTCAGTTTTCACATAAGAATTTGTTTTCCAATTTTATAGCACGTGTACACAGTACAATGAGTTGAATAAGCACATATTTTGGGAAATGAGAGAGTAAATATTTGTTATCGGATTTTATTCATTAGCCTTCAAAATTCACAATTCACATTTTAAATAATATCTTAGCCATGGATAAAATTGAGTTAAAATCAAAATTACACAGGTTTATCAAAGGTGACATGCAAAGGTTCATGCAGCACGCGGGATGACGAGAAACCATTTCATAATTTTACGTAATTGTCGCTGTTAAGTGATTTAATGTATCATCGTAAAATAGCTCAAGCGAAATAAAGGGTGTTAATAAAGTCCGATCCCATGCATTTTTTGGAGCGTGGTTGTTACAAATTCAGCTGGAACTTTTGAACCAGTGAAGTTATTTATTTCAAATTTTTACCATGGGAGGAACAACTAAACGTGTAAGTCATGAGCATCTTAGAGTTGAGATACAAACATTGCATCAGCAGGGGCTTAAACCTACAGAAATTGTGCAAAAATTGGGCTGCAGCCGCAGAACTGTTTGGAAATGGAAGAATAAAAATTTTGTCCTCGACAAAAAGCGACCAGGGCGACCCAGAAAGGTGTCACCTACCACAAAAAGAATGATTAAAAACAGACTTTGCAAGAAAACCGGTAGTTCATTACGTAATTGAGCAAGGGAGTTAAATGACTCAAAACGCTATAAAGAGAAGAAGAAGCAAATTAACTGTGTGACCGTGCAAAAATTTGTGAAAACTACGAAGTGGGGTCACACAGCTTACAAACTAACCAAAAAAACCTCTCATGTCACAAAAATATATCGATGACCGTCTGAAATTTGAAGAACTCCTTCAGAAAAGTGCCCATTTGAGTGAAAAAAGACTTGGTGAAGAATTGCGCAGTCACATCCTTTGGACTGACGAATCTATTATTGAACTATATCCAAAATTGAACCAACAAAATGTTCGTTACAGGACAGAAAACAAATCGGATGTACCATCAAGAGCGATCCCAAAATTCGGGCTTAAAGTTATGATAGCGGGTGGATTTTGTGCACGTTGCGTGACCCCTCTACATATCATACCAAAAGGCCAATCAGTCAATGCAAAGCATTATATGGAAAAAATATTACCTATCTATTTCGATAGCATGGGGAACAAGGAAATATTTCCGAATGAAAGAAAAATAGTTTTCATGCAGGATGGTGCTATAGCCCATACAGCAAAAGCGAGTTTGAGTCTCATCAAGACGCAAGTTTCAACGGTCTGGAGCAAGGGGGTGTGGGCCGCTAACGGCCCAGATTTGACTCCCCTGAAGAACCAGTGGTCCATACTTAAGGAAAATGTATACAAAGAGCCACAACCCCGGACGAGGGAAGAGCTAGTAAAAAAAAGTTCAAGATGTATGGAATTCGATTTCCAGAGGCACATTGGAAAAATTAGCACAGAGCCTTAAACAAAGAGTTGAGGGCATGGTTAAAGTAAATGGTAACAAGACCAAATACTAAGGTAAATATGTCGAACATTTTTTGTAAGTATCACGGGTAGTTTTTTTTTATACTAGCCTTCACTTTTTTACAGGAAAAATGGGATCGGACTTTATTAACACCCTGTAGATTACATGAAATACGTTCATACTTATTAAACTGTCAATATACATAAGTATAGCCTTCTCCAGCATAACGTGCATCTCTGTTTATGAGAAATACTGAATAATGGTTTAATAATTACCCCATCTATTTAAGATTAAGAAGATTTTCACGAAATTATATCGTAAAATTTAATTAAGCGTTTTTATACAAGCACGATTTGTTGCAAGAATACGTAAGCATGCAAAAAATATGCAGAAAATACTAGTGCCGTGCTACTTTTTTGTTTGATCTCATTCATCATTTTAGTAATTGTATCTCAAATTCAACAAAATATTAAACAATGAAACCAACTTTTCTTGCAATTGCAATTGGCACCTTCATCAACATCATAATTATACAATTTTAGAAGCTAGCTAATCTAAATCTAAACAGAACCAAGTTTTACAACCAGGTCACAAATTGGGTAACCATTAATTTAATCTAGTTAACCCACTAACTGACCATAGTACAAAGGCACCTCGTCACTCCATGCATGCGCTCTAAGATAGCAGAACATGAACATAATACGTATATGCCTATACACAATGTCGCATGTAGTGAGTAATCTGTATAGCATGGAAATAATTTGATCTTGAAATATTGACATTTTCCAAAAGTTTTTGACCTAACATGCAAACGTATCAATCAACAGTGGGATTTGGTACTATTCACTGCCACTACGTACGTACGATATACGTGTCATTTTTTGCAGGCTTTTTTTGACTGACATCCCAAAAGTTCAAATCAACATGCATGCACTTACCTGGTCAAACAATTATTCTCAATCGCAGCACCAAATTCTTGGAATTGAAAAGATTTAACAAAATATTATGCTTTCAAGGCTAATAAGATTAGTATTAATGTAGATTTTGCGTACTTTCCAACTATGCAAACTGGCAGGTGCTTTACGCGACCGCGTGGGCGTCAGCTTCGCGTCACTCGTCTGTCAAGTGCAAAATTAAATTATTAAACTAGTAGTAAACCTGATAGCGTGACTCGAACTAAAATCAAAATTTATTGCCCATTAGCCACGTACCATTTCACAACACGTAAAAGATGACATGAAACCTGTTCTTACTTATGTACCAATAAGTCCTAGACTCATATTATGGCCTGCGCTACGTACACATACGCAATGACACACACAAACAATAGCTTCAAGTTCGCCAAACTGCAATTGCAGCAAAATTCTAAAAAGAATCGTTTTCAACAAACAGCGACGACTTGCACTTTCGTTTCGCACAAACATTTGGGTTGAGGAAGAGATGAAAGCGTCTCGCAATAATATTGGACTCGTTGTATCTGATAATCATTTATTAATCAATAATAAATAATTCGAGATGAGATGAACTATGGAATCGAGTACAGAAAATACCTACGCATGTGGTTATGTATTCTTTGGGGCTAAAATCTAGTTGGGTCTGGTCTGGTCTGCTTCGATCTTTATCTTTCGTTTGTTTTATATACACACAAATAATACAAAAACTAAACCGCATAGGAATGTACATTTTTGTGATTACCTCATAATTTTCGTGTTTCATCTTCGAATCATCACACCTACCCACAAACACAAATAAACCATTAAACAACAAGAAATACTTATGATTGCATGATGCTTCCTTTAATTTAACAGAGTCGTCCAATTCGAAATGTATGTATTTTAATTGTTTATTGTCACGAGGACAAGTTTCTCACTGCTAGAATTCCGTATAATTCTCGAATAGAATAATAACACTATTTGAAATTGTACTGATCGGATTCAATGCCATTTATTAACACTTGCAGCAAGCAGGTTGTTATTTGATTAACAACTTTGTAAATATGTCACAGTAATAATAGGAAATATTGCTAATTGCACGATCCATATATTTGCATAAGACATTGTTGTTACAATTATTCACCCAGGAACACACGACTAATTTTTGATTTGCATTACGTAGAATCATGTTACTGATCATGGCAAATTCGTAACATATTTTATAATTCGGGTCAACATGCTTAATGAATTTTTTTGAATAAGGAAGGGGATACTATTACATCGATTTTAAAAGATGTTTAGAGAAAAAAACCAGGAATACTTTTACAAATCGAAGCGTAATTGGCAGAAAAATTATGTATATGGAGTCGTCATCAGGAATAATCAGTCTCCAACTTACAATATTATACAACTTACTATGTACTTTCATTCTTTTTGAATTTCTTGTGAAATAGAATGCACCTTCCCTAAAAGTAGCCGCAGCAACAGAGCAGGCAATGTGCAGTGTCAGGTAAAGTTCACCTGCCTATTCTATAGTGTTCATCGTACATAATGTGGCAGCGGATATGCATACGATTATTAAGTAAGATACGCATTCGACTACCACCACGTTGACCTAAATTATGATTGTGAAGCAAAAACTAGAAATCAAATATATCTACATCACGATGATGACGGCGACGCCGACTACCGACCACGTTCCTTGTTGCCATCATTGTCAAAGAAATCCAACGTACTTACTTATTTGATCCTATGGGGCTTGGGGGGAACCTGATGAATTGGACCAAGACATCTCAACTCAACTTGGAAAAATATATGGTAATGTGTTTCTCGCTCATCATTCCATCATTGACGTTGAAGGCGTCTGTCCAACACCCTACGGAATTTTTAGACAAATCTAAAAGTGTGTTTTCTAAAAATATATACATTTTCATAAACACGGATTACTTTTAATTTCCGTATAATGTGTTACGCCGACACATTGACCGGTGCCGGTGGTGGAAGTGGGGCTGAGACCCGAATTAGGAATAAGGATGAAATTTCAAGCACTGAAAATAGCACCTCGTCAGAATTTGGAGAATTCGGCTTAAAGAAATTCACCATGCGAGAATTTGTACCATTTCATCTTCCTATGCACGTGTGCAATATATTCTTGTTCCTCTTACCTGGACATGTTTTAGGAATATATGGATTTTATCTCATTTTCACGGGACAGACGCCGTACCCGTGGTGGAATTTGTTATTTTGTAAGTGGTGGTGGTGGTGATGATGGTGATACTCTAGTGAAAAAATATATTTCCGTAACAAAAAAATGAAAATATGAAATTTGATTAATATCAATTGTAGATTGTTAATTTATGAAATCTGAAGTAGTTATTTTCCAAGGTTGTTGTAACGTTGGGTGTTCCACGTTTTAACGTTCTGCATTATTCATTAATTACAGCCTTAATTTACGGTTATGCCGGTGGCATAGGAGTCACTGCTGGGACTCACCGTCTCTGGACGCATCGTTCCTACAAAGCCAACACGCCACTCCAAGTACTTTTGATGCTCATGCAAACCAGTTCCCTTCAGGTGCGTTGGTCATACTTACACACACACATGCAGATGTATGTCGCTTATAGTGTCGTAACTTTGACCATGTCTCCCCAATTAAATTAACTGTAAACATGAAGCAATGTTACCACACACACACACCTCACTTGCACTTCACCTTTTGTTTTTTTATTATTGTTTACGTATTCTTTTCCACACGTACGCTGTATGTGTTTAGTACCCCGTGATCAAGTGGTGTCGTGACCACCGGATCCATCACAAGTACACCGACACCAACGCTGACCCGCACAATGCTGCGAGAGGTTTTTGGTTTTCGCACATGGGTTGGCTTCTCGAGCCCGAGCACCCAGACGTTGCCAAGAAAGAGAAAACCATTCCTATGCAAGATCTCGAAAATAATCCAGTCCTAGAGTTTCAAGTGAGGTGAGTACTCATGCACAAAAAGTTGCACAATAATTATTGATGATGCTGATGATGTGTATAATTATATTCTAATTTTATCAAGGTACTACTTGCCTCTTGCCATTCTGACGGCGTTCGTCATCCCAATTTCAATTACCATGATACTCTTCCCACAGCCGTTCTTCAACATTTTCTGTGGCAATTATACCAGATGGATCATGATGTTGCATACTTCGGCCTGTGTCAATTCTGTGGCCCATTTCTTCGGTTCTCGTCCGTATGATAAGTGAGTATGCATAAGAGTTGAGGGATAACCAAATGAATGACAAGTATTTGGTATCTCATTCATGATTAATAAAATACGCGAATGATGTTTGTCATAATGTCCTACTCGACTTGGGTGAGTTTTAGAACATATTTTAAGCAAAGATACCTCTTTTGTTTGAATAGGGACTCGTCTGCCGTGGACAACAAAATTCTTGCCATTTTCACCGTCGGGGAGGCCTGGCATAATTTTCACCATTGCTTTCCTACAGATTACAAGACCTCAGAGTTGCCCTTTTACAGTTTTAACCTTAGTACGGCATTCATCGACTTTTTTGCTTGGGTGGGATGGGCAACAGATCTTAAAACGGTGAGCAAAGAGGCGATTCAAAGACGGATGGAGAGGACGGGAGATGGTTCCGGTCTTCATCATCATCACCATTATGCAATTGAAGAATCGGAATCTGAGCTATCATCAGACGAAAATCTCGACGAAGACGTGTTCAACAACAACAATGGCGAGGTAAAAGGACAGCTTGGCCTAAAACAGACGCTACTTGTTAAAGCTAATTTTAATAATGTCGCAACAAAGTATTGTTTTCGAGTTTGAAAAGACTGCATCCTCGTTTTTATATACGTATTACAAGTTTATTCCCGTTATTGTTTGATGTTATATTAACGGGATGTGTATATAGTATTTGTGCTTATCGCGGGGGAAATATAATATATTTTTATTTATAGTCAGTATATACATAAGTCGAAGGAACAATGCACGAATTTACACAGCAATAATACTATGAAATGAAACACATAATAAAAAATTCCAGCTTGCTTATTTATTTAACATTTTTGTACATACGAACTTACTAAACCAAATTCGATCAACAAGTAATTTGACTTTATAATCCTAAACTGAATGATGATTGAATAGGCAATGTCGAAGATGGTGGATGAACACGGAGATCAGGAAGGAAATATTATTAAGAACATTGTTTCCATCAACAAGGGCCTTGTCCTGCCGACCAGAGGTTAAAAAGTTGGACTGTATTTCACGTTACATTTAACTTTGAGCTTTTTTAAAAGATTAGACATCAGCTTAGATTGGTTTTACTTTTGATTTGTGGACATTTATCTTAGATATGCTACTTACTAGTTCATTCATTGTTTTCTTATTATTCTAGTACAAACTTTAAATAAAATCGATTTTGAGCTTTAAACCAATAATTGAACCATTATGAATTTTGTCGACGGCTTTAATTGACCCATTCTTTCATCTAAATAAACCTAAAGTTTACGGATAATAATGCGATGCATTGAAACGAGTGGAATGCATGTGAAAGACATGCATATTTGCGAATATACGCGAACATTTTGCATGAACTATGCATTTTTACCCAATTTTACTATGAATAATATGAATCATTAATCATTAAACTTGACAGTACATTTTTATTGATTTTTTTTCTAAAAAAAATAATAAAATAAATTAATAATAACAACACACTTTTACTACAATCTTTAGAATTAATTTCCAGTTTTTGCTATATTTACAGTCAAACATTTTGACCAACATTAATTTTATGACACCAAACCATGTCATTATATTATACTGCAGATTTCAAATTATTTCAACCAGATTTATTATGATTTTCAAAAAATTTCTGTAAAACGAGGAATGACCTAGTGACCCAGAGATGGAGAATACGATCAATATGAGTCAATCCAAGCAAGCACGATTGAGAAATGAGAGGCGAAGCGGGCATTCGATCTTTTTCACCTCTCAAAGTTCACAGCGAAACCGTGGAACTTCTATGTTTTTTTGAACAGTTATTAAAAGAACAATAATTGAATTATTTCCCAGTTCAGACTGTCGAACTGTTATCATCAAATAAAGTACGAAAAATTTCTGCCTTTGAGTAGATTCACAATTAGAAAGCGAATATGTAAATTACAATTTTGTCCTGTAAATTTTCAGTTTGATTTGATTGAGCGATTGCAAATTGCAATTTGCAATGAATCGAAAAAACTTATTGTCTGCGGATTACGTGGAAAATTATCTGAATTCTGTGGAGAATTTGCCTCGTGATGTTCAACAATGCATTAGCAGACTCAGGGAACTGGATTACGCCTATTCCCGTAAGAGTAAGAAATATTAATGTAGACCACCATTTAATTGTGGACGTCGCCAGCTAGGCGATAAATTTGCCGAAAAACGTATTTTATTGGATTATAATTTACTTGCGTATTTTCCAGAGTACATACAGAACCTGAAGACAGTCGTGGATTCTTTGATTATTGATGATGATCATGATGAGAATGACACTAGCGGAGAAGATATGCTGGGACCAACGAAAAACAAGTACACAGAGGCCAGAGAATCAGCTGAACAGCTTGTAAAGAGCATGCACATTGAAGACATTGACGCAGAAAGACTTGCCATTTCTAACAAGATAAAAGTCTTTGTTCAGGAAAGAGGAAACATGTTGGACATGACGAAAGAAATGCTGGATGAATTTATGAACAATGATGATAACCAAGATACTGGTAAAAATATTTCTCAGTTAAAAAGGGTGCAATTTAGATATGACTTTACATTTAAATATTACACGCTCATGTTCAGGCTCAGAAAGCGAGGATGAGGATTGTATCGTAGAATGGGATGGGAACGTCGAAAACGAAAATGGGAGCAAGGGACCCGGTCATTGTTTGGAGTTAAATGACTCAACTCAAGATCAACACTTTACCGATTCCAGCTTTGATGATTCCATTAATGGATCGAAAAATTCAATTCCTAACCTGCCTTCGACATCTGCCAGTGACAACAAGTCTTCCGAGTTAAAAAAATTAACTGTCAGTGGAACTGATCGAAATTTACGAAATTCGACAAAAAATTCAAACGTAAATTATACAGCCATCGCTATCGTAGGACCACTTGGTACCCATGTTACCCATAATACCTCTTCACAACGGGGATTCACATCTACAAAATCGTCTTCGGTGGCAATGCCTACTTCGTCAAATAATAAAACTTGCCAAACTATTAAAAATAAGGAAATTATGAAACATAAAGGTAAAACCACTACTAAGCAGAATAAGCCGGAGGCGAAGCAATCTTCTAAAAAGTCTACGTCAACCAGTGATAGTGAAGGCGACGATAGCAGTGTCGAAGTATATGAGACTGATCCTGATGAACCGAAATACTGTGTGTGTGAGAAGGTCAGTTTGATAACTATGATTATAGACTAAAAATAGCTTTATAGACTAAAAATCTTTGACTTTATTCATTTACACAGACCTCACGTGGAGACATGATTTTATGTGACAATACTATGTGCCCCATCGAGTGGTTTCACTTCGACTGTGTAAAGATCAACCGGAAGCCAAAAGGTAAGTGGTTCTGTCCACGATGTCGCCGGGATGAAAACGCATCTGTGATGAAAGATCGTTCGGTTTTGCTTAAAGAGCTGGACGAATATAATAGTATGAAAGAACAAGAGAATGCTGAAGATTTGTAATACGTTTTTGTTAGCTTTGCATTTTGTGTTACAATTCACTACTTTATGGTTATGGTTTAGTTAATATTCTACACAATATTCAGTATTCAATTCGGTCCAATATTTTATCGACAATTTGCATCGATATTTGATATAATTACCTGTTTTCAAAATTAAAGCATCAAATATAAAATCCTAGATAAAAATTAACATCAAAATGCTTGCAGCATGAGAAGTTTTGTTGTTCTACAGTTAATATGACAAATCTGTTTTAGTTAATTCTAACTTTATTATAGATGATTCGTCTTTGTCCAGTCGTTCGTTACGCCTTGTGAGTAATAAAAAATTGTTTTGTCTTTGTCAAAGATCCAAGTCACTTTTCCGAAAATATGCCCTGGATGTGAAACAAGTCTTTCCATATTGACATTCGTACATATGTATGCATACACGCTAAATTTCTGAGCTGTATTTAGAACTTTGTGGGTGTGGAAACAGGTCTTTCTTTTTTTGCTTTTCTCAGTTTTCTCAGTAAGTTCCCTTTTCATTTACTGTCGCCGATTACCTTAATTAGGGCTGAATACTAACCAACATAGTGGTCAAACTTTTAATCACAATAAAGTAAAAAGTATTGAGCATATTATAGCTGAGTGCCTTACAAAGACCAACTCTAATTCCGAAAGGTCTCAACGACTTTAAAGTTTTATTAACTAGTTTTGAATTTGGACATTTACTGAGTTCAACAAGTAACTTTTTCGCATCCTTTGCAATTTTGCCAGATACATGAATAAAAAGAAAGGGTAACAACATACACCAAATTAGTAACTGGACTACAAATATAATTTCATGGATGACAAGATGATGTCTAAAACGAATCAATGCAACTGCCGAATTAACACCGAACAATGCAAGAATTGCAAGCCTAGAAGGAAGTGAGGTCCACAAATAACACTCCAAATGCATAGAATTTAGCAGCGTAAGGAAGTTAAAATATGAGACTCGTTTTTGTACTTGGTCCACAGATCTTCTGTAATAATTGTACATACATATATGTACTTACATTACATAAACTAAAATTTGCAATATGTATATGATTTTAACAAACCTCAACAACGAAAGCGTGGTCACTTCGAACGCCACAGCGAATAGAAACCACGCTGTCTCCAGTATAAAAGCAATCACCCCGATTACCTTTGAGAATATCTCGATGGCCAGAAAAAACAGAAATGCTAATAAACACTCAGTATTTGGGTACGAGCTGTAAATGTAGTAAATTGAAGTCGGTTTCGCAATAAAGTTTAAGGTTAGTAAAAATATGAACGATAATGCACCGAAGGAGTTCAACTTGATAATCCAAATAGCAATTTTCTCTTCTTTTAGTCGATTGCGTGTTCCTTTGATTCTCAAACCTGATACCAAAAGAGAATGCCAACATCACATATGATACATATGATATATCACATATATATTATATAAATTTTTAACAAAATTACCGTCAAATATTTTATCCAAAATGGCCAACTCTTTAAAAAATCTTGCCATTTCGTTTCTTCGGAGTGCTGCTTGTGCCAACCCCTCGTTGCATGACATGTGTCCAAAAATCATCAACATGCACCAAAACCCGTCCATTACCATGACCGAAATTCTTCCAGTCTGATAAAACTGAATGAATCCGATCAACGTATGAATATTATAAAGCACAACATAAGTCGACAAACATTTAATAAAAACACGACGAGCGAGAGAACTATTCACAATCAGAGATTTTTTCGACGCGTCCCATGAAAATAAAAATCCTTTCGTGCCTTCTAAAAAACGTATTACTACACAAAACTCTTGCAGTACACGAACACTTAACATTTTCAAATAGCAGCTTGTTTATTTGACCGGTTAAAGAGTACTTTTATTTGACACGACTCTCTCCAGCAGGTATCATTTTGGAGAAGTAAATGACTTGTCAGATTCAGATAATATAGACTTTTGACATTTAGCTTACTTTAGTTGCAGGCGTTTGTACACGTAATTCCAGCTTTGTGTTAAATATTCAGAATTTCCAAACTATCAATGTGTAGTATGGTTTTGGAGCCACAATACATATTTACCTGGCAGGAAAATCGATTAAATTGCTTTTAATTAGTGCAAATAATGGGGAGAAAGTCTGACACATAAGTCAATTGCGTGAGCATTGTGACCAATCTTATTGTTGCATATTAATTGAATACGGGATCAATAGTATAATACTTTAATAAGTGGGTATAAAGTGTAAAAAGAGTTAATTACAAATATTTCAGTCTTTAAATTAATTAATCGACTTGATATTGTAAAAAATATATATACCGCAAAATCACAACTACGAGAAATTAGTAAAAAAAAAATACATGAACTATGAACTTTTATTTTAAACTGCCACTGAAATTTTTTTAGCTAGAATTTTGCATTTTGTGATTATTTTTGTTCGTATCATCGACAATCCATGCAAAAACATGCAAAAAATCCATTGTTCAAACTCATAGGAAAGCTAAATCATGAGCCAGTTCTCGCTGAGGGAGATACGAGTGAACATGCTTTATTGGTGCTGATTCAGTTTGGCAAGGATTGTTCTCGAAGTTAGGAAATTTTGCCGGTCGACAACTCTCGAGTTTAATATTCTGTTTAAATTTTTAGAGGTGTTATTTCTTAAGCAAACGATATCAAGATGATGGGAGCACAGCAGCCGATCATTGTTCTTAGTAAGTTAATTGTACAATACAGTTATTATTTCTTGCTAATTTCTAAGTGTTTTTAATTCCACAAATAAACTAATCATGAAATTCACTTACCTTTACAGACCAGAACGTGAAGCGAGAACAAGGGCGAAAGGTCCAAATTGATAATATCAATGCTGGAAAGGTAATAAATGAATAGTTAATTTACCTCCTAAAGAAAGCTGAACTTAATTAATTTCTACATTGGTACTCCGTCAAATAGCGCATCGCTGAAGTCGTCCGCACCTGTCTAGGACCTCGTGCTATGCTCAAGATGCTGATGGACCCCATGGGCGGAATATGTCTCACAAATGATGGCAACGCTATTCTTCGCGAGATAACCGTGCAACATCCGGCTGCAAAATCATTGATTGAAATTGCGCGAACACAGGATGAAGAAGTCAGTTAACAAGAATGATACAATTATATTAAACTATTCCCGACATTCTGATTCATGTAACTAAATAAGTAACTAAATAAAAACTTTGTATAGGTTGGCGATGGGACTACGTCTGTCATCATCCTCGCTGGCGAAACTCTCGCCATCGCTCAGCCTTTTCTCTCCCAAAATCTCCATCCAACCGTTATTATCCGCGCTTACCGCTCCGCTCTGGAAGATATGATTAATGTTCTACAAGACACCATAGCCATTACAATCGACTTAAACAATGAAGTCCAAGTCCGTGAAGTTATCAAAGCGTGTATTGGGACAAAATTCATGTCTCAATGGTCCGACTTGGCGGTTAATATCGCAGATGCTGCCGTGAAAACCGTGTACATCAAAGAAAGCGGAAGAAAAGAGATTGACATTAAGCGATATGCCAAGGTGGAGAAAATTCCGGGTGGAAGGATTGAAGATTCTTATGTTCTAAAAGGAATCATGCTGAATAAAGATGTGACTCATCAGAAGATGAAAAGGAAGATTGAGAAACCCAGAATATTGTTGTTGGATTGTTCACTCGAGTATAAAAAAGGCGAGAGCATGACCAATGTGGAGATGATGAAGGAGGAGGATTTTACCAAAATGTTACAGCAAGAGGAAGAATTTGTAGGGAAAATGTGCGAGGAGATTGCGTCTGTGAAGCCAGACTTGGTCATTACTGAGAAGGGGGTGTCCGATTTGGCCCAACACTTTTTGGTTAAGGTAGACACCTATTGAATTTATATAACTTTTGTGATATTATTCAATTTGGTCATCTTTATTTAAAAAATTTTATGAATGAATTTATTCTAAACAGGCTGGAATAACTGTTATTCGCCGGGTTAAGAAATCCGATAACAATCGAATCGCTCGTGCAACCGGAAGTACGATTGTAAATCGTACAGATGAGTTGAGAGAGGAAGACATTGGGACTAAATGTGGCTTGTTTGAAGTTAAGAAGATTGGAGACGAGTATTTCACCTTCTTGTCTGAATGTGAGGATCCGAAAGCGTGTACGATTGTGTTGAGAGGTGCAAGCAGAGATATTTTGAAGGAGGTATACAAGAAGATAGACTCATTAAATATAACTCAACCTATCATAATTACTAGCTCTCTCATAAGTACAATTTTACTATTTTGTATAGGTTGAACGAAATCTCCAAGACGCAATGTCCGTCGCACGTAACATCTACCTCAACCCCAAGGTCGTTGGAGGGGGAGGAGCTGTCGAGATGGTTAGTAAAATTAATTTGAATAACACTAACAGTACAAGGACACGCAATTTTATTAAATTGAAAACAAAATGGTTTTCTCTTCCATTTTTATTCGATTATGTCTTCTAATTTAAGTTTTTTGTAGGCCGTGTCTCACATCCTGACCGAAAAATCCAAAAGCATGACCGGTGTGGAACAATGGCCATACCGAGCCGTAGTCCAAGCTCTCGAAGTAATTCCAAGAACTTTGGCACAAAACTGTGGTGCGAATGTGATTCGGACCCTGACTACGTTGAGGGCTAAACACGCTGCTGGAGGATTGACTTGGGGGATTAACGGAGAGAGCGGTGATATTGTGGACATGAACGAGTTGAAAATCTGGGAGCCTTTGGAGGTCAAGTTGCAAGTTTACAAGACAGCCGTGGAGACGGGAATCCTCCTCTTGAGGATTGACGACGTCGTGAGTGGGAGCAAAAAGAAGGATAAAGAAACAGGTGGTGGAGCCCCTCAGGCTAGTGAGCAAGCCATGGAATGATCGAGGGCTTAATTTAGGATTGCTAATTTTTTTCTACTTACCTGTTTTCCAATTATTCATAAATAATGCAAATTAATTCATAACTTGATAATTTCTTTACTCTGTTGCAACCACCCGGTTTATACTTGAAGTGAGTTAGTTATGTGCTGTGCGAATGGAGCTAAACTCACGAGAAACCCTAGTCTCAGCACAAGGTACTTCAGGAGGCCGTAGGTTTAAGCTCCACCCGCACAGTACATAACTCGTTCACTTTATGTATAGTATTTAATTAAGGGTAGTAATGTGTATTACGTAATATAATCTCACCACACCATACAGTGTATTGTATTTGTACGATGCATTTTCTACAGCATAATAAATCTGGATTCAATTAACACATTACATTATTGGTTGTTTGTAATTATATTTGGTCTCGATTCGAGACTCTCGAATCTCGAAAAAGGTTTGTCAATGACAAATTGTCATTATTGAAATGCATATTATTATGATTTGCATTTGCATGTTTGGGTCTTAAAAAAATGCGAACGAAAAGTAAACTGAGGATGAGTGCCGGCTAAACAAAGAACAAAACCGGCATTTCACATTTGCATATCTTCATTTGCTTCATTTGGTTGAGCAGAGCAGAGGCAGGCTACAAACACACTCATCAGCGTGCACTCTGTCAGAAGTCAGGCAACTGCCAGGGAAGAACGAAGGAGCTCGTCGTGTGTCGTGGTTTTTATCAGAAAAACTGCTTCGACTTATTCAGAAATTATATAATTTTCATAATATTTCTTGCGTAGTTAATTGTTAATCACAAATTCTAAAAGTTTCCATTAGTCAAATTTGGTAATACAACTATACAACTTAAAAAAATTTTTAAGATCGAAATTAGTTTGGCCAATAAGTATTTAACTTGGTGTCTCTTTTTATTTTCCAATTCTAACTAAATCATCTGATTAAAATAAATCTGATATGAAGCTTGACCTACCTAACATATACCATTATTATTATTGTCATATGCAGATTACAAATTTCTTCGCCGATCGAATATTAATCCGTTTTCCCAGTCCAAATGGAGATTTCAAACATGGAGTCGGTTACTGATGCTCTGACTCTACCATCTCCTGCAAGCGTTATTTTGACAATTTATACTAGTTACATAACATTCCATGGCCTAGATTACTCTAATTATCAAATGTATCTACTAGGAGGTGATTTCATATTTTCGGGAATTTAGACCACTTGAATGCAAATGTTGCGGCCAGTTGGTTGGATTTCAGCATCGGGTCACTGGAGTTGTTGTCTGCACTGGAGGTTGCAAGGTGAATAAAAGAGCGTCCTTGAAAATTGCATCAAAACCAAGGTAAATTAAAGCCGCAATTCCGTAAGCTTATATTTGTTAAAATTATTTTGATGTCATTTAACAGGTCTTCGATTGCAAGGATCACTGATAATAAGGACGAAAATGAACTGAACGATCCCCTTCCTGCCGTGAAAAATGCAAATTTGGATATTAAATTGGATGCTAAATCGTACAATGTAGATGTCGTGGACAAAAAACCTACTGGGGTGGTAGAAGATGCTCGGACCAAACTGACGGATAACATTTTGAATATTTCGAAATCCAGTTTGAAGGTATCAATTGATGCATCAAAACTCTGGGATCCAATGATGATCAATCCATTTAAAGCTACTAAATGTGTTGATCTTAAGGAAAAGACTGAAACAATTGAGATCGCAGAAGAGGTCAAGAATGCAAAACAACTAATTACTGAATCGAAACACTCTGAAATTTCGCCACAAACTGAATTAATTGTACAGAAACAACAAGAGTTTACACCCTCTTCTGGCCCCGCTCAAAAGCGGTTCATGTGGCAATCTTGCAAATTCTCAGAGAACTTAACTGACAGTGCCATGGTTAAAATCTACTATGTTTGGAATGCCAATTTGATCCAAATTGTTGCTGAAAAAGATGAAAAGAATCTGAATGAATATATGGATAAGATCTATTCTGTAAAGCCCGTACCATTGGCTGAACCTCCAGTGGTTGACCAAATGGTGTTGGGGAATTATGGCGACGGGCAATTTTACAGAGGACGCGTTCTCAAAGTCGTGGGAGAGCTGTTTCATGTATTCTTTGTGGACTACGGAGACACTCGCGACATTCCTTACACAGACATGTACAATGTAGATGAATTTCTTATGAAGGTATGATTTATTTACTTTAGTTTTTAATTATTATAATAACAAAGTTATTGTTCCCAATCAAAGTATAGATTCCTTTCACTTTGTCTTGTATAATAGATTATACTTTAATTTTTATTTAGGACCCGATCTACAGTGCTCGCGTCATGCTTGACGCTACTCCCACATTGACTTTTCACATCAAACCTGACAAAGACTTGGAGAAAGCGTTATTCAGTCCATTGCAGTTGCAAATGGTATGAACCTAACTTAGATCTCTTTTACATTTTATCAAGTTTATTTGTGTTCATATTGAAACAACTCAAGCTTGTGTCATGTTTTTTTTAGGTTGACAAGATTAATTTGAATGCGCCTGATCCTTACAAAGTTGTTCTGTGGATGTCAGAATCTGAGAATTTGAACGATCTCGCTGGTGCTTTCATTCAGGAACACGATGCAAAATAAAGTCACGGCCAATGTCTACCAATTGTTTTTTTAGTCAAGTCTGAGTACACAATATTTTCAAATGTTAGTTTCTTGATTTTTTCTTATATTTAATATTATATGACTATTATTATTATTATCATCCTGCACATTTGCAGTGATGTGATTTGCTTTATAGCAACATTTATTCTTGGATTTTGGTAGTAATTTTTGTTAGATTTGATCCATTAATTTCAAAATAAGAAAAACATTGCTGTTTTTTATAGTTATTCTCTCATCTATTGACAATAAATGCAAACATGAAATAATTGCAACAATATAACTGAATCGATACCCTGCTTAATTATTATGCGTTCAATTATCATCATATAAAGTAACGCATGCATACGTAAAGACACACGTGTTTTAAGTACGAGCTGTTATTATTTATTAGCAATTTGTGATGACCTTTCGTTGATTAGTTTAGCATTATTGTTCGATTTCTAAACCATGTACAATACAATTTACCCAACCAGTGCTGGTATTATAAAAAAACTGCATCAAGTCAGTTCATGAGATAGCATATACTTATTTAAATGTAGACTTCACGTATTAGAGTGGTCTGATAAGGCTCGACTTTCTCTAGAGAAAAAGTCGTGGGAGGCAAAGTGAGACTAGAAGATGGATAAACTTACTCAACTCATCAAACCAACCACTGGAGTCTCAAGTTGAGGTGAGTTGAGACTACATACATACATGATTGTAGGTGATTTACTAACTTGAAACTGAGGCACACAGTTAGAGTAATTTTTGATTTATTTTGTACACACATGGACAATCAAAGGATTAATAAAAATAATTAGATAATCTATTTATAAATACTAATTTTTCATTGGATACATACATAAATATTTAAGTTGATCCTGAACTGAAATATTTAACTTGATCTAATTAAATACCTCCCAAGCTGCCAACCTCTCCCTCTCCTGCTCGTCATTAAATTCTGGTATGCTTAACAATAAAGTCATCGTATAAGCAACAATCTGCTGATAAAATTTTAATTTGATAGATTTCTTTACATAATATAGCCTGCAATACTTTAGCCTTGCACTGAATTGAATCGGTTGAAGAGCTTTCAGCCTCTTTTGCAGATGATGCATCCTAAATCTTTGGACTCCAACTGAATTTGCCCAATTTAGCCAAGTCCTCAACATTGCTTCGCAATTATCTCTTACTCCAACGGTTATTGATAAAATTAGCATCAAGCAAACCACAACCAGAATGTTCACACTTGGAAAATATATATAAAACCAAAGTGGAAAAATGCTATACATTCGTATCGTGACAAAGGTGAACATTACCAGGGCAAGCATAGACGCACCCATTACCCAACCAATCAAGGATTCCAAAAGTGGTCTCATTGCTGCGAAAGCAATCACCAGTGCTGAATATTCGCCAACTAGGCGATTGTTGAACCAGCCACTGTGCTGTTTCTGGTAACAAAGTATGACCGAATTCAACATCTTTCCAACCATGATGAGCAGAATTAGTACCAGCGGAGTTATTCGACATACTTCAAAACATGCAGCAGCCTGTCCATACATGGAACACATCCTTGCCAAGAAATCCAAAGCAAACGGTAATTTCATCATGTCAACAATGTAAATTGATGCTCCCAGTTTAAAAATGACCATGGCCGGAAAACATAGGAAAGGGTAGAAGGCGAATTGATAGACAATTCCTGTCATGCCGGTCCAAAAGATGTTACCTTCTTTCACAGTTGTTTCGGTTAGGCGTGTTTTCGCACCTGCATTTATATCCATTACATAAATAGTTATACATGAATTAGTTACATTTGAATTACAGTGTGCATAGATATTTATGAACGATATACTGAAAGTCACCTTTATTCGTGCTTCTTAAAATGGTCAAAAGCGCGTTCCATCCTACTACAAATTGCTCCCCATGCGTTATTAGGGCCACTGAAAGGGCAACAGCAAACGAGGTTAGTAGTAAAAGAATAATGTGAAATATCAGGACTGGCAGTGGACTAAATTCTAATTGTCCTTTTAATTGCGATACAAGAAGAAAGGTTGTAAATAGGATCCCACTGACGCCAACGCATGTTATCATGTGAAAACACCACAGAAAAATGGTCTTAAGATTTTTGTTATATTTCCACTTGACATTTTTGACATCCCATTCTATGGCTAGGTGTGTGTAGCGTTGCATAATAGTAGCAAACTTGTTAAAAACTGATATGATTTCAGAAATTTCAGACATGACGCAAGTTGGTCCAGTATTTGTGATATCAATGTAATCTATGCAAAAATTAATTTCCTACTTTCGCACTGACTAACAATTATTTAGCCCAAAGACGATTGAAAGTTTTCTTAAATATCCTCAATTCTTATATAAATATGTTTATCAAAATAAAAACATTAAACTTGTGATAACACTCCTGGCTTGTTGAATGTGTATCGGAAAGAATAATATGTATGTTCTAGCCTCTTAAATGAACTTTTAGTAAGGATCATCGTTTTTATTTGTAATAGTACGAGTAATATTATAACCTTGAGTTAAAATGTTTTTAATTGGATCAATAATGGTTAGTTTTTCAATATATTGATAGATACATATGAACATATGTATATGTACCGACAATAGATAAAAAACAGTTCGATGCCAATTAAAAGGAGCACATAAAAGTTTTTATTATGAGGAATATTTAAGTACATGTATACCATACGTTGCTGTTCCTTCATGCATAATGTAAAAACCAAGCTATCACCTACCCGGAGTATAGTGTTTTTACGAATATTTAATTGTGCCTTGCTCGTTGGAATTAAAGAAAGTGACTGAGTGAATATACGATTATTTTATCTACTTAAACTGGATTTTATTTTCAACAAATTACTAATTTGTCAACACAATTCAGAGCTCTGCACTAACACGAGTTGATTGGTGACTACCAGGGTCCTTTGACTGTTTCCTTGGAGGATTTCTAGACAGAAATCCTCCCAGACTGTCTAGAAATCCTCCAAGGAAACAGTCAAAGGACCCTGGTGACTACTATAACGACAAATTAATCGTGGACATCAATTACAAAGAATTAACAATTCTTACTCTTGATTTCCTACCACGACAACTAAATCCAAAATGTCTGACTCTGACAACGACTAAAACTCGACTGTGTAGATTTCTTCTACCTACTTACTTACTACGACTTATAACAAAGGACGACGCGCACTCAAAATCCCACCCTGACGTCACCATGGCAACCACCACCACGTCACGGGGTAATCTTAGACGCATATTCAACAATTTACCAAAATACATAAAACAATTTCATAAATACATCATTTTACATTTAACATACTCCCACCTTCTTTTGTGAGAGCAAAAGAACTATTCTAAAAACAACTATGCAATTATCAAATTCAAATAAATTATACAAATAAATTACAAATTCCACTTCGGATACCGCACTGGTTTCTTCGAGATCCTATCTTGATCCTTACCACCAACTTCCAGCTCCTTCTGGACTTGCTTCTTCTTTTGACATCTTCTTGGAGTCGGTCGCTCCCACCATTCGGCATTCTTCTCCACCACTTTCTGCACCTTCATCTTCGGCTTAATAGAGGCTGGACGACTGAATCCGATGGGGTTACAAGCTTCCATCTTCCCGCACGACGGCTTGTTCTTGTACTTGTCACTAATTAGACCAAGTACCTTTGTTGTCGAGAGTAATCTTGACTTCTTTGAAGTGAAGCTGGTGTCGTTTCCCAATCCGCACCCCCTAATGGCAGGCTGGCCGATTCTGGGAACCCCCACAACACTCCGCTCGCACCGTCTCAACTCGTCGACCTTTAATAAACGTTTTACACGTTTATCTTGTGAGATCTTGACTCGTTCATGCTCTTCTTGAGTTTTCTTCTCTACAGAGCTCTTGCTTGAACTAATAACGACACCGGCGTAATGTAACTTGCTATTGTTGCCACCTGGAACCACTCCGCTGATAGTCCATCCAAACACGGATTCCACGGCGATTAATTCACAACTAAGTTTGACTATTCTTCCGGTCATCAAACTTCCCCACAGATCACTTCCTATCAATATGTCGACTTCCGACGCTGAAGTGTCTGTCGTGTGGATCTTCTTCCGAGCCAACTCTTTACACCAAGGGCCAGGTGGGATTGCTGGGCATGATCCACAAATAAACTCCTCGTTGACTAACTGGAGATTCATCCTCGCGCAATCCTTCCTATCGATACCGCTGGCATTGACCCGATAACAATTCTTTTCTTCGGTGCTGGTCACATGTCCACCGAACAAACTATTCTGAAGAGTCAACTTGTCCACTACTTGACATTTCAATTCCTGGGCTGTCTTCGTCCTTATGTATGACCTCTGACTTCCCTCGTCGAAAAGTAGCCGGACTTCCTTCTTGACTCCACTTGCTCCGCTCACCTTGACACGAAGCGTCTTCATCAGGACAACTTTGCTTGGGCATCCCTGACTGACGTTGGTGGTGGTTTCTTCCACCGAACTACTACTTGATTCATCTTCATTTATTGACGTCACTTCCTCATCTCGGACCTGACCAGGACACATCACAGAGTAGTGTTTCCATCCACAAGTTTGGCAACTGACCTCCTTGGTACAGTCATTTGCATAATGTCCTCTTCCTAGGCAGATGAAGCATCCCCGGTTCTCCTTCACCAGGATCTTCTTCTCCTCGAGAGGTAATGTCTGAGCCTTATAGCACTTCTGACTTTTGTGATTCGACTTTCCACAAAAAACGCATCGCTGCTCAGCTTGATGACTTGAATAGAGACCGGCAGCAGTGGGGAAATCTTCACATTCACTCTCTGCATACACGTTTACTTTCTCTCTATTCTTGACTGGACTTTGCCTGAAGGTTGACAGCACAAATTTCCTTTCTTTGGCATTCTGTGCCTCCAGCCGCAAAAACTCCATCAAATTTTCTAAATTGGTAGCAGAAGTCAAATCTGATTTCTTCTCGCGTACCCTCAAATTACTATTCTGCCATCTGAGTAACACTTGCTGTGGCAGACTGGATTCCACTAATGGATAAATGAGTTCACTTGGATCACTAACTTTCCCCAACGACTCGAGACTCTTCAAATGACCTTCCAACTGGTCATGCAATTCTTCCACGTCGGCATCTTCTCTTGAATCCGCGGCGCTATTGATAGCCAGGCCCAACAATTCTCTAATATAAATTTGGCGTAAAATCTTCTCATCACCAAACCGGGACTTCAGCTTCTCAACCACCAAAGGATAATTCTGATCCGACCGTGGATAAATCTTGATCACTTTTTCTGCTTCTGATCCGGGGACGATGGCTTGAATCAAATACTGAAACTTCACGTTTACTTGCAATTCATCATCTTCGTGAATCTGACGGTATTGAGCCCACCACCCCAACCAATTCTTCCAACTCCCATCGAATTTCTGTAGCTCGATCTTGGGCAGTTTGAAGTTTCTATTCTTTTTAACTCGCTCCCCATTCACGGTGACGTAACTACTACTTGCACTCGGACTTGGTGGACGGATTTCTGCATTAAGAATCTTCTCAATATCCATGATAGCAACTCTAATTCTATCTGAATATTCTTCATTCATTGCACTCTCCTCCCCATAAGACTCCGCCGTGCAATTGTCATCCAACATCTGGGTAAGCACTTTTTCATCATGTTCTCTGATCGACGTCTGCAGGGATTCCAACTTCCTTAACTTGATGGTAAGTTCTCTCGAGTCCTTTGGATCTTTCGCCAACTCAGCAACTACACCATCCACCATCTTGGTAATGGAAGCTCGAACTGGAGCCCTCGCCTTCTTCAGTCGATCCATGATGTTATCTCAGATTCAACAAACAAAATCAATTAGAACAATACACGCTTATTAACTCAATCAGCAACAACGCCGACCTCTATGGCTCCCGAACGCTCAGGATGGGGCCCTCAACGAGGCAAGACAGTAATTGATTAATAGACGAATAAAGTTGAAGTTTCTCTCGGGTCGGACACGCCGATGTCAATCTGGTCGGTCACTCCGGACCCACGGACTACTTCACAGCAACAATAAAAACTTGAAAGGTATCACCTGAACAGCCCCCGAATACTCAGGGTCGGGTCCTCAATGAGGCAAGGCTTGATGTTGTCATCTCCTTCGAATCTGCTCCTCGTCCAGACAGCAACAATCGCCCAGGATTTCCACGGAACACTTTTTGCACGTACACTAATTCAATCTGCTCCTCTTCCAGACAGCAACAATAGCACAGGATTTCCACGGAACAGTCTTTTGCACGTACAACTAATTCACTCAAAAGGTCACAACTCACTGACCACTATAACTAGTCAACTTTCAACTAAAACTGACCCAACGAGCAATCACGTCGAGGTCACCAATAATGTAAAAACCAAGCTATCACCTACCCGGAGTATAGTGTTTTTACGAATATTTAATTGTGCCTTGCTCGTTGGAATTAAAGAAAGTGACTGAGTGAATATACGATTATTTTATCTACTTAAACTGGATTTTATTTTCAACAAATTACTAATTTGTCAACACAATTCAGAGCTCTGCACTAACACGAGTTGATTGGTGACTACTATAACGACAAATTAATCGTGGACATCAATTACAAAGAATTAACAATTCTTACTCTTGATTTCCTACCACGACGACTAAATCCAAAATGTCTGACTCTGACAACGACTAAAACTCGACTGTGTAGATTTCTTCTACCTACTTACTACGACTTATAACCATTAACCATTCACCATGGCAACCACCACCACGTCACGGGGTAATCTTAGACGCATATTCAACAATTTACCAAAATACATAAAACAATTTCATAAATACATCATTTTACATTTAACACATAATTTGTTTTATAAGCGTCTTTAGGTTTAATAAACTGTCGACGTCAAAGTATAACTTTTCTACTGAAAAATTATTTGACAAACTGTTCAATTCAAACAATATGTATACATTTTAGTTTTATTTGCCTTAAGAAATAGCCATAAGTACAAACATAATTTAGAATAATGAGATTATCCTGAATGGACAATTAAGCTTATACATACTCTACCGGTTCATCATGTCTAGTATATGCCTATCTGATCTAATACATCCCACTAAAAAATTTTAAAAGAGCTTGACCGTGATAATACATATATTTTATACATATGTGTACATACAGATACATATATGAATACTGTAATTGCATGTTAACGAATTTGATTAAAATACAAATTAAAACATCGGGCAGCCTACTTCAAATAATTAATTGTAACCTTTGAGAAAATACAATTTAATAAAGAAATTTTGTAGCTGATTACAGTCAAGTCTATATTTCATACATTCTTCATCGATCAATTCTTTTACTTAAAAATTAAGGATCTCCTTTCCTTTGAAAATTAATAGTTTTAGTATGGCATTAAAAGTTCGCCATTTTTCATCATCAATATTACTTTGCTAATTAACGATAGTAGTAAATTACTCGGCAAATATTTATATTGATTAATCCTAATTTAGCCAAGAAGTTACAATAATACACACATTAATAGCACAATAATACAGGCAGTTTACAAAGGGTGTGTCCGTTCAATTCATGATACTCGAGTTCATCTTCAATATGCACACATTATTCACTATAATTTGTCTAATTCGCTAATTTTAACCTTACGCATTTATGTATAGTTTTTATTACTGCGTTGCATATAATACTATTTCTTTCTCAAACTAAAATACACATGTACATAGATTCCATTGTAATAAAATATTTCAAGATTTAAAATGGTCTATATCTTAATTTTCCTAAGCCTCATATTTGGCTGTGTCATTTTTCTGCCACCTTCATCCCCCTCACCCACAGAAGGTCTCCTCATAAACTCCCTTCTTGCCCAGTACAACAAACTAACGCGTCCAATCCCATCAGAGAGCATCGTTCTCTCCGTCAAGATGGGAATGGCTCTTCTCCAGATAATCGACGTGAATGAAAAACAGCAAATAATCACCATCAACACTTGGCTGCGCCTTGTTTGGCATGATGTAAATCTCGTGTGGAATGCTTCCGAGCACGATAATATTTCCATAGTTCGAATTCCTTCCAACCTGATCTGGATGCCAGACATTCTCCTCTACAACATGGCGGACGAAGAGTTGTTTCAATCCATGCATCATCGTGGGAGCTTTATAAATGCGTACATCAAAAACGACGGGACCGTGCTGCACGTGCCTCCAATGATTTTGAAATCCACCTGCAAAATGGATGTGACCTGGTTTCCGTTCGATGAACAAGTTTGCGACATAAAATTCGGCAGTTGGACCTATTCTGGGCTACAAATGAACTTGAGTCTGATGGAAAATAGCACCCAAAGTATGGATACCAGTGGTTACATACCACATGGGGAATGGAAGCTGACTGGAATTGAAGCATTGAGGAACGAAAAATTTTACGAGTGCTGTCCAGAACCTTATGTTTCGATTACGTTTAAAATAAACATCAAACGGCAAAGCATGTATTTTTTCTTCAATCTTATCGTCCCTTGCCTTCTAATTGGTACAAACTAATTTCAAGTTATTTTTTAGTAAATGTAATTGAATGATAACAAATATTCAATTAAACAAATGTATACAGGGTTTCTGGCCATTCTGGGGTTTACCCTGCCCCCTCATTCCGGAGAGAAATTGTCCCTCGGAGTTACTGTATTGTTCAGCTTGATTGTTTTCTTGAACCAGATTGCAGAATCGATGCCAGCAAATTCCGACAATGTTCCGCTACTCGGAACATATTTTAACTGCATTATGTTCATGATTGCTTCTTCTGTCGTGAGCACGGTAGTTATAAATCTTAATTTGAGATCATCTTCTAATCCAAAAGGAATGGGGGCAACGAGTCAAGCCTTGATATTCAATTGGCTTCCCTGGGTCTTGAGAATGCAACTTATGGAGCCGCATGGTAACATTGTTGGATTAGGAAGTAGGCTTGTGAAACCTGGGACAAAGGAAAATGACCCTTCGATGGAAGTGAGCGACATTATGATGCCGCTGGATGAAGAGAAGGAAGGAGAAAAGATGCAGACGAAGGACTTTACTGAGAAACCAAACGATGAGACGACCTCTGCAATTCGCAAATTCAAGAAACAATGGATGTACGCTGCTGTAGTTGTAGACCGGTTATGTTTGGTAGTTTCCATTGTGTTTGCCTTAATTTCAATTGCAGTTTTGCTTGTTTCCACATACGCCTAACTTGAATAAACTGATATATAATTATGTATATTGATAAAATATTAATAAAAATACGTATATAAAAATGTCTTAAATTAATTATGTAATTGATCAGTGAGTGTAAAATTTATCGGAGGAGTTAACAAATTTTTTTTTGATACTCTACCCATATCTAGCCTAAATCTTATGTATACTTGCATAGAACTGCCTGAGTATATTATCAATCTTCAATTTTTCATTTATTTCCATCAATCAAAATATTGTGCATATAAAGCATAATGGAATCACTCGTCTCAACCCGTTTTCGTATAAGTAGCAAAGAGATGCTCTGTCAGCTCAGTGTTTGTCGAAGTAGCCATCCACATTTTGCAAGTAAGGGTATTTTCATCAACCAACGTCCAGACGCGTTTCATCTGTGAATTAAAACAATAAATAAGTATATGCTTAAGTATTAAAAAATTAATCAATAATACGAAATTAATATGAATATGTACATGATGGTATACCTCTGTAACCGAAGGGTCCTTTGAACCTGTCATTCTTCCTATATTGCTGGACACAACTTCAATAACCTTGTCATTCACGGTCCCTTCCTCCAAACTGGACAGTCCTAAGTATTTAGCATAGTATTAACACATATTTGATAATTTATTAAGAACCATAGTTCCCTGACTTACCAAAATTGTGTGCCACCATAAGTGAAAGGTCCCCATTACCTCTCGCCCGAAGAAATCCACTTTCCAAATGCATGGGGTTACCTTTTTCAGGGTGGGAAGAAGACGCGGTGTATGCAAGTAGAGGTTGAGCCCCGCAAAGTCGAAATTCCATGATATCATGGTATCGAAAATCCTTAATGGTTGGAAAGTACCCAACTCCGTCCTTACTCACCCAGCGACCAACCAACCATCCAATGGATTTCAACATTGGGTTAATTTCACCTTCCATCATGGCTCTGGAAGAAATGCAACAAAGGCAAATGATTGTTGATATATGTATAACACAAAATTTGAAGTAAAATATAAATTGTTAAAATGTCCTAAATCGCAAAGGCGAACTATGTCAATAGGTCAAAAAGTAGTATCATTTCGTTTATACTGATTTAACTGTTTATTAATATGTATAAAAAATTGCACAAGAAACATGAGTATAAATACATATTAGAAGATGGGTAACTAACAAGTATAAAATTTAGCAAATGTTATCAATCACAAATACAATTTGCATAATCGGTATCTGATTTCTAAAGCGTAATAAATTGATCATAGTATCTCAGAACACATTTAGTAAGAAAGTAACAGGTTCCAATTAAGAAAAATGACTTGACTTGTGAGATCCCAGTGGTCACTATAAAACGCGAAAAATACAATAATTATAAAATGCGTTATTAGTTTCAGTCAGACCAATTATTGATAGTATATTAAAATATGTATCGTCAAAATTTAAATATATTTATGTACATACTCACCAAAATAGCATTGTGTATTGCTCAACACAAACAAACATTCAACTAGGAAAATTCTCTCATAATCATTTGCATAGCTCCAAATCAGTGCGACAAGTTTGAACATTTCTGCAAATCCAGACAGACAAAGGCCTTTCCACACAGTTAGATAAGAAAATTGTAAATTCCCTGAAGAAGGGAATGATGTTGATGGCGATACATTTCCTGGAAGCGATCTCCTTTTGTTGCTTCCTCGTTTCATGGAATTTGTTTGTCGTGGTCCAAATCCGAAAACGTTGTTCTCATCACCTCCTGTTTTCGGGAGAAGGAGGCATGACCCCAGAACAGCAGCATGGAACAACACCGTAGCGAAAAATGTTCGCAATAGGGCAGTGTAAAAATTTATTTCTAACTCATAGAAATCAGTCGCGTCGTCATGTTCCACCCCTTTTTTAGAGCACCAGAAGCAATACGCCTCAACAAAGAGGGACACGACGCCCAGTTTCCAAAAACCCTACAAAATATATTTTTAAGAAACATTATTTTGATTGATTTACACTGCAAATTTCAATAACTCTCATTCTTACCTCGAAGGCATGATTAAGCAGAACGTGCCTATACGCCATAGGATTAAGAAGTATTAAATTCAGAGCGATAATTATGTTATCATATTCGACATATTTGTCCATAAGTTCTCCACAAGATTTCTATTCATTAAAGGAAACACAATGAAAATACCAACTCGATGCTAAAAAAATAATAACTTATATGCAAACACTCACACAAGGCAGCAACTTGACAAGATTTCCATTTGCATAAGTTTTGTAAACCTGTGGTGCAGGATGACCACACTGAATACAAAAGTAAGGTGAAGGGGGGCCCATTCTCATTTCCTGTGGGGGCAGCCAGTCAGTAGTATAGTGAAGACTTATCAAATAAGTCACATTGTCCGGTGATACCCGTCAAGGTCGAAGTATGACATCGTATGGTAACAACACGCACATGACACCAAGCCAACTGAGTGACACACAAATACATTCACTGACAATGTGCCAATAAACGGTACAATTTTAAACGTACATAAGTTTGTAAATTATGGACATTCTTATGTTTTATATCGAATGCAAATGCAGAAGCTACCGACAAGACAACAATACAAAATATTGAAGTGAAATAGTGAAGATGTCAGTATATGAATATGAAATCGAAAATTGCAAAAATAAGCTAGCAATTATCAGTAATTAGCATGTATCCGTCATTCATAATATATGATATTTAAATTTACTACAACTTACCGAAACGTTCTTTAATAAAGAATCTTTATAACAAAATTTCCAAAAACACACTTTAGGCTCACTTCAGTATTTCTTGATTTGTTAAGTATAGGTTTGTTTGATTTGTTACTTAACCTCTGATCAGTCAGAACAGAATTATTTGTATTAATTATATCAATAGCTCAACCTACAAGTTAAGTAATGCCGTTCAATTGTTGTTCAAAAATCAGAGCAGGTGAGGAAAATGAGTTGTTGCCGGTTTGTTAGGTTCAAGCGGAAGGCTCAAATCTAAAATACAGCACGGTATTAGATCCTGCCGACCGTGGCTTCTTGTTATTTAAATGCCCACTCTGCAATTAAAAACTTTACAAACATTTACAATGTGGGTTTAAATATTGTGGTGATGACACGTCTACTGGTCATTCATATTGGCTCGAAACATAAGGGTCTGGCCGGGATTTAATCGAAGGTGAGAAATACAAAGTGTAATTATTTATTATTATCAAAATATCGGTACCACTACCATACATGACCTCGATGTGTTCACATAAGTTATAGATGTCTAATGATGCATTAACATTTAATTGCAGGATGTGCTAGTCTTTGATGAACAAATCGCACAGGGCATAGGAGGCATTACAAGAAAGAAGCCGATTTCTTCAGGGAATTTGACATTATTCAGTATTCATTTGTAGTATGGGCTCAATTTCTGCCCCTCCCAACATCCCGGCTCCAATGTTTCAAGATATCCTGAGTGCTAGAAGAAGGTCTAATGACTTTAGGTGGGCGTCGAGACCGTACAACCCCTCCACATATTTTGTTCGTGGAAGAGCAAAGGAACCAAAGGAATTGGTGGCGAGTGTATTGCAATGCGCCAGGGTTCAAGCAGTTGTAAGAGAGGTGAGGTTAAGATATAGATAAAATGATATGCCATTTACAAGAAATATGAAACCATTTATGTAATCCTATAGATCGCAGTAAAGGAAGGACGTGACTCAAGGGATGTTGCAAAACAAGCGGAACAGATCTTGGCTGAAATGGCGCATGATTATCATCTCTACACGGTTCGGTGGTTCGGCTACGTACTCTCTAAATTAGCTAAAAACCACTTTTCCAGCATTTTTGTGAATGTTCAAAAACTACAACAAGTATGCAAACGAATAAAGGTGTTTAATGCATTTCAAGTCTTTAATTTAATTTATATATCTACCTTTAGATCAAGGACTGCTTTCAACGATATCCCGTCATCTTGCTCCCAACCCATCGAAGTTACGTCGACTTTCTTCTCCTTTCTTATGTTTGCTTCACTTTTGACCTTCCCCTTCCAATCATTGCTGCAGGCATGGGTAAGAGCTTTACATGGTGACATTTAATTACCTTCAATCCATGTTCAATCAATCATTTATCACTTATTCCTGATTCACTCAATAATGACTGAATTCACGCGTAATGTATGTATGTAAAATATTTCAGATTTTATGGGAATGATGGGAATAGCAGAATTGCTCCGAAAAGCGGGTGAGTATTTTCAATTTCACACCAATTTCAATTATTGAGCAACTCTGACCAAATATCATTGATTGACCTCATCATGAGGAAAGGCTTTGAATCTAACATTTTCCTTCGTTCTTTGTAGGGGCTTTCTTCATCCGTCGTCGATTCGGGGCTGATTCATTGTATTGGGCACTGATCTCTGAATATGTTAAACGAGCCGTGTTATCCGGTTGTCATCCCATGGAAATGTTTGTAGAAGGGACACGAAGTCGATCAGGCAAATCCCTTTATCCAAAGATAGGGTAAATAGAGTTTTACTAATATTTTTCTAATAATATAATAACTACCCAAGCAACCAAAATCTGCAAATAATGTACCAAATTTGTACAACTGGATTAATGCACATTTTCCGTTAAAATGTGAAGCCGACTTGTGCTTATTTTGTACAAGTCGCATTTGCAAAATTCATACCAATAATTTATCACTGCAAGTTTACTTGTACCAAATATGCACAAAATTAACACAAACAAATGTGTACGAATTTTGTGTAAATTTGGTGATGATTGACATGCATTAACCTTTAGGATCCCATTTCAAAATTGTTGTCACGAAAAATCGTATCACTAAGTCCCTAATTAATCTTCAATTAAATGCCCTTTAAGGCCCAAATAATTGTCAGCTATCTGTCCTCACGCACCCAAGCTGCTGAATCTTTTTCGACCACACTGACCCGAATTTTATTTTCAAGAAAAAACCAACGGAATATATTTGTATTATCACATGCAATGATAATCCACAAAAACTACTTCCCATATACATATACTATTACCGTGGTGAAAAACCTATTAGTACAGCTTCGCATAGCCCGAACCAGAAATTTTTATCCCAGTGAGGCCTTATGTATTTGCCATGTCTGTCTTTCGGTCCACCGATACCATACACCCAAAACGGTTTGCCTTCAAATTTTGCAGGTGCCAAAAATAATCGAGTTCGCAAGTGAGCCAAATCTGTCGAGTGAGGTCATATAGATAGGTGGGTGGAATCGACACCAAACTTGAAAATATCGCTAGAAAGCTGAAATTCAGCACATTGAGTGCTAATGGCGTGTAATGAAAGACTCGGAGGGGAAATCTAAAAATATTTAACCAGAGGGACAATATGGGGTGGAGGAGGGAGATGACCCATACCGATTTTCAAAAATAGCCACAAACCTACATTGTCTGCAATTATACAATGTCCTTAGTCAAGGACGGACCGCTCCTAAATTTTTGTCCGAATTGACCGGACTGCGATTACCACACCCCGTGTTGGGAATGGTCGAATGTGTGCAGAATATTTGTTATTTTGTGGAGTATTTACAAATCCTTCCTTGACTACCAGGACCACTGTGACTTGCTTCTTTCAAATCTTCCAAAGTTTTATTTGCTATTCAGAAGTCATTTTTAGCCCCTATCCCAAATTCCAGCTGAAAATAGCAACTTTTAAAACCAGTATGGGTCACCCTCTAGAGTCACTAAGGTTACACATTGACCACTTTGAACTTCATATACTTTCATGAGAACCCATTCAGTATCCCTATGCCGATTTTTATATTTTTACGACAATGTCTTAAAACCGGCATGGGTCACCCATAGGGTCCCCTCGGTAAGATTTTGCAATTTTACTTCATATTCTTTCAATAGAAGCCATTAGCAAGCTCTATACCAAATTTCAGCTTTCTATGACAATTTTGAAATTTTAGTGTATAGTACCCCATCCACTCAGACGACCCCCACCGGTCAACCACTTGACCAATTTCCCCATCTGCGAACTCGTTTCTAACTTTGTCCAATTTGCATATACTAAAAATTTCATGTGAATCGGGTCAGTCGTTTTGGCTCTAGCCTGTTCACGGACAGACAGACAGACGGACAACCATCACGATTCCATAAGCCCTAACTCGGGCGCCATATCAAAACCCTTCAATTTCATGCAATGTTTCCACGGTCGCCAAATTTGTAATTTTTTGAAAATACACGTATTTGTGTATACGGGATTCAACGCATTTTGTCGCGTATCCATGATATTCATGTATCTGGGACACAGGGTCAAATTTCAAAATTCCATGACATTCGTGGACTTGGGATTTGTGGGATGTTTTACAAATTCCATGACACTTGTGTACATGGGATTTAAGTGAAAATTTAATAAATTCCATGACATTCGTGGACTGGGATCCTAAAGGTTAATGAGGTGAGAATTTAGTGCGAATTTAGTGCGAATCTATTACTAATTGTGTGCTAATGGTACGCATGAAATTAATACAAATTCATTTACACGTATTACTCACATTTCAATTATTATTTATTTATTACAAATTCATCTGCTGTACATATTTCTTATGTTATGTAATGTTAGGTATCTCCAAATACTTAACTAATTAATATATAATTGCAAATTGGGATACACAAATATTTATCGCAATTAATCGGTAGAATACGTACTTACGGCGTATAGAGAAAGACTAAATTAAAATGAATTCCTGTCCTCATTCATAGTAGATCTGGCGATTCGTTTGTAGTTCTTTTTGTCTTCTATTAATTTTCAGAGGGTATACAGACATTTGTATTTATTTATTGCCACTTTTTAATTTCAGACTTCTGACCTCCATTGCCGAGTTGGTCAGAGATCGAGAAATTCCTGACGTTCTTATCCTTCCAATTAGTATGAGCTATGACCGGACGTTGGAAGAAACTTTGTATGCCAGAGAATTACTGGGACAGCCGAAACCAAAGGAATCAACAAATGTAAAATTATTGTGATTTAAAATTAATATATTGATTACTGGGGATTGGATTTAATCAATAATTCCGGCTCTTGCAGGGTCTTATTAAAGGTAACAATCAAACTATGCGTACAATTATTTGATAAATTAATAGCACTTTATACATAATTACTAATTAGTAACAAACTCGTTTCGTTTAGTTATGTTGATTACGGTTTTTAGTAGTCAATCAACTTGAATATGCATACCTATATGATGTTTGATACTTATAAATAAAAATTTAGTCCCGTATATTATTATTAAAGGGCTTCGTTGGTTACAATCTCAGTCGTATGGATCGATGTACGTAAATTTTGGAGAATTTATCTCTGTCCGTGAGACGTTGGGAGAATGCTTAGCCTCTCCATATGTGGATGACGCTATATTTACGAAAAGAATACAAAAATTGGGATTGAATGTTGTGATTGAACAGCAAAAAAACTTGGTCACCCCACTTTTTTCTGTCGTAGCCACAATTGTCCTAGCTAAGGTGAGCAATTACTTAAATGAAAAAAAAATCATATTAAACTTATCCTTTTATGGTTGTGATTCTATTTTTTTTAGATGTCTGAGGGTGAAAGATCTATAGGATTTCCAAAATTGATGAATCAAATCCACGGCTTCAGAGCACTAATCACACCGAATGGCTCTGACTTCGGACTTCCACTTACTGGAGAAACTTTAGAGTGGAATGTTAGGCACATTTTAACTATTCATTCTGATCTTGTTGTTTGCCCAAAAAATGAAGTGAGTCATAAATTACCAAATAATTCAGTCATACTTTATATGCAAAATATATATTTGAATGTATTCATAGGAGCATATTGTCCATTTTCAAATGGGCGAAGATGAAACTGTAGACGGGATGAAGTTTCAACACTACGCGAATCAATTCGTCCCACTTATTGTGCCGAATGCTCTCTTATCCGTGCTCACTAACTCTGCCACTATATCAGATAATGCTCAACGCAGTACGTCTGAAGAGAGCATTCTTAAAGATTATGCATTTTTGAGGGAGCTCTTATTCGATGACTTTATATATGATAGAGGAAATGAAATGCTGGTAAAGGAATAATAAGTAATGTTCATGTTAATGTTAATATAAATTGTACATGTTAAGTAATTTTAATTATACAGGAAGCCTCAAAAGCGTCCTCAATTTTCAACGTATACTTGAACAAAGGCCGATCAAATGGTCACACAAGCAGGTGGACGACGGAGACGGAAGAAATGAGTAAGATTCTTAGATTATCTATAGAACCTTTTCTCATTGCATATTGGGGTGTGGCCAAAACACTTGCCCAGGTAAATTATAAAACTCTAGTAATTATCAGACATAATGTTAAAATTGACTACTGTGCTTATACAAACGACTGTTTCTTCTAATATTGTACAGTTATCGATCCAAGAAGACCAAACTGAATCACAAATAGTTGAAGTAAAACTTTTAGGAAAGATGTCACAAAGCTACATTCGCCAGTTATTGGGATCCCATTTTCCTAATCACTACGGTGCCCTGTCCCTCGATACTTTGAACAATGCTTCAATGGCTTTTATCAAACTTGGTGTCGTAACAAAAATTAAACTGTAAGCAGAAATGCATGCTTTTATTTTTATAAATAGCATAGCCGAAAATATACTTCATTCTATTATTTATTTATTTATCAGAGACTCTGGAAACTCGTTTGGCATGGTTGTGAAGGATAGCCAGCGATTCGCTCAGCTTATTATCCTGATTGGTAATTTTTTGTTACCTTATTACACATTTGTATCTTAATTCCTATTTCAAGTCGTAATTGTTGTATACATAAGCACAACCATTTCTCGACATCTCGACATAAGTACATATGTATGACCTTACATCATCTCTTGTTCTCCCCATTAGTGACTAATTGTGTAACATAAATTTGGATTGCAATGAGTTCAAGTTGATAATTTTGTTATGAAATATATTACAGAAATTAGAAAAGGTGGTTGTCGATCGATATATGTACAAATGTAGTGCTGTAGTGCCTGTGTAGTTTTAAAAGGGTGGACAATCATATTTTTTCCGGGTGATCTATACCCACTGTCGTGCTTTAATGTCCACCGACAATGGGCCAACAGTTAAAGTGGAGACAGTGAGACGAGATCTGTCATGGTAATGGTATTCAATGCGCCATCCTGATCGACCCCATTGTATTGGTAATTGTGAATAATCGATTGAATTGTTATCTTCGTCACTGAATTTGGGTCCAACAGACTGAACTTAATTGTGCAATTTTCAATGTCGAACGTATATATCGGAGGTGACATTTCTGTATCGCAAATGGATAAGTAGTATGTAAATATATAGGTTTAGTTTATGGGCTGACCAAGATTATTATCACTATTATTATCACTGGGACAATTAAATACCTGCTTGTAATTTAATTGACGTTTGACGTCGTACATGATAATGATTGAGTGAGAAGCAGAAATTAGTCTTGGCTCGATTACGGATTTTTTCTTAGGTGAGGCAAAAGTAACAATGGGTGCTGAAAAAAAGCGTCACCATGGTTACGGCGAAGCCTAAGTATGCTTTCGTATACACCCTTTGAAACTGTCAGCGAGGCTAGAGCCTAAACGGTTAATCCTACGCAAATGGTGTGAAGAGCAATCGTGCAGAGGAGAATTAGGAGATGATGTTTTTCAATATGCCCGATAGAAAAACTTTACTCTTTGCTCTCAAATTTAGATTTGAAACTTTAAAATCAAAATTTGAGATACTTGCGCCACAGGACTATATGTATAAAACATGATTTTATCATGCAGAAATCGGTTGTGCGTCATTTAAAACAAATCCGGCTGAGATCGGTCCAAAACTGAAAAAGTTTTGATGGAGGCATCTGAAACTATTCATGTTGCTAAGCAAGAATTACAATATTCCTAGTTGGTTGCTACTAGCTATCAATATAACAATTTTCCTAATACAAGTAGTTGTGTTTACGCAATTGCAATTAGCCAAATTAATTGGTCAATTGTAATTTCCATTTTTGGCCAATCGCCCTAAAACTTTCTTCCTTAGGCATGATTATTAATCCAGATTCCAGATTAATTACAAATTCTTTTGCAAATTCAAATCACATTCGGTCTTCATTTCAAAAAGTTTAACAATTTTGAGGTGCAATTAATTAAATATGTATCACCTAAAATCCTTGAAATAAAATAATTTTAAAAAAGCTTGCTTAGGCGAGGCGCTGCTAAAAGGGAAAAACAAGGCCTGTGGGCATATCTTTTAAATATCTCGTACCTTTATCATTGTAATAGGAGTTGGTGGCTTTGCATCACCGCAAGGCCAAACATTTTACGATAAATCTCTAGCAATAAAGAATATATTCTCAAGAATTCAGAAGAACATAATCTGGGTTCACGAATTTCTCAAAATTATCATTTATCACTTTTAAATTAGAATTGAAAACTAGTTGTTTTACTATGTAAATAAAATTAGGAAATACATCCTCGCGTGGTGTCCTCCTTATTCGTGCGCCGGTATCTTAATTTCTTGCATTTAAACACCTACGGAAAATTTTGCACGTCCATAAAATTTAGTAGCTACCTGAATTACTGGTTAACTATTGAATTAAATCATGAGCTAAATAAATATGATTGATCATATTAGTCCTCCGCATAATAAGTTTACAAACTCCACTCAATTTTATGACCTTTCGAAGCAATAATCGTTTGTTTAAGCATTTATATATATAGATATAATTTTAATTAGCAATAATTCCATTTCTTACCAGAAGATGTTAGTAATAAACGGCGTGGTATGTTATATGGTCAAAATATTTGGCCTTGCGGTGATGCAAAGCCACCAACTCCTGTTACAATGATAAAGGTACGAGATATTTAAAAGATATGCCCACAGGCCTTGTTTTTCCCTTTTAGCAGCGCCTCGCCTAAGCAAGCTTTTTTAAAATTATTTTATTGGTTTGTGCAAGTTACATATTTTTCAGGTGGAGTATGAGAAACTTTGGGATGAGCTAATGAAATTGGATATCGATTTATCTATTGACTAATTTCGTGTAACGTTGTTGTATAAAAGTGTAATTTTCTCTAGTAGGCATCTTTTTTTAACCTTTTTGCTCATTTAATATGGATTATTGAAGGGTTTATTTCATTCCTTTATGCTTGTCAACCATCACTTGCATACATAACGTGCAATGATAACTGTCTAAAAACTGAGGTGATAAATACATACTAGATTTGTGTATACGAATCATTTAGAAAACGTAATGAATTCGAATTTCGAATAACTCAATTCCTTCGTACTCCTCGTAATGTACTTATGTACATACGTACGTAGGTCAAAGTCTTGTTTGCATTATGATTACGAGCTTAGTACTTTCCCACTTTGATTACACGTTATTAAATGGTTACTCTACAGATATTAATGTATCCAATATGCAACACGAGATGAAATTATGTTGTGTGATTTTTGGAAAATATGTTGACAGTTTAATCTAATATGGTTTAGCATAATTTGATTGATTTTTGTATCTCGCTTTTCAGAGAACTACCTCCCACTCAGATCACGTTCAAAACTCAACGCAGTGTCATCGTCATCTGTCCAAGACTTTCAAGATTTGAGTCAACTGCTCCAATTGAAGGCCAAGCTTTAATACTTTGCCATGAAACGTCGTTTTAGTTGCAAAGAGGATGTGTAGATATTATAGAGCTTGACCTTAAATATTTAGTTCTTACGTATATGGCATTTAGATAAATAGTTATAGATAGACTCAATTTTCTCACAAGTATTTCTTGTTATCCAAAGTATTTTGTGTACTGTACACGTATTTTTGTTGATTGTGATTTTTATCGTAGGAAGTGGGAATTATCAAGAGATGCTCAGCTCAGTTATTCTAGTAAGTATTAGTGATACTGATAAAGTAACTTATTTATTGTCATTGTTGGGTGCACAAAATATAGTAAAGTGAGTTTTCTAGTTGATTGTTCCAAACTTTTTTTTTCTTTTTATCCGTATTCCCCTAGTCTGCAACTACAACGAGTTTATTAGATGTACATTATTGATGGAAATCCAAAAAGGTTTTAACTTATGTATTGGTACTTAATTTTGTGATGCTATTTTAGAAGTTGCTCATTATTGTAGTCCCGTTTATTGTGTACAGGTGATTTTTGTCACTTTATGAATTTGTTGATAAAAGCAATAAATATGAAGTACGTGATTTAATAGTGCTTACTGTTAAGTTCTTGGCATTACGTAGTTAAAATTAAAATTTACTAGTTCGTTTTATTTATCAACATCTGTATAATATAAATAATATGCAGCACTATTTAACTTTCCTCAACAGAATCTGACAACCAAACTGACTATCATGACGATGAATGCATTTGACACAGTTGAAAATCCCGACGCCGTCGTTGTAGTAGGTGCGGTGGTAGTTGGTGCATCAGTGGTTGGTGCGCCAGTGGGGGCTGTGGTTGGTGCGCCAGTGGGGGCTGTGGTCGGCTCGCCAGTGGGGCCTGTGGGGATGAAAGGCTCCAGACAGTCCATATTCAGTTCAAGTTTCAGGCACGATGGGTCGGCGACTATTCCGGCCAATGTACATCCCTTTAAATTAAGTGCATTTTACTTACTTAATTGTCATACAAAACGTAGATATAAAAGTATCCTAAAATATGTATATAAGACAATGTGTACTTACGTTTATTACATGGTCTACAGAGCATCGGACAGCTTCGGTGAGAATTGTTTTGAATTCATCATTGTCTGTCCACGCAGCGTCAAAGAATTCTTGTATGTCAGTGCTCAACTTCGCCCAGTCGATAGGTTCACCGTCAATCGTTGCGACTCCCCCGTCCAGACTCAATTCTTTAAATCCAACGTCCAAAACCAAACTGCGCACTAATAGAGTTCCTGTGAGTCTTACACTTGCGTCAATTTTGAGGAAAACATCGGCAACGGATGCAGAAATGTCTCCAGACCCATCAATAGTGGTCGTCACTTCTTCTCCCGTTTTGACTTCTATGTGCATGTTGTAGCCAGACGTGGACAAGGCCGCAGAAGGCAGCGACAAATCCCACGTAATACGGCCTGTTATAACGACAACCTGAAAGTTGTCAACTATAGCACTCAGTCCTGTGATTTCCAAATCGGTTCTAATCATAAAAATGTAACCATTATTAAAATGAAGGCATACAAATCAGCATACACATTTTCTTTGTTTATATAATAAACTAACGTAGTCTGCAGATTCCCAGTGATTGTAATTGGTGGCTCCAAGAAATCTAATGGGATGTCAATCGGTAATTCCCCAGGAGCTACAAGTACCGGATCTGGAAATGGGGGCAGAATAGTGGCTTTTCCTTCCAGAGGCCCGCTATTCACATTCCTCAACTCCTTCACCAAACGGTCCACATAGCTAAACGTGAGTGTCTTGACGAGCCATACCTTCGCAGCTGAAATTAGTAATCGGTCAGATTTCAGTTGTATTATTTGTTATTTTTATTTACATGTTATTATCTAAACGCTTACAATGAGTTGTGATATTCCTGGGGAGAGGGATCTTGGCACTAACGATGGTCAATACCACAGCTACTGTGATTAGCCGGAGAATGGATTTCATTGTGATTTTTCCTGAGATCTGATTCAATTAATTTGTTGCTACCAAAGCGATGCGACCACGAAGGGATCTGGGAACTGACTATGGAAAGATGAACAAATCCTGCCGAATTATATTGCCACTAGTGGACAATCAAGTATGTGACAATTTGATAAGGAAATTTATGTCACGGTTGTTGAGTTTGCATATATCAGACAATTTAATTTATCGAATCCATACTATGGCACATGACAATCTTTTCACTCATTGACATTAGTCTCCAACATCAGATACTTCAATTGATTAGAAAAATATATTAAATGATTTGTCATTTTCCCATTTAATTAAATGTCGATTACGGATGTATATGTCCATACTTAGATCCATGATTCTAGTAGCATCATTCTTCATTTCATGCACTTTTTTACACTAGTAGTGGTATTATGCATAACGAATTGTGGAGACGATAAGTCATAGTAAAACACTGCAAACTTGTTATTTTATCAAGTCAATTAGTGTTACATATGTAAAAGTACAGCATGCGTGGTACGGATTAATACCGAGTCAGTGATGCATAATCACCCAGATAAAGCTGACTTATAAATACATACATAAATTATCATTATCCTTATCACATTCAACCAACAAATTATTACGGCAGGTAATCAAGGAAAATAAGATTTATTGAAATGCAACTTTTTATGCAGAAAGTATATTTATTGTAAAATATAATCATGCTAATTAAAGGATGAGAATTACAAAACCTAAAGTTAGAAAAACGAACGCATTAAAAATGGGGGAGATTGCACCACTAGTAGTCGTCGGGATTGTTGTAGGTCCGGTGGTTGGGGTAAGGCAGGTTGGGTCAATTTGGTCTCTCAAACACTCTGCAAGAATAAGTAGCAAAAACCGTGTTACTTTTTCCGATTGATAACAACGTTCGAGGACAAGATCCTGCGACAAATACTGGATATTGCATACCAAAATTTCCACTAGTTAAGTCAGCTATTGTGCATGGCTAAAAATTAATACATTTATAGTTAGTAAATGAAATCAAGTAATATGAGTCCAAATATTTTCTTACATTGATAATAGAATCCACCGAACATCGAACCGTTTCTACGATAGCCGCTTTAGCATCACTATTCCATGTAGAGTCAAACCATTCCTGCACCTGTTTGCTAACTTCAGTCCAAACAATTTGTTCGCCATCGATAGTTGCATCTCCTCCATCAATGGCCAAGTTACGGAATCCAACATCAAACTCCAAGCTTGTGAGACCGAGATTTCCAGTAAGTTTAAATTGTGCTGCAAGCTTGAGAAAAACAGTGGAAACCGACCCCGTAAGGGCACCACCCCCAGCAACATTATGAGATACAGTAGCCCCCTCTTTAATTTCTAGTTCTACAGTGTAATCATTGGCTGAAACGGAAATCGTGGGGATGGTTACGTCCCAACTTAATCTGCCATCGATAATACTAAACTCAAATTTGTCTTGCAACCCATTGAGTCCTGTGATCTCCAAGTTGCTCCTACGGTAGGAATTTTACATTGAAGTATTTATATTAATTTGTGATACGTTCAATATTGTGAATATTTCATACTTCGTTTCGACATTTCCTGCAATGGTAACAGGAGGATTTACAAAATCCAGATTAATATCCACGGGAATAACAGTGGGCGGAATGATAACAGGGTCTGGAAAGGGGGGAAGAATTGTGGCCATCACCATTTGCTCTTCACGAGTGTTGTTCATGTTCCGAATTTCATTCACAAGGCGATCCATACAGTTTGAAACTATCGCTCTCACCAAGTATTCCTTTGCAGCTGGAAATTTAGTAACGCTTTCAATTTGCATACATGTGTATGTAGATATGTTTCTTATGTAGTTCTTTGATTTTCGAAATGGTAATAACACATATTTTACTTACAATATATCTCAGCATTTTTGGCGAGAGAAAGTATATGGGCGGAAGTGCCAGCAATGGCAACAATTGCAAAAGTGCAAATGGTGAAAATTGATTTCATAGTGATTTCCGGTAGAACGTATTGTCTGGAAAATTTTACTCAAATGCAAAATTTTAATGTCCAACAGAGAACTGTTAAGCTGTATGTGAAAACGACTACTTTTATGTTTATGTAACAAATCAAGCGTCAAGTAATCATGTATTTAACTGATAAGCACGATTTTGGGAAATATATTAGTGTTAAGCCCTTTATTCTGCCGTCGTTTAGCAAACCGGTAAGTATAGAACTGGTAACATAACGACAAAATAATGTATCATATGCGAATTGACAGAAAAAAAAGTATATTCACACATGTACATGCATACGTTAAAATAATTGGATAAAATTTCATCTAGGTACAAAATTTGAATTTCCATCAAGTGATCTCAAATTTCCAGTCGAGTATGGGGAGCTAATTGAAGCCTTGCAGGAGGATCTCAAATTGGAATTCCAATGACAGACTTTAGAACAAGATGAAACTTGACTAAATCCAATTAAACCAATATGGGTTGAAAAAACTTGTTTGCTCGCTCCATCACTCACTCACTTTTACACCAGTTTGTTCAATTCTCACAAATTGCACTTTGTCTCCCGACTACTGTTCCTTTCAGACTTTGTTGTGACTTTTTTTTTGAACTACCAGTGGTTAATAAGTTTCCACATTTACGTAATGGCTAGACATAACTCCGATAAAGAAAATAACGACGTTGCAAAAAATAGAAAAATTGGGAAGAGGAGCAAACTTGTAAAGAATGTACCATGTCCTCTCTGTCCAGCGAAATGCACAACTCTGAAAGCACTAGGCACTCATCGTTACTTGCATCACAACGGGACGGAAGCTGAGTAAGTGGGTTCATAAAGCCAACCAGCCTAAACTTATCATGCACATGTTATCTTTTTATCTATTTTAGGAGGAAAGAGAGAGCGGACAAGAAACGGAAACAAGCCGCGGCCACCAATAAGAAAACCCACGTAGCCTCATTTTGCAACGACAAGGATAAGTTGGATGTTTTCAAAGGTAAATACGTGCATACAATAATAATAATAATAATTTCGTCATAATAATAATATTAGTATGCTTGTTCATTTGCAGGGGATATAAATCAAACAGCCCCTATCGATGATCAAGAAGAGGAATTCATAAGGTTGGCAGAGAAACAAAGAAGTGTCGTCCAGTCGTACTATCAAAATGTAATTTTGATAGTACCAGCAACAGTAGGAGAGGAGCAATTGGATGGGTTCTTTGGTGTTGAGAATGGACCACAATGCTCGGCATATGTTGGAACGTCTGCTGCACCCGGTGGGTGCAACGTTCACCAAACCATTTTGTCGAGAAGTATTTCAGGACCTGCGAAGATGCTATTGGAAAAGAATGATGATGGAACCAACAAATACCATGCATTTCTTCAGGTAATTATGAACCATTTTTTCCCATCCTTTCTCACTATACACATGCACATTACATAGTTAAAACTTATTTTTTAGGACATTGAAATAAACACGGGTATTAGTAAGGAGACTAACCAGAAAGCGGCGTTCAAATGGGAAAGCTTTCATACCGTATGTAACATAACTTTCTCTTGCTAATTATCCATACATCCTCTAATTTTATGTGTTCCTTCAAGTATTCAGCAGCAGGCCAACGCAAAACCAAGACCGAGACGCTCAAAGTTGTCTACTTGAACGAGGTCATTGAGACGGAAGAGGGCAAGAAGGGTGGACTGTCGTTGCCGCAAATCAGGCGAGCGTATAGGCTTGGAAGATCCGGTCACTGCATCATCGGACCACAACAAGAATTTGAAGGAATACAAATTCGATTCCCTCTACGTGATCACCAGGGTCAACTACTGTTCAAACCATTCACAACTGACTTGGCTGACAACTTGAATTGAAATTTTAATTTTAATTTCTCTTCTCATTTTCTGTTGTTGGGTTTCATGTTTATTCTTATCTTCTCATGCATGCAAAAAATACGTCAATGCTAAATTACGATTGATTACGCAAATTATTGGGTCTCCTTATTAATGAGTAACATGTTCAAACACGTTTGTGCTGATGACCGATGACTCAGAACTACTTACGATTAGCACCAAAATTAATAATGACGTTGTCCAGATAAACGTTAGTATTAAATACTTTAAATATCTTGAGGCGTGCAATAATAGAACAAAATGATTAAGAGCAGGAAATCATTGATTGATACATTTGTATGCTGGATATCTCTGTACGACTCACAATGAAGGTCTGTAAAATTTACAGACTTTGAGGCGCGTTTTCTCCTCTTCAGGTGAAAATTTGCATATATCTCTCATACTAATTATTCGGAGTCAGTACACCGAATGGAATAACACATGGTAAATATGTAGATGTATATTTTTGTTTAATTAGATTTGAGGGACGACGATCCAAGTAAAAATTAGATAGGTGCAAACAACATGAGAACATTACATATGTAGTTTGTCATGAAGCGAAAGAATGGCAATTGATCTTAGATATAGATATATATACATGTATATCACTTCAATTTATTCGAAAAGGCATCAAAATACTGTACAGGTACATAAGTGCATGCCATAATTTCAACTTGAAGCTAGCAGAATCTTGCAACTATACTGACTATAATGATTATGATTGAGCTAGACATAGTTGAAAATCCTGAAGACGTTGTTGTAGGAGCTGTGGTCGTTGTGGGGTCTGTAGTTGGTGCAACAGTGGGGTTTGTAGTTGGTGCAACAGTGGGGTTTGTAGTTGGTGCAACAGTGGGGTTTGTAGTTGGTGCAACAGTGGGGTTTGTAGTTGGTGCAACAGTGGGGTTGTAGTTGGTGCAACAGTGGGGTTGTAGTTGGTGCAACAGTGGGGTTTGTAGTTGGTGCAACAGTGGGGTTTGTAGTTGGTGCAACAGTGGGGTTTGTAGTTGGTGCAACAGTGGGGTTTGTAGTTGGTGCAACAGTGGGGTTTGTAGTTGGTGCAACAGTGGGGTCTGTAGTTGGTGCAACAGTGGGGTTTGTAGTTGGTGCAACAGTGGGGCTTGTAGTTGGTGGTTCAGTGGGGTCTGTAGTTGGTGGTTCAGTGGGGTCTGAAGTTGGTGGTTCAGTGGGGTCTGAAGTTGGTGGGACCGTGGGGTCTGTAGTTGGTGGTTCAGTGGGGTCTGAAGTTGGTGGGACCGTGGGGTCTGTAGTTGGTGGTTCAGTGGGGTCTGTAGTTGGTGGTAGCAAACAGTCCATATTTAGTTCAATTTTCAGGCACGATGGGTCGAGGGGTAGTCCGATCAATGTGCAGCTCTTTAAATTAATTACATTAGTCACGTAGTTATATAAATTACATGGATAGCATATAAATTACATGAAGGGTTCTTAATATATACGTTTGTACTTACGTTGATTACATGGTCTACAGAACATCGAACAGCTTCAGTTATTATGCCTTTCACTTCGGGATTATTTGTCCACGTCGTATCAAACCAAGTTTGCAGGTTGTTCCCCACACTTTCCCAATTGATTGGCGTTTCATCCACATGTGCTTCTCCTCCATCCAAGGTCAATCCTTTAAAGCCAAGGTCTAACTCCAATTCACGAACCCCCAAGTTGCCAACCACCTTCAGGGTGGCCACTATATGCAAAAATACTTCCGTCACAGACGCAGTAAGGGCTCCACTTCCTGTTACCGAGTGAGGTGTTCCAAGGTCAAGGATTAAATCCATATTATACAATCCATTCACATTGATCGAAGGGATTGTCACATCCCAGGCTGCCTTATAAGGAGGAAGCTGTAGACTTAATTCAAAGTTGTCTTCCAAATTGCCTAGACCGGTAACTTCCGTGTCATCCCTAAAACGCAATTTTATTTAACGTATATTTTTCTTAAAACGGTCTCTGAGCAATTATGCATATTTTACTCACGTTAAGGCTAACAGTCCCGTGACACTGATGGGTTTACCATCAATGTCAAAACGGATTTCAACCGGTATTTCTACGGGTGCTACAATAAGGGGATCATCAATTGGAGGGATTATGGAAGCCATTGCTTCCCCAGGTGATGCATACATGTTGTCCCGAAGCTCTTCCAGCAAACGGTTGACATAGCTGAACGTTATCGTCTGCACCAACCATACCTTTGCAGCTGTATTGATGAGCAATCAATTATTAGGAGAAATAAATATTTTTTCTATAAGTAAAAGTATTTTGTTTTACATGGAATCGTGTAATTTTGATTAGTAACGGCCACACGACCCTGTGCAACGGTTGTTAGTGCCACGACTGACGCAACAAGGAAAAGGATCGATTTCATGATTATATGCTGTCCCGAATGACTTCCACAACTCTTCACCCAAAATGAACGACTGAGATGGGCTCAAGTATCTTGCATACAATTCATCCCCCAACTTTTGTAAAATTTAACGTAATAATTAACAGGTGTAATCAATCATGGGACAATTAGTTGAGATATTTGCATGACATGATTGAGGTCCAACAGGTTATTCGACATTTAAAAGTATGTGACATTACACAAGACCAGTCGATTGATTCGTTATCTTAAAATTGATACCAATCAATGGAACGCATATGCATGCATATGTATGTTCAAGTTAATTGTATTTAGAAATAATTCCCTCCTTCAGATCGGAATTAAGCACTCATGTAAAAATAATACTTAAATGTTACTCAACGGTTTTTCCACTTTGGTATTTCATGATATAATAAAAATTGTATTGTGTTTTTTTATTTTTAAAATACCATGAATAAAACAAAGAGCACTGGCATCACAAATTTCATGGAATTTTGGAATTGATTTCCTTCACTATTATCTGTCGTACTAGTAGAAGGCGTAGTGCTACTAGACATTTGAGAAGTTGGCGTTGTACTTCTAAACTCCAAACAAACGACGTATGTCTCAAATAAGGGCTTGATTTTGTCAATGTGTCCAATTTCAATAATTGTCTCGTTTATTTTGTAGCATTCCTGATTCCCATAGTGAAAGCAATCTTTAAAACATAGGGCGAGAGGATTGTTAAGTACATGCATATTTCATTTATTATTTTGATTTCGTTCTTTGTATTTATACCAAAGTCTCCAGCAATAAAATGGGCCACTGTACAATTCTAGAAAATAAGTAACAATTATGACATATATGCAAGTTAATGAAATTTCAGTAAAAACAAAACTATGATACTCACTTCAATAATCTTATTGATATCACACACCATCATCGCATTGATGATTGCCCGTGTCTCGTTATTCCAAAAAGTATTAAAATATGTCTGGAAATTGTCACTGAATGTGTCCCACTGGATCGTAACTCCGCCCACGGTAGCATTATTGCCACCATCCAAATGAAAGTTTGAAAATCCCAGATCAAGATCTACATCACTTATTATAAATTTCCCATGAAGTGTTGGAATGTTTGATTTTCCTTGAAGCGTGAAAAAAACATTGTCGACAGATCCTGTTAGCAGATTTTCGCCAAGGATACTTGTCTCTTTTCCCAATTCCTCCACGGTGAGATTCATAGTATAATTTCCTTCCAGTTGGATCAGAGGGATATTAATCTCCCACTTGACCATGAATTCCCCATTTAACGCGACAAAGGATAACTCGTCACGAATCTTGGAAAATCCGTATGCTCTCGTTTCGGACCTGTTTAGTATTAATATTAAGAAAAAATGCATGCAATTAGGATCAGGTAGTTTTTTTACTAACGTAACTCCTACTTCTCCAAGAATCGATTGATTCGGGATGGTGATGTTAATTGGAATAACGCCTGGGCCGAAACAATCTGGGTCTGGGAGGTTGGGTGGGATTACAGTGATATATGGGTTGACCTCATTGTCCTCCTTCGTCAGGAGATTGCCGTTCCGTATTTGTTGCTCCCGTTCACTAAACTGGTGAGAAATCGTTTGAGCAAGAAGAACATATCCGGCTGGAGATATTTGCATAAATGGGAAAATAGCTATTGTCATTATTAACTTCAAAATTTTGAAAATTTTTATGACTTACAAATCTTTTCTTCAGCCACAATACTACTCACTCCATGGTTGTGAAATATGAAAATGTAAATTATAAGTGTAGAAATTCTCATAATGGAATGTTTGCGTGAAATAAGAATGTACACAAGTTAGATATGTAGATCTTTCAGAAATTATGTAGTTCATCTTGGCATGCATAATCATAACATGCTTTGATAACCAGGCAATTGGCAGGCACCATATCAATTCAATTTGATAAGTATGCTGATTGATATCGATTAAAATATAGTGACACATTGCCTTTGTGCCAGGTCCAGAGTGCATGTGAATAACCTTGATCAAAATTTGACAGGTTTGATGAGAAATACATAAGTGCAAATATAATCAAATCGATATATAGATATGTCCAAACATCAAGAGTTAATTTTACTCCAGTTTCATTAAACTCAAATTTTATTAGCAATCGTTTCGAATTATGCAAGTTAACAAATATTGCAACCAATTAAACAACCACGAAACGAGTCACCAAATACATAAGACTTGTGGTAATGAAAAGGAACCCTGTTTCCGGACCTAGCACACCAACAGCAGCGGTTGTGATGGTCGTTTGCTCAGTGGTAACGTCATCCAGAGTTGTAATTTCAACAGGTTCTGGACATTCATTTACCCCAAAAGTATTCCAATTACTAACAAAATTGTTCTTAAAATCCGCGTGGATTAAGTTCGACTTCGAAAAACTTCCAAGTATCTCGTCCAAGTTAGTGTTGAGGCAGGCTAAACATAAACCATAAGTTAATTTCATAAGGCTGATTGTAGTACACACAAGTATGTAAATCGCACAGCGAATTGGGTGCTTTTTACCTGCAGGAGGTTGAAGGAGCTCTAGTATAGAACAGCGCTTAAAAACAAACAAATAAATTGTTGTAAAATTCGAAATCTTGGTCACAATCGACAGAATAGAAATAATTGCTGCATAATGTTACCCACTCCAAAAATAAGGTTTAGGATGCTAGGCAGAATCCCTGTAACAGTTTTGATAATAGGGAGCACGACGGTTTGCATGAAATTTTGTATTGCTGGGGCCAGATCAAGTTCACCATCGTAAGTGTCTAATCCGTTAGTTTTAATGATCCAATGTGCTATACATTCAAACAAATAATCAAATCCTGTTGATTCCTCAAATATTTTCCAATACAATGCATCGGAAAGTTATAGAATTGTATGTCTTACCAAACCAAGACATATTTTTGGTGCCGAAAGAAATTGTGACATTGTCAAAACGTAAGGACTCGTTGAGTGGGAGGAGCTTTGCACTGGCCAAGAAGAAGAAAAATCCATCTTCCATCTTAAAAGATGCGTTATGAGCTTCATGAGAAGTATTGAAAGCGTCTCCCAATCCGAGCTCCATCCTATAGTCGCCTAAAACATCGAGGAGAGGATTATCCACCCTCCACGAAATACTGCCTGGTTGATCAGGATCCGAGAAGTTAACGTAAAGGTCAAGATTGTCCACTAATTTGTCCATCCCTCTGATTTCATAATCGGTTCTAAAATTAAAAAAACATTACTAATCCGGTTCTCATACAAAATGCTGATTGCAATTCTAAATTTGTGTTCTATACACACAGCATTTCATGCTTGTAGGTAAGGCCAATGAGGTCAATGATAAGGTCGAACGTTGTAACATTCATGCACATCCACTCCTTATATTCTGGAAAGAGTGAAGCCCCCTTCGTTCCAATTGGGTTGGATTCGACCGACCCGTATCTTGCAGCAAGACGCGTTACAAATGCCGAAACAATTCCTTGGGTGGCAACCTCGCTAAGAACTGACAATGAGATCGAAATCATAAACAAAAATAAATTAATAATACTTCCGACTCACTATTTAAACCTGTTTTATAAATAAACCAACCTTCTATTTGCTTGGGCGACAAATCAAAAATGTTACCAGGAGGACCCTCCTCTGCAACCTGACCTTGTCCTCTCCCACAGGAAATGGCGCAAAGGACCCCCAATAAAACCATAACCTTTTTGTGCAACATTTTCGTTTTTATTGCTTTAATTATGAATTACTAGACTTGGGCACCAAGCTAAATTAATTGGGGACTGAATATGAGTATTGGACAATTAAACGTGCCCACTTTTTGCTATATATTATGCATTGACTTGTCCAGTGATAAGGAGATCAATACACACATATTGATAACCACGTCTACATATTGCGGATTGTAAATATAATTCTCATTAAATCTATTCCTCACCTTTGTGCAACTTCATACATATGTCACTCGTTCAAAGCAAGATCATCATTTATCGGGTGAGATATGCACAATTTTCCTTTTCCAACCAATAAAACAATTCAATCTTTGATAAACAGTTGACATTGTTGGACTAATCAGTTGAATAGTGTGACCAAGTCCAACACTAGAATATATAACTATACATATTATTCAAGAATGCAGGTGGCATGCAGGTGGTATTGAGCTTTGTGAGAATGCATAATATGTACAAAGTATGCGTGAGTTGATTGGGTATGACTACATAAATGCATATGTGCTTGACTATGCAAATAGGTAAGTCAGTATTGTAAATATTCTAATAATAAATAAGTAAGACAAGAATTTACTCTTCTTACGATGTTAAAAATAAATTACTCAAAGTAAATGGATGATATATGTAAGGATAACAAACATCACGGCACTGGAAATAATGGTTGGCTGCAATTGAGGAGCTCCTCCGGGGGACGTGGTTTCCGTGGAGCTGGGCGACACACCTGTCGTTCCCGTAGAGCTGGGCGACGGACCTTCCGTGGAGCTGGGCGACACACCTGTGGTTTCCGTAGGGCTGGGCGACGTACCTGTGGTTGGGGAGGTCACAGCGGAATCGGTAGTGATGTCGACTGGAGTTGTCGTTATCTCTGGAATTGTGGGCACGGTGGGAAATGGACATTCATTGACGCCAAAAGTACCCCAATCATTTACAAAATTTTTCCCAAAATCATTATCCGTAAGGATTAAGGTCGACGTAGATAAACTTCCAAATATCTCTCTCAAGTCAGTGTTGAGGCAGGCTGAATAAATACATACAAACCACAAGTTAGATGATTGTGCATGCATTTATCTGTGTTCATATTAAAATCTTATGAGCGATTTTTACCTGTCTGATTTTGAACAAGGTCTAGCACAGAACAATCCTTAAAGACAAATATACATAAATATAAACTTTTGTAAAATTTTAAATTTTCATTCGACGGAATTATTAATTGTCACGTAAATATTACCCACCTTAAAAATAATGTTTAGAATGCTAGGCAGAATCCCCGTAACAGTTTTGATAATAGGGATCAAGATGGTTTGCATGAAATTTTGTATTACTGGACCCAGATCATATAGACCCTCGTAAGTTGGTAATTCATTAGTTTCAATGATCCAATTCGCTATACAGATATAATCATGTGGTTTTCGAGATATCATGCAAGAAGGTCACATAAAATAATCTGTTGTTTTACCAATCCAAGTTATATTTTTATTTCCAAGAGAAAGTGTTATATTGTCAAAACGGAAAGGCTCGTCGAGTGGGAAGACCTTCGCCGTGGCCAAGAAGAAGAAAAATCCATCTTCCATATTAAAAGATGCGTCATGAGCTTCATGAGAAGTATTGAAACCGTCTCCCAATCCGAGTTCCATCCTATAGTCGCCTAAAATATCGACACGTGGCGTATCCACGGTCCATCTAATACTGAGGGGAAAGTCGGGGTGCTGGTCGTCAAAATAAATTCGTACGTTGTCCACTATTGTGTGAAGGCCGATTACTTCGAGGTCGGTCCTGAAACATTTAAACCATCAATCTAAGTTACAAGTTGTAGTCGTTTAATTCGTAATTACAGCATTTTGTGATGATAGCGGAGCCCAATGGTATCATCTTCGAATCCAAACTCGGTCGCATTGATACAGATATGTTCTGGATATTGTGGAAGTAAAGGGAGCCTATTTGTGCCAATTCCCTCAAGTCGATTTATAAATGCAGATATGATTCCTTGAGCTGCAATAGCACTGAAAACTGAAAATTATTCATTTCAGTAATAAATTAGTATTTTTAATCTAGACACCAGAATAATTTGTGTTATTGAATTGAGAGCTTATCCATTACATTCAATCTGTTTTTGTGAGAAGGTCAAATTATTTCCCAAACCAAACTCGTTTTGTGCTTGACATCCTTGTTTCCCAAAAAAAAGAGAACAAGAAGACAACCAGCAGTGGAATCAAAAAATTTTGCATTATGATCAATTTTGATATTAATATGTTTTACTAAGAACTCCAATCTTGGTTCCACTGACCACTCGACGACTGAAGCCAGCTAGCAATAATTCGTACTCAATATCCACTCGATCATGATATATAAATTGATAAATTGATACATCAAAACATTAATTCGGTGATAACTCAAGGTTTACTCAAGTGTAGCAAAAATCATCAGTTATAGGCTGCTTCTCAGATTGAGACACAATCAGTAATCAACTTTCCATGTCACTCCACTTCCGGCCTGCTTTTCTGACCAATATTCAATAATGAAATATTGATGAAATATTCAATACTTAGATAATAGATAACTTTTCCTGGGGTCCAGAGACTTAATGATAAATGACTGATACGTAGCCCATAATTTGATAAGCAGTCAGACATGTTACGAAGGAGAGAAATCATTTTCATATACGAAATTACTTATATAGCACATATATTGAATGGTGATTAGATGATCTGCTGCAAATTAATTAAAATTTACGACATACATAAAGTATTCCCAATTATTATTCATATGGTTGGTGATAAGCCGGGTAAATTTCGCAATTCGACTGATTGTAACATGACAATTCCAACGAAATCATAGAATTATTAAATTTAGGAAGAAGTAGTTTATTCCATACTATTATTGCTAACATGGATTACTGTAAAGCATGACTGACTGATAATTTTAAGTTCATAAAATTACGGACACTTTACGACCAGCACTTTTTCTTCAACCTCGATCCCTTCATTTGTCGCCCAGCCCCAATTGACGCTTGCACTTCGCACCCCTTCGGGCACCTGTACGATAACGGACTTTGGCATTTCTTGCTCCAACTCGTCGCGAACATGAAGGTTTAGTCGGAACGTGTTGGATGCCGTGGTTTTCAGAGCTATGAAACATAAGCACAAAAGTTTTTTGAATGATTTGCATAACATTTAGACCGCACATTAAAATATGTATCTCACCGTTCAATTCTCCACCAAAACTTCGAACCAGCACTTCCACTCGGACTCGATGAAGATCATCATTTTCACTCATCCCCTCAACCATGTGACAATTTACGTTTACCGATTTTAGCAACATTCCCCTTCCTGACACAGTAATTTTATACCCGTTGTAATTGATAGTATCGGTGGGAATGGATTCCTCGCTGTGAAAATCAATTTCGGATAGATATTAAATATTATCTATTATGAAAATCTCATATGAAGGAATATATGATTTTTCGAACCTCAAAAAATTTCCCATCCGCTGTAAAAGTCCTGATGGGAAAAAGTTGAAGATGTTGGTGAGTATTTCAGATTCATAATTTGTATCGAAATTGACATAGTTTAGGAGGGACGACATTCTCGATTCGTCAGTCATTGATGACGAAATCTTTCTAAAAAGCTCTTCCTGCACAACGGTCGATGTGGTCCTCGCCAGCATTATTTCTTGGTGGGCATTATCTGTCTCTCCTGGAAGCTCCGTTTTAGTCACGTCCAAATGGGTTGAGATTGTCCGACCTGACCTTCTTCCCCTCTTTATGAGTGTAACGGTCGGGAGCTTGGTGCTGGAAGTTGTGACCGTAATTGGTGGCGAGAATGGAAGCTGGAAGATCTTGTAATGTGGGAGGAGCGAGAGAGTTGTCGTTCTTGTGGAGTGGTTTGGAGTGGATTGTGGTGTGGGTACAGCGGGTGGTGGTGTTGATGAAATTTTGAAAATTCTATTGTTATTCACATCTACGGATTGAGGTAGGATTTCAATTTATTTATGTTCATATGCATCACCAGTTTGGATTGGATAACAATAACCAACCCAATTCAAATTCCTCATCTTCAATTGGGCCCATGGCTGGACTCTCTTGTTCTCCAACTGGGCTACACTTGACTTTGACATCGTTTTCGTCTAGACAGAAAGGTATTGATGAAATAGTGACACAACGTATAAAAAAACTCAAAAACAAGTACCAACCGATGGTGGGAATCGTTTTCAAATCCAATACGGCATCTTCTTCAACGGTCAAACCCACCACCACTTCTACGATTCCATGTAAATTATTAATTTGCGAAAATCCATTCGTACGATAGCTTACCTTCAATCTCAGGTGTTTCTCTCAAAATTTCCAGAATTTTTCTGGAATCTGAAACGCTTCGACGTCTGCTAGAGCTGAGAGATCGTGATCGAGCCGAATATAAAGGAATTTTTGACATTTTTCAAGCCTGAAATTTTGAATACAAAAATTTTGCGGAAATAATAATAAAATTTTACTTGGCTTGTGTGATTTGCCGTAATTGTTAATTTGTTACTGCAAATGTGGCACAGTTGTCAAAGTGATTTGACAAAGTTAAAGTGACCTTGTCAAAATGCATCGCAGGATATAAAGTCACAGGAATTATTGAGATGAATCCAGTATCTGTTCATTTATCAGAAATTTCATCCATGCTACTAATTGATTTGTATCCGTCATAAATATCTACTCATTTAAGTCTCGACATATATAGTTTTTGCACCATTTTCAGAAATATATTTAAAATGCATGTAAAATGTATTACAAAATTGCCATTCCACAAGTGAATAATTTTCAGTATTCATCATTATTTACAGACACTTAAATTTTGACATTTAACCGCCATGCATGTACATATTTAAATCTGTACATATACACAGATTCTAAATAGCCGACCTTTCAATCCAATAAGACCTGACCACTTGTCCGATACCTTCATGTCATGCCAGAAAAAGTACAAATTGTCATGAAATAAAATTGTTTTGTTCCAGCATAATTGGATATTTGTTCTCATGTTGTACCCAACCACAAACGTATACTTTATCCGTCCGTCCTTCAGTAATAGGACAAAGAACACGCATTCCACGATAATAATATAATTCCAGTTCTCCTTTTCCACACGCTGACACGATATCCATCCAGACACAAATGCATATAAGTAACATTAGCTTCTTACCAGTCTCAGCTGGTTGTTGAATCCATTCCATTTGATTAGTGTAGTGTGAAAAATTATCGATTTCTCATGTATTCCGTGTGTACATACATGCATGAAAATATATCTCTAGTATGCATACAGTATTCATTATACATATTTTTCTCTTTGGCAGTGAAAGCATATCCAAACTTAAGTGCCTTTCATCAGCGTCATGAGGATGCACTCAACCAGGACGATAACTATTGACATTGGATTGGAAGCTATTTGTACTATTCACTATATATAACTTTCTATTCTTCAAGTGCTAGATACACACAAGGAACATCAGCACAATAGATAAAATGTCAACCCAGATACATAACTAGGGAAAGAAAGTTTGTGGTTAGTACATGTCCGAATTTCATATCGAAAGGTTTGCGATAAAACCTGAGACAAAACCTGAGACAAAACGACGCCATATAAAATAAATTAATAGAGAACAAAAAAAAACTGCTCTTCAATTTTAAACCGAGTACCCAAGTATTTCCCAGTTTTCTACCTCTTAAATATACCTAAATTTTTGAAATTATTAAAAACTAGACAATGTGTGATGACCTCGATGACTTATTGCAATGCGCTATGTGCGCAGCGTGTTGTTACGCGTGTTGTATGTGCTGCAAAGGTAATAACGGTAATTTGCACATAAAGTTTCGAAATATAATTACTGATTGTATTTATGTATTGTTTTCAGGAGGCGGAACTGGAAATAACGCTATGGTGCATCATCATCCCGGCGTTGTGATGCAACAACCCGGCGGGTACTATCCCCAGCAACCTGCGCCTTATTACGTGCAACAACAAGCACACGGACCACAAGGGGGCTACAATTTTGGACCCCAACAACATCAAATGCCGTTGCAGATGAAGGGTCCACCAGGAAATGATCCATTCCTCGCGTACCCACTGCCATCAGCCCCACAACAGTATCCACCACAGGGGCCTCCTCCCCCTTATCCGTATCCTGCGACTGCTCCATACGCGGCTTATCCTCAACAGCAGACTTACCCACCAGCCTACGAAGGGATATCGCAACAAAAGTTCTAGATAAATAAGTGAAACAGGGATTACAGATGTATTCGACTACTGATTAATTAAAGTATAAAATTACGAGTACGTCAAGTAATATGTGTTAGTGCGATTGTTATCATATTTGAGTTTACGTACATAAATAATAAATACAATAAAAAAACTGGGTTATTAAAACTACGTAAAAATCGAATAAGAAGTTTACGACTGTACAACGTCTGTATACATATTTATTTCAATTAGTGAGTATATAACCTAGTCATCTACATGATAACCAATTGAATTGTGTAGGTACTTATTACATACTTATATTGTTCCTGTGGGCTTAATATAAATTAGAAACTTAACGGGATTGATTTTCTCGAAATTGGAAGCATTAATTCTCAATCTAAATATTCAACTGTACATATTTGTTGAGCAAGATAATGATTGTGTCCAGATTCTGGACTCCAGAATGGACAATTTAACACGATGCCTACATACACAAATGTATGTACATATTCACACCAACCCAATCAATCACAAGTCCAGCAAGAGTGAATATCTGAATATGTATATTATCCATTATGGCTAAATTATTGTCATTCCTGTTAATTTTTGTAAGTACGTAAAACAATTCCAGGTAGTGACTACGCAGTTATAAATAATCCCATTAATAGTGCATGGATAGACAATAGCATGTGTGCCTGGGTTTATCATAGGTTTCATTAAAAAATTACCTTTTTCTGAGACAGTTGTTACTTTCTCTATACAAGTTTATGTAGCAGTGGAGAATCGAGTTTTCATTATTATTGTCCACATTTTTAATATACATATTTGATAATTTGACACAATTAAAATATATTTTCCCTATTGATTGACATCTTCCTTCTATATATATGTACGATATATGTACGATAAAGACCACTGACACATTTTTATGAATGTCTAAACCAAGCAATATCCACATTACACATTGCAGATCGTAGAATGCCAATGTCAATGCGATGTTAACAAACTCTTAACTACATAATTTAACTTAACGTGACGTTAAAAATACTGCATCCCGTACATACATACCGTATTATTGTCTTAATAAGCATCTCGTACAAACACTGACCTCTCCTCCATATACACACATACAATCTTGGTTTATCTCCATGTATTTCTATTCAACATTCTTTAAATGACCAACTCCTTTTCACAACAGTTAAATATTCGTAGATATACTCTTATCTATCCTTCGGAGTATTCTCTTCATAAAAAATTCTGTTATCAAATAAGGCAAATGAGCCTATCGCGCTTGTAAAATCGTACAAATTGGCTCTATAGATAACTTTTTAAAAAGTCCAAAACATGATTTCAACTTTTAAAATCCTTGAATCCGGTCATGGATCCACGCTGCATGTTTCTCCACCAAAAGGAGACAAAGACTTGCCAGAATCTCGTTTCACATATACCAAGAGTAGACGGGATTCTCCTCCTCTTATACCACGCTTCGGGCAAACATTATGATGTGAATCTCTTTAACTCTCCAGCATTTCTCTTTAGTTGCACCCCAACTCCTCTCCGATCCACATCTAAAACCAAACCCTCTCGATCTACTTCTTCTACAGTACCCACATTCATTCTATTATCTCACATGGTAGAAAGAAAGAACAAAAGAGAGTGAGTGAGAGAGAGGGGAAAAGAAATTCATTTCTAAAATTTATTTTACATGCCCTCCAAGCCGTGATAAAGAAGAAGCTATGCAAATTTCCTCCTGAAATCCATTTTAAACACGGCCTAGGATTGAAGCAACAAACTGTGCAAACATTAGCAACAGAGGAAATGTGGAGTGTGTTGCACATTTTTTGTCGGACTTGTTTTGCTGCAAGTTAGTGAACTCGAAGACTCATGCATCCGCTCATACTCGTTCTGTAAAAAGTGTGTTTTTTTTATTTGGACAGAATTTTAAAGTTATTTGCTAAGCTGGAACTTGAACCAGGTGAACAACAGAAGGGTGGGTTTTACCAAGGTAAGGAAATTTTTCGGTTTATTCAAATTGATTAGTAACATATATTCATAGTGAGTATGACGAAGAAAATTAAGTGAGAATAAGCGCTATTACTCATAATAAATGCATAACTCATGAGTAATACAGAATAATGAGACGAGCGAGTTTGGTAATTTCTCAGTAATGAATAATGCTTAACAGTGATTAACAAATTGCGTGGGATTGATTTTGCGGTTTATGTACGTATGCACAATACTTTGATTGGCTTCTATGAAATTACATTGTATTATTTCTTGGGCCATGATTCAGAGTTACATGTTCGGAATAATTTCATTATTTTCTTTTGTTACTTGAAAAACCAAGTCAATTAAATTCGTTGATTAGATTAAATCATGAGCTTGTACAATTGAGTCACAGGTTATGATGACATTAGTTCTGTCCATTTCTCCCCTTGTTAACAAAGTAATATGTAAATAAGTAAGTACAAGAATTTATTTTTCTTTGTTCCGTTCTTTCATCTCGCTCACTCTTTCTGCTCATCTGGTCTGGTCTGGCTTTGGTTTTTGGCTTATCGTTTCTTAAACCGAGTTGCAGATGATACACAAATAATATGGGCCGAGTGGGTCTCGCTTGTTCTCAAGTTTTTTTTTGTAATGCTGCGTTATTACACATAGTACTTATTTCGTCAATATATCATCTGCTTGAAGAAACCACCTTGCTCTTGTGGCATCGAGAATCCATGTCTTATCTACAATTTCCATCTGTCAGTTGCATGGCATGGTATATATGGTGGTTGGTTTATTAAATAGCTGTTTAGTCGGTTTGGTATGGTATGGTTTGCTGCGTCCATGTGAGATGATCCTTCTTCCTTCCAACAAAGAAAACCTTTTCTTCGGCTATGAGCATGCACTGCTGTTTCTTGCATTCTTTCTTTAAGACCATCTTACAAGAAGTAAACGAAGAAGGCTCATTTTACATGACGTCGAAACCATATGCATTTTACATTCCATACCAACCAATGAAGGTTATGCAGGCAGGCAGGCAGGCAAGTACGTATGTACTTGTCCCAATGATTCTTTGTCCCATCCAGCAAGTTTCTGAAGAAATGTTGACTTTTATATTTTTGAAGAACAAGTAGTCAAACTTTGGTAAAGAATTTTAGTACAGTTTTACTCTTAATTGGATCCCACACACAATGACGTCGGGGTCTTCTTTCTTGGGTTGGAAAATCACACATCCCTGTAAAGTGCTATTAACCCGTGAGATAGACATGCAGACACAGACGGAGGCAGAGAGAGACCCTTAAAATCCTACCCATCATCATCATTCCACACCACGGCACTTGTCTGTCTCGGCCAGAAATAGAAATAGAAATAAATAGCTACATAAGCTCCAAAGCAATTCATTGTTCCTCGAAATAAGAAGGGACGACCCTTGAACACATCACAGTACTTTTAACAATTCCTGCGTTATCATCATCGTAGAGCTGCTGCGGCCGAGATTTCTTCTTCTTCTTGGTCTTGAGAAAGGAGGGAAGGGAGTGGACCCTTGTCACTCAATTTTCTTGATACAGAGAGCCCTTCTTCTTCCATATATCTGGCAGTACGTTTAGTTCTCTTGCTCCCTGGATGTTGGATTGCTCCTTTCTTTCTTCTCGATCCTGCTGGCTGGCTGGGTGCATGTTGGGCTGAATCATTTCTCATTGTTCTCCGTAGTATAAGACGAAGAATCATGGATTTCGTGCTCTGAAGTAAGGTTTACAAACTTTAGCCATAGTCACATAGAAAAAGAGAGACGTTCATAAATTCTGTAGATATTCTGATCAAAGGAAGGAATGCATAGTTGTTGCGGGCATTCTTGTTTAAATTTGCAACAACGAGGTAGTTTTTCCGTAATACAGTAAGGTAGCAAAAGCACCATCCAAGTAACAGGAATTCGTGAAACCCAAATAATAATTGGGCTTAGGAAGGACGGCTGCTGGTTGTTGGGAAGAATAAGCAAAGCAGGGCATGATTATTTCTGAATATAATGAGACCCTCATCAGCCTGCCTTATGGATGGATTTCATTTGTCTGAGGACGAGCGAGCCTTTTGGCTTCCTTCTCTATTCCAATAAGTCTCTCTCTCTCGTCGACCCCTGGATTAGACTGAATGCGTCATATGCAAGGATCTGTCCACTCTAGTCCACAGAGTACAATTTCCAATTGCACAGCACACCAAGGGAGTATTCAACTAGTTATTTCCCCTGACTGGCTTGTGTCTGTCTGTTCATGGCATTGTTGGAAGACCGATTATAAAATCCCTTGGTTCGCATGTGTATATATGTATTCGTAGATATGCACAGTTGTTGGTGACAGAGCCGGTAAATAAATAATGTGGATATGATGATGAATTTGGATGGATATACGTCTATAGTTTGGCTCTTATGCACGCTGATCTTCTTTTCCCCAGCCGATGCCCAGAGAGACCTAACCAACCATCGACGTGCATATATAAATACACTTGTTCTTTGTTCATCATAAAACACATTACTCCTCAGTCTGTTGAACAACGACTGGACTGCTGAACACGATATTGTGTTTCACTCGCACGCCACAGCTCAATATTTTTCATGGTGGACGCACAATCAATCCATTTGTGCAGCAAACTCAAGTTTTTAATGATTTTAATTAAGAAAGGTTTTAAAAAGTTCGACTAAACGACCAAGTACGTTTTAATGTGAGTATACTTATTGATTTCCATAAGATAATAATGAGTAATGGGGGTTCGGACGTTGCTCCACTAGTCCTTGAATAGGAATGACTTACACATTTGTGTAGTTATTTAGCTGGTTGTGAATGTATGTAAAGTTTGGTGACATTGCTAGTTTGGAAGGCGACGGGTCTATTAAACTCACGACGACGACGACGACGGATAATGATCCCAGGTAGTAAGTATGTATGTAGATTAGAGAAACTAAGTTTGGTCCATGAAATTGATTTATTAAGTACTGCCATGTGACAAAATAAACAGAATTGGTTAGCTGGCTACTGCGTCTCATTATGTTGGACATGTGTTGTATGGAATATTTTGTGTTATCGGTCAGTAGATAAGAAGGGACACCACGCACGCAATCAAGTGGCTAGTACATAGAACTTACATATATATGAACATGTGAGGTGCAATGTAAATTATTTGTCAATTATATAAATAATTTGTCTTGTTGGGTGTTATTGCATTATTGCAAAATTCAAAGTTTAAACTAAACTACAATCGTTGTAATTTTTCTTGCAGAAATTCGTCCAGTCTTCATCATCCATCGGATACAGAACTCTTCCCTTTACCAAAGCACACAACAATTTTTGCCATAATAGTGAGATAGTGAGTGTACAAAGTAACAGCACATAATATTTATTTACATGCAGTGCAATTCCTTTTCCTGAGTAAATTGCATATTGGTGACGGATCAGAGTCTCAATTATATTTTCTACAAAAATCTACAATCTACCTAACCCATCACACCAACAGCAACAATTTCTCATTCTCGGGAAAAGAGCCAACTCACAATGGAAGCATAATTACGTATTGTTGTCTGTGCTTCTTGTACTCCTTCATTATAATTTTTGCTTAATAATTGTGCGAGCAATAACCAACAGCACTTCAAGTGGTCAGATTTTATTTTCTCACTTGTTCCACGAAAAAATGGATCGAAGCAGCAACTAAATACGAGAAAATGGAGTAAAAAAACTAGTGAATACTAAAGCCCAGTCTTCAAACCCCATTGTCTCAACCTTCCCCCTGTCCCCACCCACTCACTTACTCCATACCGTCTGTCAAAAAAATGCTTCGTCACGCCTCTTCAGCCTCTACCCCCACCTCGACCAAACCCGTCGACTACTTTCGTCCCCTAATTGTCGACGTCTCCGTGGAGTACGAGCTGCCCAAAGAGGTCGCACCTCCCCCTGGGTCAGCCCCACTCTTAATCATCCACCCTTCTGCGTACTATCCATCCCGAAATAGTAAACCATCCTCCACAACTGCATCTGCGACATCGTCCCTTCTCAGCCCACGACCGACATCATTCAACAATTCGTCCGTTCTGGGACCTTCCATTCACAGCAATGCAGCCTCAAATACCTCCAACTCCTACTACTATTTACGAAGTGCCAATAATATTTACGGTCAAATTACACAACCGCAGCCACCTCCTCAACTCCAACAGCAGAAGCAACATGGTGGCAGTAATGCGAGACAGTCATCATCTTATTCGACGTCCTCGGTGTCGAGGTCGCGCTCCATGTCACTCGCGGTAGGATCAGGGCGACGCCAAACATCGGTGGGCACGAACACGACAAATAATTCGTCCTCCATGATAACAACGACTACCTGCACTGACCCGTCTTGTGACAAATGTTACGTCGTCCAGCAACAACAACCTCAACTCATGGAGCTTGATCTCACCCCGTCGAAATCCAACACAGCAACTTCCAATAGCAGTAGTAGCAGTAAAAGACTTCGGAGGGATAGAGAGAACCAAATGCTTCTTTTAGACCCGATCTCTTCCTCTTCAGCTTCTTCCTCGCAACCACTAAATTTGTCGGCGGCGAGCATGTATCTTGGACCAAGTTTGTATGCGACTGGAGGAGTGTCTTCCGGCGGGGGTGGGGTGGGAGTCAGCAATCCACTCTATAATAGGAAGCAGAACTCTGGAACGGCTTCATCTTCCGTGGCACAAAGTGGAATATTCCAAATGATTAATAACGTGTATGCTCAACAGCAAGTTGTCGCAGCGGCGAGTGAGAGACTCATGTTGAAGGAACAGGGGCCGAAAGGGAGTGGTTCGGACTCGGGAGTGTGTTCTGAGAACGAGAGTGATGTTTCACCGTCAACTAACAATTCCAATAATAATAACAACAATAGTAGGAGATCATTGTTTTCGCATGATGTTGGATCCAGTTCGGCAGGTGAGTGTGCAAATAAATGTATAAATATTTCAATAACAGTATGTAGGGCTGTGCTGAATTGTGGATTCGGTCCATTTTACATGTAGTACATTCACAAATAGATAAGTAGTAGTAGAATTGATGAGATGGCGTCTCACACAATCAGATTTTGTTGGTGCATGGCTTCTGACACGATTATTGACATTTTCTCCACATGATGCCACATTAAACGAATTGACGGACATTATAGATCGTCGATCCATATCCTACCTGTCTGACTCAAATTGGCGACATGATTTTATTTCTCATATTGTTGTCACCACTCACTTTATTCTTGGCTCGTTCAGCGTTCCCAATCTACTTATTTATTGACTTTTTTTAAACATTTTGGTATATATACACATATCAAGAGCATGTCGAATCCATGCGTATAGCATGAAACATTAATACCATTCTTATGTACATATACTTATTCCAATCCTTAAAATCCGTGCATGATTTACGACACTGTACGCAAAAGAAGAACACGAAACGTTTTCCCAAACGGTAACAACCTTGCCCTTTTACCTTTGCTTGCGTAGAATAAAATGTTGGGAAAAGTCCTTTGTGAAATTTCCGCTTTTGCTCCTCTATCCAGACTTGTGGAGCCTGAAAAAGGATTTTAGGATTCAGCAGAAGCATAGAATAATTGCTCCATCCCAAAAAAGAATACGACCCAATAACAACTTTCTTTTCGAGGAATACATGGATGGAGAGGTACTCCCAGGTTTAGGCCGACATACAAGACCTGCATAATTTCCTACCTTTGTGCATTATCATTACTACAACAGTTTTGGGATGAGGTTTTGGCTTTTTGGGTACATGGAAATTGACTCTCAAGTCCATACTTGCACTTTACCGTGCTCGGGGCAATGGGAAGACATGCATTTATTTCGGATAGAATATTATAAGATTCGAAAGACCAAGGTACAGAAATATGTATCTATGCGCTGGATGTGAAGAACTCCACAAACGAAAGATAGGGTTGGAGAGATAGCACTTATCCTTATTTCAGCTGTAATTTGGGGCAGTTGTTTCTAATGGCTGAGTACCAAACTCATTACCATGTTGGCTGCTAATCTCCGTAGGTAGTTTGCGTTGCGTCCCCGGTATGCAGCTTGGGTTTAAATGAAATTATAAGGGTTTTGGCTACGTGTCAGATTTGTGTTCCGCTGGACGGAATACAAAGAATGAATAATATTATTAAACAAAAAGGTGCATACTTATCAAGTTCACACAACTTGGAATTTTGAAGAATATTTCGACATCGTCTCCTTCCTTACTTATTCTGTATGTATAATAGATATTGTTGCACAACACAACTGGCTTCAATATTGTATACCTAGTTTCATACGCCTTGACTGGGGGAGACAGGTCATAAATCCCCCGTAAATAAATAAAATGAACATTTATTCCTTATAAGCGTCCAAGAGAACAAAAGGTATTTCAAGATTCCTTCAAAGCGGGCAGGCTAATAGGAAGTGTAAATTAGAGAGAAGGTCAGGTCCAGGTCAGCGTTATAGTTACCAGAAGGGAGCGAGAGGTTCCAGAACCAGACCCAACATTTATTTATTTATTTCTTCCCAATTGAACAAAAGAGCAGAACAAGAAGAACTTGTATTTCTTACATAAGAGAAATCTGAACCTTTCCCTGCCTGCCTGCAAGGGAATAACGAAGGGAGTCGCAACATCAGCACGAACGAATGCGAAGAGTATATACATACGTACAATCTGTATAGTTAATAATTGGGCTTCAGACCGTGGACGTGTCTACTTCTATACTTGCATTTTGTAATAGTGGGCAAAAGCAGCAAACCGGGATTATTTATGCCTTTATTGCTCACAAGGAAAAAGAAAACATACAACGTGTCCAAAATATTTAAGAGGTTGGCAGGAAGGAAAGAAGGCTACAATTTCAAAATGGGTAATGGACAATCAGTTCTTAATGCATGGTCAGTTAAAGTAAAAATTCAGTGTCACAATTTTGGCCACAAAGGCTAAAAATCTGGGACGAACCTTTAATAATCCAGACCTGCAATTACTAACCCTTAAACTATTGTCTTATCCTTGAGGGATCTTTGTAATTTCAAAATTTCAAAAAGTCCATCGTCTCTCATCCACCGTACTAAACCGCATCCAATCCAAATTGTTTATTCGTTCCTGTTATATTTACAAGGCTGTAAGATTGTGATTGTATAATTTTATGACTTTGTTCACTTTGTTCAGAATGTGATGCTGTTACAAGTGAGCACATGCATTTACAAAATCCCTTTTCTTCACAGTGTTATTTTTTCCTCTCATGCCCTTCATTCAGTTCATCTCGGAAAGTAAAGCATAGTATAAGAAATGAGAAAATGAGATGAGACAATGTTTGGTTGAATACTTGTTACTTCCTCGCTCCGTGGTTCTAAAATCGTGTTAAGAAAGGAGCATGCAAACGAAAGACTTCCTTTCCTCACATATTAATATTAAAGCAGTAGGTACACACATAAATACGCATGTACGTAGGAAGAAGAGAGGTTATGTGCTGGAGGATGCAATAATGCAGGTGAAACTTGACAAAGGATGATGATTGTTCCAAGCTCTCACACAACCTAGCAGCCAGGTCTTTGGGTTTGAAGCTTCTCGTCTGGCAGTGAATTGAGGGTTGGATTTAGGATTGGATTTTGGTGAAGGCCTGCCGAGTTGGTTGGTAGTGTTGTCTTGTACAAAAAATATTACCTGGTTGCATTACTTTCAAAGTAGCAGGACGACGACGATGAGCAGCTGAAGAAGAAGTATAAAGTTTTAACATTGTATTTTAAACCAGGTTTTTTTCTCTCTCTTTCTCTTCGTTCGTGCTGCGCTGATGTGAACGCTGTTAAAATATAGTTGCATGGGAATAAAGAAGTTATGTATTTATGAACCAGGATACGTGGCATGGTGGACTTTGTGGGAGAAGGATGATGAATGTGAAGCAATGGTCTTTTAAAGTATTGATTGGAAATTGGAGTAACACAATGTAGTGTCAGCAACAGTATCGCTCAAATATAATGCAACAATGGTATATGAAATTTGACAATTGACGGATTTGTTATACGTAGTGTCCACTTGCACAATGCACATGCACACCTGCGGGTTATCTACTAGCCAAGCTATGCAGTTGAATTTTGTAAAAGCACGGATTATCGCGAGACATTTATGTATTTACTTATTTGAAACAACTCAACAGGCAGACAGGGATTAAGCGATATGTAAAAGGTGACTAAATGAGTTTTAAGCACCACACATATTATTTCTCATTTACTTAGTTTGTAAAGGAGAAAGTCAAAACTTTAAGTTGCATTCCTATTAAGAGTAAATGGAATCATGCATTTACTATTTTCAGCTCGAAATTGCTTATTTTAAAATTCGTAATTAGCATAAACCCAATGTCCTATCAATGTCACGTCCTTCATCCTCAAAATTCTTTCCACATTGGAAATCTTGCGACACAAACTAAATTGAAATTCCAAACCTCTTTCTCCATTTCTCCCCATCATGAATTTTAAAACCTCTAATGTCAAGGGCTGTTCCATAAGTCTCGCACCAGGCGCACATACATAAATACCAGTCTCATAGTCTCGCACAAAGGAAGTTTGCATTTACTTAGCCATCGTATTTCACATCCCATATCCTCAAATTCTCATCCACCCCAAGCACAAGCAAACGCAACCTAGTCGTACTTATACACCGTAGTAAATATGTAGGCAGTTAATAACAGAGACGGGAAGCAGGACAAGCGGAGTAAACTAAACTTTGAAGAACGGCAATATGCAATGCAGAGAAATTCATTCCATGTAATCCACCATCACCGTCTGTCATCACCAGGAAGAATGGCATCCATCCCGACAGCAGCCCTCCGCATAACTCTCCGTGGGTGAAGTGAACCAACATTATTATTGCATAGCTAGCTGCTACTTCTTCTACTTCGAATTCAGCATCAAATATGAAAACCAACAATGCAAATACTTTACCTATGCACTTTACAAAAGTATGTACAAAGCAAGTAGACGGCATAAATAAATCTCGATTCTCACACAACCCAGAGCAAACCTTTGGATCGAGGAAACTTGTGAATTTTAACAAAGCCAAGAATTTCCAAAGTACTAAAGAACCACCATTCACAATTATTTGCACATGAATGAACATCTCCCAGGAAAGAAATATATCCATGTTTGGTTGTATATACAGTTTATCTATGTATGCATGTAAAAGTAAAGCAGCAGCGTTTGGTTTCGTTTGGTGCGTTATTCGTTCCGTGTTCAACTTTTTCTCCACGTTCTTAAATATTTTTGTCCATTTTGGGCAAAATTTTGTCGAAGCACGGTTAAAATTTTTATTTTACTCGGAGAATTTCTCGTTAAGACGGTTGTATAATATAATTCTTTCTTGCCCGTCTTGTTGGATTGCAACACTATAAAACACATACAAACATGGACAAGAGATGAAACTAGCATAAAATCAAATCTGTCCAACCAAACGTGTCGTTATCTCGTCAGATATCCGAGTGAGAATCTTTTATAGTTGTCCCACTCCACCCTTGTTTTGTTTTGTAGTAGGGTTGATGCCGGTATCATAAATGTATTTAGGCAGCAAAGTGAGAGAGAGGACCATCCACAAATTGTATGTGCGTCTTCCATCCCCAACCGAGAATAGATTTCAATCCAAACTGCATCCCCCAAGGAATTCATTAATGAGAGAGAGAGCAAGATTTCTACTCCTCCTTAAACAAAATCTGATCTATTATCCACGAGAGAGAGAAGGTGAAGCCATTGCATCGCATTTTACTGGAGCCTTTCCTTTGTTCTCTCTCACTCGATCTTAAATAATTCTCACACTTAAGAGAAGAAGAAGAAGAACCACGGCGTCCCGGCAAGCACTACACAATCTCATTCCATTCTAAAAAGTCTCTCGCCTCCTTCGCCTCGCACTCTGGTTACAGAACGTTGCATCGTCTCATCAAATATAACGTCGGTCGGGACGTGTGAATGCAGCTTGTATAATAATAATCGGTCCAAATATGTAAGTAATCCTGAGGACGAAATGTACCCGTAATAATCATACCCCGGAAAAATATTTTTTTATCCTACCCTACTCGTGTTGAGCTCAACATGAGTAGGGTAGGATAAAAAAATATTTTTCCGGGGTATGGTAATAATGTTACGATTCCGTATCAAAAGTCCAGTTCAGTCGTGTCCGTCCATCGACTAAGACTGCATCGTATAAATGCACGGCTAATGCCCCGTCATACATATTTGAAGGTTATGCAACACATTTTCTTGAATGGAATTGATGATAACATCCACACTTTCTTCTCGTCGCGTCGTCGTTTCCGAGATAATTTCTTAATTCTCGGTTAGAGCCGTGGGGATGGTGAAGTGGTTCTCCGGAAATGAATGATGATGACTCTGAGAACACGACACTGAGCAACTCTCTCTCTCTGCTTGGTCTGGTGGTGCGGAAGCCAGCCAAGGCCGGAGTGGTGGGGGAGTTGTTGGCGGAATGGGAAAGAGGGTTATCATCGGGACGGGAGAGGGAGAGGGTGGTTTTGTGGGTGGGCACAGGGTTGTCTCTCGCTCTCTCTGGATAAGTGAGATCTCGAGTTTCGAGAGTTAGAACTTGGAGACGAGGAGGGGCAACACGTGCATCGATCCCAACATAAAGTTTAGCAGGGTAGAATCGCAGCTAGCGATGTTCGTACATAGCTCCCATCGCATTTTGTTCCTTCGTTTCGCTTTACTTTCCTCCTGGGCTCTCTGGTGGCTTTATGTTTGGGCAGGAATATATAAGGTTGCAGAAGCAGGGCTCAAGTTTGAGTGAATGATGCGATGGCTGACGACGATGGCAAATGCAGGCATAGGAAAAGCAACACTCTGAAATTCAAAAGGGAAGGTTGGAAATGAAATGGAAATGAAATGTTTTTGGAGAGATCAAGTTATGAAAGTTCAGTATTGAACTTGAAGATTATGGATTGACTATGTATTTGTGTGATTTTGGATCATTTTAAAAATAAAACACGTCATACGCGTGGTTCCAGGAGCGGATTGTGTGTGCATAGGGACAGATAGACGCAATCCATTATCTCTGTCAACCTCACTCACTGCTTTACTTTTGACCAATAAATTCACTTCTTTTTTACCAACGGCAGATATCTTTTCTTCCAGATTTTCCCATACTGCCTTTTTGTTATTGTATTCGTTTCCATTCTGCATATCATAATGTGCTCCCTTCATAAAGTAATGATTCCCTTTTGAGTTGCATGGTAGTCGTCGTCGTCGTGGTGGATTGGTTTAGTTTAGTTGGATGGTTTTTATGCCGGTTTTACTTACTTCTCTTTTAACCGAGCCCTCCTCCTTCTCGTAGCAGAATCTGTGATGGTTTAGTTAGTTTAGTTAGTTGGCTAGGCTCTCTTGGAGGAGGAAATGATGTTTGGTTGTTGGGAACTAGCTAGCTAGGGAGCTGTAAACTATTTGTCATGGCCCAACTGGATCCAATCCAACCTTGGCTGCTGCTGGATGGAAGGATATTATTATACGAACCAAGAACCAACTCAAATTACAAATTACAACTGGACACATACACCACACACACCGTCGTTACTTGGGATTAGCCAGCCTGATATAGCATTACACACATCCGGCCAATCTCAATTTCAACCCAGGCTCAAACTAGCAAATGTTTTGAAACTCTCTCTCTTCGAACATGATCACCCCTTAAATTTCTCACCAAAATTCTCTCATCATTCATGATACGATGCCAACCAAGAAAAGTGGTTACAGTTAAGGAGATGACTTAACTTTTAGACATAAGTTTGTACATAGTTTACACTTGGTGTTGTCGGCTTTCGTATTCGTCGTCTCAATCCATGATGCTTCTCTTTTTCTTCTATCCGAGATGCCCTTGTTTATTATCCGAGTCGAGTTCAAAGATGATGGAGAAGGTGTCGGAGACTTCTTTGTAGTCCGCGAGTAAAAAATGTTTGGATTTGGGGGACGGACAAATTTCTTCTGGCGAAAACATGGTCTTGAACATTACAAATTTTCACAAGCATGTCATATTTTTTTTCTTTTAGAAAATTTTCATGAAAATATGTATCAAAATGTCGACAACAAATTTGTGCAAAATTCTTAAATGTATTCATTTAATTCCAGGTTGCTACTGCTGCTGCTGTCCCCACCCAAGTGGGAGCGATTCATCCCGCTCCAACAGTAACAAGACTGCCTCGTCGACTTCTTCCACCGTGAAATCGTCCTCATCTCGTCTCGCTGGAGGAATAGGAAGAAGTAGTCGTTCCTCCAAATCATCTCAGCAACAGCAACACCTCATCCTCAACCCGACCCCACTACCTCAATCCCACCAGCAACACCCCCATCACCACTCCCACTACTCCTCCATCCTGGGAGGATTTTCGTCATCCACGGCGCCAATGGACGCTTCTCCCGACACCATGATGATTGTTCCGATGGACTCGTCTCCTGCAGCGTCTTATCGCCATGCTGCGAAATGGTTTGTTCCACCAACTTCGACCGATTTTGGAAGGTGGTTCCAGGTCTGAGCAATTATGAGAAGAAGACGAATACGATGAAGGAGAAAACCACATGACAAGATCTCCATTCAAGACTGATCCAATCCAAGCTCGTACTAGATACATACATATTATGCATATACACCAACATAAAACCAACCCACTACTGCCACGATAATCTATAATTTGGGGTCAAACAAGGAATCAAGCAAAAAAATTTCATAATCAATACGTTTATTAAGTTCTAAGTCGTATATATTGTTCAAGAACAGGGGTATGTATGCACAATGCTATTTCTCTTTGTTTCTTTTTTGTGTTCAACACGAGAATAATAATGCAGCCATATCACACGATCACACAATGTGTGTAATAGCGTGGATTCCACACTACACACATTGTTATACATATATAATTCATATGAATGTAGCATATTTTGTTTAATATTAGTTTGTAAGGTTGATAATTTTTAAATTTGTATTCCTTATTATGCCAGTTTTTTAGATTTGGAATGGAATATTTTATTCTGCTGCCATGTTTCATTTTTTCTGTCATATGTATGTATGTCGTATTCCCTTGACTGAATCCGTTTTTTGAAGTGTATATGGATCATCAGATTTGAGTTGATTAGGCCATAAAACATTTTGGTCGATGGATGAATTCGGATGGGGTAGTAGTGAATAAGCAAGGGTGGCGGAGTTGTATGTACGAGTCCTCTCGTACCGTGGGGTGAGTGACTGACTGAGTCGAAAGGAGATTCACCATCTGGGAAATTCATGAGGAAAAGGGGGAGGCTCTTTGTGGAACAAGTAGCCGTAGAAAGTTGCGTAATACGTAATTCCCTCCCGGGCTTTGGCAAGTATGGCACCCCAGCCAGCCAGATGAGTTGCTTTCTGCATTAGGACCACAGCCATGACATCGGAGTGGACGTGATCGTAAAGAGAAAGGCAGAATCAAAAAAGAGAATATCGAATAAGCTTGAAAAAATACAGGACAATGGGAGACAAAATCTATAACTTTATGCACACCAAAAGTCCCCAAGAAGCATGTGTGCATATGACTGGATAGAGCTTTGTTCAAGTTGTGTTACATATTTTTAATTACAATCAAGAAGATAGCACACTAGATATTTCGTCTCTCTTTAAACTGTGGACTTATCAATGTTTCACTTTTTCCAACTCTTTCCACTTTCCCTTTACAAGCCCCCTCAGTCATTGATAACATCACGTACTTTATAAATCCTGTGTTAAATGAGCGATTGTTGGCAGAGCAAAGAAGAGCGACGGGGACTAAAATGCTTCCCCAATGAACCTTCTGCTTTGCTACGACGATCATCAACAACCAGACAGAAATCCATTATTCCATCGATCCTCTTTCCGTGCAATTTTATTTTGCTCCCCACTCTGGCCACCCTAAGCCAAAAACGGCGTAACATGTGCAATCATCCCTCCAGGCAGGCTTCATTTCATTAATACAGCCAAACCAAGCTCCGTCCCCCCTCCTCCTCCTCCTCCTCCTCCTCTTCCAATCTTAGATACAAAAGCCCATCATCAAACATTTAATGAAAAAAAAGAGAGAGAAACCGATTATACACAGCGAACGGACATAAAAGCTCCATGCAGAAACAGAAGGGCATTCTTGGTTCTCGTCGGTATGCAATATTAGACACATACATATACGCACATTTCCATTCCATTTCCAGAAACTGATAACATAACAAGAACCATTAGTTTAATCACCGTCACGAATCTATTTATTTATGCAATATAAATTGTACTTTGTTATTTATTTATTATAAATATTAAGTGTAATTCTATGTTCTATCCACTTTTAGTTGTGCAAGTTTTTAATACCCCATTATTATTATTATTGTAATTAAATTGATCTTATCAATGTTATGCTGCCAAGTTATTTTAAGTTTAAATACCGAATTGTTAGCTGTACAATTGTTACGCACGATCTGCATATGGAAATTTTACCCTTCATTACATACACAAAGCTAAGCTAAATCTAAATACACTGCCAATAACAAAATCGAAGATGATTTGTTTTCCAAGAATTTCTATGTAAATCTTCTCCATTATGTAACATTTAATTTGTACATTTGAAACATACTACATTTGTCATAAAGATAGGAATTCAAAAAGATTGTGCAGTAGCAAGAAGCTAAGAAACTGACCGACTGATGAATTTTAACCCAGTATATAAACTGATTATGAGTTTAATCATGTATTTAACTTATTCTTCATAATTATTATACAAGTATAATGTACCATATTTAAAATAGATTATAGCTGAGTATTCGATTAGAATATTATTTTAATGTCAAAACCTCGGAACAGTGATACAGTTTTTCCACTACATTTTCTTACCACTCGCCACTTGTACCATTTTATGTTAACTATGATGTAACTCTGAATTTCAAACGTAATTATACGACGACGTTTTTGTACAGTTTTCTACTTTTAGAAAAGAGGAAAAGGTCCCATAATATTGTGATGTTAAGATGAATAGTTTTTTTAATACTAAAAGAATTTGCAATATGACAAAAATTTTAATGATGTACCATTACAAATAATTAATGGTATTTATATGTATTTATGTAGGTACATATTCACATAGGCAATGCATATTAATCAACAGAGAGTGTTCGAAAAGTAGAAAAAAGTTAAGAAAATATAAAGCAGTGAGGACGATGATGGCACATATCTCCAAAATGAACCATGAAATGAATTAAATAAATTAAATTACATAATGATGACGACTATTAATTATTATTGATATTGTTATCATTATTTGATTTTCTACAAACTATGCAAACTATGAAAAGACTACAGTTAGGAGTAATAAGTAATTATTAAGAGGTGATGAAAATGAAGTAATAAATTGTCAGGTGAATAAAACAGAAATAAACGTTTTGTGCCTTGTAAAATGGAAAAGTTTAATCTACTTTAATTCTGTTAATTCAATAATATATTGCACAAAGCATCCATTTACTCTGTCGCTATGTAATTACTTTGGTATTGATTCTTGCTGTGTGCACGCCATATGCATGCATGCACATACATATACAATACACATGCATGGTATTGATGTGCCGGGTATGGAGCAGACAAAAGATAAACTATTTTGATATCAGACTTTTGTTTTGGAGAAAGTTGTAGAAATGAGACAAACTTTTGTAGGAGACGGATGGTCGTGTGTCATTGTCATGACATATTTGCTGGAAATATAGATATCGAAATAGATGGTTATATTTACCTTGGACTGTGTAATGTAACTGTAAATTCGAAAAATGAGCTAATTTTTAAATAAGTGATACCGATATATGTATGAATATGTACATATGTAGTTGGGCTTAAAATTAGTATCAAACCAACGAAAACATTAAATGTAGGAAACAAAAACCGCAAACCAGATCATGCTTACATATCAAAATATGAGGACAATTCAGCGTGTCTTTATTGTGAAATTCTCATGCACATACATATCTACAAGCATAAATTACTTATTTCCTTGTAGAGTATGCACATAATAATGTGCAAATTACGTTCCCTGTGTAACAATATTTATTATCTTTAACGCAATTCGGTTGCTCCAACACGATACATCTACTTAACTGCTATAAAATTATTATTTACTTAAAAAAATAAAATTTTGAAATGTGGGGCTGGCTACTAAATCCTCTCAGAAAATGTGGCAGATATATCCAGAGTTGGATTGGTTGGGCCAAGGAATGTTTCAAAACGTTAGTCAGTGCTTTCAAGATATTTCTCAAACTGGTTTATTCCTACGAACTTGCTATTCGCCGGTAAAAATATTATACGAACCTGTACCGAACTTGAGATATAACAAATCCAACGCCATGCACCAATCTTTCTGTAAAAATTTTGACACACTCGTTCAAGAAAATACTTACCTCTCTCCTCACTTAATCATTTTAAAAATAGACGTTGAAAGTTTAATACGGAAGTATGTAGTCATATCAAATCAGTGCAATCGTGACGGTTAACTTTCACTTGCTTGTGTATGAATTAGTCATTTCTTCACCTTCCGGTTATTAATTAAAGTTGCCGATCTAGTTTTCATACTGTCAAATTGACAATGTCAACTTGCAACTTTGCTAGTAATCTAATGCATGTAATGTGCACACATATTGAATTTATTGATGAATTAAATATGAATTTTACATATTTCTTGAAAAACCGGTATAATTATTTTCTAGTGGAGAGGACCAATTGGCTGTGTACTTCAAAAATATGCATGTGCGACAAGATGTGCTCCTGAGTAAAAGTGCTATTTGTGATAATGTATTACGTCTGAAACTATACTTTTCACTGTACCCTTTGATATAAACAAAATGCCAGCATGGCACAAAGATTATTCTTAATCCGCAGTTTTTCAAAGTTCAAACGAAAACTTTCATCTCTTAATCAATATTTAGCATTAATAATTATTGGGTTATTTTATATTATTGAGTTCTCCTTCACCTTGGAAGTGAGCAGAGATCCAAACGATGTACGCTTCTACTTGTATCCACTACAAGGGTAAATTTTACATCGTTATCGTGCCTTATAATACCTTTTGAAATAAAAATATTTGCATATTTTTTTACAGTGATCCCCTCGGTAAAGTGGAACTTTCCATGGAGCTCAAAAATAATCTTCCTGTTGGTGATGCGGAAGGTTGGCGTTTGTTTAAACGGGACCATGTTGCCGTCCTAATGATCCATGATTTCGGGTTGGATTTAGATTCTTATGAAGCACAACTTTTGAAAGATGGTAAATAAAACATGTCACTTGATGTTAAAACTCTTCTTAAATAACATAACGAATAATACCGGAAAATGTGTCCATTAATTTAGCCTACCTCAACTCCAACATTGATGGAAATTACATAATCGTTGACTGGGGACGTCATGCAACGCCGCAACAACAGCCTGGAGAAACCAAGCCTGTCAATGCGAAAGAAGATTATCAAAAAGCCGTTGACAACGTCAGCATGGTTGGCGATCGAATTGGAAATTTCATGGTCAACATGGTCAAGAATGGTTTCATATCGTCGACATTGATCCATTTGCTGGGACACGGGCTAGGCGCTCATGTCGCCGGAAGAGCTGGTGACACCTTCCAGAGACTTCGTGGTGGGTCACAAATCTGGAGGATTACAGGTCTCGACCCAGCCGCCCCACTGTTCGGAATCTCAAACCCAGCGAGAAAATTGAATCGTAAAGACGCCTACTTTGTCGATACTATTCATACAGATGGTGGATTTCAAGGGGATTTGAGTGTCCATGGCCATGCTGATTTTTATGGTGAGTTTTAACCTTACATTAATATCACTATGAGGTCATAAAATTAATAAGGTGTTTTACAATGTGTATGATTTTCTTAGTTAATGGCGGCCTTCATCAGCCCGGATGTGACGACGTGAACACGTTAGGACTATGCAGTCACAACTATGCTCAACAAATTTATATCGCAGCCATCCAAAAACCATTTGTCGGATGTAATTGTCCTCCTCTACTTGAAGAATCAGAACTTAATGACTGTCTTGCTCAATGCCCGAATCCAGCTTATCTTGGGCCCTATGTTCTTATCCCTACGTACACAAATTCACAATCTGGAATAATTTGAAAATCACACGATTTAATTAACGGCTTAATGACACGAGCTTTCATATCATTTTCAGAACAACGGGCCCCTACTACGTCGTAGCGGATAATCCACCTTAACAACTAGCTATCCTCCGAAATTACATATTTTTGGGACCACACCGAAAATACCAGTCACGTTCTATACCACACATCGAATGCACATTAAGCGTATACAATATGTGTTAATTTTATTTATTACAATTAATGATCGATCAATAAATACTAGCAATAAATACGTGGCCTAAAATCTAGCTTTGGAAGTTATTTTCAATTTACATTCACAATAAAATTAGTGCTAATGAATTTTTCCTATTACAATTATACCGGGTTTGTTTTTCATTCGTACGAAACATATGAAAATGCGATAAGATAACTCAATCAATGACCTTCGTCTCTACAAAGTCCCCACCCAACCTGGAAATTTACTAATTTAAAGTGGTAAGATCCTTCATGAAATTCCTTGTTGACCTCTACAGCATTCTTCCAGTACGAAGGCATTAAAATAATTTTAACCAATTATAATACAGACGAATGCTAAAAACTATGATGGAAATAATATAACATTATTAAATGTAACATTAGTATCTATTTATTTTTACATACATTTTTGTATATCCCTCTTGTTACAATATCAGTTTTAAACGTAATAATTTCTTGGACATGCAAACACATTTTTGGGTGTTTATTTATGTACTACTTGACAGCAAAGTACTTTTCTAATTAGCCTGTCCTTGGATCATCTTACTGGTTTACAGAGCTATGCATGCATATTAATGACAATTCCAGTTAACAAAATAAAAATGCACAATCTTGATTCTGATAAAGTGAAAACACTCACTCGAATAAACCATACTTTGTAATACCGGCCCGAATCTAATTTAGCATATAAATATATGTAGTTTTGGGTACAAACGTATGTATTTACAAAAGACGTACCACTAAATTTTCCAAGAATTAGCTGCTGAATAAGTATGTATTTAATTGAATACTGTTACATATATTTATTTAGCATGTTATACGAGTATAAGATGTTACTATACTTTGGTTGAGAAGTTAATGTTCCTGCCTGCTAACTAGTTTAGGTAGAATTACATCCTTAGAAGCGCAGAATGTACATATACAAAGCATTGTATTTCAATGGGGTTAATGGTCAATTTAGCACTAAAATAGTTCCTTAGCCTCTTGCTAAGGAAAGCTTCATCGTTATGTGCTACTCACAATCCGATTTATTTATTGGTCAAAATTTTTAATTGTCGTTGTGGTATTTTTGATTAGCCAATCAAAAAATCGGATTGGGAGCACCATGAAGTGAACAAACAATGGCCGAGGCAAAAAACATCCAGCCATGGATGACGAAATTAAAACAATTCGATACTTTAATGTCGCCTTTACTCGAGTATTTATGTCTTACCTAATGAAATCAGTTTGCATTGAAAAAGTACATTATGACAAATAAGTTTATAGTTTTTATTTCAGTGACTGACAGCTCATGTTCATGCTAACCATGCAAATTTGCGTGAATGAGACAGGGTCAACTATACATGTAATTTAGCTCTGGCATATCCTGACGCACGACGGTATGCATGCTATTGTAACATAATTCGTTGCAAACGTTTCAAACATTTGACTGCGTTTCAATGACCAATTCATAGTTTTGGAATTTCAGTCATTAGAACAGCCAAGTAATTAGTTTTACGTATAATTATTTCGTTACATGTATATTTATTTTGACTTATAATATGCGTGGACGTCATATTTCAGAGTAACCATACAGATACTCATTGCTATTTACTCAATTTATAAGTTTGGTCACATTTTTCCTTGAATTGAACCGCATATATATATATTCTTATAAGTCAAACTGGCGTCTGCCTGGCGAGGCGACCAAACACAAAACTGATAGATCGATATATATATCAAGGAGAAAGAAAGAGCAGAACTGTGACTCACGAGTAAATGCATCTCAGATTCGTCCAGCAGAAGAACTAAGAAGACCATCCGAGAAACATCTGTTGAATATTTTGCATCGCTAATTTAACCGAATAAAAAATAAAAAAAGGAAACATTTTCAAAATGGAACTCAAGTGGAGGACTCCTGCCAAAATAATTGCCATCATAGATGGGGTAAAAACTTAATTTGATAAACAAAAGCCGAATGTCGAAAACTAGAGTTATTTATTTTCAGGCATTTTCGAGTCTGTCGGTCATGATGTGCCTCCTGACTATTGTCGTCGTCTTGTTTGGAAAGGAATACTTGATTGAAGAATTGAACAAGGAAGGTGCACTTGGGGACAATGATGCTGCTGAAGCTGCAGATCTCTTCCGGAGACATTCATGTAAATACATATATTCGTGCATATTTATATAGAAATCAATCGATTTTATACTAATTATTCTCGATCCTAGCTGTCATGATTGCAATGATGGTCGTTCTGATTGGAATCTCTATCGCTGTCGGAATAGTGGTTGTGGTTGGAGCTGTCAAACTGTACCAGGCAACGAAACAGGTATGTCTAGCAAGACCAGTGAATTTGAGCAAATCCATATTCCATGCCATAATATAATACGCTGGCTACGCAATTATTGTAGAGCGCAAACCCGAGCGAAGTGAAAGGGAAAGCCAGCTTTTACCGAACTTTGAGCATCATCATCTTCATCCTGGCGATTTTTGCCCTCCTTGGAGTCAAGGGGGGAGATGGGACTTGCCTGTTTCTCTTCTGTGGAGCCTTCCGTGGAGTGGCCATCCTCGTGGTGTCATTTTTCATGAAGGAATTGGACAAGGTAGCTGGAAGTGCACCACCAGTCTACTACGACGTGGGAAAGGGGGTTTAGATCTGAAGCAGGATGTCACAAATCGATTCTTGTTCTAAATAATGTATGTGTCAATGTTTGTGTCCAAAATATTTGGGCCTATCCGCTTTTTGCAAATCAATTCATAATTAAATATGAGAAGTACTACTGATATAATTTCTTAAAAAACCATATGTCTATGTAGATGCCATCTCTGTACGTTACAATTTAAAATCTTGTCAATACTCGTACTAGAACTGCTTCCAATTCTTATTCCTAAATAATTAATTTCGTAATTTTTCATTAATAATTCTAAGTTCATGTATTACATAATATGTAGATCTGATGAATTTCCAGCCATTATTTAATTTTGCTGCCTCATGCAGTACTGATGCTGCTTTAGTAATTAATACGCATTCTGGTTAACTTGTAACTTTCCCTTGGAATCCGGATCGGATTTATGCTTTCTTTGTTAGGTTTAGGTTATAAAATTAGACGACATGTTTATAGGATTAAGCTTTGTGGAATATATATATATGTATACCTGTTATATGTATACCTGTTATATGTGTACCTGTTACAGAAATGAAAATTGCAGACTGAAATTGCCACCTCAAGTTAAATATTTATTTATTTAGTCGGTCTGAAATGTTGTAAAGAAAAAATAACGGTTTAGCTTCTTTCTCTACGAAAAACTGTACTCTCTAGTTTTGCGATTCGGGTGAAACAGATTCGATGTAAAAATCAATATATATTTCAAATAAAGTGTCATTTTTCGATCAATGTTAATACGCTTTTTCTGTTATTGCTAACAACGTTTTAACGTCATGTGTAATTACTCAAAAATAGAACAAAAAGTTACTATTGCTAGATATTTCGAGGTTATACACATGTATACATACATACATATGTACAATTGAGAAATGGGGAATAAATGATCGTTTATTTTAATAACTGAAAAAGACCGATTGGCGTGTGTTCGGGATTACTAATGAGATGAATCACATCATCATGCACATATCTACATATGTACATGAGTACTCGTATTATTATTACAACAGTGCATGCAACTTTCTCCATATTACTGAAATGAAACTATTTATAATTAGATGCAGATAAAGTCACGGCAGTAATAAACGAGTCTTTCGATAACAAATATATGCTCAGGGTGAACTTACCAGCCAGTGTCAGACAATGATGAATTCAAACCTACTCCTGAAGAGGAAGTGCCTAGTATATCCAAAGGATTGAGAATTACCTATATACATAGTCCGACCATAAGTTCCCGTGAATGCATTTCCGGTGATAAAGCCCAAAGTATTAGAGCTATCTGATAGAAATTTTTGTGGATGAACAAGGTATTAATCTTGTTTAGAAATCATAACTTCGTTTTCACAATTTCCTCCACGGGCTTGTACATAAGACATAAGTCGTGGCGAAAACTGCTCGATCGCGGCACGCACGGATGTCCTGGGAAAAGCGCCAGATCTTCAGTAAGTGGGACCTCAGCACTTCCACACTTGGGTGAAATTTAGAGCATACTTGTACCTATAATTTTGACCACCAGTCATAATTTAGGGGATTAAGGTCTGCAGATACTGAGCACCGTTCTACGGATGAAAAAAAGTCATGAAAATTCGTCTGAAGCCAGTTTTGGACAATTTTGCACCTTGCGCAGGAACAGAGTCTTGTTGAAAGGTCCAATGTCGATTTTCGGAGGGTCCAGGGTTCAGGTTATTAACGTTTGGCTTTAGGACACTCTGAAAATAATTCTTAGCTTCAACTTGTACCCTTTGCGATAAAAAACAGAGATTTCATTTCTCCAGCCAACTTGCTCCCATGCACACCACGGTGATGACTTCGTATTGACTTCCGCATACTTAAACGGATGTCAGACTTCTGTACAACAAATATCTGGCCTTTTTTTTATTAATTTTTTTGCCAACGGTGAAAAGTCTGAAATACTTTTGGCACGAAAATTGGCGCGTACCACGATCAACCTGTGGCCTTCACGAGTTATGTCTTGTCTAATTGCCCGTGGACGAAATCTTGACAAAGAAGTTATGATTTCTAAACAATATTAATAGCTTCTTAATCCATAAAAATTTTGAACAGATAGCTCTAATACTTTGGGATTTATTACCGGAAATGCATTCACGAGAACTTATGACCCCACTATGTACATACATATTTATGTACCTAAGTAGAAAGTCGTTGGGTGTGTGCAAAACTGGTTCACTCGTCTTCACTCAAATTAAACATTCTCTTGTCATTGCAACCTTTACCAGACTATTCCAAACCAATATCTAAAATTATATATAAAGTATACTTATGTACGTACTATATGTACATAAGACAAGTAAAAAAAACAACTAACTGGATGATTTTTTTATGATAAATTTAAAAAAAAACGCTGGTGAATGCATGCGAGCTTTTTTATTATTATTTATTTAAATTAAAAACATATCAGTTAATTAGATTACTTTTTAAGCTCTATGGATTGTCAGTAGAATTTTGTTATGTACAAATGAGGTGGGTATCTGCGACCAATTTTTAAATCATTTCCTCCAGTTATATTCCATCGAATTGGATCGGGAAAAGCTCATCTACGCTGATTCCTTTCGGTCTCGGCAATTATTCTAATAAAATAACAGACAGTCGTTATATATGATCATGTGCATATGAAAATCCTAGATTTTTTGTTGCGTATCATCAAACTTACAAATGCTTTCCCATAACACTTGAAAACTTCTTCAGTGTTTGTGCAATTTGTGTAACGTTGAGGGAAAACGGTTGGATCTGCATAAAAAACTCAGTTGTACATACAACAGCCAATAGTACTTCATTACATTCGTACGTTTTTTGTCGCATTTTAACAGCTCTTCCGTGATTACTCGAGTTGTCATGTTGCCTCCTGGTTTTAACATTCCTTCAAAAAATAGAGCACGCGTCCTTTCTCTATCCAAGCCTGTGCTATCGTCGTTCATTGCACCAGATTCTCTAGCAACGCACGTCTTCAAACACTGTAGAAATACAATTCAGCAGAAGAAACACAAATATGTACTGATTGAAATGTGCAGATATGTATTTATATGTGCTAAATTACAATCATTGGAGTATCGCCATCCCAGTCAACCCGTTCATCTGAAAATACTTTTCTCGTCCGCTGAACATGCTCTAAATTTGCACAATGGTAGACAGCATCGATAAATAAGTCGGATTGGTTATAGAAACCTCTTTGACATTGGATGCCACCGATCTCGCTCATCATCACGGCTAAACCTACCCAAGGGTCACGAGAATCCTGCCAATACTCGAAATTTCTGGAAACCTCGGCAAAACTGATTCCAAGTCGCTATTGGCAAATAAATGGATACAATTTAGAATTTGAGAGTAAGATGAAACGAATCCTTATGTGGTTGGTGCTTACCATAAAAGATGCTACTGCTAGGATCCAACACACCGAACCCTTAATAATCCATTTATTCCCAAACATTTTGATTGTTCTCGTGTATCGATCTCAATAAACTGATTAACATGACGCGAGAGATGTGCCATTTGCAAAAAAAGTATTAATACACATTAAATCTAAACTCAAGTACAATTTTATAAATATTTTACTGTAGAGGAAGTCATAAATTTATTTTAACCACTTAAATAAAAACAATGCTTTGTATGCTATAAAATTTTATTTATTAGAAAAATTGCTTGTTTTGTCGGGATGTGGTATCAAACATTTTTAAAAGAAAATGATTAGTTACTCATTTGTGTTGTTAATTTTTGAAGTGTGCTGAACCATTAAAAGAATGACTAAAATAACATTGTTCTACACACGAAGAGCCATTTCTCCAATTTTATGAATGAGAAAAAGTTTTATAAATGGATTTTTCATCATATATTTGCCAATTATGTACTACCGGTTGTACCCTGAGGATTAGTTGGAGCTAGGCATGTATGCCTTGTACGATCGGAGGCACATATATGAGGTCATAAGTTCTTGGCGTCAAAATGCATGACAATTTATTGCGAGTTTCGAATCTACTTATTTTGGTTAGGGGATTTATTTTATGTCTATAAGCTTCTGATTGAGAGAGAGAATATGAGATTCTCAAGGATATAAGCTATGCGGTAAAACCGCTGAAAACTCTATTTTTTCAATAATATATTATGGGCAAATTAGAAAGAGAGAAAAAGTACAAAACAAGATGCAGTACCCATTATTTGAAACTAATATTTCGGGGAGAAAATAGGAGCAAATGAGAGGTCACTTTGCCCGACGACTGGTACAGATGGCGAATGCGAATTTGGCAAATTCCGGCCCTCTGATATGCTCCTATTTTCTCCCCGAAATATTAGTTTCAAATAATGGGTACTGCATCTTGTTTTGTACTTTTTCTCTCTTTCTAATTTGCCCATAATATATTATTGAAAAAATAGAGTTTTCAGCGGTTTTACCGCATAGCTTATTTAATTCTTTTCATCTTATCTGATTTATGCCAGCCTTGTGTATGCCAAAAATTAAATTAAAGTTAAATATTTCAAATTTCAAATGATACCGATTTATTATCCATTAGTAATGACATTTTAAAAATACATCTACAAACTACGAAGTCGAGCCATCTCCACAAGTAACTTTTCAGACGGTTGAGCCATTAATTTGTTATCGTCCTGCGCCACAATCGCTACTCCCTCCAGTGTGCGAACCCGGCTGAGAGCAACATATGCCTGCCCGTGAGCAAAGACCTCGGCTCCCAAATACACCACTGCACGGTCAACGGTGATCCCTTGAACCTTGTGCACGGTCACGGCCCAGCAAAGAACAATAGGAAGCATCCGCCGTTGGATTTCCTGCTTTTGTTTCCCGGTGTACACGACATCGACAGGTTTCAGCTCGAATAAGCCGTCCTTTGTTCCGGCAATACGCCAATCGTCAAATTTCACCATGACGCCCGATGGCAGGTCACCTTGGTGATGCTGCTCCCTCGCCAACTCCTCCCACTTAAAGTTGACGACTGTTCCCATCGTCCGGATGATTGATGGAGAGAATTTCATGACCGACGGAGAATCTGTTGAAGAAGCCTACGAAAAGCACAAGGGCAGCCTTCGGACCACTGCTGACTTCCCCCTCATTCGACCCGACATGGAACAGGCCCTCGAAACAGCAATTCTTCATGCTGCCGATCTGAACCAGCTTAGCGAACTCGAGGAGGAAGTTATACTTGACCGGGAGGAAAACTTCGCGGACCACCCGGATATTTATAATGCGATCCGTTAACCAGATATCTGTTTGTCTGAGAATTGCGGATCACCATGATTCTTGATCCCACGGCTAATTTAATCGATGCTTGAAAACCCCCACACAGGTTGCTGTCCCTATAACTGTATGCCAACGGAGCTCGGGAACCAGCCTTGGTTCCTGTGAAGAATGTATCCCTGGCCTTGATTTTGTAGACAGAGATATTTGGGTCATTTTTCAGAATATTTGTACTATGACGATTATATTCTGCTGCCTGACTTCTTGTAGGGAAGATACGAATTGCATTTCTGAAACTCTCCTTCATCTCTTTGCTGGATGCTTCGTTGAACTCCCTAGTTCGGAGAAGGTGGAGGTCGTCAGTCGTTATGTTGCCTTCGCGAAGGTTGTTACAGATGTGCAGGAGGGGGTCAAGACCCTGACGCATGTTGACTGTAAGTTCACGGAAGGCAAAGTTTCGCCAAAGATGTTCCTCTGCCCCTGACGTCACCGGCTGATCATAAATGCAACTTCCGTTTACAGGTTCCAGCTGGAATAGGTCGCCAACCACAATGACATTTTTCCCACCAAATGGTTCTGTATTGTCGAAACATTCCCCTAACCGTCGGCTAACTTGCTTGAATACCTGCGAAGAAATTAGATTATTATTTGTAAAAGCATGCAATTGATATTATTATTTGAAATTCACGTTTACACACCTCATAAGAGATCATGGAAACTTCATCCATTATGACCCAATCAACGTATCGAAACTTGTCCCTCATTTTTTGAAGCATCTGTGCCCCAAGTGAGGCGTAAGGGGGCACTGATCCAGACTCCACAGCAAGGTGAAAAGTTTGTCCATTTATGTTTAGAGCAGCTATTCCTGTCGGAGCTGCCAACACTAAACCGTCGAGTCCTGGGCCGTGGTCACTGGTGCGAATGAGATTGGACATCAAGCCGATCAGGAATGATTTTCCCGTCCCTCCTGCACCGGAAATGAAGAGTTGGAGTTGTCCTCGACTGGGATTCCCGATTTGCTCGTCAACCATGTCGTAAATGGCTTTTTGGTCTCCATTCATCTTGGACCTTTCAAGTTGGAAGCTGACCTCGTCCAGTAGAGGTATCGCGTACTCTTCTTGAGCTGGCAAAACATTGCTTGCATTATAAATATCCGGGTGGTCCGCGAAGTTTTCCTCCCGGTCAAGTATAACTTCCTCCTCGAGTTCGCTAAGCTGGTTCAGATCGGCAGCATGAAGAATTGCTGTTTCGAGGGCCTGTTCCATGTCGGGTCGAATGAGGGGGAAGTCAGCAGTGGTCCGAAGGCTGCCCTTGTGCTTTTCGTAGGCTTCTTCAACAGATTCTCCGTCGGTCATGAAATTCTCCGCAGTAAATGGCACGTAAAGGAGCAAGTGACTGTAGACGAAGTTCGCGGCGTCAGATTCACTGTGGAATGGGGGACTCTTGATGATGGCAAACTTCTCTCTCTCCTTCCACATTCCCATTCTCCTGTCTTTCAGATAGAAAGGGCGTGATCCGGCTGGGCGCCCCCGCGTCTGTTGCGCCTGCTCCTCGCCCTCGTCCAAATCATCGTCGGCTTGCTGCTGAATTCTGACCGGGCGATACTTTGAGGCAAATTCATATAGGGATATGCGTTCCAAATCATCCGGACGATGGCAGTACTTATCTATAATGTTACTGCAAACGAAGATACATCTTTAAGTGATTTGCTCCATAAAATAGTTATTAATTATTTTGCACACATAAAGTTAATACCTTGCAAATTGCACCTCTTCTCTTTCCAAGTAAGCATTTTTCTTCAGCAACCGGATGCGTTCGCCTGGGAGGTAGGTCGGGATGAAGACGAACCCACGCGAAGTGTGTCGCATGGGAAGATTGGTCATGCGGTAGGCGGCTTCTTGGGATCCCACTGTCCGGCGACTCAGCAGAAGTCGCGACACCTGAAAAAATTTTCAGTTTCATTATTTTTATCAATTTTTCATACTAGTTACTAAGTACCTTCTCCATTTGAACGCGGACTGGTTGCCGACTGTCTCGAAGAGTTTGTAATGTGTGCCGAATGTCATTCCTAAGCGTCTCAGGCTCATTCTTGCCGATGTATTTTGCGATATAAAATGCCACCGCCGCAACCCCAATGACTGGTTGGATGTCCATGTTACAGCGAAGGAGCTTGAGAAGAACAGGGTGGTAGTTGTTAATTCGCTCCTCCCCTTTGTCACGATGAATGACGGCCCCGCGACCTTTGCATGCATCTTCTGAAACCAGCGTGGTCTCTGCTGCGAGTGGACGGGGAAATCCAAATCTACACGATGCACTCTTTTTGAAGCATGTCGGTGTGTCCCTGTGAGATTGGTAACGACGAACTATGTCCTCCATACCAGAGCGCTGCAGCCCGCATGATACATTTCGGTCAATGAAGGCGATTCCTTCTGGAGTGGAAAAACCAGGGGCACCCTCCACCCATATCAGTGAGTGAAGATGTGGACTGCCACGATCCTGAAATTCCACACGGAATGTGTAATCTGCAACGGGTCCTCCAAAAATTGTGGTGTCGCTAGTAATTAATTTGATTAATTCCTGAGTTCGTAGGTTAAAGTGACGAGCGGCAGCAACAGGATTGAAATTTAGTAGGTCACGACGAATCTCGAAAGGAAGATCTTGTATCTTCTCCGGAGGAGGGTCGTCTGCCGCATGTGACGCCTTCCACATAGCATTGAGGACGTCCGTTGAACCCATGTCGTCATAGGAGACCGTGAGAAAGAATGTGGGGGGACCAAGTCGTGTTATCATGGCCATAATATCTCCGGTATACTTCTTCCAATACGATTTTGATCCCCTTATTGCACTCATGTAAAGATGCAAATTTTCGGCAGCTGGGGCGTTATCGTTTTGTTCATCCTGATACCTCATATTGCCGCAGACATTGATCTTCGACCTGATGATGGACTCCTCAGACCTTGAGAGGGCATAGAAGAGGTACTCGTTACTGTGAAATCTGGGGTCATCACTCGGGTCTGGAAGTATCCATGAGCAGTTAAATGAAGACGATCGTCACGTTCTTCATCAAATCCAAATTGCCCATGAGGGAAGCACTGAACGAAGCATTTTTCTTCCAAATGATTCTCATCGTGGACTCGAATCGGAGGGGCAGCAGTTCGATGAAGTGCGAATGACTCCAACCGAGGCTCGATGAAAGTCCACAGGATGAATGAGACAATCTTCCAAGGCCTCCTCCCCAAACGCGGCGGCTTCCGGTGGTCTCTCAATATTCTGCGGCTGTTCAGGTGGGGGCGGGGGTGGCGTTGAGATGACCTGATGCTCGTCAAGAATTGTGACGTCGAGTGGTGTAATAGTAACGACGGCAGAGTTTGGCCCACCCACACAATTTTTGTTGACGATCGAACCGATATGGTTGACGCTGGCCGGGTGTGTTCGATCAAGTTTGAGAACCACAGCCTTCTGTCTAGCAGCGGTGGATATTTGACCTTGCTTGGTCCTGGCATGGCTGTCGAAGTAGAAAATGTATTCCTCCGTCCGGATGAGTGCCATTGTGTATCCACCTTCAACAATTTAGAATTTTTAGAATTTAACAACTTTTAATATTAATTTGTTAACTAATTTAAACTTGCCTGCCGTCAGGAGTCCATAATTTGATGGTCCACCAAGGAATTCAGAAACAGCACCAGATATAGAATTGCTTGTAATGGACGTGGCCTCCTGCCTAAATTTGTCAAACGCCCCATAAATTACGGCCCCCCCGCGAATAAATCCGATTCTGACAGTTTTCCCGTAGCAGTTGGTGACATCTCCGAGAACTTCGTCCACGGCGAGATGATTTGAGACGTCTGGGCGTTGTTGTCCGTCGGCGATAACTCGTGACGCGTACGCGTCTGCAAAATAAAGAAATTTATTTATTTATTCCATTATAATGAAATACGTTGACGATGATACCTGCCAGACGGTTCCGACATTGATCATTGATTATTGTAGAAGTCGCCCTCCGTCAGAATCCTGTCCCCATCCTGAATAAGCCAGTCATTGGGCGGCTTGACTGCGGCGTATGCGGCGGCAACGGCACAAATTGCTGTGCACTGGTTCCCTGCTGCGTCCCCAAAAATCGGAGCGCTCTGGCAAAAACTCATCTCCAACGTTGACATCCACGGCTTTCCTGGAACGACGGAGTACGTGTTCTGGATACGGTGCCCTCGTCGTCGAGTGATTTCCTCAGGACTTGGAATGACATCCGCTTCCTCTCGAATCACGATGTCCTGGATCCGGATACCGTCCACGTGAAACTGGTCCAGGGTGACGTTCGAGTAACCTGGATTATTTATGAGCAGCCACTGCAGCGCCTCTCGCAATTCTGAAACGGATTTGTTATTAAAATTAGAAATCGTATCAAATTTGTCTGCTCAAATTGTGTCAGAAATATTTATATTGTTGACTCACCTTGTGGGCGTAACTGGTAGACCGACGAGTGAGGAAAGTTCTCCACGGATTCGGTCACGACAACAGTCCCGTAATTGTTATTCGGCCCAAGTCGCAGCTGCTCTTGGACCTCCTCCACACTTTGAGCGAAGTGGATGACTTGCCCTCGTAGCGCAGCTTGCCCACGACCACGACTCAATTTGAATATCTTTAAAAACGCCTTGGCCCGACTCACTGCTCTGGTCTCGACCTCAGATAACTTGCGGATGACTTCCGGCGAAGCTGGAACGAACATGTTATTGAGAAGAGCTACCGCAGGTACCTTTCGCTTACTCAAACTTTCATGACATCGGTGGCAACAGGTGATTACTTCGAGAACGGCGGGGAGGAGATTGGCCTTCACCGTGGGGATGTACTTGTTGGGGACGCCGTCGAGGAGGTCGTAAATTTCCTGGGTCACGGTGAGAGATCTGCATAATTAACGTAATTAATTAATCAGCTCCATTCTCGTGTGATGTGAAAGTAAATTTTTGATCAATTACTGAGTTTTTACTAATAACTTACCTAATCCCCTTTCTGTACCAAATACGGTCACAAATTCGGCACCTCCAGTCAGCCGCTTGATTAATGTTTATATTGAATAACTTTTGTTGAGACGATTCTTCTGAACACTGATGACGGTTTATGTCGTCGCCGGAAATGGTTGTGGGTTTTTCATTACGGTTGTAATTATTGTTAGATCCGGCGATCGGATTATTATTGTCAACGTCGTTAGGTTGACTGTTCCAAATTTCACCAGTACGATGTAACTTTTTAACATATCTATTTTTATCAACCTTTCTGCGCTTTTGTAGTTTTTTCGGCATTTTTCACACGATTCAGATATGTTAAGCTCGGATTTTATTTCCGTATAAATTTGTAATCACATGTGAAATTCAACTCGTAGACTGGGCGGACTGAATTTCGCGCGCCAGTGGGTACCGTGAGACTTGGCTTTATTTACAGTTAAAAATATAAGAAAAGTATAAATCCCTAACACCACATAATATATAATCAATTAGTATAAAGTAACTTAGAAGTAAAGATAAAGGAAATACAATTAATATAGTACATATGTATGTATGTATGTATGTATGTATGTCTTTATTAATATAGTACATATAATGGTCATGTTCACTTTTGACTTTCATGGTTTAGAAATGGTCCAGAATTCATGTATATCTCACATATAAAATTGTGAAGCATAAATTTTTGCACAACACTCATGATCCTATCCATATTAGATTATACCATCTAAGGTAGTACACGTAACCTTATGAAAAATTAAAATTTCAAACCGTTTAAAAAATCGCGCCATAACTCAGAAACCATGACCGAATTCAAAAAAGTATGTCCTCTGAGGGTCATAAGTTGGACCCTCTCCTACATAATTTTCTTAAGGTCCAAGTCTCTAAAACGTAACGCTTTGGCTGTAGGTCCGCGAACAAATTGACACTTTTAATCACGAAAAATCACACAAATTCGAACTTTGCTCCAAACTGAAGCCTTAATCAAAAAAAAGTTTCAAACTAACGTTGTACCTGAAGTACTTCTGGACATATTTGTAATTGCATGTATGTCTCTATCATGCACCCAACCCATTTGGGGTAGCTTTTAAGATTTTTGGCGCGAAAAAACGTATTAACGTTGATATCTTTGGTATGGTTCGAGATACTGTAATTCTGAGAAATGTCATTTTAAAGCTCGGTGAGATGTATCCAACGCCGCTTAGTTGAAACCTGTAGGTCAAAACGTTTCGCCATACGAGCGCCCGACATTCTCCATAAGAATTAGGAACAACATACTATATGTTTCTCATATAGCGCGAACTGCCTCACAATGCCCCACATTGCAAGACAGTTGCACTTCATGGGGAAAAAATAGAAAAATAGTACAATAATAAAATGACAGTGTTAAGTTCTGGGTCGGTCCGTAAGTCAATGCAAGTCGCCCCGTAGACAAAGAAGGAAGCGGAGCAACCACTGCATACACTGCACTGTTCTGCACTGTTCTGCATGCATGAATGCATGCAGAACAATGCATGTACATGCTGCTACCCTACATACATACATCACTCATCAATAGTGGTTATCATGATACATAAGTGATCTTGATAAACACTATTAATTAATTATTTTAGTTTGAGAAACTCCACCCACAGCGAGAGGCATATCAATTCGAATGTATTTTTGACGCTGAATCCAACGCCGTTAAAGGTTTTGACCTCCGAGGCCCCCGTGACCTTCCCGTGACCGTGGGGGGTAAATATGGCTTATTCGTGATGTCGCATATCAATTCGAATGTATTTTTGACCCTGAATCCAACCCCGTTAATGGTTTTGACCTCCCAGGCCCCCGTGACCTTCCCGTGACCGTGGGGGGTATATATGGCTTATTCGTGATGTCGCATATCAATTCGAATGTATTTTTGACCCTGAATCCAACCCCGTTAAAGGTTTTGACCTCCGAGGCCCCCGTGACCTTCCCGTGACCGTGGGGGGTAAATATGGCTTATTCGTGATGTCGCATATCAATTCGAATGTATTTTTGACCCTGAATCCAACCCCGTTAAAGGTTTTGACCTCCGAGGCCCCCGTGACCTTCCCGTGACCGTGGGGGGTAAATATGGCTTATTCGTGATGTCGCATATCAATTCGAATGTATTTTTGACCCTGAATCCAACCCCGTTAAAGGTTTTGACCTCCGAGGCCCCCGTGACCTTCCCGTGACCGTGGGGGGTAAATATGGCTTATTCGTGATGTCGCATATCAATTCGAATGTATTTTTGACCCTGAATCCAACCCCGTTAAAGGTTTTGACCTCCGAGGCCCCCGTGACCTTCCCGTGACCGTGGGGGGTAAATATGGCTTATTCGTGATGTCGCATATCAATTCGAATGTATTTTTGACCCTGAATCCAACCCCGTTAAAGGTTTTGACCTCCGAGGCCCCCGTGACCTTCCCGTGACCGTGGGGGGTAAATATGGCTTATTCGTGATGTCGCATATCAATTCGAATGTATTTTTGACCCTGAATCCAACCCCGTTAAAGGTTTTGACCTCCGAGGCCCCCGTGACCTTCCCGTGACCGTGGGGGGTAAATATGGCTTATTCGTGATGTCGCATATCAATTCGAATGTATTTTTGACCCTGAATCCAACCCCGTTAATGGTTTTGACCTCCGAGGCCCCCGTGACCTTCCCGTGACCGTGGGGGGTATATATGGCTTATTCGTGATGTCGCATATCAATTCGAATGTATTTTTGACCCTGAATCCAACCCCGTTAATGGTTTTGACCTCCGAGGCCCCCGTGACCTTCCCGTGACCGTGGGGGGTATATATGGCTTATTCGTGATGTCGCATATCAATTCGAATGTATTTTTGACGCTGAATCCGAATCCGTCAATTGTACAAGTTAACGGGGTTTATGGAACTTAACGGGAGCGGGAAGCGTGGGAATTTAAATAGTTAGCTATGCAGTTACTCCAACGCGACGGGAATTCAAGTAATTAGCTATTCAACTACTCCCACAGGGGGAAATCAAATTGTACTGTGACCAGTTTAATTAAAATGCAGTATGACTTGGGCACATCCTCACTCTGATGTATGTATGTAGTACTATGTAGTAGGACATAGTCTCCACTGGGAATTATTTAAAGTATAGCATGACACACCCCCCACTGGAACTCTAGAACCTGGCCTTGGCCGGGCTATACGCTAGTAGTACAATAATTTGTTTATAATTCCAAATCACAGCAATATGTGTTACCTCTTAACTATGCACTTTATCGATGTGAATATGAATATGCACATATTTATAATGTAATGATACAATGTCTCAAGAGCACTATTTCATAATGGTTAACAAAGATTTTAATAAAATTTGGCAAACCAGATGGATACAAATTCTCACAAAATTGTATTTTTAATCATAAAAGTTAATGCCTCATTTGTGCCATTACTTGTCCACTATGCTTTTGTAAGGGTGATGGTTCTGAAAATAATATTCTTAGTGAAATAAATTTAAAATGCACACATTTGGTAAACGTTTGCGTACCCTTTCTTTGGAAGAAGCAAGGTGTAGGATCCTTGTGCTACAAAATCGTTTACTTCCATCCATCCAAGTCCAAGTTTCTCATCCCCAAGGGTATCCTCATCCCAAATTTTCAATTTGAACCTCTGCAAATTTTCATTAAATCATGTAAATATTCACAGTTTAATACTAAATTTAAAAATTACCTGATCCTTCTTTCGGTCCCATTGAAATTGGAAAACATCTCCCCAGTTTGGACTGCTAGAACTTGATACAGTTGATGATCTCCCAACTTCGCGTTCCTTCCCAGAAATCCCATCAGTTGCAGTGATTATAACTGAAAATTATACATATTCCTTACATATGTAAATATTCTACACATGCATGCATATTACACACCATATTATTATGTATGTCAAATAGACGTAAAAATTTTAAATATATACTTACCATATGGGTCACTTTTGCCAGGAACAAAGCCGACATCATCCTGAAATTAATGTCAAGTTAATTTACAATTAATTACCTTGTCTAGCAGTGATACTTTATAGTCACTATATTATATGCACCTTGGTTGGAAGCCCACTGCAAAAAAAGTAATTTTATGATAATTTGAAAAGATGGTTATAAATTCATTAAAGTAATGTAATTGAAAATTATGCTTGCCTTGCTGAGACCTTAAACCTGATGGTGTCAACATCTTTGGTACCAGCTGGCATGGGAAGTTGTCCCACTGGAGTGCTGGCATCAATTTGCACAGGTTTATCAACGGACTGGATGATCAGATATCTGAATTTGCATAATAAGTTGAGTTAATCATTGTAACTTTAGTTCTGAAAAATTCTGTATGCAAGGATATTCTTTGTTGGCTCACTAACCCCTTCTCCTTGTCCAATTTAGCAGTGGTTATCTGACCTTTATCCACATAATTTGCGACATTGACCCACACTCGACCCACAGCTAAATTTATTCAATGACAAATGTTATTTTGCAAAACTAGGCAATACATAAAGAAGTTTGAGCATTAAAAACCGGATTCTTTGCTTACTGTCGTCTTCGGCTAATGTATCGTCGTCTAATACTTCAAAAAACCAATACTGGAAAGTAATTTAAAAACAGGATTGTCAAATGCTAATGAATTCCAAGAATACAAGATCCACTTGGATACAATATGCGTGCTTATGGGATTGACTTTGTGATTTATAGTATTTGTTCACTTTTGTATGCATATACATAATACACTATTTTTTTAAATGTCAAAACTCAACTTTATAGCCCGTTGATAATAAATTATTTTTTTTTCTTAAAACTAAACATGCACACGTCATACCTGGTTTTTGCTTCTGTCGAACTCAAATTCGAATACATTTCCCCAATTAGGATTTTCTTGGTCATTAATAGTATCACTTTTAGTCAATTTTGTCTTCGTTCTGCCCCCATCAGTGCTGACATATAGCTGGAAGTACCCATCCGTGGTGCCTGACGAATCCGAAAATTAAGGATCTTAAATTAAGACTACAAATTTCATTCTACATGCAATTTTGATACTTACCGAGTCCTGTATCTTTGTCTGGCAAATTTCTATTGTGATTTCGAAATACAAAATGTTATTCAGCTTTGAAATCAATGAGTAATTTCATATCTTACCTTCCGGAAACTTTAAATCTCAACTTTCCTTTGGAAATCCCAGCACTGTGAACTAGGGCCAGAAATGCGGCCAACACAAGCAAATGAAGGAGTATTTTATTTGCCATATTTGTTTGTCAATCGTTGTCAACTGCTCAAACACAAGTGATGGAGTGGATCCTTGGAGATGTTTTTCTGATTTTGAAATGACCAGCCAAGAAATTGGTGAGTACCTCAAGCAATAAAAATTACCTCATTGTGCACAGATCACCGATCATTAATTCAGTCGTGCACATAGATAAATTTGAGATGCATAAAAGACCAAAACAAGAACAACAGGTTTATTTAATTTTTCTCAAGAAATGAACACAAAAGTGGTGACTCGATAACGATCAGTACTAATTTAAGACAGCAACGGAGAATGACGTCAACCACCAGTCCACCACAAAAAAAACAATTGTTATTGAACTCTTCTAAGTAAATACAGAAAGCTATGGATGCTGAATACATACATATTTAAATCAATTTAGTGGAAGTCTGTCCACTAATAAGATGTCAACCATTTCAACTACTAAAGAGTAGCAAAGATGGAAAGGTGCATAGAGAGTTTGGAAATTTATTTATGAATGACAAGGGCCAACACCTACGAAAATATGTACATACATAAGCAGTTGTCATTAATATTTATACGCCATGAAACTTATTTGCTTTGCAGATCTAGAAATAAGTAGTTATCTCGATATTTTTATTTTCACTTCCTTGCAAATTAATCATCAATTTTACAATGGTGCGGAGTATATACATTCATACATACATACATAGTTAGTACAGTATTGATAATAAGTGCACAAAGCATTAACAACTTTCCGCTTAAAAATACCTAACCTCATTATTTTTATAAGTAGTGCAACTTATCAAAGATTCCATAATCCTCACTACACAACAAATTGCACAACAAACCCCCCAGATTCGTAGCGTTGTTGCAAACTTCGAGCCGAAATCCAACCTCTCCAAGGCCCCAATGTTTGGCCATGTCCAATTAGCATAATAAGGGAATAATTTTTTCGGTCGTGTTCTAATAAACCACTTTTCCCACCAGTTATATATTCCAGAAACCATTAGAAATTTGGCCCTATTAAGCACAAAATTTCTCCTTGGCGTTTGATCAATCTGGATTGCATAGTGCGTTAGGAGGAAATCATCATCAGTTCCCTCCATGAAAACTGTCCCATCCACGTTATCATTTAAGAACGGAATTATATTCTTAATGTTTTCCTTTTCATCAATATACGCCAATTTATCTTCACACCGCGATAAATTCGGATATATGTGAGAAGGCCACTTGTAATGCAAATCTCGCCAGATGCGTTTCATATTTTTGCCCCCAGACGAAGCCCCTCTCCCAGTTTCAGGGTCACTGGCTAATAATGCATCAGCGAATCTTTTGTATCCCAACAAGCGTGGAAAGTCTCCTTTGTAATCGGCTGCAGCTATGGTATCCGCAGAGAATTCGAAAGAAAAAAACGTGTCGATTGGAGTTCCGTTGGCATACCAGTCATAAAATTGCTCCACATCAGGTTTTACAGGGAGGAAGAGTTGAAATCCTTGATCTTGGAGGTCGTAAATATGCGCCCAGGAAGGACTTCGTTTATACGGGAGGATTACTTCTACCGTAAAGGTGTTTTTGTAAAACGAAGTCAATATCATACTGCAAAATATCCAAAGCCAAAAAACATACTCTATTTGGACGGGAACAACTTTCTTAATATTCGAAGTGAGGGATATCTCTAGAATTACAGCTACCGTAACAATACTCACATCGAAATGTAATAGACCATTATAATCGCAAGCACGAATCCGCCAGATTATCAAACCACTTATCGATGAAAACACAAGTATTACAATAAAAATGCAGATCCAGGTATACTTGTCAAATGGGTCCGTAAAAATTTTATACGAGTTCTCTTTCCGAATCCCATAACACGACAAGAAACTATAAGATTGACTTCCGATAAAAACAATTTGATGATTTCCAGCACAGTATCGCATACGTCCTTTTCCAAAGAAAATATGCGTATTTTTATCGTATACTTTCATTGGAAATGTTATATTATTCAGTGATTCAGAGAAAATAGTGTATGAAATAAAATCGTCCAGCGATTCCGACTGCTTTGCAATTTCTATCCAATCTTGACTTTGTTTATATTGAAAGTATTTCTTTTGCATTTCGGCAAATGTCTCACTGAAAATGTATGACAAATGGTAATCATCCAGCCACATTACGTAAACCCAGGAAAATTTGTTAAAAGCGGTGGTAACTTTGTCGGTTGCATCTTCGATGGACTGATAGCATTCCATTTTAAACTTCAGATCGCACCGGATTTGTGAAAAGAGTTCAAATTTTGTCAAAACTGAGGTAGGTATCAAGGTTGGTAGAGCAGCTCCTTGTCGATAGTATAGATTTAAGTGGTAAAACTGCATCTTTGTTTTAATTTTCAAACCTGGTTGTGCAAAGTAAAATTCACGGCTTCCCCACGAAGTAATGCCATATAAGAGGATCTTGGCGTGGATGGTTTGCATTTCTTGGTATGCCATCTCCTGGTCGGTTGATATTAGCCAAATTATTTGTATGGGATAAGCAGATCCAGTGATACCTGGAAATATTGGGGAATTAGCTAAATTTGAGAGCAGAAATTTCACCCCCATATCGGGAAATACATATGTCCAACAGAATTTCGCAAGTTGTCGTCGGCGACTGAATGGCACGTTTTTGAAGAGGAAGTTATTATTTCCATGTGCATAATTTGGAATGGACATAAAGTTTTCAACGTAAATTAGCAACGGATGGAGTGGAATTAAATCTTCTTTATTTGTGGTAAATTTTACGATGAGTGTACAATGTGAAAATATGTCAAGAACTGAATTGAGAGGACTTGCAAAGGTGTTTGAGTCGGACGGATCTATTGCAACGGTGAAGATGGAAAGAAGTAGAATGAGATTAACACATGGAATAAATGACGTAGACATGTTTGTCGCACAATTTTAAGGAATTAAATTTATTAATTTGATTTGATTGTGGTGAAATATGTAAGGAAATAGAAATATCAGTTTCCGTTTCCCTTTTACTACCTAAATAATGAGGACCTACAGTTTTATGTATAAAAATTAACGTCGTTTCTAGCGTACATTCTTTATCGACTAATTTATTTCTAATAACTTCCAAGTACCGGAATATGTTCATATTTGTATTGCACTACAAAATATTGTAATTATTTGGAAGAGGTTCATTTGGCATACAGAAACATTGTAGATAGTACATGGAACTATTATTTAAGCTTTTTTAGTATGCATGTATGCATGTACGCAGAACCTAGGAGGACATTAAGCTTGAAAATTATGTGTAGCTATCGTTAATTGTACCGAGTACACAAGCTGTCAGTGAAGGTTATACAACTTGTCCTCAGCTACACTCTATTTGACCAAATATTTGACAATATTGGGTAAACTAATCCTAAGCTATAATTACTGAAGTTCCCGTAATTTTTCAAGACCCTGTATTGAAGAGGTCTGGTACTTGATACCGTTTTGGATGGATCGAATTTGTCAATGTTTATGCATCGATCTTGAATAAATTGTTATGAGAGTGTACCCATCCGATTTTCATTCGGACAAGTTTTATAAAACAGATTGTCTGAACGTAAGTCTCGTAATTTCTAGAGATATTTTTAGAAATCACAAAATGCCGTTCAGTCAATGTACCTCGCAGGTTATGAACCTTAAGGTCCATGCTTCCAGAAAACCCGTGCAAATCTGCATGCACATATTTATTATTCAAAAGACTGATTATCATTCACAGTATGAATTACTTTGTAAACGTTTATTTAAAATTAAAATCATAATTCAAAAGCTTAATTTTAATTTTGATTTCGAATCCATTTTGTATAATGTACAAGTTTATTACGAATGCATAAATTATGGTCAAGTTTTGATGCATATGCAGCTATCAATATCGATGTTGACCTGGTTGAGGAAGTGTCTTGCCAACATATTGGCTCAGTATCCCAAGTTGTTTTGGAAGATTCGCATCTTGACGAGTTGGACCGAACTGTCCCATGGCCTTTGGATTTGGCTGATAGCTCAAGTTGCTGTACTCCTGTTGATGAATAACGGCATTGGTCCGATAGTTGAAAGGCGAAGTACTCGTTGATGAAGCTACGCCTAATTAACCAGATTATAATTAAGCAAATTTAATTAATAAGTTGGAATTAAGTTTAATTTTTGTAATGAAATTTTAGAATCTCATATTTGTACCTCCTTGGCGAAGCGCCCATTCCCTTCGGTCAGCCATTATATTTCTGTTATAATGACAAATTTCCAAGTTTTTTGTTAAAAAATTCCTGTGCGCCCAGTCGTGTGACAAAATCTAAACTAAAGCAGAATGAACTTTAAATGAACTCTATATCCAAGGGTGAAATTGGTTGCTGAGATAAGCACAAATTACATGCAAGTTGCGACCGTGTGCTGTGTGATCATCTCTAATTGTTTTGTTTAGGTGCGAATAAACATTCCGCCCACATTTATAATCCGTCCACGTCGTCCGATGATAAAACAAATAGAAAAAAACATGAACCTGTACTAAGCGCTGGAATTTTTCATATCAAAGTAATTAGTTTGGTTTGTTAAGTTTGACATTGCTTCGATAATTATTCTCCCGAACTATCAAATTCTGATTTCGTTAAAATCTTGGTACTATTTCATACTTATTGCGTCACTACATCAATTCTTTATCGGAGGAAGGTAATATATATGTATCTCCCATTAGTCATTTAAATGCCATGTATATAAATACATATGTACATTAAACGCGTCCAATATATTGCGTATTGAATCTCTCGGATAAGAAAAAATTACCTAATTTGCCCGATGCAAAATTACAATGATAGATACATACAATTTATGCCATCACATGTCAGATCATAAGTTCATAACGTGATCCAGGTGAGATACATATACATACATAGATACATAGATATAATATTTAGCTCAAGCACGTACAACGTACATATGCACATATATTAAATTATTCTACATATTCATAAATTCTCATATTATCAATATTTGCCAATGTAAAGTAAGACTATTTAGATACATATTTAAATACCACTAACTAATCCTAAATAGAATTACATATACAAAAGCAGAGCTCATGCACCATTAGATAGATGCACAATGTATGTAAATGTCGTGAGCTGGAGTTCAATTACAATGCCATTATTATGTGTTATCTCGATTTAATATCAAATTAATTCAATTATTATGGATCTAAATAAATGGTCACAACTGAGGACTGCGAAACGCGTTTATTTTTATTTATTTGTACAATGCTTTCTTTAGATATGTACATACATAAAGTTTCTTCCTGCTAGGAAAATTGTTAGTGAAACTACATAAATATTAATACATCACTATATGTATGTATGTACGCATGCAAATCACATAATATTAGTAAACATTGTTAAGAGGGGAAAATTGAGACAAAAAACTAATTATAAAATCTGGTTTCAATCAGATCATAAATATATTTATATGCATATTTCAATTCCAGAAAAGTGTTTCGAAACCATCAGTTGACCTTTAAGTGAAAAGGGGACCCTTCAATGTGGTTCCCTTGATACTTAACGTGGATCAAGTAATTCCCAGCCTTTGCGACACGGTAGTTCACTCCAACAGTACCATTTCCAAAATTTTGAGTCACAATCTGTGACTTTCCGGGTCCCTCGATTTCCACGTCTAAATGGAGACAGACTGATTTCTCAACATCCGGATTATCCACAAAGAGTTTGAATGTATTTTGCCCGACTAGTTCAAGTACAAATAATTTACACCTTGAAGCTCAATTTTATTAAGATGCAAATGTACTATTTCTCGTATTAAGTACTGCTTACAAGATGACCCTTGCTTGAGGCCTCGACCCGTCGCGTAGATAAGATCCATTGCCATTGCTTTGTATCAAGTGACTTTATTTTGCGGTTGACGTATTCAACTTGTGCTCCCTTGACCAGCTAAATCAGGACTGCGTCTTAATCTGGATAAATCAACGTCTAAATCTAAATCTCAATTGAATTGGTCGAGTTGTTGATGGAATAGAGAGGAAAATTGTGAATAATCGACATGCATCATCTCTGCAGCATCTTCAACCTTCGTCTTATCCTCAAATTCGGGCTGTATACACAGACACATATATTGGCACGCCCAACATTATCGTCATGTTCCATCCAAATTCATTCTCCATTCTCCAGAGGAGAGGATACAACAATAAAGGCGAGAGTGTTAAAGTTAAAGATTTAATGTGCTTTTTTATTTTGTTTCTCTTGTCCAGTTCAGTAGAGATAAGAATCGATTAAATCTGAATTTATGTAGGTAGGTAAACAAGAAATGCGTTCAATATTTGGCATGCATACGTATGTTCGTATGCCTCAACTTTTCAATTATAACCCTTCCAGTGCCATGGTCTCATCCCATTATGCCAAATCCCTGGGACAGTGCAAATTATTTATCAGCACACTACAATGTAAAATTAAGTTGGCGTTGCCGCATTGTAAAAATAATTATGTTTTAATAGACCATTACTAATAACAACAAACACGTCTTTCGCTCATCTTCTCATTCTCATGTCCATTCCAACAACTTCTGTTCTTTGTTGTGTAGATGTTTATTGTCATAGTTTGACTCTGCGAATGTTTTCTTAGTTGATGGAGTGCGTGGGAAGTGTGTCCCACTTTTTATGCCAAGTTTCAGCTTCATGAAAAAATTTGCGTAATACATTCTTTGATACGAGATCAATTATTACGAACACGTATAAAAATTATCCAGAGTCGACTAGAACCCGAAAGACGTATTACGTATTCAACGTGGTGATCATCATATCGTGTCGTATTCATGCCCAAATTTGACCGTGGCGTGTGAGAAGCTTAGTGAGTGGTGGTAAATTACTTAAACGAAGCAACTTATTAGACACCGTGAAATGATAAATGACTTGCTCAACGTCACGTTGGTGAGATCAGTTGTCCACCTACACGCTCAAAATAAAATATTATTGTTCAGCTTCATATAATAATACACATAAAAGCACGTCATTTTCATCACGTTAGAGTATTTCGTTTCAACAACATTTTGACTGATTCGAGTTTTAAAGGGATGGGTAATATTGCCTGGTCACCTCCCAAGTTGCAGGTTTGGTTCAGACCGCTTATGTCATTCTTGTGATAAATGCGTGCAAAAAATACAATTATTGCAATTTCATGCTTGAACTTCGTATCTTATTGGAACGGTCCCACTATTTAGTTTCGGACCCTCCCAACTCCATCCTCGGACGAGTACGAACCACCGAACTCCGCATTGGTTTCAAATGATTTATTGTCGGCGCAGCTAGAGGTGAAGTTTAATTGCATCATAGTTTGACCAAAATATACCTCGGCCAGTTTAGCTAAAGTTTTACATCAAACTACATACTCGTATGTATGTACACATATGTAAATATATGTACGCATACAGATTATTAGACCACACATATTTGATAATGTGTCTGTCACTTCTCTCGTCTCTTGTTTAGTTGCTAAATAAGTGAACGTCACCCCTTATTTTCGGTACCCCTTGACCAATATTTTGCAAAGTAACATCGGTATTTGGTGCATCAATTGTCGAGCATGTAAAATTTCACACCACTTTCAAAAAGGAGCCTGGTTCGACTTGGGTTGGCTACCTGTGGCAAAAATAGTAATGAATATTGTTTGGTTTAATGTTCATAGTTTCAGGTGACCTGCATGTCAAATTTCACAATTCTACGATAATTTACGGATACAAATTGATGCTAGTTATCCTAACCCCATAAGCACAAATGACCCCCACCAGTGAACCACTTAACCCATAATGCAATCACATTCTTACTTATCCAAGGCTGGTTGAAATAAGCATTTTAAAACTACATAAATAAGTAAATTAGTAAAAATCACGACGATACAGAAGCTCGGGCTAAAAAATAAAATTTCTTTATACTACCTGACTATTAACGAACAATTAAGGTTATACAAATTCTTTTTATGTAATAAATATATTAGTTGCTTCATGAATTTAGATTTGTCTTTTTACTTGACTGGAGTTTTTATGTACTACCTCTGACATGCTTAATTGTAATTGTTACTTTCGACTTCAAATATAGCATGTTTGCAGACCAAAATAAAAATTTGAATTATTATTGCAATAGATTGTTCTGTAATAGATAGCTTGTTGCGTGTAACATGTAAAATTTCATTGTATTATCTCTTTGGTGGTGCACTAAGAAAAATTTTTGTATATCAAAATTTGCACAACCTTCAACTTTTGACCTTCAACTTCATAAATTTTGTATCTTATCAAATATAATCTTATTATGACTATTTTTTTCATGTTGACATGCAATAAAATCCATAAAATTATTTCAAACTCAATTCACCAAAAATATGTATTACTTCATAGACATCTCTCCAACTTCCCAGAACTGCTCTATATTTCCTGCAGTTCTACATACTCAACTTACATTTAAAGAAAACATGCGGCATATATATCCAGCTCCAATTCAGTCCAGCGTGAATGGGTCGACTACTAATCTCGACCTTTTTACGGGGATTTTTTACTTGATCCGAATTCTCGGAGCAGGTGGAGGTGCCATTCGTCCATCAGTCATTCCCTCTGCTAACGGCGGAATTTACTTGGAACAGGATATTTTTTTCGACCCACAAAACAACAATGAAAGCGAGTTTGACCATCTCTGGTATTTCGAACCATCGTCCATCCCATCCTTCTATGAATGGGGAGCGACCTCCGAACCTACAGCCCGAGTGGCGTGGGCCTCTGGTGACGACGAAACTGATGACTTTCCCCTCCAATTGAGAAACATGAGTGAAATTGTGCAAGACATTTACGAAGATCCATCCTCCACTTACTGGGACTTTGAATCGTTCTCCCTTAACGATCTCGGGTATTCAGGGTTTGGATATAAAGTTCGCCCGATGAACTTGGGCCTACAGTCGTCCTCGTCGAGCAACGGACCATTGAGCAGTGTCACTTTTGCGCCACACCCAAAAAGCCAGATGGGGTGGTGGCTACAACTTAACAACTATAATAACCAAGGCCACGATGGGAGCAGTGAGGATTCCGATGAAGAATCTGATTCACACGTCGTCACCAGATCAACTGCAGATCATTTGCTCGTATTTGAACCTCAAAACTTTAAGCTTTATGCACGTATTAGTCACTTTGATGCCGGTAAATTAAAAGAAATTATGGACACGCCCAGAGTTAAAAAATACGGTGGATGGAACTTACTAAAAAACCCAAGTCCAAATGATACCACACAAAATGTGACTTTTATCAATCAAATTCAATACGACTTGTATGTCCGACCTGATGAGAAGAACTTATTTTCGGGCATTACCGTCCTCAGCCGAAAAACTACGCCGTCAAGCAAGTACTTCGATCTGGAACAGGAGGGATCCGACTACATGGAGACTGGTGTCATCAATCTTCAGGCCACAAGATACATCCAAGCTACCGAGGAAATTGAGATGGATCCATTTTCAAGGACGAATGTCTCATCTTATGTCACCTACTTGAAAGAGTTTAAGGGAATCAAGTTAGTATTGAAGTTTTACATTGAAAGATTTTTTTGCATGCATAGATATTTTGTTATGCAAAATTTTGCAATGGACTTTTTAACGTTTTCAGATATTTCTCGTGGGCCGATGTTTCGGCTGTGGTTGACATGATGGGGTCCAATGGTCATATTGTGAAGAATGTGTTGGTGAAAGATGTAGCTTTGCTCAAGCATCTAATTCGAGCTCGTGGATACCAAGGAGAATTTCGCGACTTGCCGAATACAATGGGACAAGAGAAAGATGTTACACAAATTAGAATCAAAACTACGGGCCGCGTTTGGGGAAGCTTCCCAATTCCATTTGTTCAGATCGAGGAAGGTCAAACATTCCTGTCCCATCAATACAAGGAAGAATACCGGCGAAAAATTGGCCAACTGAATAGTTTAAATTAAAATTTATTAATGGCTGTTGTTATATATTCATGGTATACATATTACTATGAAAATAAATTGATTTGTTCATGCATAAGGGAGAATGAGATCTATTGTAAATATGCAAGTACATATATGTATGTTCATACTTGCATATTTATAATGCAATATTTACATATAACTCAAAGATAGGTATATACATACATATACATACGTACATATACCGACATATGTACGTATGTACCTTATACATACAGTCAATGGAAAAAGTATTGGCAACCCCCACGCCAGCTAAATAAAATTGGCTGTAGCCATGGAATGCATTATACAATTGGCATGAAAATTTGTACGCATTTAGCAAATATAACGTAATTTCGATTATAATCATGTTTTATTGATTAAAATTAGATTAACACAGTTTTTAAACAATTTGTTGGAAAATTTGCAAAATTAACCCGCAAAAAGTATTGGCAACCCTTAACTTAAAAAATTATAAATCAATAAAACGCAAATTTTATTGCGACAAACTGCTTCTAGTAATACATATCACCTCCCCTCGACACAATAAGAGCAGAAATACGCATTGTAATTGATTGGAAAAATCTTTTTATAACGCTTTTTAACATGTCTGCCTAATCTTTGAAATTTTGTCCAGCTCGTTTTTTGACGAGTGGTTTTCCATCAGTCTCTCCTTTCTCAACCCAGACAATCAGATTCACATCGGTAGACTGTGCAACCAACGAGAGAAGCTTAACCTCGTAGATCCCCAAAAACTTGCATTGCTAATTTGGCTACATGTTTGGGGTCACTGCATTTTTGGAACATTAAATTCCTTCCTAGGTCAGGTTTTTGCAAAATAATTTCAAATTATCGCTTGGAATGATTATTTAGACCTCATTGGTCATAACTTCATCGATAATGACCAGCTAACTACGCAACGACCTAGTCATTCAACCCCAAACCATAATCGATCCTATTCCGAGCTTGACTCCCAGACGGCAGCATTCATTTTTGAGGGCCTCATTTTGCATCCTCCAAACTCTAACCATCGAACCCGCACCGAATAAGTTAAATTTACTTATGTGAGACCACTAGACCCTTCTTCATCCGTTGGAAGTCTATTTAGGGTGGTATTTAGCTGATTTAAATACCTTGAGTTGGTTCGTTTCGGGGGCCTTCTCTTCTATGGGGCTACTGGACCCTAAAACCCCTTGGTAGGATTTTTGATTGATCACCATATTGTATGAAATATTGACTCCACAGTTGGTTCTCAAATTCTAATTGGTTTTGGATGTTGAAATCTTCCGATTTCAAGTAATTTGTTGCTTGATTCATCATTTACCTTTGGGCGAAGGTGACTTTTTTCTTCCGCAACCATGGAAAAGCAGAAACTAAAATTGCCATTTTATATTTCTTGGCTACATTTCCAATAGTAAATATGAAAAAGTATGTTTTCCATTGATTTTTAGATATCCAGGTTTTTTTTGCGAAAAATAAATGAATATTTCTCGCCGCGCCAAATATAACTCGTTTGGTGTCGCCATTTTGGTTCCAGACAACACAACTGCTGACTTAAAATGTAGCTATCGTCATATTTTGTCACCTAATTAACTTACCGTAATGAAATGGGGTAGGTGATTAAGAATATTGTTCCGCGTAATTAATTTGGCCACATGTTGCCAATACTTTTTGCGGGTTAATTTTGCAAATTTTCCAACAAATTATTTAAAAACTGTGTTAATCTAATTTTAATCAATAAAACATGATTATAATCGAAAACTACATTATATTTGCTAAATGCGAACATATTTTCACGCCAATTGTATAATGCACTCCAAGGCTACAGCCAATTTTATTTAGCTGGCGTGGGGGTTGCCAATACTTTTTCCATTGACTGTATGTATAAGTATGTGTATGTAGATGTGATACATATGTATATTTTACACATATGCATTTTTAAAAATATGTACATTGCCCATATAATTTCTGGATAGGACTTATTGGTTAATTACCCATCTGCTGTTTATATTAACAGTTTGATTTTAATGTCAATCTATCTAACATTTAACATATAATACGTGTGACGAAGCAACTGCAGAAACCTAATCAAAATTGAAGTTTCTAAAGAATTTAAATTGGAAATTTTTATCAAAGTCTGAGAGGTGTCACAGGTGACTCTTCTTGATAATCATGAAGGTTTCATTTCCATGCGTTCTTAAGATGATGAGCACCGGGACGACACGCTCTGGGACGGTACGCTAAATTAAACCTTGCAAGTTAAATAGTAATGCTACTAGAACTAGAACAATGCTCTGTTTTTAATAATAATAGCAGTCAGTTGCTTCGAGCAATTTTTAGCCTACGATGTATATACATTGCATATGTACTTTACAAAATCAAGTTCATCACCTTCGTGTCAAGCTAAAGTTTTCGGTAGTTATTAAATACTATGCAAGATGCAATTATGCTGGACAATCGTCAAAACTGGTACAAGCTTATTCATATATGCAAATCTATACATTTTTAACATGTGTGTATGGATTTAGTGCTGAATTTGTGAATATGCACATATGTGTGGATATCAAAATTGGTCTGCCCTTGGATTAAAGTTGGTTTTTTATCTACCAAAAAGTGGAAGAACCATCATGAAGGCTACAAGATGACCGGTATGTATATAAACATATGCATGCATATAGCAATCAACTTATTTATTTGCTTAATGGTTCATGGTGTTGTAGATATTTGGATTGGACAACTCGATGGGATCATTATTCTGATAAGATTCAAATTAACTAACAATCATTAACAACTACCTTTCTGTAAAGCTGATTTAGACAAAAGTATGTAAGTTTTAAGTCCTGTACAATTTCTCATAAATACTTTCATTTACAGAGTTATTAAATTTGTGCATTTAGATTGTAAATTACCATGATTTCTGCACTGTGGCTTGCCACCTTATCAATATTCGCACTATGCTTGTGGTATATCTTGGTTGAAAGGAACAAATGGAAAAATTCACCACCAGGTAAGATTTGGATAATCCACTGTTAATTCCATGAAAATTATTTATCGTGTTACTGTTGGCCAACTAACATAAAATTAATTAACATTTGTAGGACCGTTCAGGATTCCTATTTTGGGAAATATATTCCAAGTTGAATTATTGGCACATTTGAGCTTCTGCAAATGGGCTGATAAATATGGACCTATCATTCGAGTTGATTTAGCCACTACAAAGTAAACCATTCAAATTAAATTAATCCGATGACTTGCTAACGTCATATTCTCTCATCCAACCTATGTATTTATAGGACAGTTGTAGTTTCTGACTACAAAATGGTAAAAGAGCTCTTCAATGACCCTGCGTCTTCCGGAAGGATGGATTTTAGCATGTTTGACTTTGTTTTAAGCGACAGATTGCACGGTGTGATTTTTACATGTTAATTGCTCCTGGATGGTTATTGTATATGTATTTACGTTATACATACATATTTTGTGACTGTCCACTAGGAATTGTAAACACTGAAGGCCAAGATTGGGAAGAATTGCGTCGTTTCACACTTCGTCAACTTCGTGATTTTGGATTTGGGAGGAACACGATGGAAGAATCGATAATGCTCGAAGTGACTGAACTTATCGAATGGTTGAAAGAGGTTGAGAATAAACCGGTTGAAAATGTTAAAGAAAAACTCACATTTGCAGTGATCAATTCCGTTTGGAGTATTTGTACAGGCGAAAGATACAAACATAATGATGCAGCTATATTGGAAATGACAGAACGTGCATTAAAGTAAAAATATGTACATTACTTCATTAGTTTATGCACATCTTTCATGTCTACATGTTTCAGCAGGGATAAAATATATCAAGTTTGTTTTTAGGACATTTGACAGCGTGATGGAGAGAGGGCCATTACTTCTATTTGCACCAATCTTAGGAAAACTCTTTCCGGTTTTGTCAGGCTACACGTTGGTTCGAGAAGCAGTGGATGGTTTTGCAGATTATTTTAGAAAACCTGTCAACCAGCATTTGAAAACTTTTTCACCCGATTTCGATAGGTATAAATTGTGATATGAGAAAATATAAGTTGCCTACCTATTTATTGTACTTCTGGTTTTGACCCAAGGGATTTTGCCGATGTCTTTATCAAAGAGATCAAAAAGACGACTAACACCGAGTCCGCATTTTATGGAAAATTTGGAGGTTATTCATACATTATTAATAAAAATTGAATATCTTATTTCTTTGTGAACATACATAATTTTATGTAATTTTAGAGGATAACCTCCTTGCTACATTGGGGGATTTATATTTTGCGGGTACCGACACAACCTCGACGACGCTTTCATGGATGATTTTATATCTTTCAAAGATGCCAGAAATCCAGAAAAAGTTTCAAGATGAAATCGAATCAATCACAGGAAATACTAAACCCGTGTCTATTTCGGATCGAGCAAAGTAAATAAGACATAAAATATACACGATTTTCATTTGACATACATATGCAAATATATAAATTTACTCACTGTTTCACATTATTCCTACCCGATTGTAGCATGCCCTTTACGGAAGCTCTAATTGCAGAGACGCTTCGATTTTCTTCCATTACACCTTCAGGAGTGCAACACAAGGCGTTAAGAGATATCACATTTCGAGGCTACACCATTCCAAAAAATACTGTCATCACCTCAAACTTGTATTATATTCATCACGACCCAAAAGTCTGGGGTGACCCTGAAAATTTCAGGCCTGAAAGATTCCTAAGTCCCGACGGGAAAGTCTTCAAGAAACACGAAGCTCTGATGCCATTTTCTACCGGAAGAAGACAATGTATCGGAGAATCGTTGGCTCGAGACAGCCTGTTCCTCTTCGCTACAAATGTATTTCAGAGGTTCTGGGTCAAATTTGATGAAAATGGTCCCCAAAACGGATTTGATTCGAAAGCCTCGTTTACCTTCATCATAACTCCAAAACCTTACAGTGTAATTTTTAAGGATAGGTTGGCGTAAATTTGCAGTTATTTGCGTACAGAATACTTATTGGTACACTAAATAATTATGATGCGTACTGGATGTAAATACAATTTGTATCTATACATACATACATATGTAAGGTTAAAAATTAAATTCGGAATAAAGATGTTTGAAGGATTCCGGAATTAAGCACACCTATTTATTAGGTGTTGCCACTTTAAAAGCGACAAGTAATGACAATTGCATGTTTAAAATTGTATCATTTTATAATCACAAATTTAAAATAAGGGTTAGGAAGCATAAATCAAAATACAACCGCAGTGAGGTTAAATATAAATAGTTATTTTATTTAGTTAATAAACATCAGTAGATATTCACATTAAGCAACAATCGGGGTAATCAAAAGTTTTGAGTCATTTCCTTTCGTGTCGGATAAGGCGCAAATAAAAATTCCTTTGGATCTCACAAACTCATCCACAGAAATATAGGCCTCTCCAATTGAGTCATCCTTTGGGAGTGGATCTTTGTCAAAGGCTTTAAACACCCAAAACTGCAAAGTAAAAAGGCAACAAAACACTTTAGGCGATATGTAATAAGTTGGACAAACACTAGATAACGATTGGAATGCAATACATCATTTCCAAATAAGCAAGATAAGGCAAGATGTAAATGTCTGTTCCCAATTTCATCACCATACCGCACCAATATTTTTTGCAAATTATTTATTTACTTACTTGATTTGTTCCTGGCGAATAAATTGGAAACTCGATGACATCATCCCATTCACAATTTTCCACGTTTTTGATTGTTTTTGTCGTTGCAAATTTCGTCTCCGGTCCGCCCTTCCCAACGGTCCAGTAGCATTCAACGTACGGGTCGGATAGACCGTCGAATGCGTCAAGTTTAATGAGGTCCCTACATTTTTGTTACATTTATTGAAATATCTCCAAAATATTGCATACCTATTCAAAGTATTGTGCATCAACTCACCTCGCCGACAACTTGAATTTGATCAAAGTTACAGTCCTAATCAGCAAAGCTCCTTGTGGGCCTCCAAGCTTGGCGTAGAACTCTCCACCATTTCCGACAAAGTCGTCAACGTTGACTTCAATAAATCCGATGGCGTCATCCTTGTTAAGCACGTCGAAGTCTAGCACTTCAAATCGCCACACTTGTCCCATGCCTTGCATCCAGTCATAGCTGAAAGTGGTGTCGAAATAGTCTGGGTTTGGCTCATTCACACGATGTTTTGTAGATCCTCCATCATTCCAAACTTTAGGGTCGGAATCAGTGTTACTTCTGTGCGTCCATTTGATATACGGGTCTTGCACCGTCGATCCCACACAGCCGCGATCTCGCATAGGTAGATCCCTGGCAAAATTAGAATAAATGTATAAAATTTGAATTTTGTCTAGGTACTAAAATACTTCAAATGTAGTCTTAATTTCAATTACCTCGCGGATACCACGAAACTAATTTTGGATGACTTAGCACCCGGTGCGGAGATTGGGAAGTTTGGTTTCTGGCTCATTTTTGAAGTATATTTCGAAAATTAGAGATATTATGATTCGCAACTACTCAATTGCAATACTATGCGGAATGAGAGATGAAACTTTGCATTTTATTCACCACCACTTATCATTGAGTCACCTCCAGGAAACAATGGAGTCAATGTCCACTCGGTATGATAACGTTAAAAATATGATACCCAGCCGATACAAAAAAAGTCATGATAATGCTTATCTTAGATTAACTTTAACAGCGAGCATCCGTTCATCTCCAGAGGTTAAACATACAGCGATGATAATTGTAATGAATGAACAGGATGAATAATACAGAACAGATCACAAGCTCTTTACAAAGTTCTCTTTCCCTGTCGGCATTTATGTATGTGCAATCTGTTTGGTACAGTAATTAGTGAAATACTTTGTATGATTTTAAAGATTTGCACATTATTCATGTTAAATATTTATAGTATGTGATGACTGTGATGACAAATTGTCACAGTCAATTAGTCATTTATATTTCTGGAATAATTTATAATTATTTAAAATATGAATTCCACCAACGTGGATTAACTACTATTCATGACACAATTTCCACGAAACGGCTAAGCAATTAAACAATTGACGTAGATGTGCATATCAATAACTGCATTAACGATTGACAAACAACAATAAACACGATTATTTAGTTATATTTATGACGTACATATGTGTGTCAAAACTTCCTTCGAACAATAACTACTTCATCGTTTTTGATGACTCACATGGTTGACCTGAAGGAAATTAAATTACGCAGATAAGCTAGATATTAAATCCTCTTATAACATAAAATGGAGGAAATGGACTAGCAAACAACAATCAGTGACTAATTGCTCGGGTTATGATTTCATAAGCAGTGGTTTCCAGGATGTATTGTTTGTACTGTTTATTAGCATAATAACTATTTATTAGTATTCTTTCGAGCTTTGCGGTACGGCACATGGAGAACAATTTTAGAGTAATATACAAATACAATATAATATGACAAGTGTAAAACGGAGAGTTTCCGGATGTACGTATAATGCTAAATATAAATTGCAAATGGTATTAATTAATATTCTTCAATTTATTTTTTAACAATTTATTTATTAATTATCTCAAAACGTATGTCAATTATTAAAACATTTATGTAAGACGTGTCACTTTATCGATCATTTTACATCAAAATGGCATTGTCTAAAATTCGCATTTAACAACGGGCAGAACTGATTCCCTTTGTCTTGCAGATTTTCTGCAATGGCAGCATCCACGCTTTGATACCCCATCTCATTGCCCAACACAGCGTGAGGATCGCCACAATTTGTCGTTGCAGTTACCAACCCAGGTTTTGAGTGCCTCAGAGCATCCTCCATTGAAAATACGATGGGACGCCCTGACGTTTCCTGAATTTGACTGACTCTACCTCTCTCTGTATTTTCATAAAATGGGAGCTCAACTTGTTTAATACAAGAGACATCATATCTTCCAAACAAAGATTCAAGCCCATCAAGAACTCCGTTCAATATATTCTTTTCAATTATTGCGGAAAAATCTCCTGCAAAAAATCCACTTCCATATTTCAGAAATTTAAAATTTATACCCTGACCGTTATCCTTCTCTGCTATCATATTCAGCGCTAATCCTGCCAAAACTACGTCCGTCGCCACGAAGCGTTTATATGCAACCGTGTCAAAATACACACCTCCAAAAACTTTGCTACGACACGGGACATATCTTTCATTTCCGGGGAAAATAGAATTTATTTTATCTTGGCTTAATCTCTTCTGACCGACCACATTTTCGAAAATTTCCTCATCTAAGACACCCTGTGCTATAGTCCCATGCTCGGACAGCAAAACAAGTCTTCCTGTATTAAGCTTATTCTGAAATTGTAACGCTGACAAGTCACAAATATACACGCGTCCGTTTTGTGGCCTGCTCGTCGTTTTGTAACCACCATAGTGAGTTGTTTGCCCCACTCCGACGATAATGGTTTGTCTCACTAAATCCTTCAGGGACAAGATGACCTGTTGGGGGATGCCTTCGGAGTACAATCCTCTCTTAATGGCACCGGTCACATTGTATTGTTCATTTCTACTGAAGAGTTGTAGCTTGATGAGTGAATTTTTAGGTAGACTGTCGAGGAAATGAGTGCAATTTATGACGCCTTCACTACGCAGTGCACCAACAATTTGGAGTCCTATATCGTGGGGTATGAGGTTGGATTTAAGATGAAAGTTTTTCCAAGTTGAATGCATCCAAGATGGTGCACAAATGACAGCTCTCTTATACTTTGTACTATTCAGCATTGAAATGTTTTGATCTTTTCGAAGCTCATAACGCAAATATGGACGAAGTTTACAAGTATTACCGAAGGATTTAGTTGGACCTGGCATTGTTGCAGTATCATCGGCATGTGATACTTTTTCCACTAAATTTTGTGGCGTTTGACAACTTTGTTTGACTCCTGTAATGGTACGTGTCGTTGTGGTGATTGTAATGGTATTGCTTCCGGATGCGCTTTGCTTTGAGGTAGTGGTGACACTTTTAATGGCTACTGATGATTTTTGATCTGTCATCTTTTGATCGTCTCCTTTCGATCGAGTATCTGACATATAAAGCACAATAAATTATATTCAATTCATACAAAATATATTCTACCACATACAGAAACTAGTGGGTGCTGAATTACTTGCTGAATCTCCAACTTTATCCATGACTTTAGCCCAACTAGGAACTAAATTTGTGTATATTTAAATACATGTGCATATTAAAAACAAAACGATTATGGTTATTGATGTATGCTTACTGTTTATGACAGCTTGGTATGCTTCAAATCCTCCAAGTTTAAAGGGTGCTTTTCACAGGATACTTTGATAATTGGAATGTGAAAGGTTGTGTATACACTATTTGCTCTGGTTTCGTCTATCAAGAGATTACAGCAGTTAAGTAGATAACGAATTCGTCATAACGGTTCATACGCATGTAAATACTTATTTACAATGTTGCTATGAATTGTCACTTGTTAGTATGAATGTTCTTAATTACCAACATGTAAAAAGGACTTTAATAAAACATATGAAATAATTCTGGTAATGGTATTTGATGAAAATTCACATTTGGGTATTAATACATAGGACATGATGATGTGGACAATATTGTTTGGTAGTATCACATTCTGATTATGTAGATAGTTTATCAATTCAACCTTTAGATATCCTATAACAGTTTTTGTATTCAGCTATTGTCAACTATTTATGAGTTGGTTAACGAATATGTGATTCTGATAAACCTTATCTTGCCTGGTCCAATTGTCCGGTCTCATCGTTAATAGTATCCTTAAAATGCTACTTTCTTGTATTATTCAACATAAATGAAATGAAATACCTTCATATATTAAAAGACTGAATATTGAAATAAGTATTACATTTGTGTATATAGATTTTGATTCATGTGGATTTCATTTCCACCATGACTAGCTCTCGAGAAGCTCGATTTATTCAATCGTCCATTAACGGCATAGTTTTCTACTCGAAATCTGATATTTCATCGTTCGTCTCTCAATATGGAGATTGTCCTCGAAGATTTCGCGATATTCTAACCCTTCTTCATAGCGATTTGCAGATAAACAATTCAAATCTAAAACTACATTGGGATTCTGCCAAAGCAAATTTCACTGCGAATCCTGACCACTATAAGAACTCCCTCAAGAGGAAAGATGGACGTAATTTCTATGATGAATGCCACATTGCCATTATTCTGTACACTTTGGGAAGCTTATACCACCATTTAAACCAAGATTGTCGGAATTCCTGTGGTGGTGGCAAAACTTTGAAGAAAATTCCAAACCTTTCCATTTTCCTGCTTATTCGTTACGTCATGGAACACAAGACGCCAAGCACAGAACCAAGTAATTTGTATCGAGGTTGTACTGGTGTACCTGCTCGTAGAATTAAACCTGGACAAATTTTAGGCTTTGGGCAATTTACCTCTACAACGGTAGAATCTGGCATGGCTCAAATGTTCGCAGGGACACAAGGTGACCTTACGTGCAACTAAATAACAATAATGTTAATTATAATTAATTAATTAATTAATAATAATTGTTTAAGACAAAGCTGATATACTAATATTTTCAAACTAATGCGTTTACAGGGGCCACGTTTTTTGTGATTGTAAATTCATCAAGCGTTCGTACCAAATTTATTCCAATGCAATCACATTCTCAATATCCAAGCGAAAACGAAGTACTCCTATCGCCGTTTCAGACCTACAAAGTGAGGAATGTTGAAAAGATGCCTGGGGATAATTACTATGTATATTTAACCATTTGAAATGTTTTTTTACTTCATTAATAGACTATAAATTAATAACTTAATTATTAATTGACTTAATTATTCATGTAAATATGTACCGTCTATGGTAAATACATACGAACCAAGTTTATAAATCTGATGGATTCATATGAAATTTTTCCATGGCAAAATCTCAACTTTTTTGCTTCTGGGTTGAGCATGAGCATCACTCAACACGCTATTCCGGTAAAGATGGTGTGTTCTCTACGCTGACATTTGTTTGCTTCGTTGTAGCATCAAAAATAATAACAAATAAATATTTAAAAAAAATTAAATCACAAGTAAATCATAAATCAAGTCATGAGTCAGGACAGAGAGCTGCTGACGAGGTACATTCGGGGACGAGGATGTTGGTGTTGTGGGCGTGGTGCCCGTGAAAGAATGTATTTACGCCAGTTGGGCGACTTAATTTATAAGCGATTCGCCATCCTGCCCAACGTGGAAGATCAAAAAGTACACAGTTTAATTTTTTATGGGATAGAATTTGATGGATAGTTGGTAACTTATAAATCGGTAACTTAATCTTTAAATATTTCTAATTATTATTTTTTTTAGTACACAATCGGCGACACATTCACTAGTCGTGAGGAACAAGGTGAATTCATCTTCTGGACACGACCAGGACATGATGAGGAACAGGGGACAAGTAAGAAATCCAAAAAGGAAAACATCAACAACATGTGCGAAATTTATTGTGTCAAAAATCAGTACTGGGTCAGCCCTTTGAACGTAAGTGCGACAGTTGGACAGAAAATATAAACCATGTACTTATTTTGACTGGTTTTCAGGGAGAAATTTTTATCAATGATGTCAAGATAAATAAGAAGACAGTTTTGAAATTGGGGGACAGTTTATCATTTGGAAAGAAACTGGAGGGGCATAAGGTTAATACGAGAGGGTCGAAACGTGATAAAGATGCTGAAAAAAAGAAGAAGGATACAAAAGATGAGGGTAAAGATGAGCGATATGATGAAGTTTTCTTGTTCAAGGTAAAATTTGCATTATTATTATTTAGTTATTTTTGTATTCTGTTTATGTATACTAATGCTGATTCTTACAATTCTTAACTAAATTACAGTCTGTAATTGTAATTGTATTAAAAATTTGTAATGTTTTATTCCCATGCTTAATTATTTCAGGAAAGGGAATTGGATCCTGCAGCATTCCTCGAGTCTGAAATTCGTCGTAACAGGATCGTGATGGAGAGGCTTGAAGAAGATAAGAAAAGATTAGCTATTGTGAGCAAGAAAAGAAATTTCAAGGCTGTGTACAATGGGAATTCTGTTCCTTTGCATAATGATCTTGTAAGTTCAAATCTATATATAAATTAAGTGACTTGTTCCTCAACAATAAACCTTTTTAGTTGTGATTATAATACACATGTATATGTACATATTATTTATGTGCTAATTCTACAATATCGACTTGTTCCAGGTTTTATCCCACATTCTCTCCTACCTACCTTTTGGTGATCTGAAGACCGTCCGATTCGTGTCGAAACTATGGAACGACGAGTCTCTCAAGATCATAAAAAAGAAGGCAGTCGTAAAGTTTGGATTTGGTCCTGGCTACAGCGCAACAAACGAATCCATGAAACTTTTTCGATATGTTAACGAAATGAAGAAAAATCCACTCCCCAATTGGGAAATTAATCTTCCTGCGCTTGGAACAACTAGAGCAGATGAGTATAAAGTGGACGCTACTCCAGGAAGACCTGGAGCCAAACTGATTGCCGATTTAGACTGGTTTTTGGGCGAAAAAACAGACGTGGTGAAACAGCTAACTCTTAGTGGAGAGTTGGAATCAATATTCGATCATGAAATTCTCGTTAAAGTTATGAAAAACCTACCTTTAGGAACAATTCAAAATTTTGAGCTAGCTGGAGGATGGGCATTAAAAGCTTTATCTGAGAATGGAGAATTAGAATTTCCTACAACAATCTCATTCAAAATGTTGCAAGAATTTACGCTGTCCATGGGAGCTTTCAACGTTGAAGGATATCATGCCAAAGACTGCTCCACAATGACTTGGTTGAGGCCATTGGCTAATGCCGTGAATAGGGTTCGAGCTCTTCATCTTAGATGCAGATCTCCCCTGTCTTTGAGTTTCATTCAACAGGCTGACTCATTTCCGAACCTCGAGCAAGTTTCATTCCATTATGTAAATCCGGAGGGGCTCAAATTTCTCCAAAAATTGGACAAACCTTTGAGCAAGCTGGAACTGAATCGACTTATCCATTGGAAATCTGCTGACGTTCTTGCATTTCAAAAACTCCTTCAAAAACATTCAAACTCTTTAAAATCTCTGCAGTTCATTCTACCCAATTGTTCACAGGGATCAATGGTTTTAGAGCTTCCAATATTTCCTCAACTCAAAACATTGAATCTAGGATATGGAAGTTCTGGCGACGATGAGGATGACGATGATAACGATAATCGAGTCGGTACTAATGAAAAAGTTCTCGTCACTGTCGCATTTCGCGGCGAATATGGTCCGGACGCTATTTCATATGCTAAACATTTTCCATCGCTCCAATCTCTCACATTATGGCCATCTGGTTACGGGAAATATGGAGCTACAGAGAGTTACCGCACGTACTTGAGTGACATTACCAGCTTTTGGGAGAAACATACAAAATTTTACGAAATATTCTTTCCTCTGCACCAAGACGAACATGAACCTCCACAGATTTGCAAAACACTTTACCATCTGGATGTTCCACATCAGTCTTTCGATTATCCAGATCAACAGTTGCATATCTTCCCCAGAGCAGCGGAAATTGCTGCAATGTTTCCAAACGTCGTCAATGATTGGACTACTGAAATTAAAAAACCTGTAACTATTCCACCGCCACGTCCTGAAAAGAAAGTTCTCCGATCAGCTTCTAAAAAAGTTAAGGTCCAAGCTACTCGCGTTCTACGACCAAGGGGCACCACTACTAGGGCTTCAAAAACAACGCCGGCTGCTGCTGCTTCCGCCAAACGACGTGCTCCCAAAAGGAAAATTAATTAATTCAAACTCCAATAAATTATCCAAGGTGGTTAAAAGATGCAGCAGTGTGTGTTGATTAAAAGTTGTACTAATTTACTCAATGTTATCTTTGTTTCGCTCGAGTTCTCTACTTATAATAAGTATGTATTTATTTTGTCATTTTGTTTTTCATTTAAATGAATGTTATTCTTGCAAATCTTTTTATCAGTTGCAATCTTTTCTTAAACTTGTTTGTTACTTATAAATATTTACATACTAATATGTATGAATCCCGCTTAAACCAATTACTCTAATTTAAATCGAAATGTTTACAAACGCGTAAGTGAACGAAATGATGTATTATTTATGCATACACGCAGCAAGAATAATAATTTGTGTAAATTTTATTTTTTACTGAATAAAAATTAAATGAACGTTCAATTAAAAAATTTCATTTTACTAATCTTTATCATTCCTAATAAGCCTAAGATATTAGTTGTATCCTCTTGTTTGAAATTACATTAACTTCGTCGTCATTCTCTAATTGTGTCTGAACATCATTTTGTTCCAAATTAGGTCTAGTTGATGTTGCTTCTTGAACAACGGCACGTTTTAAACTCCTCCTACTTGACACAAAGCTGAGATGCAGCAATTTTGCAGCCTTGACTGAATTCCCCTCCTTATAAGCTTGCACCCAAGGTGGCAATTCTTCCCCACGTGCCTGTAATGTCCGTTCCTGTAAAAACGAAAACAATTGTTATTACTACTTCTCAATAATTTGATGTTCCTTATTAGACTCGTCCTTAGCATACCAATTTCCCCAAATTTCTAAGGATGTCATCCCGATTTCGAGGCCGTTGTTGTGCAATGACAGCCCCGTTACAGTTAGTACATCGAGTATAAGATTGCTGTATCGACTTTCTAGACGGGTGGGACAAGATCCGGAGTGTGTTCATCACTTCAGACATTTCCGGTTCCTCACTGTCCGTACTTGTACATGCGATGGAAGGTCTATGGTAGTAGTCGCATGTTAGCGTCCGGATCATCTCTGAAAATAATTATATAGTTATTTTAATAGTGCCGATGGATCACGGTTTGAGTGTAAAGTATGTATGCATATGTTCTCGCACCACTATTTCCCATTACAGTAATCTCGAGAAAATCCTTCCTTAATAATATGCAACTCTGGGGAGAGGTGTCAACGAGACAATTGAAATCTAAGGAATGAGTTGTCAGTACAACTCTATTCACCTTTATATAGTGGGTCTTACTACATATTCATGATTTCCTTTAAACCCATATTCAATTGCATGAACATAGGTACATGTAGGCAGAAATTCAGAAATTGCACTCAAAACTTTCCACGTAAAAAGTATTAATATGAAGTATAAGTTCAAGCACATGAAAACCCAGAACAATGTAATCCCACATAGCTGCACTTGATTATTTTAAAAACATGGCTGTAGCTCATGTAACGCTCTAACGACAATAAAAAATTTTATTGTCTCAAATTAACCTCCCACCAATGAAGAACATTGGATCAAAAAATTAGAATTTTTTATAGTGGCGTTTTTCCTAAAATCGCAAATATCTGACAAATTTTAGGAGCGGCAAGTCCAAAAAGGTACGGGGAATCGTCACCCAGCAATTATTTTCTGGGAAAAATACAATTATTTTACAGTTATTGTTACAATTATTACGTTATTTTGAGAAAAAAATAATTGTAACACAATTATAACGTAATAATTGTAACAATAACTGTAAAATAATTGTATTTTTCCCAGAAAATAATTGTTGGGTGACGATTCCCCGTACCTTTTTGGACTTGCCGCTCCTAAAATTTGTCAAATATTTGCGATTTTAGGAAAAACGCCACTATAAAAAATTCTAATTTTTTTATCCAATGTTCTTCATTGGTGGGAGGTTAATTTGAGACAATAAAATTTTTTCTTGGAAATATATCCAATTTATGAAAAATTAAAGAAAAATGTTGGGTTCCGGGGAATCGTAACTTTTGCGTAAGAGGGTACCGGGGAATCGAAGCCCGCTAAATCCTGCGACAAGTGGGTTCCGTTTCCCTGTAACTTGCATAACTAAAATGTCCAGGGGATCGGAACTTTTAGGTGACGTTTCCCAGGTACTAAGTTCCAATCCCCCGGCACTTGAACCAGACTGACTAGGAATCAGGGACTGATTCTACGTAATCTAAATAGAAGACACTGTTCATGTAGCATTCATGTAGTAAATATTTAATGGGTTACTTTGCAAATGGCGAAAATAATTACATACACATTATTTGTAATGTATGTATAGACTGCATGACACAGATATGAGATTCATGCAAAGAGTGTGCTTGACGCATTCATAAGGATACAATGCATGAGCACATATCTAAATACGTAAATATATTAGTATGCATATGATAACCACAAAATTCGTTATAGTTGCAAGCATGCATAATCATTCAAATTTATTCAAGTCACGCCTTTGTTTTTTTAATGTTACTGATGGTTTTTTATGTATCTTCAAAATATATTCATTCATAAATGTGACTCACATGTTAGACTACATATGTACATAAATATGTACATATACTAAACGTATGAAATAAGCAATAAAGTTAATGCACATGAAGATCCATGATACAAAACTAAAAAAAACATGAAGTTCATCCCATAAAAAAATATGTATATCAAATTCTTTACTACGAAATAAGCATAAAAACCTGAATTGTTCAATTCCTAGTAAATGAAAACCATTGAAGAAATTAATCAATGGGATTATCAACCTTTATTCCGTTACACGAGTTTAGGAGTACTCAAATTCAAGTAAACCATACATTTTAATTGAATTAATACTACATATTATGTACATATTGTACAGATAATTAACTACTTATTTATAGCATCAATTAGCTAGCAATGCACAATTTATTTACTCCATTCCATTTCCACGTACACACTTATTATCATACAATGGCATACTTACTAATCTTAAGTATGACTATCTACTGAGACTTTGACCATTTCTTCTTCATTACACACTGCCTGTCTTTATTGCACCACCCACTCTTTTCAGTTTTACATTGGTTACAGAATTCAGCTAACTCATCCTCTTCGCTTCTTACACATTGACCTTTATAGTTGCAAACTTGACATGTTACACCCCCACATGACTTGCTGGCTTGAGGCAGAACAAAGTCCATGCATTGAAAATCAGGACCTCTGCAAAGGTGGGGGAGGTTTTTATAGTCTGGCGGTGGTGTTGCAGGGGAAGGAGTGGGTGGCACGATGGGTTGACCAGACTCTTGTCTTGTCCGGGAAGGTCCAATTTCTGACTGAATTGTCCTGGTCACTATCCGACTTTGTGTGGATAATTCTGGTTCTGGCAATTGCCTTTGTAAAGGTGTCGTATCCACACTACTAACGACAGTCCTCACGTCATTTTGTTGCCTTTGAATGGATGTCCGTACAATCAGGTTTTGATTTCTATTCCCCTTTCGTACATGGCACACCCCCTCTGCATCACACCAACCAAATCCACTACAGTAGGTTGGACAGTTTCTTATCTGAATGAAATTATCATCCTGTCTTCCTGATATCCGATCAAGACCACCACCTCTTCGACGCAAATCATATCGTACTCCTGGAAATCAATTTTTTACATACAGCAAGAGCTTATCGGTTTGTTAACAATTAATCTCCATAATAAGAGCATGCTATCTTTAAATTTGCTAACCTGCCAACTCTGTGGTAACACTCAAACACACGAGTATGAAAATCACCGCTTTTAAAGGTTCTAATCTCGCCATAGTTTTCAAAATGTAAAGTTTATGTGGACTTGTCCAGCATGAAAAATTGATTCACTTTGCAATGGACACCAGAACTGATGAAATATCAGAACAAGTAAGTCAATTATATGTGTATGCTAAAAGAAGACAAAAGTCATTATAAAAATGCAACACCTTCATTAAGCAAAAAAATACCAATTTTCATTGACAAGTATTTCTCATTTTATTTGGTCATGATAACAATAAATACTAGCAATACTTGGAATTCTTAATAGCAATACTTGGAACTCGTGATGCATCCTGAAATAATGTAAGAAATAAGACATGCCAAATTCCAGAAGCATTTTATACTTCCACTTCCACGTGAAAAAACGTCTAAATAAAGTCACCGGACAGCTTCATTCATTAAATTACAACTTGTAATTTACAAGACATTAACAATGTAGATATTCCCTTTGAGGCCACGAGCAACTATTTGATATATTTAATATATGTACATACATATTTATTATACAGATCTGTATATATTCATAACACGTTTAGCAAGATTCCTTCTACTCGCTGATTTGTTTTCCTCATGGAATCATTTAGATATGCATGAATATGTAACACTGATAATTGATAATCAAAGTAACTTAGATAATTATCTAGCAGGTAACTGTAACTGTTGTGCCTTGGTTGCCCCATAAGACAATAATTACATTTATTTAGTGTATTTGCATTTAAAAAATATGCAATAATTGTATTGGAATTACACTCTGTATACATACTTACATTTTACACAAGTTTAGTAAGCATTAGAATAACTTCGGGTTAGTTGTTACGTATTTTATGTATCCATATTGTAACGCTCGGGCTCTTTTCATGCGTCATTTGTTAAAATGTTCGCTAATATTTTTATTTCACACGATAGTGAATTACTCGCTCACACCCATGAGATTCCCACCAGGATAAATTTCATGAAGACTGACAACGCTCCGTTGCCTTGTGTCATGGGCTGATCGGTATGATTAAAGTAAAGCACGTTATTCTACTCATTAGTAAAATTAATTAATTCACTTGTCCAGGTAAGTGAAGTACAAATTCTTGGTATAGGAAATGCAGTACTCCTGTTTCAAGTGTACATTCCTACACACTCCCACATACCATTAAACCAACCAATTGATGTATAGAAACGAATATAAACCTTCGTAATCTATGTATATATATATCTAAATACATCTGCATACGAGTATGTACTTGCGTGCCAACAACTTAAACAAACAGGTTCACAACATTGTCGCTAAATATGTACATGCACTGATTAAGAAACTGTCTTTATTTTCATACATGTACATGCTCTCATTTCCTTTAATCCAAAACATTATTGACTGAGAAGTGAGGAGCAACTTTTTGTGATGTATGCAATTCAACTTTTGTACGTTTTTATTACAAATAGAGCGAGCAAACAAATTATTTTACTTATTATCGCCATTTTGTTCCATAAATTGTTTAAATCATCATCATTGATCCACTTTTTTTGACGACACACACTCCTCCCTCTTCGTTGCACATTCCTCCCATTGTCCGGACACAAAGATCGCATTTGTCCTCCTTGTCTCGGAAGGTTTTAAACCTGGAACAGTTTCCGTCCGGAAGACACTGACCTTGTTGACAGTATGGATTTCGATTGCATGGGATCTTCCTCATGTTATTATTGTTGTTCGGCGAGGGGACCATTGGAATACAATCAATGTTTGTATTTTTGTTACAATTGTTCATTGCTTCCATATTTGGGTCTCGTCTCATCATTTGTCCACCATCACTATCAACCTTTGGACTGCAACTACCTGCGTAATCGCAATATCCGAGCTCTCTGCAAAAACGGGATTGATCCGACAAAATGAGGAGGTGTGAGTCCTGCCCAGATGTACGGCGAAAGTTGTCACAACGAGAAGATGCATAGCACTGGCAGCCGAAACCTAGATGTAGAAATGGGAGAATTTTTAAAGAATGTATATTTGAGTTAATATAAATGGCTGACTAACCTCGACATGATTGATGGCAATATTTAATTTGTATCGAATACCCGTTGTTCCCCTGAAGTCCTTGTGCATTTACCTGATGCTGGAGTAGTGCCGCAGATAAAAGTACAAATATTAAAATCATTTTTCTTTTGAACATGTCGAATGAACCTACAATATTAAACTGAATGTTCGTTGATAGTGCACAGGAGATGATAAGGTACTTTTGCAAGCCATGGAGAACCGAGGTTCTTGTAATCCTTGACGTTTTAGGTATGGAAATATATCCAACTATATAATTATGAATATAAAGAGAATCTGCTGGAATAACGTCGATGAAGGTTGTACCTATTTTAATGAGCTTTATCTTTCTATCTACATTATACACCTACTTACAATAGTTCCCATAAAGTCTCAAGTTCCCGTGACGTGTTATTTTATTTTTTCTAACAAAGTTAGAAAAAATGCAAGATCTTATCGGACGTAAGTGTACTATGGTACATACATACATACATATTTTATACGCACACATAATAAAGTTAGTAAAATTGATGTGTTCTTAATCGATTCGCTGATTAATTCGCTTACGAGCAATTAATTTACCGACAGGCAATTTACTTAAATTTGATAAATAGCCAACTTGATTGGACTCAATTATGCCAATAAAGCAAACTGAATTAAAACGTTACACATATTTTTGCACTAGTAGCTAAATAATAGGTTATAGACAGAATAGTAGTACAAGATCATAGTTTAAGTTTTTGAACTCTAAAGACCAACTAAAATTCTTCGAATTTTTTTTCAATATATATATATATATATATATATGTATGCATAGTTTCATTTTACATCATTAATACACGACCTTTAGAATGATTACAGCCAACTTTATAAAAAACTTTGGCTTTTCAATACAAATTCTATCAAAGATTTGCTTGATTCCATTCCACTGGAAACAAAAACCAAAAGCTTTTTACCCTTTCAAAGACAAGTCCAGATCGGTGATTGCTTTTAAAATTCAATGTATTATCCACCCAATTCATATACTTCTTAACGGGGTGCTACTAGGGTACAATTTAATTTGGAGTCCAGCCCTTAACGTATTCGGAAACATGTTGACATTTATTTGGTTTATGACTGACATTTGGGCCTTTCTTACCTTTACAAATTTATGGAACAAGAGAAATGAAATATCATGGATTTTTGGACAATTAGTTGTATTCGACACGAAAATTAGTAAATGTACAATCAACTATTTCTTAATGCTCATGTTCTTGTTACTTGATTTACCCTACATAAAATTTGTTTCCCTTTAATGTAGCTCCTGTCGCTGGAAATCCAAGCAAACTTTTAGAGAATGCGACGTATTTAATTTTATTTATTTTCATTTTTGGAGGATTGTCTTGCTCCGTTGTTGCTTGGTTTGGCCAAAAGCGTTACATGTTGTACGTTCCAGAAAGTTACGAATCCAATTGGCTTCTCATGATTTTTATTCTGATCGAAGTTTACTTTGAGCTGGAAAGTCTTGCGAGATTGTTTTGGGACCTGCTTTTGCGATTGCAAAATGTTTTAGTGTCCTCTAACTACATGCGCATTTTGCTGTACGAAAATATGTATTTATAACCAATCCATAGATAAATATTAATATATTGGTGCCTTACGTTTTAACATTAATGGAGTAAAAAATATGTTTTTCTTTTCTTTTAGGAAATCAAACTTATCAAAATCCAGTCTAATTCGAGAGTTCCGACTACTTCAGATTCTCAACGCTTACATAAACGCTTCACTTTCCATTGTAAAAACTTCATTCGTCATCAGTTACATGATGATTCTCCAGATAATTGGCTATTTTGGAGTGATTCGATTTTATGTAAAGTTACCATTCCACGTCTTTTTATTCTTCCCAATGGTAATATTCAATTCTTCTGTAGTTTCAATTGTGTCACTTCTGCCTACTGCGACAGAGTACAAAATGTCACAATTAATTTTGCGACGGTTAAGAAACAAGAAACCGTTCAACGCTGGTAAAATTGCCAGGAGAGAAATTAAAAGCTTTCATGAATTTGGAATCAGATTTGGTATGTTGAAAGCTATAAAGTTTCCGTATATTTCTACATTTTTATTGACTGTGTCAAATTACACTATATCCCTCCTAGTCACATTTCCATGAATAGGGGAAATAAATTACAAGGTCAAGGATTAATGCGTATACCTTTGACGATAAGCATTTAAAGTAATATATACATATGTTTGCTAATGTTCCGTGTGAAATACTAAATTTCATTCCAGTTTATGAATGTGCATTTCGAGTTGACTAATGTTATTTTAAATTGATAATGACAATCTTCATGTCAAAATGATAACAAAATTGCATATTGTATGGAATAAGCATACCTCAAGATGTTAAGGAAATTATTTAATAATTCATATTACACGCAGAAATATGCATGGATATCATAAAAGTGCTACAAATCCATAATAATAAAGCGTTAGTGTTAAGTCGCTGGCTGGCTGGCTGGCTGTGGCTAATAATCAGAGTCCGGTTACATATGTTTTTATGGATCCCTACTCATGTAGCTCAACACGAGTAGGGTAGGATAAAAACATATCCGCAGTCTACTCCATTCCATATTCCTTTCCTACTGCCTGCTCCCTCTTCCGCATGCTCAATCAAATATTGGTTGCGAGGCAAGAGTGTTTTTTTAGATTACCATCAGAACGACACACAACAATCGTTCCTTCGCATTTTTAGTGGTTCAAGGTAGAAATATAAACTTATTGTTCTTATTTGGCAATGTACGGAAGAGGAGGACAAGACAAAAGGGGTGGTGCGCGCGGGGGAGGAGGATGGACAACGCGGTTCGATGGTCAAATAAAGGTGACTGGAACAGATCGATTCTGTACGTCGTGTGGGTATGTCATTAAGGGACTTGCAACTACAATGCTAGGTAAGACATTTTTTTAAATTGTGTAAATTATTTATCGAAATAATATTTAAGTGATGATTTTTTTTATTTTCAGCCAAATGTCCAATAACTATCTGCGGTGCCAAAATTCCCATGCGATTTGGACCTGATGAAAGCGAGTTCGATATGAACGGATGGGGGCGTTGCAGGAACTGCAAGTCTTTCATCTTTCGTAAGGCTAATTTGATTGCTATTTTGATTGACTTTTTAGTAAATTAGCATTACAAAATATTTTGATTTAAACTCACATGCAGGGGATCATATTTATTGCCAATCGTGCCGATGTGTGAATCAGGCGGCCAAAGAAAATCAGGACTTAATCGTAAAGCAAGCACTGGCGAAAAGATTGCATGCCCAGAAGAAAGAAAACGAAGAAAAAGATTCGAAGATTGCCCGGTTGGAGGCTGACTATCTGGAATTAAGCTTAATTTTAAGCAAGAAAAATGCCGAGAGGAATTCAAAAGGGGCGGATAATTTCAAGCAAAGCGGAATTGTTGGTGAGTTACATGCCCGTCACTTTGTAAAATATAAGATTCTTAATTTTTCATGTTGTGAGATGGAATAACGTTGATTTTCGTTTTAGATACTCATGGGGATTTTGTCGAGAAAACTGCGACAGAGGAAAGTTCAGAGGTTGATGGCGATAAACCGAACAATGAGGACAATGAGGACAAGCAGGATTAATCTTTCACAAATGTCTTAAACTTGGGTGTGATTCATATCTGTAAATTGTTAATTGCGGGAAATATGATCAACTCAATAAACCATTATTTGGCTGAAAATTTAATTGTTATGCACCGCAGCGGCGGAAAATTAAATTGTACTGACCATTACTTTTGAGCACACCCGTACCCGTGAGAGGCTAGAACCTGTCCTTCGACAGACTTTGCTTTACGCCGCGATATTTCTATCGATCAGTCGGATCTGATGAACAGACCGACAACACACATTTCTCCCCAAAATCCTCCAAGTTTCACGCCCACCTCCTCCTCCCACTTAAACCACCCAACTAAATATTATACGTACACATTGTACATTCATATTACACACATATTACACACATATTACACACACATATTACACACATAAATACAATTACATATTACATGCATGTATACATAAATACACATATTTACATATTCTATATACAATACCACAATATAGAAACACATTATCCTTCGGGGTAATACGCGGATAAAGGCCAAAGTGCCGTATTAAAGGCCAAAGTGCCGTATTAAAGGCCAAAGTGCCGTATGAAAGGCCAAAGTGCCGTATTAAAGGCCAAAGTGCCGTATTAAAGGCCAAAGTGCCGTATTAAGGGTCAAAGTGCCGTATTAAAAGCCAAAGTGCCGTATTGAAGGCCAAAGCGCGTGATAGGGTGCCGCCATAAATTTTAGCCTATCGTAATAAGTAACAGGGTGCCGAAATAAGTAATAAGGTAACGCAAATAATTGCAGCGTGCATTAATAAATTGCAGAGAACCGCTACAAATTATACCTAGCGAAATAATGTCACCAAAAAGACAAAAACCCGGAGAGGAAAGTGCTGAGGCAATAAGACGGTATGTTGCAAACAAGCGCCAGCGTCGTGCCAACCTTTCTGCCGAACAGCTTTCAATTGAACGAGCAAGGAACGCAGCAAACGAACGAAATCGAGTTGCAAATCTCTCTGAGGAACAGCGGTCTATTGAACGAGCAAGGAATACAGCAAATGAACGAAATCGAGTTGCAAATCTCTCTGAAGAACAGCTGTCTGTTGAACGAGCAAGGAATACAGCAAATGAACGAAATCGAGTTGCAAATCTCTCTGAAGAACAGCTGTCTATTGAACGAGCAAGGAATACAGCAAATGAACGAAATCGAGTGGCAAATCTTTCTGAAGAACAGCGTTCCCTGGAACGAACAAGAAATGCAGAAAATGAACGAAACCGAGTTGCCAGTCTCTCGGAAGATCAACGTTCCCTTGAACTGCAACGGAACGCAAAGAACAAAAGAAAAAGAATTGCAAATATGCCAACCTCTCAACTCCCTGGCCAAAGACGTGCAAATGTAGCAGCAGCGACAACCTCAAGAGCCGCGACAAGGCTTATAACTTTAAATCAGACCACCCATGCGGCATCGATAAATAGATTCAATGAGACCGACATACAGCTGCATAACTGCGGCGAATTTAATATTTTATGCCTTTTTGTGGGGCAAAACATTTTTTAAAGGAACGACCACAAGACAAAAAATTTACACAATGCTGTCAGAAGGGGAAGGTTGTTCTTCCTCCCATTAAATTAGCTCCGCCCATAGAAAAATTAATGAAAAAAGAGCATGAATACTATAATAATTTTTTGAGAACATTCGCTCAATTAACAGCGCCTTGGCTTTTGCATCAATGGGGGCAAATATCTCCCCACCGCCTGGATATGGACCTTATTGTTTTCGAATTAATGGTCAAATCTACCACAGAACTGGATCTCTTCATCCAACAAATGGTGGCCAAAGAAAATTTGCCCAACTTTATATTCTTGACCCCGGTGAGGCATGTGATCAGAGAATGATGATCCGGGAGAATGCACATTGCAATGTAGAAATTATGCGCGAGTTGAGTTCATTCATGGCTCAAAATAATCCTTTCGCTAAAGCGTTTAAAATGCTTCATGAGGTTGAAAAAGAATGCTTAGCAGAAGCTATTCTTCATGGAGTAGAACCAGCAACAGTATCTATGGCAATTGTTCAAGATCGCAATTCTGACCAAAGACGCTATAATGCACCACGAGTAAATGAAGTTGCAATAATTTTCCAAAATGCTGATGGTGAACCTCCACTTGAAAGAGACATTCTCATCCATTGTAGACCAAATGAAAACGATTCAAATCCTAAGAGGACGGAAAGAATTAGTATTTTGGATCCCAATTTGGAACCAATGGTATATCCGCTGTTATTTCCACATGGAGATCAAAGTTGGGGAATTGACCTTAAACTAAATCGGCCTCCATCATTGGCAAATTTGAGTAGAGCTACTGCTAATCCAAGAACAAGGATTACTCAAATGCAGTATTATGGGCACCGTCTATCAATTCGTGACGAGCTTAATCCATTTCTGTGTGCAGGAAAGCTGACTCAGCAATACTTTGTAGATGCCTACGTAAAAACTGAAGCAAATAGATTAAATTTCTGCCGACAAAACCAGGGTACTTTACGGGCTGAACAATATGCTGGCCTAATGGATTATATACAAACTGCGGCCAACGAACAAGGGCTAATACCTGGAAGAGCGGTAATATTACCTTCTTCTTTCATCGGAAGCCCAAGAAATATGGCACAAAATTACCAAGATGCTATGGCAATTGTCAGGAAATTTGGAAAGCCCGACTTTTTTGTAACTATGACATGCAATCCAAAATGGCCCGAAATAACAGATAACCTTCAATATGGCCAAAAAGCTGAATTTAGGCCCGATTTAATAGCACGAGTGTTTAACCTAAAGCTAAGAGAATTATTGGACGATATTTCCAAGAAACATATACTTGGAATTTTAACAGCAAAGGTTCATGTAATTGAATTTCAAAAGAGGGGTCTTCCGCATGCCCACATTCTTTTAATGGTTAAAAATGACGGCCCTGTGGATGCCGAAAAACTTAATCAGCTTATATCCGCTGAAATCCCAGATATTAATGACTATCCTCGATTACATGCAATTGTAACAAAGCATATGGTACATGGCCCCTGTGGTGCTGCAAATATAAACTCACCATGTACGGGACCTGACGGGAAATGTACAAAAGAATTTCCAAAGCCTTTTCAAAATGAAACTTTGGTAAACTGCGATGGTTATCCAAAATATCGTAGACGAAATTCTGGCCAAACTGATGTAAATGGCAGACAGATTGACAATTCCTGGATTGTCCCCTATAATCCATACATGAGCTTGAAATATAATTGTCACATTAATGTAGAAAGCTGTGCATCTGTAAAAAGTGTCAAGTACCTTTTCAAATACGTGTATAAAGGACATGACTGTGCAAATATTGCTATCTCTGAACAAGACGTCGTTAATCATGATGAAATTAAAACTTTTATGGACTCAAGGTACGTAAGTGCTCCAGAAGCTGCTTGGCGACTTTTTGGGAATTCTATGCATGAGCAGTCACATACAATTTATAGACTGCCCGTACATCTTCCGAATGAACAAAATGTGTATTTCAAAGCAAATAATGTGGAAGCTGCCGCTGAAAGAGCCGCAACAAAAGAAACAATGCTTACGTCTTGGTTCAAATTAAACGATACAGATGAAGATGCAAGGCCTCATTTATATGCCGATATACCCGAGCATTATGTTTTTAACAAAGTAAGTGGAGTCTGGACACCACGTAAGAAAAACACAAATAATACAATCGGTAGAATGTACCCTGTTAATTTATCTACCGACGCAGAAAAATATTGCTTAAGACTATTGTTGCTCCATAAGCGAGGGGCTACTTCCTTTGAAGACCTTAGAACCGTGGATAACATAATCTATCCAACATTTAAAGAAGCTGCCCAAAAATATGGCATATTTAGTGATGATGCTACTTGGGACTTGGCATTAACTGATGCTGCAATTTGGAAAATGCCTCGGCAAATGAGAGACTTATTTGCATATATATGCGTGTTTGCAGTTCCTCCTAACGCTTTGGAACTGTTTGAAAAATACAAATCCGATTTATATGAAGATTTTGCACGAAATCAAAGGCATAATCACACACAGAATTGTCCACATTGCACAAATCTTGCTTTAGTAGAAATTCAAGCAATTCTAATCTTGAACTACAAGAAATGCGAAGACTTTGGCTTGCCCTCTCCACCAGCTAACATGCGTGCGGCTTCAGAAGAATATTTTGATGTACTTGCAGAGAAACAAAAAGGTGACGCATTGCAAGATACTCTTAACTGTGAACAACGAAATGCTTTCGATACAGTATTAAATGCTGCCGAAAATGACAACCTTCCGCACAGAATATTCTTTATGGATGGAGTTGGTGGAAGCGGGAAAACACATGTCTACAAGACCATACTTTCGACAGTGCGTGGCGAAGGAAATATTGCATTACCTATGGCATCAACCGGAATTGCAGCCAATTTGCTTGATGGTGGACGAACTTACCATTCGCAGTTTAAATTCCGCATACCTATAGATGACACAACAACATCGCCAATTCGATCTAAATCAGCAGATGCTGAGTTATTTCGACAAGCAAAATTGCTTATCTGGGATGAAGCTACAATGGCCCCAAGTTTTGCATTAGTAGCAGTAGACAGATTTCTCAAAGAAGTCATGAATAATCAAAAGCCACTTGGTGGTAAAGTTCTCTTATTAGGAGGTGACTTTAGACAAACTTTACCTGTAGTTCCCCATGCAAGTAGATCTGCCATTGTAGAAGCGAGTTTGAAATTTAACAGCTTATGGCGAAGAGTCAAAATTCTACACTTACTTAGTAATGTTAGGTCTGTAGACAAAAGCTATAGTGATTGGCTACTAAAATTGGGAGATGGCACATTAGAAACTCCTCTTGGCCTCCCTAAGGATACAATTGAAATCCCAGAACAACTTATTTGTCGGGAGTCAATAATTTCTGAAATATACGGAGAACGTCTTACTGTTGCCAATGTTGCCAACTTTTCAAAAATGGCAATTTTGTGTCCAAAAAACACGGACGTTGACAAAATAAATGAAGAAATTTTAAATATTCTTGAAGGAAATTCGGTAACTTATTTCAGTACTGATTCTGTGGATGATGAAAATGCAGAGGATAAACAACATTATCCTGTTGAATTCCTAAACGGTTTAACGCCATCTGGAATGCCTGTTCACAAGTTAAATCTTAAAAAGGGCAGCAATATTATGCTCCTTAGAAATTTAAATACCAAGCGAGGACTATGTAATGGCACCCGTCTAATTATTGAAGACTTGAAGCCCAATTTAATAATTGCAAAAGTGCTTACAGGGTCTGCACAGCAACAAATTGTATTCATTCCAAGAATTGATTTGTCCACTGCAAATGCAGATTTGCCATTCGTTTTACGAAGAAGGCAGTTCCCAATTAAATTGGCATTTGCAATGACAATTAATAAGTCTCAAGGGCAAACTTTAGACAAGGTCGGAGTATATCTACCTGAGCCAGTTTTTAGCCATGGACAATTATATGTTGCATTGTCAAGAGTGCGACGCTTTGCAGATGCAAAAATTAAGATAATAGACGGCCCAGAACAAGGAAAACTGATTGAGGGCTCAGACAGAGTTTTTACTAAAAATGTGGTCTACGAAGAAATATTTTCGAAGCAATTAGACCCGGATGGTCAATAATTTTAGTTAATTTGAGCTAGCGGTGGCTCAGACAAATGTACCGTCCGTGCTTTCTTAATAAAATTAAGAAAGCCAGTGGGGCAGCATGCAGAAGGGGGTCCACGTCCCCTGCCCTGGGAGGATATGAAATCTTGCAAACGCTTCTGCAAAAATTATTTGTCAGAAAATTGACCGACAAGAAAGGCGCTTTATATATGTAGATACATTCTAGGACCCGTCCTTGGACGGGCTTTTCGCTAGTATCTAATAAATGTCAAGTAACTATTTTGGTAGCCCGTACTTCCTTAGGAATACTTCCATAATACCAGCATCACCAGAACCAAGGATACTCGCTAACTCCAGTCGCTTCGCAAAGCTTGTCGATGACAGCGTCAACGATTTCTCGGACCATTTTGCCTAGAAAGTATACAAGTAAATTTTATAACACGTATAAATTGCAAAAAAAAATAATTAAACCTAACCTTACGCCTCGATTAATGTGCAGGGTATGCAGTTCAGAGTTTCAGAGTTGATTTTTGAGCTTTCATTCAAATGAAAAACTGAACATTTATATATATCAATCCCAGCATATAACTGATAAGATAAGCGACTAAACAGCAATTTTTCTTGATAAAATTAATTTTAGACCACTTAACCTTATTTTGTAAAGATATGCACTGGGCGTGACAGCATTATAAAATGCGTTGTTGAATGCTTCCTATCTGCCAATCTCTCAGAATTGTTGAAACATTCTGCGTAAATAAATTGTGAACGTCAATAGCTTATCAATTGATTTTAAAATTGCTTCCTGTTATTGCTACGATATAACTGCGTAGTGTAAATTGAGTGGTTATATAAAACTAAAAACGATGTGCGTCGTTTTATATTTAGATCGAATTATGTGTTTGGGTTTGCAAGGCAAATTATTGAGAAAAAATTGGCTTGTCGTGATAAAGAATGACAAATTACGCAACGCTATTTAAGTGAATGCAATATAAATATGTAACACAAGTCGTTAGAAATAAGAATTATATAACTTTATCGTGGTTGGTTATTTTTCGAACCACGAGTAAAAAACTTGTGCATGTTTGTTATTAATATCTCGTTATTGTTGAAACGATTGAAATTTTATAAGCAGATGCGTGTAAATATTGAAACGCGTATGTACGTATCCCAGGCGTTAGAGTTGTGTATTTATATCCATACATTTGAATTCAAAATTTGAGCTTGCGTTCGAGAGATCTTGAACTTAGGAGGTTTTATTAATCTTTTAATACACTAAACTAACACAATCTTTTTATACCTTGTGTGTACATAATACGTATGTATCTATTACCCCATAAGGAATCATACACGATTATTAATGAATCATAAGTAATTACAGTAAATTCTGTAAAATTTTGCACGTTAATAATACTGAAATGTTATATTGGCCCTCCTCAGACACACGAAAAAATCGTCGCTTCGAATTTCGCTTAGTTTTTCGCTTACTTCCTGATAAGCGAGCTCTGGGGTAAGCGACCAGAAACTCAACTCAGAAGTGGGGTTAAGGTCGCTTAGCTGAAGTCAGAACAAAATTTTACAATTTTCATAATTTTTGCCATGCTATCGATAAGCGAAAAACAAAGCCAAATTCGAAGCGACGATTTTTTCGTGTGTCTGAGGAGGGCCATTATTTATCATAGTTAAATGTGGTTCATAAAATATAAGTATGTATAATGTAAGATACATATAAATATAATAATAAATCAGATTAATTTAAGATAAGAATAGCACCATTTAATTAGTCGAGTTCGTACTTTTCTACTAAGGGCATACATTACGAGCCTTAATACTAATATGACTCCGCCGAAATTTACGACAGAATAATATTAGTCGCTTGTTCATAAGTCGGAGGTGGATCTTCCCAAGAAATTTTACGCGTGTTTGGATCATAACTTTGCATGAATACTGACGATCGTCCCCTTGGAATCCATCCAGCATTGCTTTGTTGTGTGTTGTTGTTGAAATGCTGTACCATTGTCGCACAGTCGACGTCGTCCTCATCCTCCTCAACATTTATAAAGGTTGACATCGAGACTGGTCGATCTATTGGGTATGTGGTTTCCGTGTTGGATTGATATGTGCCTTGTACTTTTAATATCCTTACATAATTTGTGAAAACTGTCACGACGTATAATTTATACAACAGAAATATCATGAGAAGAATTGAAAAAGTTGGATGGACTTTGTACAAGACAGGGAGAACAATTAGCATTATAAAAATCGTGACTGTTGCTTCATTTCGGCACCTGATAATTGTGATAGCTTCGTTACTCATACCCTGCAATTAAGCAGTTACATACATCAATTAATTACGTCCTATTGTGTAATTTGTGAAATTCATTCATGAAATCCTAGTCAAATAGATTTAAAAATGTTTACCTTATTTAGCGTCGGTGAAAATAGTTTGGTTACAGAAAAACAGATCAGAGCTATGCCTCCAGAAAAAATGTACAGGACATAAAGGAAAATAACTGGGTCATTATCATACTCTGTACTAATATCAGAATCAGAAAATGAGGATCGTGTAAAACTGTAACGAGGAGCGTGCGGGGATGCGTTACTAACTGCGTCTGAAATTTTTAGAGAAATTTATAAAGAACGGATAATAAATATGTATGTACAAACTCGTCCAATTACCATTTGACGTCCACTTTGTAGTTTTTAGAAACAGAACGTTCGCCACATGAATGAGAATTGTGGGAAGAAATAGTGTCTGAAAAATGTACAAGGAAAATTAAATTGGACAAATATATGAAGTCAAGATTATTAACAAAAAAAATTTACTTTTTCCAACTTTCTAACTCGATGAGCATGCCTTTGCTCAAAAAAATATTCAGTCCATTCCTCAGATTCTGCTGCCATTTTGATATGTGTTTTGGATTTATTCTAGTTTTATGAAATGTTAATGGGCTCAACACGAAGTTTTCTTTTCTAAAAAAAATTTACTCGAGTGTCAAAATGACGGTGATCAGATGAGGATAACTTTCCTGCTCGTTCCTTGTCGGAGAAAGTTCTAAATACTTTCCGGGTAAAATCTTTAGCATCTCTACACAGAAGTAAAAGTACGTATGTGCTTGCTATATGTAGCTTGAGCTAAATTCGCACGGCTATGCATGTGTAATCCACTAGTTTTGTTCCACCTTTCAACTTAGGTCCATAAGTCAAACTAAATACATCACACGCACGAATTAGGAACAAATCAAGTAGTAAGGACATCTTAAAAATATTTTGCATCAAGGGGTCAAGTATTTTGAATTGTGGTACATGTCATACATACACGAATCGAACAGTCACATACAGTCAGGTCGACGATAAAATTGCAGCTAAACTCTGCAACAGCAAACTCCGGAGGAGTGAGCCACAAACTCGACGAAACTCCTTCGTACGAAGATGTAGAACGGGATTTGAACTTTGCAAAAAATCTTCTGTCTCAATTTCAGATTCATGGAAAATAATTCGCATAAGCATGCATGTCAGGCAGATTTGCATAAAAACAAGATGCTTAAGTACTTTTCGTCTGACGGCATTATTTGTACAAATGTACATAACCAAAATAAAAGTGTATTTCTTTGATAACGACTCTTTTGCCGTTTTTAATGCATACAGATTTCAAAGTTGCGAGATAACTCCAGTTATAAGTGTCAAATTGATTTGTATTTATAGGCTTAATATTAAATTAGATATTTTCTACATGTCTATATTATCTAATATAATAATAACATGAATACTTAAATATTAACCTGTGTAAAAACTTATCATGAGTAAATTTATCCAGTTATTATTTCGCAATTATGCATATTAACTTGGTTGCAAGCACAATTTCAAATTTTGTTGATATATTTATTTCATATTCAATAAAAATTGATCATAATTAGTTTGCATACAAAACTCAAGCAGATAATTATTGTACATATTATAATTTATAATATGCATAATTTGATTTACTTACTCTCCTCATTCGACTAATGTGTTGAACCAATTTCTCGAATTTAGTTTGCTCCCTTTTCCATTAATACTTTCCAAATTTTTTAATTTTTTGTCGAATCAGTCCAAGGTCGTAGCCAAAACAAATAAATTCCTCCATCATGAACAACAAGGTCGTTCACAGCTAAAAAATAATGGCATTAAACATCGTAATATCCAGTCGGAATTAATAACTCATAAAAAAGGGAGGTACCACTTTTCGCGAGATCATTATCCTTCGGTGGATTATTAACATCTGGAGGGCTTTGCAGTTCGTAGAGGTACCAAAAAATATTTTCGTTCACATTCTCCATGTAGCCACCAATTCCTCTGATATATATTCCGAATGGGTATTGAGTGAACGAATACCTGTCATGAAGAATTTTGATTTTGAGAAGAAATATTCATGATAAAACAAGGACAACTGCATAAATAAAAGGCATCATACGCATAGTTAGCATCCCCTCTTGCTGCCTCTCCCATGATATCGATAAAATACGTCACATTGACGTCTGAGAAGCTGACTTGTTTGAAAGTTCTGTCCCCATTGACTGGATCAGATGTGTACCACACATGATAGTCCACCCTTGCACAATGACAAGACGCTGTAAAAGAAAAGATAATATCACTGAAATCTGATTAAAATATATATTAAAACTTATTTACCACAAAGTGTGAACAAGACAAGCGTTGACAGGAACGCAAATTGGGATGTCATGATTTTGTATTAAAAGGTTGGTTGTGGAATTTTCGAAAAAATGTTTAATTCTTTAGTGTTTTTATCTATGAAATAGAGGAAACATGAAACTACTTTTACTTTTTAATTTTATGATCAGTAACTGAATCTAAATCGTTCTATCTTAAATGACTCTTTATATAGGTCCGATTTTATAATCTGCATGTAACGGACATCAAATCCGATATTCAGATTAAGTAGCATCTGTTAGATTTACTGAAATTATATTCGTGATTTTGAATTATAAAGCCTGCATACTTTGTGATATCCTGGAAGTTGAATATGTAATTTTTAAACTTTGAATTATTATTATTACATATTCGATATTTGTGTTATGTTGGAATTATTTTAAAGACTACCTATGCGTGCTAATATATTATTACAAATGCGACTCAAAATGCGCAATATTTTGTGTTTGTACTAGAATATTTATTATAATTTGAAATTCTATAGAACCACTTCCTGATGCACTTATGTATATCTAATGGTTACAAGCAGTAGCAAATAAGCAGTGAAGAGTTGAAAGTGACACCAGAAGTTTTAACCGTTACTCTTTATCAGGAGATAAAAATTAAATTAAGAAGCTTAAACGTCACTTTCATATTTATCTATTATAGAATATAAATAGTTCCAACTAACGATGAGTTTTTCCAGTAGTGCTATTGTTATGTATATGTGTTTATACGGAAAGTTGAAATGATAGTCCTGTTAGGTTTGTTTTCACATTGGATTTGAGAATTCGTTACAAAGTGTCATAACTATTTTTAATTTAAGAAATTTATCCATATCACCTATAAGTTTAAATACTATCCTGATCTGGAAATATGTGGCCGGCCCCATCAATACCTGTAATCGGCGTGCGAGCCGATACCTGGGGCCCGCATTTTGAAAGACAAATAAAAATATAAATGACTGAGTATGTAGGTCCGATTTTATAATCTGAAACTGACATCAAATCCGATATTCAGATTAGCATCTGCCAGATTTGTTGAAATTTTATTCCTGATTTTGAATCATAACGCCTGGATATAATTTATACTTTGTGATATCCTTGAAGTTGAATATGTAATTTTTACCTTTTTACACTAAATTAAAGATCTATAGTATCCAACTGCAGTGCTCCAAATTCGGCCCGGATGAAGAAAAGCACAGTCCAACGAAGTCTGCTACCCAACTTCGTGGTTTTCTGCCTCCGTCACAAATTACATACTGATTCAAGACTTTACGTTTTCAGAAATTAAGATTTGTTTTGGAAACAGTTGATTTTCTACATCATGTATAGAATGATAGCGTGTCAAATAATACTGATAAACTATGTAACATATTGAGATTAGCATATAATGCATATAAATTAGTAATTAGTTGTTTATTTGTGAAGGAATAGCGCTCACGTACATAAGTATATAGATTGATACATAACTAGATTTTGTGTTGAAAACTTACCTTATTTTTTAGATGATTCTTAATAATTGACGTTAGTTCGGCAATTTGCAAACCACTATCGATCTGTGGATTTTTTAAGTTACACCTCTTTTTAGATGGAGGGAGCAAATGATGCTTTCAGATGTAGTTTAAAATTCTAGTGTCATTTTGCAGTAAGGTGGTCACCATTTCTTCAGCTTTGACAGCATTTTTATTCCTTATGGAGATCTCATGCCACTTATGACAAACCCCAACTCAGGTAATGCATCTGAAGCCGAGAAATATCGTTCTTTTTTTAACAATATGCTTGATGTAATAAGCGGGGTGTACCATGCAAAATTCGTACCTGCGAAAGTTAGACGTCGGGAATAATTTTTGACAAAGGTTTTTCTACCTTCACTCCGCAAATGGTGTTTATTGACTTGCGTGACCTCATTAAAACTTCGTCTGACCAATAATAATATTCCTGCGAGTATAAGAAATGTTGTGGTGAAAAAAATTCGAGAAAGTCGCAAACGCATTGTGGCTGCATGAAGATGGTAGTAATTTTTGACACAGTAATATTGAAATATTAGTTCAATTAAACCAAAAATATACAAGTTTGATTGAAGCTGCATTATATTAAGGCAGATATTTACGTCAACCACAGCATAGTCAAGCTGCGGACCAAATTATGTTTGATGGAACCCTATACATTGTGCATATGCATATGTATGCATGTATGATTATATGTATGAATTATGAATAGTATTAATGATTATTTAGCACACTATATTTTATATGAAAAATTGTGATATATATTTATAAAATCTGATCTTTCTTTATTATTATCTCCCGGTTTATAATTCTAATGGATGAATCAAATAAAAGATATGCCTGACACTTATTCCCGTCATTATTATGCCGACAGTATCGGGAAGAAGAGCATGCAACTATATAAATTTATGAACACAATTGTTGGGTCGCTCGTTTACGAAAATTAGACCGCAGACGAGAATTGTTTACATAAGTTGCAGAGTTAGTCAGGTATTTTTTATATATTTGAATAAGTGTATTAGAAAAATGGTAAGCATATAAGTGTATTGGGATTAATTGGCTTTGATAGGGAGTAGAGTAGAGGGAAAAGTGGGAATGTTTTTGGGAAAATAGCGACTACAATTATAATTGACAAACAATACTTACATACATATAATATTAAAGTCAATTCTTTTGGTTTTTATAAATATACATTCCAAAATCAAGAGAATGACAATAAGTGGCAGTTTGAATTATTATATTATTAGTAACTTGGAAGGATAATTGCTGTTAAACAAAAAGATTCATGCATGACATGACAGCCTACAAAATATTTAGTTCATCAATCCGGAGGTGGTCGAGTAAAATGAAGTTGATTCGATTGCAAACCTACATTATCCTTTTTGTTGTATGTATATTTCCATCCATTTACATTTACAGCCTGTATTTGCAAATGGTCAACGGTTTCGACTTTGAAGTTTCTCAAATCCTTAAACACACACCTTATCTGTGGAGACGGTTTAATCTCGGGAATGGTTCAGAGCATAGCTCGCGAGGCAGAATTCAAGCTCAACAAGACTGGATTAGGAATCTTTCTCAAACCAAGTGGATAAACGGAGATAAGGTGTGATACATTTTTTACAAAAACATAAGATATGCATATATTTTCATGTACCTATAACTTTTATTTTTATTTCCAAAAAAGGCGAAACCTAAACTCATTTGGATTGAGGATGACATATCAAAATTTCACTGGCCGGATGGAAAAGTACATTGTCCATATGCTCCCAGTTTTGAGCAGAAATGTCGAGTCGAGAAAATTTCACCCATGGTAAAATTACTTGACGACCCGTATCATTTAATGGAAGGCGACGCGATCGTCTCCGTTCGAGACTGGGACATGTCCGAGATGGTTTATCACATCCCGAATTATATGCTTCACGTCATCCACATCGTGGAGCCACCCCACATCACACAGAATGCGTCCCTCGGTGCCACAAATGCGCTAATTAGCTCGTACTGGCGAGGTTCTGATATCCCATCGCCCTATTACGTGTTCATTCCCACAAAGGATAATGTCACGACTGTTCCAGTTCCTCAAAATATTATCAAGTCAAAAACAAAGTTGGCAGTTGCAATGATTTCATCTTGTACGCAGCATGATCGGGTCGAATATATTGCCGAGCTACAAAAATTTATGAGCGTTGATTTTTATGGGAAATGTGGAACAATGACGTGCCCAAACAACAAAAATTGTTTTAATTTATTTGAGGCAAAGTACAAATTTTACTTGGCCTTTGAAAACAGTCGTTGTGAAGATTACATTACGGAGAAACTGTTTTTAAACGCGTTAGGGTAAGATGGTAATTTTATGTAGTACGCATAGCATAATTAGTAGATATGCAAAGTTTATCATTTTTCATATAAAAGTCGACTTATTTTAATTAATTAAATTTAATTTCACTTTTTTCGTGTAGCTATTACATCGTTCCTGTCGTACGTGGACCTCGCAAATCCGACTACTTATCCGCTGCACCACCAAATTCATTTATTCATGTTGATGATTTCGAGTCGATACAAGAGTTGGCAAAATATCTTTCATATCTGGACCAGAATGATGACGCTTATCTCAAATATTTTGAGTGGAAAGGATCCGGCACAATTAATAACAATCATTTTCACGACATGTTTTGCAGAATTTGCGCCATGCTTTATTATGCTCAATGGGTTCCACCACCAATTTGGGAGTCAAAGAAAATAGAGTGGAAAGATATTAATGTTTGCTTGAGTTCGGATAAGGCACGATGGACAGACTAACTTGACGTTTAGGATTTGTTAGGTTATATATGAAATTGAATCTACGTTCATTATTATTCATAGATCTGTACATCTGAATTAGATAATTTATGTAACAAAATTTGTTAATGATATGTACATACATACATATGTACATATTTCTTATAGATCTGCTATTTTTGTATCCATGTACATATTTAATAACTTGCCACTCAAATAAAGCACTTTATATGTTAAAGCTTCGTTAAATATTCTAGGGTGACACCGTATTCCGTTAATATGCTTTCATGTACATAAATCTCGTCATAATCAAACCTCTTCACAAACAGGAGACTGTTTCGTTCCAAAAGCTGTTTCAGCTCTTGTTTCTCTTCAGTTGTATAAAAATGAATTTCAAAAACCAACACCTACAGCAAATAAAAATGAATTACAATTTAAAAATTGCATACTGCTCAAATGTCGTAAAAAACTGATTATTTATGTATGTATATACCTTGATGGTAACTTTATCGAATGGAAAAATTTTGAGCACAGGAAGTTCAAAGCCTTCAATATCAAGCGACATGTAGTCAATGACCTTTAACCCCACAGCGGCGAGAACCGTGTACAAAGGAACTGCCTCGACCTCCATCGAAGTCCAGTTCGAGATCCTTCCTGCTTCTGCGACATTCCAAGATGGGCCCAGTCGTGCACTATCCCATTCTAATGGGATCGACATTTTAAGTACTTGCGGATGGCTACTTGTCGATAAGCACACAGTTGCCAACCACGCTCTTCTCCCAGCATTTTTCAATTTGTCAATAATCTTTGGATTGCATTCCACCAATAGCCCACTCCATTCAAGGTTCATTTCTAGGTCAAGGGTGTGAGAATTTCCTTCTCCATCATTGGAACCGGCCTCTAAGAAAACACCGCCTTTCTAAATTGTTAGAATACAAATTCCTATATCAGTAACATATTATCTTTGGATTGTTATTTATTAGTTGAATTTTGTTTGACCTTATCCTTGTACAATTTTCGGATCAAATTTCCAAACTCACTCTTATGATGTGATGGGTCGGGGTCGATAAGGTTATAAGGTTTTGACCTTGGTGGAGGCGGGATCACATATCTAGCGCGAACGTACCCAATTAATCTAGGATCAAACTGGTCCATTCTTTCAAAATTCTCCTGAACTATGACCATGTCAGCAAGTGGATCACATAAGTTACAAACTGGTCCGTCATTTTTTCTCAACGTGGGTCTCTGAAACGGCTGGCTTTTGTAAGTTTGTTTAGATTCTGGGGGATATCCGTCTTCTCGAACTGCTACGAAGGATTCTGATCAAATTCGTAAATATCCATGAACTTATTCATCGACGATGAATCATCGTTAAATTATAAAATGTTTTATAATTTATTACTCGAATCCGTGAATCCCTTCATTGCTCCCCTCCTACCAAACGTTAAGAGCCAGAAGAAGCCAATTAACAAACTGCATATAATTAAGAACTTCCAGGATCTTCTTCCTCTGATCGATGTAAATATTTCTTTCATGATTTAAAGAATAACTAACTGGGGGTTGGGAATCGGTCGTATTTTTTTCAGAAAAGGAATGCAGATACATAAGTCCATGTAGAATTAAATATTGCATGGTGCAGATTAGATTTGCACCTGTGCTCACGTCATCCATGTTCACCATTTTGTTTGATTAGATGGACAAATACCAAGCATACTAAATATTTTTGTCCGTACTAGACCGATTTTTAATCTAATTGCAGATTATATGAAGTTTTCAATTAATATTTAACACGTTTGGATTTTGTCAGTGTATTAAAATCAGAATTAGAAAAATAAATCATATGCACGGCCAAAAATGATACTGATTTTGGATAGTTTATTATTTTTCTAATGCTTTAAGGCAGATCGTATGTAATGTAGCTTTGGACATATTTAATTTGACCAATTGTGCAAACTCAGGATCAGACCGACTTGTGGTTTAGTGATGTAACAAATGTGAAAAATAGAGTAAATGTCTGTCTTTTTAATTAAAATGTTGAAGTTGACCCCCGCCCTTCAAAAGTACTTAAAATTTTAATTTAGGCGACATGTCCAACCTGCTGTACATTTTCTGCATTTCCTTAATAATTATAAGTCAACCAGTAAACTCAACAGGCAAATTCATTGATAAGCAAGCTACCAATGATGACGTATCAACAAAAACTGTACCATCAAAATCAGTCCTTCTACGAGCAATTGGAGGCTTGGGTAACCAACTCTTTAAATTCGCTTGCAGTTACTCATTAGCCAAAAAACATAGACGCCCTTTGTTCGTGTACGTCCCATTCATTGAGAATAACCCAGAAAACCGAAGGTATTGAAATCATACACAAGTTTGAGTGCATGAAGAGAAAATTTGCTAAAAACTGAATTTAAAAAGTGTATAACTTGCAACAGCTTTGCAGCAAATGATCGCCAATTTGTTCTCGACTACTTTCACGTGGATCGTTATGCCACTATGATAGATGAAACATGGAAATTCGCCACCACGAAGCCAACCAATATACCCGACGATAATCTATTGTCTCAAGACTACAACTCGTCCGCTCCAATTTTCCAACACGTAGATTATTGCCAATCTCAAGCATTCTTTGCTCCCTTCAAGAATCATGTTGTGGATGCATTTCAAATAAAAATTGAACTTCTCCAAAGTTCTACCGTCTCCAAATGGATTCACCAAATCAACAGTACTCCTGTCAGTGTTGCTGTACATATTCGGCATGGAGATTTCTCACCAATGATCCGAATTCCTACTATTTTTTATCAAAAAGCAGTAAAAGACATGATAGCAAAACTTGCTCCTGTGAAACCCACATTTTTCATATTTACGGACGAATTTAATCGACGCCTACTCCAACAAGAGTTTGACTTTCTATTTAATGCCGATAAAATTACAACGCATGTGGTATCGAATCCCACCAGCACGAATAGTTTACAAGAGTTTTACTTAATGAGTAGTTGCAGGCACCAGATCATTCCAAATAGCAGTTTCGGTTGGTGGGCTGCTTATCTGAATAGAAATAAGGATAAAATTGTTATAGCTGCGCATCATAATCCAAGACTGTTTGATGCGCTGCATGGAAGAGACAGTAAAGTGGCGTTGTATCACAGGTTACAATACAGATATTTGTACTACCCGCAAGAGTGGTTTGTTTCCGACCTGTTTAATGAAACTGTATTTTAATATTATCAACAACAGGAATCCTAAGTAGAGATAAGCTTTATGTGTATGTATATGCGTGTGTGCTTAGGTATGTACATATATACATAAATACATAAGTCCTTATTAAAAACTATGCCACAATTACAACTTAATAAATAGTGCTATTACGTGAAAATATGCAATAAATAACGTGACGTTTAACCTTGATTATGTTTTATAAATCATCAATAAACACTTCGATTTTATTAAATATGTACATGTCAGAATACATAAATCAAAAAATCAGATTCGCTAATTTATAAACTGGGTCAATTCTTTGCATTCGTTATTTTCTTGCAGCGTATCTTACGCATTGTTAGTATCCAGAAATACGTACATGCATGAACAGTCTACTGACTACCTTTCTTATTTTTCAATTGAAATAGTTCTTCATTGATAAAGATTAAGTCGCCTAAATCTCCAACTGTTTCGTGTAAATGATAACCATTCTTGCTCATTAGTTCCTTCACCGGCTCTGGTCCCTCCTTCCCGTTGATAACTTCAACTGCAACAGACTTGATATTCACCTTGTCAAAAGGTATCGTTCGCAGCACATCCAGTTCAGACCCTTCTAAATCCAAGCTCAAAAAATCCACGGTCGTTCGATTGATTGCGAGGAGAAGTGTGTATAGTGGAACGCATTGTACTTTTACGGCGTGGTCATTCTTATGATAAAATCTGTACGTTAATCCACCCCAAATTGAGGCTGTCGGATTCTCGTAGAAAGTTGCCTGCAAAATTGTGCTTTAAAGTTTTTTGTATTTCTTTGGATAAATGGTACATGCTCACGATCATAGGTCTCGGTTTCGTTGATAAGGCTGCATTTGAGTGGAATGCTTTCCTATTTTTCCTAATGAGTTTTTCAAACGTTGCTGGAGATGCTTCCACCAAAAGACCATTCCAACCTAGATGGCGTTCCAGATAGAGCGTGTTGGCCCCCTGGAAATTAATTCAATGTAATTTACTTATCCCATTCTTTAAGACGTACATTTCAAATTGATAGAAGTGCCAAATAAGCATTTTTTAAATCCTGACCCATTCACCATCATTCGCCCCCGCCTCTACGTAGAAGCCACCTGGCTGAGGTCACAAAATATTCATATGTAGGTTAAAGTTTCCATAATAAATTATACTTTTCTTTAGTTCTTGTGAGTCTAACTGTATACATATTTACATACATCCTTTCTAAGTAAAGGTAAAATAGATTGCAATTGTCCGGCTGATGGATTTCCGGTATCGTCACCATTATCGAACCGATAAGGAAGTTTATTTGCTTGGAATATGTGATTTTTTCTTAAAAAATGTACAGTATTTATTTGATTCTATACATATTTTTATGGTTTCTAATATGTATCACATCAAAATTTAATTACCTCACAAATTGGACCAATCTTTCGTCATCCTGTTCCACTTGGGATGATTCGTCATTAATCCATTCTTTTAGGGATGAAGTGCTTCTTGATTTACTTTCTCCATCTTCACCACCATTGCCAAGATACAAAAATAAAATAACTAGCACTAAAATAAGTAGAAAGATATGTATAGTTCCATTATACTTATTAATCAAGTTTCTATTCAATTGAAACATTGTATGTTTTTAATTAAAATTAAAAATGTTGCAAGGTATGTAGGCTAGAAGTATACATGTGTACGTATGTGCATTTGAGCGTGTAACAAAAAACTATCTATTATTCATCCTGTTTTTCCGGAACTTCCTGCTTTTCAAAATTGTAACCAAATATCAGAGGATTTGATGACAATGAGTTTAAAATTTATGTATATTTTTGTTTGAGTTTGATTTTTAGAGTATTACGGCGGATATGGTCAATAAAATTTACTAATACTGGATCGCACTAGTCACTAAAAAACTACGTGGTGTCTAAAATGTCATACAAAACCCATGCAACTGTGTAAACTTGTGGAGGAAATTTACTCTACGAAGTGTATTTGATACCGTTGTTGGTGTGACATGACGTGGAACCGGTGACATGATGTGGCTAACTCTAAAGTCGTAATGACTTTCATGCTAAAAAACCTCCACCGCGGTTTGTATCTTCATCATAATAATTTCCACCTCATTTAACACGGATTCAATCCAAATGATGCATTTAGTTTTTCAAGTACTACGGATACATATAATATCGAGGTGAATGTTTAGGTGTTGTGGATTCAAATTATTCCGTAATAATCACAAAATCATTGCGTCAGTGTCAGTGCCAGTTGCACCAAATTTATTGGAAAAGTGCATATTCTTCCCGATTTATTTATAATATTTTTAATTTTAACCAACTTTCTCAATGTTTTCAAAACGACCTAGTAAGTACAGTCCTCCGATAAGAACAAATAAGGATTCGCCTTTTCTTGAAAAAAATTCAAGAACCAAATTAACCGTCTCGGTAATTGTAGTGTGTCTCATAGTAATATATCTTCTCTGCACAAAAAATAGAAGACGCAATGACAGTGATATTGAAAAACTTCTCAACTCGGACAATCTGAATGTGATCTTGGAACAGGATGACCCCGATTTAGTATTATTTGTAAAGTATTGAATTATGTTTTTAGATTTAAAATATGACAAAGCATGTACTTCAGCTAATCATCTTTTATTTAATTGTAATTTTAGGCAGAATTACATCTTCAAAAAATCTGCTGCGGATAGAAGCATCGGAGAACAATCTGAAACTCGACCAAGTAAACTTGTAGAATATTTACTTGGCCAAAACCTGGTTACAAAAGATGTAAGACTAACAGAGTGTTTGAAACTTCCTTAAATTCATTCTCGATAGTTAAAGAAATTTTGACATTATTCAGGTTTCCGATTCCCGTTATTTTGTAGAAATTGGCGCAAATGATGGACTCCGTTTTACAAGTGCATTCTACCTCGAGACGAATTTGGGTTGGAGTGGATTAATTGTTGAACCATATTCAGTACCCTTTAAAGAATTAATGACTCGTCCGACTCACTCACAAAACAGGATATCATTTTCCAATACGACTATTGCAATGACACCGTATGCCAGCAAAGTATATCAAAATTAATCGTTAATTCCCAGTATTTGAGTTTGTGTGCATATATGTATTTACGTAAATATGTATAAAACTGCAATTGTCGTTATGATTTAGGAAAAATTTCATTACAACCCAACCGTTCCGTTTTGGGGAGGTTTAAGTTTTCGATTTTACAAGGGGACCCAAAAACACATGAATGTGGTCACCATTCCACTTTACACCCTCTTGCTCGCAGCAGACTCTCCAAGCAAGATCGACCTGTTAATTCTCGATACTGAAGGTACTGAATTGGAAACGTTGAAAACGCTACCATTTGACAAGGTGGAAGTATCGGTGAGCAGTTAAACATAATTTTATGCATGTCTCAAGCTATAAAGATTTAGCTTATAACCGTGTATCGTATTTCGATTCCGTAGTTAATTGCTGTTGAAACATACAACGGAAAAGAAGGACCTTCCGCCGTTGAAGAATTCTTATTTGGGAAAGGGTACGAGTCTGTCGCCAAAATTGAGGTTCCCCTCGATCCAAAACTAGTTGAGCAGATTTCTAGCATCATTGTAAGAACGGATGTACACTCGGAATACCAAATTTTTAAACTGAAACAAAACTAAGAAAATAATTCCCATTGGAGAATTAAATTTTAAATTAATTATATGTTTTCGCTGAGATTTGTCAGTACGAAGGAATAAATTTTATTAGTGTTATAACCAATTTAAGTAAAATTTTCTCATTCTAAGGGATGTAAGGTTCAATCAAAGACTGAAAATTAGTATCTACACGGTACGTGGAAATAAGTACTTAACTTTCCCTTGGACCAGGCGAAGGGTTAATAAAAAACTATAAATCAATCAATTTAATTAAAAACTTGAATATCTAAAAAATCAGGATATCATCAAAATTGCCTAAAACCTGGAGCACGGAACATTGATGCAAAAATTAGATGGTTTAGATGCTCAGTAAATTATTAAGCACTCGGCTATGCTTACATACATTCAGATCCAATCTCTGAAGCATTTCCTCATTAAATTATATGCGTTATGCAGGGTTCAAATTTTATTGTAGTCAACAATATTTTTGTTTATCTAAACATGTCCTACGTAATTTTTAATTAAGTTCATCCTCGATTCAAACAATACTTACATAAATATTTCCTATTCCTCACCTTGCAATTTTAAGCTGCTTGATATCTCGCGAATTTTTGAACAAATTTTGAAAGAAACCGTGGGATTTTAGTTCGCATATCTACATATTTACCCAGCAGATATGTGTATGTTTTTATTTCCAAGATTATTTCACAAACTTTCCTCTCTAATATGACCATGCAGTGACAATCTCTTTCACGATCTCGTGCTTTCAGTCTCTTTCAGTAAGAAGTCTCCGACCAACCGAACATCAAATCGAATGGGAGTTACGTTGGCGTAAAAGTATGCCTTAAAAACTACAAATAATCCTTTAAGGGAAATCAAAATAGGATAACAGAGCTGTTTGTACAGTTTTGAGTATTTTGCTAATCCCCGCACGATGCAAATTTTTCGAGCTTCGCAAATTGTCTAAATGAGCTGCGATCCTAATTTGTATTAGTACGCTCACTGTTTACCGCAGGTTGTGCAAGTGGTTGCTAAAATACATATTTGCTTAGCTAACCCACCAAGCATGCTGTTTTTGAATATGCATAACGTCTCGCTCATTTAAGACTATAGTTAAAATTAAATCGCTTACATTTTTATAGTAAGTATACGTGTACTTTTATGCCCTTGAACAATTTACTCAGAAAATATTAACTTGTCCGTCGTTTGCAGTTTGCACATTATTGAAGAAATCTCACAAATGAAATTATCATCTTCACTAAGGATAAATTTCACCATACAAATTCACAATAATGAGTACTAAACGAAATAGCGTGCTAAACCTGTCATCACCGTTTTTCGCGTTAAAACATGTCATCGTGTTTTTGTCATTAATAATTTTAAACGTATGGTTTTATCGAATATTAGTGGATTTTCATAAGGTTTGTCAACGTTTCATTAAATTATGGTCATTGATTATCCATTCATTGATACATTGCATTATTCTTGTAGACGCAGGAGGATGACAGGACCGAAAGACATGTGACTATGTTGGATATTCCTAATATTACGGTAAAATAATTAGCTCTTTATTAGTGCACCTGATTTACTTTCAAAATAATATGAAAACCTGTTTTTAGAAAGTAAATTTAGTGTAATAAAACTATTACAATCTTAGACAACATTAGCTCCATGCCTTTTACGAGACTTAGAAATATTGGAGTCCATGGGATCTCGGGATGCCAGACTCATGTTAAGTCCACCCGTTCAAGTCTTACTTTCACCAAGAACAAATGGGGTATTTACACAGATACACAAATCATTCCATATTTAAGGCAAAATTGTATCAATTTGCACAAAAATTATTTGAAATTTAAATTTTTAAAGACCGATTTCAAGCCACTAATCGTCATTATGATCACAAGCATGGCAGAATCCATTTTACAACGGCAAGAAGTAAGGAGAACTTGGATGCAATGGACGAAGCGATTTCGTGTTCAAGCTCTATTTTTCCTTGGCTTAGATGAAGATGCGCCAAATTTCCAGGACATTTATTCCGTAAATAATACAATTCACTAATTAACTTTCTAATTTTATGTCTTATCCAATATTCATGTTTACCTGATCTGAAAGGATTTGGTGCATGAACAGCAAGTTTATGGAGACCTCGTAGTCATCAAGTTTCAAGAAGGTTACTATCGACTTACTGCAAAGACGCTCCGAATGCTGGAATGGTTCCTCCAGTTTTACAAGGGCACAGAAGATAGACCCAAATTTCTCGTAAAGACGGACCACGATGTTTTTGTAAACGTGCCGAATCTACTTCGCCACATGTACTCCTCCGAAACGTGGACATCAATGCGACAAAATGGGTATTATTTTGGTGAGCTAGTCAGAGTATCACATTATAGATACACAATATTTTGCCAATTTTTTAGAGATTTACCACCACCATCCACCCCTTCATATTTATTTGTCCTTCATTTATACATATCTCGTATTATTCATTCATTACAGGGGGACACATTATAAAAAAGGCAGGAGTAAACCTAAATGCGACCACGAAATGGTTCGTTTCGCCAGACTACTGGTATCCCGCCCGGAAATTCTATCCTCACTTTTTGTCCGGACCATTCTATATTATGAGTAGTAACATACTGGAAAAGTTGTTCAATGGCTCCTTCACTGTGCCACTTTATCCATTCGAAGATGTATACTTGACTGGAATGCTACGTCAAAAGGTCAACCTTAAGTTGACTCAGGTCGACAACTTACAGTTACTCTCTGTTCCAAACATGGAGGAATTGAGAAATATGATTGCTGGACATTCTATATTCTCATTAACGTCATTTCAACAATATTGGGTGCATTTTACACATTGACGATCAGGAACAATGAAGCATTTATAATATGTACATAGTTCGCAAAATGTTAATACAATAAGTATGTACCACAGAGTGGCAATAATATAAAATTGCCTGTATGGTCTGCTTTTTGATATCTTCTCTGCCCTAAGTCAGCCTTTTCTGTACCGTAACAACAAGCCATAAACTTACCTATACATTACACCAAAGTATTCATATATCCGCATGGAATGTGTTATAATAAATCTTCCATCATTAGGATAATATACAATTCAGCAAATTGCAATCTTGACTTTCATATACATGCACATGTAAATGTGTGGTATGCGTGCGTTTCAGTTTGATTTGTCAAGCATTCAAACTTTTGTCCTGAACAATTTGTTACATAATTGTTCACACTAAAAAGTTGTGGATAACAGTGTTAAATAAAATAAATTGTTTATTTGTATTTTTATAAATCTCATCCTAAATCAGGTGGTCATGCATGACAAATGTCGTCATCTCTTTGTCTTTCTAAAACTGGATCCATAGGTCAAGTAATTTTATGCCATTCTACGTATTCTATGTACTATAACGCTCGTGACGCCAGAAGGTGGAGGATAAGCGAGAGGAAATGCTGAACTACAGGCTGTCCCGTCTACAAATTACATTTATACAGCTGTTTCTAAAAAGATATGATAATCGCCCTAATTCTGACCTACCTCGATAAACGTGTCACCTATCTGCATAAATATCCAATCTTGCACAAACGTCCAGGTCTTGTCTTTAAAACAATTTCTGACCCATTCTCCATGTTTAATTTCCGCATTTGTAAGCAGGTTTTAGAAAATCACATCACAATTTGATTTTATATGATTTCTATGAAATATGTGATTGGTAAGATTTCTGTGATTATGGGGAAAATGAAACAACTTTCTTTAACATAACGATATGCATATTTATGTACGTTTAACTAGGTTAATAAATTCTATGGGCCATGAGCCTTGTAAGAATTTTTTCAGAATAAATATTATTATATTATTATTATTAACTAGGTTAATATTCTGATTCAGCATACAATTCTGAGCATTTTCCTGGGTGACTCGACGACTCGGTGTGTTTTGAGCAACTTTCATCTTGCAAATCAAATGCTGAATCAAAATATCAAGTTGGTTTTGACCTACAACGTAGTTTAATAAAGTTGTTTCACCCTCCTCCAGTAAATCACAAATCACAGAAATTCCAATTGGCAAATATTAATAAGTAAGGTTATGGGAGTTGAAAATTATTGTGGAAACATTTAATAAAAATAATAATAAAAGAATTCCTGAATTCTGTAGAACATATTTGAAGCAATTTCCCTGCATTTTTATTTAAGAAACAGACTGCATTTAGAATCAGACCACGCCCAATCATGATGATCAAACGTGTTCTGTAATAAATTTTTAAAACAAGCAGTAATTTACTCAGTTGTTCAAATAACTTGTCACTTGTGCTGGTTAAAAGTGTATGCAAATATGATAATTTTGCTGCGCGTCCCAATATTTGTACTGACTTGAAGTAGGAAATGTGAGCTTCTTTCGTTTCATATGAAACAAAATTAACCGACACATGCAAATTTCATTTCTGAGATCGTACATAAATATGAAATGTATTTGCATATGCATAAAATGCAATATGCTTCCAGAATATTTTATATTTCTTTTTCTTTCTTTATATTTTTCGGATGATTCAACTTCAAACAAGTTCGATGAGCCAATTTACAAGCATCAATGACACAAGTATAAGGTTGATACTGCTTGAAATACTCAAATTTTTCATAAATGTCCGTTATATAAAAAAACGAAAAAATCATTGCTGACGTCATATCCAACCATTCATCACTTTTCACGGACACCTGTGTAAACCACGGATATTTCGAAGAATCAATGTCACTATTTAAAGTACAAAAGCTTAACCTTCAACTATCATTGTTCCGGTGAAGAACACACTATAAAAAGAATTCGTTCATCCTCGAAAAGCAATCATTTCTAGTAATCCTTGAGTCGTACACATTTCTCAGAAATATGAGATTCATTTTCGTAGCTTTCCTTGTGGCGTGTTTGGTTTGTGGCATCGTTGCCCAAAACAATACAACGAATACCACCACGCCAACCACGACTCGAGCACCTATTCCAGGTTATACCCATTATTAATTCAATTACTGTATTAATTTCAATATGTTCTAAACAGGGTTCAGCCCGGTCCCAGCTCCCGCGTGGGCTGCAACCTACAGCCCAACTTGGCTACTGTTCGGTTAATCTGCTATCGTACGGCTTTTGAATTTCGAAATTGTTTTCACTTCTGTGTTCATCTATGAACTATGTATTGGCCAATTTTCTATCCGTGTTTGAATAATAAATTAAAATGCTCATATTACATTAGTAACAGCTTTCATTTTTATTTTGTTCCAAAATTCTAATAATTATAGTCGCAAACACCCGCCACTGCCGTGGGAGCGCATACAGTCGTAACAGCAGCACAGCTAATTTGTGTCGCAGTGCAGGTATCGCAGTTTGGCCGCTTACATGCCATCACACCCGTAAATGACCCCGGCGGCTGGAAGCATTGTGGTGCCGCGCCTGCCGTCACGCTACAAAAATAACTATTCGGACAAAGGTTAGAGCAGCACGCCGCTTCAGTGCAGGTTTGACATCCCGTCGCGGGCGCTGCGACAGGTGTTCCAACCACGGGCGTTGGGAGCGGTATCCAAGTTCCTACTAAGATTTAAAAAAATAGGTCCATATATATTTAGTATTCAAAATTTAAATAATTTAGAATAAATAGTACATTTTGAAACGTTTCTGTAGTTCTGTGCATGGCACGTCCAAATTAGTGCCAGAAATGTTGCGAAAAATGAAATTTTGATATCCATTATGACTGTCGTTCCTGGAATGAATTTATGTATGACTTAACAAAAAGTGTTTCAGAAACATCTCGGTTTTATAAGGGAGCTCATAAAAATTTCAAGTAGGTCGCAGATGTGCACAACTTTCTCTTTGCATAAGACAAGTGTGAGAAATTAAAATAGGTCGACAACCATTTTTTTGCAGGTGTATAACAAGAATGTTTCTTATGCAAATGCCAATGTGCTTTAAATAAACGGTTCTCCCTCGAGTATTGCAACATGCTTTTATTTGATGTTTACTAACTGGCAAATGAGCGGTCGCATATATTTTAATACATAAAACACGGAATGCTGAAAGCGTGTGCATTAAAGCATGAAAGTAAATATTTGAGGGAAAGGCATTCCTTGGTTCAAGATATATTTTACTAGATAAAATTTTCGATATTACCGAATCAAGACACTACTTATCCACTATAACCCACACATACTTTTGTACATATATCACAAGCATGCATGTATAGGAAGTATATGTAGATCACATTAAATAATCTTCACTTACACACATAAAATATGACATATTTACAGAGGACAGATGCGTAGATGCGTAGACAGGTTATGTATCATGCACAGATTTATAAGACAACAATAGAGTGCGAAATTTAATGAAGACATAAATTGTTCTGTTCCCAAATAGTTTGGGATTGTCAACCCTGACCTAACAGACGAAGCTGGGAGATATGTATATTTATTTTTCATGAATAATAATGCATATAGTCAAAAAAGAACCAAAGAAAATCAGCGACTTGTTAGAAAATAGTAAACTTTTACTCTTTATTGAAAAACGGCAGATTTCGTATTTCCAAAGTCTTATTAAATTGAGTGTATCCAAAACATTATTTTTAAAACCTGATGTGAAATGACTTATATGATTTTCATTTAGAATTGTAATTTTGAGACGCAAAATTTTTGTTACTGTTTTCTTGTCATACTTAAACTGAGACTAATATGTCCAAGTGATGAAATTATACCGTATTTAGATATATGTACATACGGATGGAATCCAATAATACATATAGACCGACACAATGAACCCTAATACCTTATTATGAAAAGAAAGTACATAAGTACAATTAATAAGTACAATCTGCAAATAAATTAAATAGAATACAATTAATTAGGGGCACGAAGAATTTTCTTTGATTTTGCGTGTTTGCCATGCTTGGTGTCTTTCTTCGTTTTCGAATTTGCTGTATCGCCAGCAAAATTGTTGCTACATTTGCCAGATGTAGATGACTGCTGCAAAGAATATTGGGTTATCATTAGGAAACATAAAAAATATGTATGGAACATGTTACATCAAAAACTACAGACCTTTGTCGACGTATCTGACAATCCTGAATCACTTTGGGGTCGATTATCAAGTTTTTTTGGCATAACGTAGACCTGGGATGAGCTGGCATTACTTTCCAATCTCAAGCAATCACTTCCATCTCCTTGTGAACCTGTTTTCTCCTCAAAAGGATCTTGATTCTCGTCAAATATTTCTTCTTCGTTCTGCTCATCCAATCTTCCGATATCTTCACGAGGAGAACTACTTAAACTAGAAGACTCGCTTTCCGACATAATATTGGGCATTCGAAGGGAACGAAATCTACTAAGGATTCTATCATGTGGTGATGTAGCAGATAACTCTCTAGGGAATCCGTATGCTTTTCTCAATGGGGTTGACCCAGTAGAGGAATCAACCAAATAAGTAGAATCCCAGAATTCGTTTAGTTTACCAGATTGTACATACAACTGATTTTTAAATCCATCTATGCTCGTGGAGAAATCCTTACAATGGTTGGATAGATCGGTTTTATGTTGTTCGATCTTACTCCTGTCAATACAAAGTGAGTCTTGAACTTGTCTTCTTAGAGCTGCCTGGGCAAGGTTCATGGATTGAATATGTTCGATCAGATTTTGAATTTGTGATTCATTCTTCTTAGTTTGTGAATCCATCTCGAGCAAAAGATTTTCATATCTCGCTTCTTTACAAGCCAATTCTTCGTCTAGAAAATAAATATTAATAAAAATTAGAATAAAAATATAATTATTATCCAATAGTACATATTGTGATTTTCGGTTATTATTACCTAGTAGTAGACGATGTACTCCGTTTAATTGGGAATGTTGTTCTCTAAATGTATCCACGTTACTAGCCATTACATTTACATCCTTTGAAAATCCTTCTCGGAAACGTAAACCGGCGTCCAAATTGGTCCTTTCAACTCCCCTAAAAATTAAAATACGTTGATATAAATCCTTCACAACAACAACATAAGGCAAAGTATATTATGGTGACATTTGATATCTGCTTACTTTTTCCTCTCCAACTTATTGTAGAGTGCTTCTAAGTTCACTGTTGTCTCTTCCGCCGTGTTGAGAAGGGTGCTAGCTTCATCTTTGAGTTTTACCTCCGTGTCCATCTGAACTTTGACAATATGTTCCACCTCTTCTTTTTCGTTCTCCAGACTTCTTATTTTGTGCCCTAATTTAGACACCTTCTTTCTCAAGTCTGCTATCAGTACGTTAGCCGCATTCAAATCATCCTTCATCTCTTCCAAGGCGGCATCCCTTTGGGCAATTTCTGAAATTTTGATTTCTAGTTGTTCTTCAATGTTCCTAGTGTGCTGAATCTTTTCTGTCAAATCCTGATTCTGAGATTCTATCTGGCTCATCATTTTGTCGTAATTTTCTTTGTCGACATAAATTCCATTTTTCTCACGAGAAGCTTGCAAATCCTTTAAAAAAAAAGAGTAATACTAAACAGAGGGACTTAATCGAGTGGGGGTGAGAGGAGACGCGACGAAACTTAAATCCCAACGTTGTTTACTTTTCCACTCGTCGCTTCTTCTCCGTTCTCTATCTCTCTTATCAATGTAGTCCCTCTTAAATTTGAATTACTTGCACAAAAAGATAATACGTAATATTAACTAGTCTCACTTCAGTGTAGGTATCAACTCAACTTAGTGATAGAAGATAGATAAGCAGTTTCTCCGGTTTGAGTTGTCAAGTCAAGTTTTAAGTGCGGTGGTGATACAAATAGTGAGAAAATGGATAACACTTTAAAAAATAGCAATCGTGCCGGAGGAGAACTGAAGTACAGTTTATGTGATAAGAAGTACAAATCGGTGGGGTCATTAAAGAAACATATGAACAGTAGTCATGAGAATCGTGGAAAGTTTGTGTGTAACAGGTGCAATAATACTTTCGACTTCAAACACACATTAAAGATGCATATTCAAACAAACAAATGTGTCGGTAGTCAGAAAGAAAACTCAAAAGGTAAACGAAAATTAAAATGTAAGTTCTGCGCTATGACTTTTGACAAACAGAATCCTCTAACTCTCCATCTGAAACGTCAACATTACGAAGCCGTGTATAAGATCAACTGTCCCAAATGTGACAAAAAATTTCCAAACCATGCTGGTTTAAGAGCACACAACAGTACATATCACAGTTCGAACGAAAAAGTACGTTGCCCAAATTGTCCATTTACTTGTATCAAGAAATTTAACCTACAAAACATATTGCTAGCATGCATTCAGAGAAAGCAACCAAGAAAGCGGAAAAGAATGAGGAGCCACTTTCACCTGCAGAGATAAGTCTCGAAAACTACCGTCAATTTAAAGCAAATCCTGGTGATAAAGTTGTGCCGTGTGTCATAATAAAAAGTGATTACTATTTGAAGTTGATTAAACAACAATTTCAAAATCTTGAACTTGTTCGACTTGAGACGCCAATTGTTTTTGATGAAGTGAGTGGACAACGTCATAAGCCGGGATGGGGCTATAAGTCTGAGGATAAGAACACAGACATTTCTTACGTCCCACTTACAGAAAAAGAACTGTGTAAGTAATAATAATAATCAGAAATGATGATTAAAACTAGTAATCTCTTAATAATGTTAAATTATGAAAGTATGTATGCAAAATGATATGATGGAATGAACAAATTACTTATCTATTCTACTTTGTTTGGTTTGTAGTGACTTGTAAGAAGATGTTTGGATATATATGGCGTGATGGAGTGACTTTCGAGATCGTGGATGTGTATTTTGGCCTGAATGAGGAGGATTCAAAAGTAGCAGCAGCGAATAAATGGAAAAAACTCATCCACAACAAAGATGAAGGCTGTACTGATAGGTGGGTATAATATTCTGGAGAGTAAAGTTCAAAATTTTATGTATCTGAAGCTAAATAATTATGATTGTTTTCCGCAGGATTCTGTTCAACAAGGGATGTTTCTTCGATTCAGAGGAGGCGTTTGAGGTCACAGGGATGGTGGCAACATCAAAGTGGGTCACAGGGCAGCTCAAGTGGTTTACACATAACGAAACTGGATCTATCTGTTCCGTCAAACCTAAGGAATGCTACAAGTGGCTCGCTAATTATTTCGAACAACTCCGAGCTGCCTTACGGTCAGTTAATGACCTTTGGCTTGGACCAGCCGTAACTATTCAGTTAGACGACAAGGAGGGGCTAGTTATGGCAAGACGAAAGTTGGAGAAAGTTAGCGACGAGATGTGTGAGATGGAAATTGGGTAATTGAGGAATTTTCTAATTTTCATGATGATTGGAAATGCATAACTCATTTCATTAATACTTGTACTTAAGGCTTAACGATAAGCTTTCAATCCTTACGGCGGAAAATTCTAACCTGACGGCACAGAACTTTAACCTGACGGCGGAGAACGCTAATAATAAAGCGGAGATTTGCAAATTACAACTGCGTTTGCAATCGTGGAAGAAGAAGCAACAACAGGCCAAAAATGTGAATCGATTACTTCTGGTGCAGAGAGGGCGACAAAGGTGTGCATACATTTTGATAATGGTTCCTTCAATATGTGATATAACAATGTGTAATCTAATTATATATAATTTGCAGATCAAATGCAGACGTTCCGTGCTTTATTCCTGTGACCTTTAAGGTGGATGAAGACGGAAACTTGGATCAAGAGAACGAGCCCAACTTCGACATATTCAGGGAGGAATCGGCGCAAGATGAAGAATCAAGCAGTGATGAAGACGACGACGGCGTCGAGTATGCAAGAGTCCCTACAGATCTCATCAACGTTGTCACGAAAGTGCTTGACCGTTCCGAATCCTCTACCGAAACTAGTCTTAATGGTGCTAATCCAAATCAGAAGACTGACCCGTGTGATGACAAGACCGAACCTAACCGAAAAGTGTTCGTCGTAAAACTGTGTGATTAATTATTTGTCATTTTTATACATTACTTAATGAACCTTTTTCGGTGCTATTATTATCTAACTATTATAAATTTATGAACGTGTTGTCATAATAAAACAAGCATTGATTGTTTCATTATCTATAACTAACTCTTACCTTTCGAAGACGTTCGATTTCTTCAGTGTATTCACGTAGCATTGCTTTCTTTGTCAGTTTTTGATTAACTTCTGGCCTGTTTTGAATATTTTTGGCTCGGTGAGCGTAATCTAACGTACTTAGAGTCTCTTCAATGTTGATTGATGCGGGGGATATCGTAGCAATAATTGAAGTCTTGGTTCGTCCTCCGAGAGAATCCTGCAAGAGTCGGGTGAGTTTTGATTCTCTGTATTGAAAATGATGGGAAAAATATATAACATATTAAACCAACTAAAATTGATATTGATGATCAAATATACATACACATATTTAGTTTGCATCTGTTTCTCACCTGTATGGAATATGTGGCGCCCGTTCCACTAATGCTGTGATAACACGGCCCAAGGTCAATAATGATTGATTAATGTTCCCAGCTTCTCGTGCCCTTTTATCAACAGCTCCGGATCTTCCAATATTTTCAGACCCTGCAAGATCCACCAAATGGAGTTTTCCAATTTTCATTAAATCTTCTCCTAGTGGGTTTGATTCCTTGACATGAACAGTCACCGTAAAAACTGTATGCGATCGGCTATACAAAACAACAACATAGATGCTTTAGTTATTTTCTAAACAAAATAAAACACTCTGGTTTACTATTTAATTTACTCAACCTGGAATTAGCGTTGAGCAATGTTGACGCAGTTTTTCTCATTTGTGATCCTCGTTCCATAATTGTATACACTTCATGTTTGTTATGAACAATGACTTCTTCCAAGCCTTGAATGTGAACAGAACCTTTCGATTTTGAGTCTTCAAATAGCCTTACCGTTCTAAAAATAGACAAATTCACTATTATTAAGCCATATACATATCGCATAAATATTATTCTGTAATAATAGTTGTGTAGCATCTTACTTGGGTTTCGAATCCTCGGTTTGTGAAAGGAGATCATAGACCTCCTCGTTGTACATTTCAACTAGTGACACACGAACCGTAAATTCAGAGCTAGTTACCCTTAATTCATCAAATAATTGACTCATCGCCCGGGGAACAATTCCAGCCAGGGGGTCCTACAAACAAGAAACGAAAACGTAATAGCTCGAGTCCATGCCGACTTGACCAACTGCACTACTGCACTCTATGTCACTTTTTTGTGAAGGTCAATTATCTTACCGATTCCCAGGTAAGGGCATCGCCCCCTCCCTCATTGGTTCTTTCCCCCTCCATCGTAAAGGTCTTTCCTGTTCCTGTTTGACCATATGCAAACACAGTGCAGTTATATCCTTGCAGCACTTCTTCCAGCAAGGGGGACACGACTGATTTGTAGACATCGATCTGTAACAAGAAGATATCAACAAAACAAGTCAGAATACTTTGGCATAAAAACAACATGTTTATTAAATGGATGTATTCGCAGATTTAAGATAAAAACTCGACACAAATAACTATAAAAACTGATCAGGAAACATGTCTATACCTGTTTAGAATTGGGTCCAAAAACCCTGTCAAACGTGAATGTTTTCGAAACTCCACCCCTCTCCTTGCAAACTACTTCCCTTACACCTGGACAATCAACTACCGTAATGGCACTCTTGCTTCTTTCGTGGGAATTAATTGGTCTACAAAAATTTTAATTTAATTTTTCCAAAAGTGCTGAGTACTGAATTAAATTCTTATAACAAAATACTTTGTTTGTACTTACCGAACTCTAGCGAATACGAGAATATTTTCTCGTTTATCCTTCCCTTTGGCCTTTGACAGTTGATATTCGGGGGAGAACATTGTCGTGCAATTTCCTCCAAACTCCATCGAAAGTAAAATCGGGTTCACAAAATTAATGTTTGTTGAATAACTGAAAATATGATGTTAATTTATAATTTATTGTTGACGACAAGTTGTCAAGTGAGCAGAGGTAAAAGTTGGCAAGCCTATTTAGTCAAGCAAATAATGCGAAAGAATGCACGCGAAAAATAAAGTTTGCAGTACAAAATTTGCATGCAGAGAAAATTTAACGGTTGGAAAGTCGGGAGCAAAGAGAGTGAAATGTGTACTGGACAAAACCACTCTGGCGGTGGCTCAATCTCCCACCAACCGAAATCAAAATTAAATGCGATGATGGTGCGTGGCATGCATTTCGTAACGCCAAAGACGATTAACTAAAATTACATCTTAGCATAATTTAATTATTAATTGCACTATTCTTTAAAGCTGTTCAATTTGTTTAAGGAAGACATTGAACACTGCAATCAAATATGCGTGGACGCACCCCAGAGGCAGTAGAGACAAAGACAAGAAGTTTGTCTCTCTCTGAAAAATTTTTTCCCAGCGTTCATTTTTAGTTTCATATGTGGACGTAATTAGTTTTGTTACAATTATTTGTGACACATGATGAGTTATGTTTGTAATGCAGCAATAATGCTGCATACCCATTCAATTTGCTAAGAAATGTCTCTATAAAAAAGTGAATATTTATATACAGTAGTTGTAAAATTGAGATTCGTGCTATAGTAATATTAGTAATCTTTCTGAGCTGAAACATTTCAGAAATAATTATAACAATTTTTAGATGTGGAATGTCGTATGTGCATGTTGAAGTTGAATATGTGAAATAATGGAATTATTTTTTACCAGGAATTAATGGAAATAGAAATAGGTGGGGGCCTCCTCTAGGGTCCCTCTATTTGAAAATTTCCTGTCATATAGTCCCTGGGTTTCCCATCTCTGGTTTACACCTTCATTTGGAACATCATCACTAATACTGCCTATAATTTTGAGCTTTTACTACGACCACTCTGAATCTTCTGCCCAATGACCCCGCCCGACCCTCACCGGTTCCCCTATGATTTTGCTCATCTCCGAATTATTATACCTAGTTACTAATTGGAAATCCTGACAATTTCTCACATGGTGAATCGCAGGGCTATTTTTAACTTGAGAAAATTTCAAAAGCTTATGAAGCACATCGATGTGCTTACATTAGAGCAACGCCTAAAAAATAATAGAAAAGTACAAGACCTACCAGTTCCAAATTTTGATAGAAGATTTTTCTGTTTGAATTATTGCCAAAATTATTTGTGTACGGTAAGCCATATAAATCTGTTGTGTATTCTAATATGTATTTTAATACGACATATTAAATGAAGTTTAGTGTGCAAATTTTGGATAAACTTAACAATTTGAAGAAATCGTAATATTTTATGGAATAAATTTCTTATCAGCATTGAATTTGATTACTTGGCTACTTTAATGACACTAACAAGTAATATTATTGTAAGTAGATTCAGGAACATGATCCTGCAAATGACTAATCTATCAACTTTCAAGAGTTTTGATGTTAATTTGTGTATATGGATGAATGGTTAAGAGTTTGTCATGAAACACTTGATAATAATCATAACACTTAATATCTAACAAAATATAAATCGCACTCGAATAAAAAAATGGTGATTCGATTCACATGATTTTAAGAACTTACTTAAATAGCAAAAATATGAAAATATGTCCATATGTATGGATTGATCATGCCGATAAATACATAATTATTACGGTTTGCTATTTGATACACATGATAATACTTATTTGATAAAATAGAAATTATATTTATTTATTAAAAGTACCGATAGGTATTTTGTATTTCATGTAATATTTATTGCAGTATGCCAGTATGCGAATAAAGTAAATTAAAAATACACTTTTGGTATGAATGAAATGTTGCAATTTTCTTTAGCCACTTTGACACGCTAATAAAGTCGTCATACTGCGAATTACTGCGAATAATCAGAACTTAAATGGGGGAGATATCAATGACGTTAAAGTGATAAAATAGCTTTTCAGTTAAAATGCATGCATTAATTTGTAATGCTCAATCCTCGATAATCCTCAATATTTCTCGGTAAAGGTCAAATGTCAGGCGCACTTTTTTTAACGCATGTGTTACATGTAATGTACATACAATCTCGAAAATTATATCGACCTTCCTTCATTTCGGCGAAATCAATTTCCACATTTATCAAGTCTTGAAGTAGGTATAAACCATCATATTAATGTCTCATCAAATATGTAGCTGTCACAATTTAATCTGACGAGTGCAGAGATTTCAGCTATTCCTCCATCAACATTCGGCTCAACTAATTAAGTTCTTCATATTGTTGAACTCTGAAATATCCGTAAACGTATGCATAGCATCTTAGAAAAACAAATTTCGTTTTAATTCTATCAATTAATTACAAAATTGTGATGCATCTTTCTACCAACACTGATAAAATTATTTTATTAATTATTGGTCTGTATTTCTGTAATGTTTCGGCATTCCAAAAATGTGCTGTTTTACAACAATTCACTCACAGTAGCAGTACCAGCAACGATTACGTTATTCCAGATTTATTTAAAATACCGGATTTTGTCCAGGAATATTTCCCAGATGGAAATTTGGTATCTTTCGTGAACAATAACTACAATTTAAAAATAAATTCTGAATGTAGTCTTTCACTCTGTAAAGAAAAGTACTTTGGTGGGAGCTGTGTTAGTTTTACGCAACATGCACAAAATGTGAACAATTTTGGCAATATATCGTCTGGAATTTGTGAGTGCAAAAAAGAGGTAATTTGTACATTAAAATTAACTTTAATTGATTTTAAAATATGCACGTGTAAATTTACTGGATTTTTACGTATGCATTTCTCACCGCAGAATTGTGACTGTTCTATAATCCCAGTTAGGAAGGAAAGTTGTGCTTATGCCTTTATCACGCCGTGCAATTCTTGTAATCCAGAATACGTTGAAATTAAAGAAGGTTCATCACCCGTGTTCCAGGAAGCTTTTAATTCCAACGTAAGAACCATAAGCGTTCGTGGTGGATGTGTTTTAAATACATTTGACGAAGAAGATTTCGAAGGGGTGGAGGCAACTTTAGATAATGAATCGGGTGGGGATCCTCGAACATGGGTTGGTCTCAAAATTATTAAAAATCAAAATGAGTCGAAACAGGCACAATTCATTTTTTACATACAAGTTTCTTCATAAATTGCAGAATAACTCTGCTAAAATAGGTTCAGCAGAATGTAAATGCAACTGGTCGAGCCAATCCACGTTTGATACAAATGTCAAAAGTATGTACATACACTTTGGGTAGCAATACGATCAAAATCTATTTCATGTAATAGATGATTAAACACATCTTTAAAACCAAATTACAGATAACATTTCAATAATTCAACTACCAAATACAGTTCAGGACATTATCAGCCTTGGAGAAAGTGAACGTAATCATCCGGGAATTTCTGCGGCACTGAGTTCTATAAGGAAACGCCGAAGTCCTACCACTGCGTATATATTATTTCTGGGTTCCTCGGGATCTGGAAAGTCCACTCTGGTACGCTCATTCTTCCTTCAACCTCACAAATCAAAATACTCTTCTATATTTCTCATCGTAAATAGATCAACTTGATGTTTGGCAACCCCACTCTTTCTCCCGTGGGTGGATCCTCTTCGACCACGTCGGACATTCGTGAATTTCGCGTCTCCATCCCACTTCCAGAGCTCGGTCTAAACAATACGGAAATCCACTTGATTGACACGCCCGGCTTGGGTGATACACGAGGACTGGAAAATGATGGCAAATTTCTTGCCACTCTGTCAGACTTCTTATCAAACCACGATGACCTTCAATATTACATTCCAAATGTGATAATTATTTGTCACAAATTCACCGACAACCGTTTCTCTGGGGTTGGTTCCAGTTTTGTAAGAATGTTACGGGCTCTGAATTTCGTTTCGGATAAAATTACTGACGACACCTACTCAAATGTTATCTTTACCTTTACCCATTTCCTCTCTGAAGTGAGCATGAAGAAAAATCCTGACCCAAGACTGGCAGAATTTTCTCGAGTTATCTCCGAGTACACCTTGTTCCCCAAACCAATTGTAGTCACTGTTGCAGAGAACATGGCTGCAGAACACGGCTTGACAATGACGCACTACAATTACTTGCTTCCAAATGGAGAACTCTTTCCGAAAAATATTTATGACAAAATATTCCGAATTTGTCACAATTCTAACGATTCAATTGGATTAGCCGTATTTGAGTCGGCCCTCCATCAAGGGATGCTAAAATACCCTGAACTTTACCTTGGCTCCAAGTTAAACTCTCTATTACCAAGAAATGACTCGAAAACTGTCCATTATACAAGTAAGCTTACCGCTGCATTGTTGGATATTCAGGACAGTGAAATTTCTCAACGTTTAGCACAAACATTTGCGAATATGTCGTCAGAATATAAAACAGGCTCGGGAAATACTCTCCCACTATTACAGAAGGGTTTAAATATTCGAAATCTCCGAAATTTGAGAGATCTTCCAAAGACCAATGTGGACAAGGCTGAGCTGTTTTCATCTCTAAGACTTAACAAGGCTGGGCTGATTTTAATGGAGAAAGCCTTGCAGTTACAACCACCACCTTTTCCTACAACAAATTCGCATAGTTTACTTGTCGGAAATTCTATGAATGTGGCGAGAGGAAATTTCGAACCACTGTACAGTAGAGTCGTACAAATTCAACCCGCTGACAATAACAAGGAATTAATAGTAGCATCCGAGTTGGGGTATACGTTTCCATCCCATATTAAATATTCTTACAATTCCGTACCCCAAATTGTTCAAACATTTACGACATTTGCAAACATACAGGATTATTTTGAGAAACGAGGAGCAACGTTGGGAATTAAGGAAAATCTTTCAACAGTTAAGAGTACCGTAGTTCCACAAGGAATTAATCTCATATCAGAAAGCCGTATAAATTATAACTACACTTTTACAGCTTATCAAGGAATCAGGACTTTTAAATTGGAGCTAAATCATCAAAAGCTGATTTTTGCTCCAAGCTTCGTAAAAGATGTGAATAATCTGACCAAATTTAATGAGCATTCGTACCGAGGGATGGAAAAGTGGAAAGATTTTTTTAACAAATACGGCACTCATTTGGTCGATTCTGTCCACGGGGGTGGTCTAATTACATTGGAGTTTAAAAAAGATATCAATAATCCAAATATTCCAAGTGTGGAATCCGTCTTTAAGCTACTAGATTCTGAACATGGTACAAATAATAGTTCCCTCACAGCTACTGCGGCGCTCAATAAAGGTTATCATGGCCAGCAAATTATTGACTTGAATAGAATCTCGTTCCAGGAAAAACAACAGATTTTAAATTTGTGGAAAAAATCCTTGCATTCGAAGCCAACCATTTTACCACAAAGTGTACAAATAATTTCCCTTGGGGAAATTGTTGGAGCTAAAGTGGATCGAAGCATTGGAGACGAGATTAATTCTGCTACCAAAAGACTAATCTCTGGCACTTTGATTTACAAACCTTCCCCAAGAGAGCAACAAAATTTACAAATTTGTCAAAATAATTTGGTGGCAGCTAGAAATTCGTCCGCAATAAGTAATCTAGAGGCAGAAATTGCATCAGTGAAGAATAAAATGGAACTATACGTTCAAAAACTGCATAACGACGGAAAACAACACCTTGCTCGAATAATTCCTGTAGTAGCTGAAAAGTATGGTGGATTATATACTTTAAATTTATTGACGGAAAAGGTAAAGGAAAGGAACAAATGTCAGCAGAGGTTCAAAGTTTAGTGCACTTAATTTTCGAAAATGTGTGTTTCGTTTCAAATGTATATATTTACTTTAAATTCTTGTCCTGCACGAATGTGTGTTTGTACACAGCTTAAATTATTTGAATAAATTGTATGTATTTACTTGTACATTGTTTACCGAATGTGATACCGTAGACATAAAGTGACTTTGTTTGTTACTTTGATAATAAACAATCGGATCATGATTATCCTGTGATAGAATTGATAACATGTAGACACAAACGTTTTGATCTTCACAACAGGAAGGGCAAGATCCATATCTAAAACCTCTTCAACTTGACATTTACTTTATTCGTGGAATATACGCAAGTTGTAAAAAAGATTATTTAATCAACTGCAACTCAAGTAATACATAATGACTGATGGACATCTGGATCACGCTACAGGATGAGTCAGGTACATTGTGCATACGATTTCGCTGTGTCAATTGGTAATTGTCATTGAGATATGAATGTGCTTATAACCCATGCGGAGTCTGAATAAAATTGACGCTGAGTGTTTGTCTGGCTGGACGAACAAATATTATTGCTTGCCAATATTTATAAACATAAAGTAAAACCACAATGCGTATTCGTCATGCTCTGGGTCGGTTACTGTATTCATTTATCACACTGTGATTTACCGATTCTACTTCATTATATATGCAAAAATTATAGTTTCTTCACATTTGTTTACACGAAATATGTAGTCGTCATAAGTATTTTATTCGTTTATGAACATGAAGGAGAAAAATTGATCTGGCGTCAAATCTTCATTTTTCTGCGGTTCAGATTTAAATTTGTACTTGAAAGCCCTTAATACTTGTATGTATCCTAATTAATGATTATAGCAAAACAAAAGCCTATGACACATGCAAGTCCCGAAATAGAAATCGGATACATTTTCATGCAATAAGTCCATATGCACCGCAACCTGTATCAAATTAATACGTATCATTGCATCGCTGACGTAAATACATGTATGATTTTTTGCCGTGTCCAGTCTAGTCTAGTCATTCCGTGACGTGACAGAGTTGAGGTGAAATCCCAAAACATAATCTGCGAGTGTTTTATTTATTACCTATCTCAATCCACCGAATGTTATGCAATTAAATTGACTCGGTCGGCTGTTACAAACTATAATAAATAGTAAATAAGCCCTGCTGGCTATTTTAACGATATACTCGCATTTATGAATGGACTGATTAATCTTATTTCCTTTGACGAAGTTAATAACGCACACAATACAAACACCACGTCGGGTGGTTTGCTTACAATTACGACAGGAAAAGTAAGATAAACAAATAATAATGCACTCCATCAACACCTTTCCCTTTCTGAAGCACTTGACATTTGTGTATACTTTATTCATTCATCACTTTCAATGAGTGACACATAAAGTTGTAAATATAATCTAATCTAATACTTACTGATGTACTTTGGGATCACGCTATTGCACTGTGTTACAAGTATGAGTCAGGCATGAGTTGTAGACATATGTTCATGCAGATCAATTATTGTACGGCTAATTTATTAATTCAGTGTAGGTGAACTTTGAGCATTTAACGCACGATTGTTTGGACGTAGCAAAAATAATGGAACAGCAGAATTTCGGTTTTTAACATAATATGTTGAATATAGTAATATAGTTATTATAACTTTATTTCAAGTTTTATGAAATTTGTAACATGTATATTTTATACTTTACAATAAATTATAGTAACAAATCGCGTGATTCATTTTTTTTGGGTGATTATACTTATTTATTTATTTATTGTACACGAATCTTGCTCTCTGTATGGTTTCTGAGCTTTTACATACATATGTATGACACTTGACCTATGTAAGTAAATATGTACATTATACATATACAGGTACATATGTATACATACATTTTGTATCGTACAATTGTCAGGCTGTGTAAACCTGGAGGAGTCGGATACCAATTTCACAAATTAAATATTTTCAACTGGCGCAGTCTGTCCGCCATGTTGGATACAGATCGCAAAAATTGCAAACAACTAGTTGGGATTATTTAGTTTACGTACTACGTAGCTGAAAGGATGGAAGATCTTGTACATCCAAATCCAGTTAATATATTAAAACTCATTTGGATATTACTACATAATTTTAAATTGCGAAATAAGTAGTAATTATGCTCATTTTACGCGGCCTTATTTTTACAAGAAAAATTTTTTACAACGCCACATTCCAATCTTCCAATCACGATAAATTTCGAAGTAGAACATCATCAACTTGTAGTCTAATATTTGCAGTTTATCGCCGCCTAATTAGTTTTTCAACTTAATTAATTTGCAATAATTTGAAAATTATCGAATTCCTGAAAATTTTAACACTAAATACACTACGCTCAAATTTAACTCTTATGCCGGGGTTTATGGGTTCGTGTATGCAACTCCGTGGAACTGATAGTTAGTGACGTCATGTCGAAGCCGTCCACCCACAACTAGTTTTACTAGCTGTCCAGAATTATAGACAATCCAAAGTCCATTGGGAAAGGTCATCATGTTAGATGTTAGATGCATGTTAGGTGCATGTTAGATGGTGCAATATAATTATGTTGTCAGATCAATTCACGCCATTATCTCCATGAAATGTTTTTCCAGGTCCTTCTTATTGAAATTGATACCTTGCACTATTTTCAGTGCCTGAAACTTTGTAACTATATTTGACAAGCACGCCCTAAATGCATAACAGTTATATTTGCAGCAACTTTGTTTGAATTAGCATTATTTGCATTTTTAGGTACATGTACCCGTCTTACTGCTACCGAGATTGTTTTGTCAGATAGATACAACGTCTGACTGCATACATATATTTTATTTATATGTATGTACATACATATGGACTAGTAAATATGCAAGCCTGGAATAATCTAGTTGGGTAACCCAACCAGTTTTTCCAGTCAATTATTAATTTATGTTTAAATCGGGTTACTTGCGGATAGAATTATAGCAATCTGAATTACTTGATGATATAATAATGACAATATAATTCCTCTAACTCGACGCGATTTGTCTTTGCACAGTAGTTAATGAGTATTGACGGGCTTCCAGAGATATCTAACGTGTCAATATATACCTGAAGTAACAGGAGAAGTGTTACTTGATCTTTAATTATTTAGTATGACATAATGGACTCAATAACAACAAAGCGTGGTAGCTTTCCATTGGTTCTTTGAATGAACCTCAAAGATTCAAAGGTCGAGCCGCATGAACCAAAAAGGTTCTAAATAGTTTCTGGATTAACGGACTGTGCAATTTGATTATCCAATTTCTTATTGGACTCTTGCCAACTATATAAAAGCTTTGAGTACTTATGTAAGAACATTTTGATAGAATATCCGTTGAATTTACTTTCCTCTCCGAAAATCATTGAGCCAAATTCGTAAAAATACATTCATCCAGGCAAATGTATTTTTGTATGTAGCTCGCTCACTCGCTATGAATGTGCTTAATTTGTCGTAACCACATTTTCAAATCCGATCCGATAAATTATTACTATGAATCATTATTTATTACTAATCATTACACCATCCGGGCTAATGAGAATAATTCATCATCCAATTGTAATATACGTACCAAGAAACTCGCAATGGCCCTTAATCATACACAAGTACATAAGTATTTCCTCCATCATCGGCTCTCCCCCTCGCCTTCAACTTGAACATTCCTCCGGATTGGAATCTGCAAAATCTTTACAGGAAAAAATATTCTTGGAAATATTTTTTAATCGGAAGTTACACGAGGAAAGTTTCACTGTTAGGAATGTGGAATAAGTCATGCCAAAAAGGATGCAAGATGTTTCATCATCAATAAATATATTAGTCACCATAGCCTAAATATCAAATGTCCTTATTTTCAAAGTGCACGTTACCACACAAAGTCCTTCACTCGTACTAAATAGTATATGCAATATGTATGTATGTACATAGTAGTCGTTTGATACTTAATTTCTCTGGGTTTTCACGTGGATCTTGATAATTACATGCCTTGAGCTTCAATCATAATAAATATTATACAACATTGTATGTATTGTTCATGAATAATAATTCCGTTGCTTGTTGAATGTCTTGCACATGTGGATTGGATTGGCCGGTGTTGTGGCTGTTGTTCTTCTGCATCCGGCTCAAGTTAGCAACTCACACAATATTTTAGCACACACAACAACGTGCACTCCACATTGGCAAAATGTAAAATAAGCTTGTGCAGGTTTGCTTGGTGACTAATCCTGCCATTTTACCTCAGCAGCCTATATCTTGATGTACATGTGTATATGGGAAGTTCAACCCAATCATCAGCGTGTTGGGTGGTTCTCAAATTCTCAAGTGGGGACTTAGTCATCCTCGACATCATCATCACATAAATATTATTATCCTTTTTGCAACAAAACACAATGTATGTACGATAGACTCCACGGTGCAGTATCATCTAATATCTTGCTCGTCCTGAGGTGAGCAAACGAGCCTACACACCTGCCTTAATATTAAGTCAGCAAAACTAGCCACAATTTATCCACTCCTTTGTTAAGGAAGCAATGTATACATGGATACATACAAACTTCATACCCTATGCGCTGCGCATTGCATAATTGGATGCACTACAATTCTCTCTGCAAATTTCAGTGCAAAACTCGACACTTTTTTTACAACTCTACTTCTCAGAACGAGTTATTATCCTCAACTATGTATCTACATAATCTCATGAATATCTTAAAGTGAAATCCAAGGTAAAAAGTGCGTAGTACAAAAATGAAGCACGTACTCAAATCCAGGCAGCAAAATATTGACTTTGACACTATCATACTTATTCCTTTTGATCCCTACGCACTTACTACTCTGCTCTGCTCTATTTCGTAATAAAATCGTATCTGTATCTTCATTCATTTAATAATTTCGTCTCATTTCATCATCGATATCATCATCATCATCCTTAAACTTAATCCAGCACTGCCATCACCACCGCCACCATCGTCTTGTCCTCCTCCACGAAAAAAGCAAGAAATCAAAATGCATAATGCAGCCACTGTCTTATTTATTATGTTGGCTTGTAACTTACAAGTTGTAAGTAAACATGTTTTCTGATAGTGCGGATTGTATCAGAAGAAGAGTATCAAATATGTACATGCGTCACCTCACATCGCACTCTTCTTGCCTCCCTCACATGACGACCGACGACGACAAGTTCATCAAAGTGTTCGCCTTGTTTGTTGCTTACTTCTTGGTAAAATCCTTCACAATGTTCTTCCTTCGAGCCTGCACAAACGTGAAGTGTGTTTGCCTAGATATCTGCGACGACATGATTCATGAATGGATTGGAACGATCCATACGATACTCTCTTAATTGGAATTCCCCACAATCACGAGCAACACTGGCAGAAAAGTTTTAAGCAGCCCTACAATAAACATCCAACCCTTTACTTTACTTTTAGTCACTCCACATCACCATCATCATCATCATCAATAATACAATCTTATTCAATCCAAGTTGGTGGATTGCCGAGCAGCAAAGTTGTTCTGTTCAGTTAGTCGTCGTGCCGTGCAGAATTACCCCCGCATCCACACAGCACCACCACGCCGCAGTTATTTTATTCCTGTTTTAGCATAACTAACCTCACACATTATATTATTAGTTGGATTAGTTTTAGCAAGCTTGGCAACTTAGCAGCAAAACAAGTTGGCCTGAGAAGAAGAAGAAGCTGGAGCAGACCGAATTATTACACGGTATATGTGCACATATAAAAAAGAAGTTGAACCAGAGTGACCTTCACCTGTGGATTGGATATTGGATTGACGAGAGTATGAGAGCTTGCTAAAAGAGTGAGAAGGTTTGAGAACCAGACTGGTTGTTGCGGTTCAGTTCGTTCTTCTCTGTTCTCTATCCTCACCATTGACGCACTTATGTATAATACTTTGGTCGTCCATCCTGACCTAGGAGAACAAACCACAACCACTCAAACCTGCCTTGTTGTTCCATACAATAGTTGTGATTCGCTCTCTCAAGAACTTGGACGGATAATTGAGACCTTAACAATTTGTAACGTAATACTCTCTCTCTCGATCCACTAATAATAAGCACGGTGCAGTCTTACTTTGATCGCGGTTCGCGTGTTGGTCTGAAGAGAGTCACTTATTTTTACTCCGGTGTCCAGTCAATAACTTTGTGTGTCCAGAGGTGGTTATCGCTCTCTGTCCGTGGAAAGAATAAATAAAACTTTTAAAAAAACTTATCGAGACGAGGATGGCAAATAAATTTTTGCAGACCAGAAATTTATATTGAGCAGGAAAACTGAATACGCTGTATCATCCTGGTCATCAACACAATCATTTTTCATCATCTTCACATACATACACTCACACATAGCCTCGTCATCACGTATCAATGCAGAAGAAGGAGAGAGGTGAGTGGAAAAATACTGAGAAAGAGACAACAAGCCTTCATTTCTTGTCTTAATGCAAATGCAAAATACGACAGATTTTGTAACGGACTTCATCAATTTTATATCCATACGAGAGCAAAAAGTAGAAAAATAAATTTCCATAACTGAGCGAGAGACACCAGACAAGCCAAGTCGCATACACGTGGTTCACCTCGGTACACCGGCGAATTAAATGTATTGATCTTTCAATATTTCGCAACCAAGCGGATCCGGTCTATCCGAGAGGGTTACGAAAAATCGAAACATTTTCCAAAGTTGAACAAGTGAATAAACTCAAGACAAGTTTCTGCCGGTTGTTTTTCGTTGGTAGAAAGTGATAATATTTAATGATGATCTTCAAACAAGTTTTTAGTCATATTTTCGTAAGTGAGAATATATAAAAATAATAAGTTATCGTAGAACAATATGTATATGTATTTTTATACATCACATGAAATAAGGTCGTGCAGTGTGGGCGTTTAGTTGTTCTTTCTGGCTTATCTGCCTCCCGGAAGGTGGGTGGCTTATTAATATTGAGTTGACATTGGTCGGGTTATATGTACACATGGTCCGGTCAAGTCCAGTCTAATCATGACAATAGCAAATGATAAGACATGGTAGTGATGACCTGCGATGACAATAGCGTCAGTGTGCCCACTCCTTTTTCTTTCTGGTCCACATGTCTTGGTCTCCCAATAAATCCAGATTTTGTTGGAATTTCCTGGTTTTACTTTTAACAAACAAAAAGAGATTGACGGAATTGAATGACACATCATTTTTCATTACCACGGTTAAACAAACGTGGTCATTCATCTCATTCCAAGTAGTCCCAAGAAAATTAAGTAAAGAGTTGTCACTTTTTATTTCCAAGTATTTTGTCGTATTTCTATTTACACTGTGATTATTAGTTAAATTTAATTGCAGCAATTATCACTTATCGTTACTTGCTCGACTGCTGGAGAGCAGATGCGGGCGGACAGCATAAGAACATTGCATGCAAAAAAAATTGAAAAGGGATTCATGAGTTTACTAGTGCAACCGGATGGAGTTCATGTTTCTGGGAAGAACGTGGCATAATGGCAATAAGTTTTAGCAGCTTTTTTTGTATGTATATATGGACACTTATTGTGGGCTACGAATCATCATGATTAGCTGCGTCATTATTCCTGAGTCATCCACCTTCTCTGAACTTGAGTGCGGGCACACAGACACAGAGAGAGAGATGAGATTTTTACAATTCGCAAAAGCACACTTTTTATTCGCGAGTCTCATTCATTGATGGGATTTACGGCACGACACAGTCCAGAGGTGCTGCTCGTACATATGCAGAGTTTACATAGTTATTGTCTGCCTGTGCGTCATGTGTTGTTCATCATCATCACATTCAAAGGCATGAAATCTGTGACGAAGAGATGAGACTGAATTTGTGATGTGATTCAGGCTTTTTCTTGCGTGCATTCCCTTTTGCCAGGTTTTTTTTACGAAATGTGCATCATCTCCTCTCGCAATCTCATAATAATAATCTCATCTCCAGAAATGGCTCTCTCTCAATTTACTCTCCCAGCTCCGTCTCCATTTCGTAAGAATTGTTTAAGGAAGCGTTAAATTGTTGTGGCCAGAAAGATCCTGCTGAATCTGTTATTGAGAATTTGAGACAAACTCAGTTGTAATTTTTTCCATATTGACAACTTAAATCATGATAAATACTTGGCCTTGTTGTACTTTGCACCAGCAGCAGTCGTTATATTTTGTAATGACGTTGTCGTAGCGTGCTGCTGGAGGTGAGGAGGCAGAAAGAGTTTCATGCTCTCATGCCACGCCGAACGCGGTATAAAATATTGAGCAAGGAAGAGTTGCATGGAAGCTATTTAATTGAATAAGACCGTATGTATACATAGATACACAATCGTAATTGGAGCTCTTAATTATGTTGTCTTCCACACTTCTTGTTGTATAACTGAGCTGATTTCGTTATCTTTATCTTTATTTCTGCAGATTTACACCGGATACCCTGAGTTATTCATAGTCGGCGAAGCATTCATAATTTTTTCTCCATTCCGGATGCCATAACCTACGCCAACATTTCCCATGTCCACGTTCTGGCTCCCCAACCATGAACCATAAGCAATCACCTCCCACTTCAGAGCAACCTGGTTCAAACACTGCAACCTCTCTTAATGACATGAGTACTACTGCTCTCCTCTTCCCAACCACCCCCACGACCGTACCCTCGCCCCGAAGTGGTACTAATAACGGCAACAAGGAAGCCTCCTTCAAATGCGAGCATTGCGGGCGTGGCTTCCTTTTCAAGAATAATTTAAAGGCATTACTTAATTAATCAATAATAATTAAATTATTAATAATCCTTTAAATTATTAATAATCCTTTAAATTAGGCCCATTTACGGACTCACACTAGGGATCGTAAATACACTTGTGATCTCTGCCAAAAGTCTTTCATCTACAAAGAGAGCTTAAAGAATCATATGGTAAGTGCACAAGTGAATTTTAATGAATGAATTGTTCAAGAATAAGGTACACATTTTTATCTTAATTTAATAGCTTCTTCATTCAAACGAACTTCCCTACAAGTAAGTACCCCAGTTTTATAGGATACTTATCTAATTGCTACCTTTTTTACATAAATTTTACATTATTTTTATAGCTGCGATATATGCGGGAAAAAGTTCCGCGATAGGTCTAATCGTAGGAAACATGTAAAAAATGTGCACAAGTATTTGCTCAATCAACCCGCCGGGGGCGGCGGAGATGCAAGTGGCGTTGCTACTCCGAGCGGAAGTGGGAGCGGATCTACTACACCTGATCAAGTAACTAAAACTAGGAGGAAACGGACACCAAAGGTGGAAGGAGGTGGAAGAAAGGGAAAGATGAATGAAACAATTACTTCTTTAGAGGATGAAAATGCGTCCTCTTTAGGATTTGAAATGACAACGCATAAGTTATCCTCCATCCAATTACATCATCATCAACACCACCGTTCGCTGGATGTGGTTTCGTCATCAACAAGTAATCATACCCAGACAAGCTCACACTATAGTCAGAGCCACTACCAACAGCCACACCCACTTTTGCTTTCTTCACCTTCCCTACAAAGCAGTTTAGTGAAAAGAGAACCGGGCGAGGTGTGGCATCCTACTCAAGTTCCACTCTATTTACAAGATGATGGTGGTCATCATCATTACCCACATCATCATCCGCAGCAACACAGTAATTACCCTGGAGGTATTAGCAGTGGAGGTATTAGTGGACAATCTGACACAAAACCAGCTCTCTTGCCTCCTCCACAGGATGACCATTACACGTCATATATGGATCAGTATCATCATCTTCACCAGCAGCAGCAGCAACAACATCAGCACCACAACCCGCAGCAGTACATTCATCACCAATACTGGAATACTCAGGCAGCTTCCAGCGGGGGTCCTTATTCCGGTAACAGCAACAGCAGCGCTGGTGCCCCACCGCCGTCGTATCATTTATTAGGTACCGTTGCGCCAAGTACTAGGTCTCCTCCTGTCCTGGAAGGATACTCATCGTCAACACCCAGCCACCCACACGCCACGCCGACAGGGTCGTCGTTAGCTCATGGGAACAATCAGCCAACGCCACCCGTTACAACTGCTGCTACTACGACGAGCAACGGTGGTGCTAATCCTCCACCCGTGTTTTTGTACAAGGACTTGTCACAGTTCGATTTTAGCTATTTGTAGTGTTTTTCTGAGTGTACTGTATTCAAGTCTAAATCAATCACAAATAGTCAATTTCCACTCAACAAGGAGAATAAGAATGATACTTATTGTATTTATGTCTTGATGCTTTACCCCCATTTATTTTTATAAAGCAATTTTATCTAATAATAATAATAAGTTTGTGACGTTTAAAAGGTGCTTAAAATTTGAGTGATTGCAAAACAATGCGCAATATAGTACATATGCATGTATGCAGAACTACGGATCATGTCACTGGCATCATTGACTACTTTTTATTAGCGACTAAATTTCAAAACTGTCTGATTTTTTAATTGTCATGTAATCTGAGAGAAAGGGAGTTTTCTAATAATTTATTTATATCTATATTTATTACGTACTGCTATTGAAGAAGTGCCGATATTGTCAAACTTTTTGACAGATTTGGTAAAATACTTTTCTCGTTGTTAACAAAACAACTCGTCCGTTACATTTACAATGACTGCCAAAAATCAATCCTATCCTTAAACGGCTCCGAAATCATTTCCGGCCTCCAGTTCAACTTCATATACTTGAGCTCTGAATTTTTTTCTTGTGGGGTCCATACTTTCCCCAAAAATTCCAACACGGGGCTCTTTTTCAATTTCAAATCTAATTTAGCAAACTGCACAATAAGCTTAACAAATTTTTTGGAAAATTCATAATCTACGCTCCCCTTCGGAACGGAAGCCATCATGGGCATAAAAAATTCCATCGCCAGCTCGTCACCGTGGCAAGATCCTAAAAAATTGAGATTTCTTATTAATTTTGTGCCATTATTTGAGAGATTAATAACTCACCATGTCTCTCGATTGTCTGGCCAAGCACCGTAGTTTTGAACCACTTTGAAACCTTGGACCACATAATCTCCACGAGGGGATGGTAACCTCCCTTCAACGCAAGGAGCAACTGATCCAGTCCAAAGTCCCCTTGATAAGCGTAATAGTAAATGAAAAGAGGTGGTCCTTCGACTTGTGCGTGACTCGTCAATGCGTTGTGAAATCCCAAATTCCATAACCAGTCGGAGAAAAGATTTGTTAAATTTTCATAATGAGCCATCGGATTGTTCAAGTCTAGGCCATTTCCGTGCATATAAAACGCCTTGACCTTTTCATACACGACTGGCGGAGTATCTTCAGGCATGAGCATTATGTTTTCTACCGTCTTGTCCCAAGCATTTAAAAGACCGTGAGTTATAGTACTGTTAGCGACGGCGGCTAAAATATAAATCGTTACAAATGCTTAAATGTAACCCAGACAGAATAATATCATAATTACTGATATACCGTAAATACTCTATTTATAGCCGGGGCTAAAATTCAAAACTGAGGGTCGAGGACCCGGCTACAATTAGAGACCGGCTATAATTAGAGACCCGGCTAAATTTTGTTACGCCCAAAATTGTAGATATTACAAAATCACGCATAATCCATATTGACTCAATTTGAGTTTTCTAATTTAGTAAGATATCCCATCAGTAACCCTTTAACTTTAAATCTCCATCTTTAAACGAGGTTTAGCAGTTTTTTTTTTAAATTTTATGTCATAACTATATCCATTATTAACTTGAAATTAATAGGTAAAAATTAGTAGTTCAACTTATTCGTTGATTAGCATAACGTGCAACATTTATCTTGAATGGGCTATGAACGGGGACACAACAGACAAGACAGGCCACAATTAGAGACCCGGCTATAAATAGGGACCCGGCCATAATTAGAGACCCGGCTAAAATTTTGAAATCTTGGTCTCTAGACCCGGCTATATTTGGAGACCGGCTATAATTAGAATAGGGCTATAAATAGAGGTTTTACGGTATTTAGGACTCACGCGCTGACATCATCAACCCCTCTGCATTGTTAACTCCAGTAAAAAATGGGACCTTGTTATAATTTCCACTCTCAATAATTCGTCTCGGCATATCGAGCAAGAATGCCTTTCCATCTGACTTATCCATTTCAACCGTGGGGACAAATGTTGCGATAACTGGGCGCAGATTATCCTTCATCTCTCTGTGAACTTGGACAATGTCCATGGCTTCTTTACTTTTGAGACATTTCACCATTTCTTGAGTATTTCCTACAGGGCAGTTTAGCTGTTGGGCGAATCTCTTTGCTTGTTTGGCAGGATGGGGATAAACAGCCCAGGGCATCGTCGCCAGACCACTTTGAGCGATGGCTTTGTGAAATAATCCTGAATTACATAGTTTAAAATCAGTTATATGCAATTTAAGTATGCAGGAGTAAAGTGCGGAAACAAGTTATTTCACGTCAAACATCTCTACCTTTGCTCATTGGTGAAAGAATTTGAAAATGAACCGATGCACCTCCAGCAGACTCTCCTAAGCACATAAAAATTGTAAAAACAGTTAAAATTACTATTTACAGCTAGCCATTGATATTTATTGTGTGTACCAATTAGTGTCACATCGTTTTTATTTCCTCCAAATCTTTCGATGTTGTCCTGTACCCACTGCAACGCCATACTTTGATCCTTCAATCCCATGTTTCCTCGCACCACACCATCTCCTGAATTTAAGAACCCTGCCACAAGGAAAGAGAGAAAATATACTTATTTTTTTCCAGAGAAGGATTTGTACTACAGTAAGTTATAACCAACCAAAACTTGCGAGACGATAATTTACGGTAACGAGTACAACATCTTCATCCATAAAATAGTCTCCATGGTATGAGTTGCCGCTTCTGTAAATACATAAAATTTTCATAAATGTAATTTACATACGTGCATATATTTCGTTCATACAATTCGTTTCAGATAAAAATATCTATATATGCAATAATTATACCCGAACGCAAAAATGCCCCCATGAATCCACACCAATACTGGTAATTTCGCATCTTTGCCAATCTGAACAGTATGAAATTGTTTATAATTTTTGTAATGATTTTATCGTCGTCATAATTACATAGGTACTCATATTTACATATGAAGTTCATAAATCTTTATTCTGCATACCTTTGGCGTATGTACATTGACGAAAAGACAATCCTCACTCCCTTCAATCCTTCCCATTATAAGATCCATTTGAATGCAGGATGACCCAGCCTTTGTCGCGTCCCTGATTCCATCCCATTTTTTAGTAAATCGTTCTGGTGACTATTTACAACAAATAAACCTCTTTATATCTAAATGAATTTATGACACTAAAATTATGAAAATTTGTGTTTATACCCACTTCGTATCTTAATTTCCCAACGGGTGGCTGTGCATAAGGTATAGCCAAATATTCAAAATAATTACGGCCATCTCTGCTCAGTGAAATTTTTCCTTGCAACTTTCCCGTCGAAATTTCAACAATCGGAGAATTGACAATTGGTGGAAAGTAAGTCGTCCTCACGAGATACGCTATTCCAGCTACCGCAATCGCAAGATATAGTTTGTACCCCATTGCTTATTCGAACTAATGGATGAAGTAAACTAGTAGAAATATATTATAATTTAAATTGGTCCTTCCTTATTAAGTAGCGTAACGTGAGTGAATTACACCGATTCTTCACACACTACTTGAATTGACAGGAGAGTTAAAGTCCAATGTAACAGAAATCACATGAATAGGCAGTTTTGTATAGCAATCAATGGTGTAATAATGACTATATGGTATCAGATTAAAACCTGCTGGACTATAGAGTCCACTGGAGTTTCACAATAAATATCAATGTGAAGGACGACGGGATGACAAAAAACCTCATCAGTAACAAACATGATCTCTCTTATAAGTTTTATTATCACCTGTATATCTACATGCACATGTATTAGGTATGAATATGCACTTCATTAACTAGGCTTTCATAATAATGACAGTTTAGAGTCAAATTAGTTAAGTCATACAATTTATTCCCACTTTATTTGCATTTGAAATTTTGCATATTTACTTAGTAGATACTTAGCATAGTCCGTCAGTATTTTCCCAGCTTGAAACCCAATAAAAATTATTCCGTGCCATGTTAGCAATATGACCGTGGGAACCACAGAGTTAATGATTTATTATTCGAATTGCATAACATCAAGCTAATTGAATTATGCACGAACCAACCATAGTCTAATTTAACTATAAAAAGCTACTGTTTTAAAATTTACGAAGACTTTCGAATTATTAGAATGAAAAATGAAGGAAGGATTAAGAAACATTAAATTAATGCAAAGGTCCCTATTGACAGTTGGGGCGGCCACGTGCCTTTTTTTCGCTTGGATCCATGGGAAATTTAGTTGTGCGGGCCTTTCTTCCTATGTACAATTAGATCATCAATATGTACCTTACAAACATGTATATTTTGACACTTTATAAAAAAGTTAAACCAGGTAGTTCAATTCATGCTCTCATAAATTGGATGCAGACTGCATTAATTTCATACAACATGTCTTAGAATAATATCAAGATTGATGAATATGTAAATGTGAAAAAGGTTTTGGGGCAGATTAAACTTCGTCTCGAGGTGAATAATGAATAATATTGACCTGACACATTAATTACTGTGGGACATCATAAAACTTCAAAAGTCACAGCCAAGGCGACCCTCGAGGGTTGTTTGGGTTCCAACCTCCTTTTTCCTATCAAAAATTCCTGTCTCCTCTAGAACGTTCAATTTTGCACTGCCTCCAGCCAATAAATATGATCGCATTATAACTTCGCAACTAATTTTTGACAAAATTGTCTTTGAATTTATTCATTTATTTTTTAATATATTAACTTAGATTAGGAGCTTCCTTAAAACTAACTTTCCTCCTGGAGCAGGAATTAGGTAGCTGCTCAGTCCAAATTCTCAAAATTGATCCATCCCTCTCATCGCATCGATGATAATGCCGCGCCCAGACTGGAAAATCATTTTTCATATTTTTGAAAACTATTTTTCACTGGTCATTTCGTTTCGCAAAATAAAATTCAATTGTAACTTACGTGCTAAGAATATCTGCACTGGAACTGTCGCCAGACGTTGCCCCCGTCGTTCCTTCCCCATCAACGCCACCACCGGCTCCCTGCTTGTCGGCATGCTTCAAGGATTTCTCTGCCCACTTGGCCGCATTTTTGAGCATTGGGAGGAGTGGAATTTCCAAAAGCCAACACACTATGAGTAACCCACCCACGATCCATGCGATTTTTATGATTCTTTGCTTCTTAGCTTCATAAGCTTCTTCCTCTGGGGTTAGTCCATCCGGCGATACGGCGACAGCAGTGCCTCCAGCCCCCCCAAGCTCCACGTCCGTCGAGGCAGGCGATCTCATGGATTGGGGTCGTTTCTTAGGAGGCTTCATAATTAAACGGAGTATCGAACCGACCAAAAGCTGAGCCATAACTGAGGACACAAAAAGGTTAACTCTTTTAATATTGGTTGGTGGTTATTTAGTGATCTTGAATATTGTTGATCTTGTGAACGCTTGCACCTGACTGACCACACCTTCCGGCACCTTCGCGAATTTTGTGTGTTGCGAGTGGTGTGGCGAGTGGAGTTTTGAGAGAAATATTTTTTTTTGCGAATTTGCAAATAAATTGTTGATCGAAATGAGATTGATTGTGCCCTTAAGAATTTAAAGTGAGACGTACATATACACTTTAACATTGTTGTCTGTTTTATTTTATCTCAGACGGGGGATAATTGCCGGTTACATGATGTCCACGTGTATGTAGGTAAAGGATGAAGTTGTTGACCACGTGATTTATAAAAGCTGCGATAAAGTAAAAATGTGAAACATGTCTGCATAAAAAAAACTTTTTTATTATTATATGTATGTACAATTTTGAGGAAAGCCCTGTAGCGATTCTCTTTACTTTAGTGTCTTCTAAATTAACAAGGAATTTATTAGATTAAACTATAAGTAGCACTGTTTTGCACCTTACACGATTATGAGTATGGAATACATGAACTTGATTTCAAACTTCAGATATTATACGATACGTCAAAATTTAGCATACCCATCATATTAAGGAATCATGTAGGTATGTACATACATACGTATTTATGTAAATGTGCGTATTTCGCAAAAATTTTAAGTGGGCATATGTACATGCTTTAATTTGACACTACGCAGTATTTAAAATTAGACGAAGATGGCAAGATATTATATATAAATATAACCAAGAATAACTGATTTACAAGTAAAATTAAAACTAATTGATCAATTCCAAAAACGAAAGCTGTGCAATTTTCGCCCTACACATACACACATTTATTTTATCCATGGATACAGAAATATTGCATTGTATCAAAATTAAATAATGGAATACAGCTAAATATGAATTGGAATATATATATATTCCAAATCATATTATATATAATGGTACGTTTATGATTCACTCATTACCAACTTGTGGCAATGTTTAAGTTTTCTAATCAGCGCAAGTTACCAAGGAATGAAGTATACACGCAGCTTGTGGAACATAAATAAATCACGACAATGAAAATCATCTCAACGTCTAAATTAATATATAATTTGCTAAATATTTAACTTAATTAACATGACATTTTGCGGAATACCCGATTCATTCTTTTAGTAACTTCTGATGCATTTTTTAGAATGTTTGACATAATCAAATAAATTGAAGCGTCAATGGAATATGTTCCTTTTGAAGGTTTCCTATTTTTCTTGGCACAAGTAATTGTTCTTTAGTTTGAATTAAAAAATGTTAATTTATGCTAGTAAATTTGGACAAATATAAGTATATACCATATGAATACGTAAACTTATTTAAGAAGCGGACAAGCACAATTCAACAAGACGCAATTCACAAAAATCTCAGAAACTCGCATCCAAACTTGTCTCTCCAGCATTCGGAATAGTAAATTTTTTAAATAATTGCATTTGAACTCATATCAGCATTTGACTTGGCGAAATGCTTTACCTTTTTAAGTAGTAAAAAGGCTCCCAGAACGACAACATTTATTACATTTTTTAGTCCTTGCCGACTGGGATTACTCTTCAAGATTTTAAGATCTAATCAAAATTAAGGTTGTTTACTCGCATATTATGTGAAATATGTTCATATTGCGGTGAACCTTATTGCGTTATCCGCGAATGCATAAACAGACTGCTTTCAAAGCATTGAACATAAAACCCGACCTATAACAGCTTTCTTTCAAGGTAATTATTTAACATGGAAAATGATTGATTATACAGCATTGTGCACAAGTAGAAAAGCCAAGAGCTCCAAATTTATCCAAGTACTTCCATAATTGTGTCATTAAGAGTCTAAGATCTTCTGCCGATGATCGACTATATTATAACAACCAATCATTGCATTGCTATTACCAAATTAATATTGTATTTTTCCAGTATATATATGCATATCCAGTATGTGTGTACATATATAGGTAGCTATCAAGGATTATACGGTATTTAAATGTCCACTCCTCGTCTGAGATTTTTGCAAATATGAGAAATGTTAAATGAACAAATACATGACAAATACAAACATAAAGATGCGACTAAATTATTACAGGCAAATGACATATAGTAACATTAGTTTGAAACTATAAACTCCGCAGTTTCAAACCTGTAAATTATTTGTAAGTTTTACTTCAGCGTTTTCGCTCAGTATTGATGCATTATATGAACAATTATATCGGTTCATCATACATCGTTTAATTCTCACGACTAATAGCATACATGAAGAGCTCGCCAGAATGATGAGCAGAATGACGAGACTTATCTCGTTAAAATTATATTCTTCCTCGGAATATGCACTGTTCAAAAATGTACTTTCATTTTTGTCGGTTTCGACAAACGATGAAATTATATTTTCATACTCTTGATTTAGTAACTCACAATTTCCTCCAAGGCATAGATTTGCCCAATCCAAGTAAGGAGCAAGATTAGTTAAAACTGTGATATTAATCCTGCCAGTTCTTATGTATTCGTAGGAGACGAGGCCTCCAACGAAGTCTCCTCCATTTAATTCATCCGTCGTGATGAGCGGACTTCCAGAATGGCCTTTGGATATTGTGTTATTAGGATCAAAGGAACACAATTGCCCGCAGTATTGTTTTTGTCCATGCAATTTCTTGCAATATCTTGGAGAAACCAGATCCACTGGTAGCTGATGTACTGTAGATTCGTTTAGTCCTGAATAGAAGTAGACTTTTGGATCTAATGATAAAAAATTCGCATAAATAAATCCAATCATAGATAGGTTATTGCTTTGTTTATAGTATTACGTAGTTTTGAAAAAATTAAGTAGGGTAAAATTGGTACTGGATTTTTTACGAAAGGTTTCCATGAATCCCGTAATATGAGAATTGCAACATCGTGGCTCTTCAATTTACTAATTACAAAATATCGAAAAATTACAAATAATTCTGAACAACTGTAATTATTTAGGGTGTCTATTTACATAAATGCTTACTAATTAAACTTTGGAAAGATGATTGTGTCATAGTTGTCGGTTTCCCATGTTTTCTGTTCATTCGTGTTAACATCTCTTCCATTGAAGACCAAATTTGGGCGTGGTTTAATCCTGCTTCCATTATCGTGAAAGAAACAGTGAGCAGTGATAAGGACACCAAATATTGGTTTCGTCGCAATGACAACACCGTGGCAGGTTGATTTTAGTCGAACAATGTTGTTGAACTCGACATGCTCTCCCCAGCCAATTTCCTTGTTTGGATAACCTAAATGATAAGGCACGATAAAAGATTATTTACTTCTAAGACTGATTGGGCGATCGACTTTATTTGTCAATGACGCCAGTACAAGAATGCAAAAACGTCATAATTTTGGGAAATTTGAAATATGTATGCACCTCTGCATTTACACATAAATAGTAATACCAATAATATCAATGTGAACTTACCATACGCCGTATTTCCACAAAACAATGGAAATAAAATGCAAATAAAGGCCAATTTTATCATTTTATTGCTTTTCACAAATTACAAGATGTAATCCTAATGTTTCACCTGTGGGGACCATAAAAATAAAAATAATGATGTATTGATTATAAAACCACTAATACGTCCATATAATATGGAATAGTGTGCATTTATAATAAAGAAATATCTGTATGTATGATACCGATTCTTCCAAGTTTTCCATTCGCCAGTGCGAGAACTACGAAGTTGAAGATGAACGAGTGTGGTCTCATGAAGCTGGCATTTTCGCCTTAATGATATTCTGGTTTGACCGAGGCGCAGAAACGGAAATGGAGAACTGAGGGGGAAAATTGAAAGTAGCAATAATATTAACTGCACTACATATAGGTAATCAAGAAAAGGTGAGGATACTTGCTGGCACCTTATTATCTGTTGGTTCTGCTTATCATCTGATGATAACCCACTACATTTGGCCGTTTTTTGTATGCATCCATTTGTGGCGTTCAATGGAACAAAAATTATTATTTGTATCTCCATGTAATCAATGGTACAATGGGAAACCATGTAGGAGTAAACGTTACCGTCCTTTTTGTCCAAGGATTGACATGTATTTATATGTACATGCATAGATATAAATATACAAATGCGAGTACGTGCATACGCAATTGTATCACTTTTATCTAAATTGTGACGATATCCGCTGAAAACGCTCTGCATATGCATATGTATGGAATTGTGTCACCTTTCTGCAATTGCGTGTATGTAATGAGAAACACATTTCCTAGAAAGTATCCAAGTATTCGTAAAAGTCACACTATGTGCAAAATCATGTAGGTATGTATTGCGTAGCGATGGGATACGTGTTGCAAATTACATACTTACATAGATATTCTTTACCAAATTTATGTAAATGGAAAACAAGCATTTTAATATCAAATTAGGTTTTTCAAAATTTCCTCTTAATGCATTTTTTTAATTAAAAAAATTAATAAAGAGCATTCATCAAACTTGATCAAAGGATTAAATCATTCTACGTTAGGGCAAGTTTAGTTGTTCACCTTGGTTATTCAAGTTCTGTCACGATTTTGCAAAACAGCTTTTCAGTAGTTACATTTTTTTAACTTAGTTTTGCAACTGGTATGCTAACATCGTGTTGCAAAAATATATATATTTAATCATGTTCCAACTCATTCCACTTAGCGTACTAGGCGCGTTCTTGTTGCCAAACATCCAGGCTTATCCTCAACAACTAAAAACAGCGGTTACCACAGAAAACCTCTATTTTGTTCTCTCCGCTACGTAAGTGTTTAAAAGTACGCGATTATAAATAAATTTCACCATATGGAGTTCTTATTTCTATCCTTCATTACCTGCATACATATAGCAATCTCCCTTTCAAAGACGTCAATAAAGGTGTGGCTGACCCATTTGCGAAAGTGTATTACGGAATTATTCCTCAAAATCTGAAGAAAAATAAGTTCGAAGGTTTTGACAGAATAGGAACATCAGAAAAACTTAGCAGTGATGCAAATCCGAAATGGAACACGGTTTTCAAACTGCCATATGAGAAGGGTTCTCAAAAAGTAACACCAAATTAGGGATTATTTTTATAAAGAATTTAATAAATTGATAAAAGCTCACTACTTTTCCCCATTTTCTAAGAAACTCTGGATCGAAATTCGTGACCACGACCCCATCAACCCAGACGACTTGATTGGGGACGCTTTCATTACACCCGAGGAGTACCTTTCTCACGGTGGGAAGATTACTGTGCCAATCTGGGATGCAAAAAATGGGACTAATGGAGGATCTGTGAAAATGGAAAAGACTGAACCATTTTCTTTCGTCCTAGAAATCAAGTACATTTAACATGTTTTGTGCATATTTGTTTTGCAGTTTTGTGGAACACATTTGTAATTATGACGTTTCCAAATTTTAGGAATGTACCACACCTTGACGAGTTTGACAGTTTTAGCGACCCGTATGTGAAGTGTTACTTTCTTTCAGATGGAGAAGAAGGAAAGGGAGTTAAATTTTATGAGACTCCTCCTCTCCAAAATGTGGAACATGGGGGATGGGAAATTCCAATCCGATTTGATAATTACATGAAAGGAACTCGTCAGGTCAGAATTTTTGCAAGTTTCCCACTAATTTCGTACCGTCATACATAATTGTTAATTTTTAATCGTCTTTTTTGGTCTACAGTCTCTCCGATTCAAAGTCAAAGATTCGGACGCCATAACTAGCGACGATGATATTGGTGAAGCAGTTATGGAAATTGACCAATTTGTGGAATCCAGAGCACCTCATACCCTCTCGCTTTCCAACTCAAACAATGCCAGTCTAATTGTTCGGTATTGGGATGACAAGTAATTTAGTAACATGCCACACGTACTGTAGTCATATTATCAATGAATAAAAGTTGTCGTTCTAAAACTGTGGGAGAAAATAAACCAAAAATTGTTCCGAATTTAAAAGCACTGACGATCCACACATTCGTACGTTCTTATGACGAAATACCGTAAGTAATCAGACTACACGTTACTTTATTAGTACCTCATGATTAATCAATTTGAATCGTTGCTTGCAAGTTAGAGAAATACCGTGTACTTATTTATGTGCATACACAGAAATTATTTGCAATACACAAATATTTGGATAATCGTACAGTCACTCATCCATCCTTGATAAGTTGTTTTATTACTCGTCATCGTAGTACTCCCCGTCCGAGTACTCCTCCGCGTCATGCTCGCACCTCATACTGCTCTGGCTGTAAACTTCACCATTTCTGCAAGGTTTTGGCATTGGTACACCATTCACACATTCCAACCATCCTTTGTGATCTGAGGGATCGACAAATTTGACTCCATCTTGGGGACAAGTATCTTAAAAAAGAAAATTTTCATGTTAACGTACATCCAGAGCAAATAAATATTTATCGTGTATTTACATCTACGGATACACGCAGTAAGTTTTTGTACCTTTGCAGAATGCGTCACCCGAAAACATGCAGACGCCTTAGTTCCAAAAATATATAATTATATTTTTATAATATTGACTCCTTACATATGTGACATTTTTACGTTTAAAGTGGTCAAAGAACTTTCCCGAAGGGCAATATCTGGTCGCAGTGATGGCACCTTGTCTGAGTAAGAAGTTGTAAATTTGTAAAGAAAAAATGCCATTTGTATTTTGTTGATGAAAACAAATCACAGCCCTCAACTCACTTGCGACATTCGATATATTTGGAACATTCGTTTTTAACCCCGTAACTTCCACGAGTCGCGCACTTGACGGCGGACTGGTGCAGGGCGGCTAACGGGTTGGCTTGACCTCTTAAACCGCGCAGTTCTTCTTCTTCTTCTTCCGGTTCTTGACCCTCTGATTCTTTCGGTGTTTCTGCATCCGATTTTTCTGCTTCCGGTTGTTCAGATTCCGCTTTTTCAGCTTCCGGCTCTCCTTCTTTCAGTTCTTCGGCTTCTGGTTTTTCAAGTTTCTCGTCACCTCCGTTGCCTGTTGTCGGCTCAGTAGGTTGCTCCTCCTCCACGTCATCCTCGGGAGGAGGTAGCCGACTCGTGGTCACTTGCTGAGTGACGAGAAGCAAAAGGACCCCGATTTTAAATGTAAATGACGACTTCATAACTCTCTATGTATTGAGTACTTAGGGATTGAGGTTTTTATAACTGATACAATTTCGCAGTCGTGGTTTGTAATAATTCGATGTAATAACCTCAATTCATTTTTGTAAATATTTATATACCGGTCATTGTATGTAATTAGCATTGTGTTTGTGCAGCTAAAAGTAGTTAATGCCAAGATTCAGTAAAGCTTATGAAGTAATGAATGAGATAATTTTATTGCATTATCATGAAATTTGCATGTAGAGAATTCTGTCACTCGAAACTACGAAAAATTGCATTTTGTATGTATGTATATATGTAAATCCTGTCGTATTCAGGCCCAAGTCAATTTTTCTGAACCATAACACTCAAATTGTGTACTAAAAAATGTAGAGCGTTATTTAATTGTAACACTGGCTTTGAATTCAATATTTCAATATAGACAGTTTCATTACGAATTGTGGTAAAATATAATTTGTATATTCTATCAAGATCTGCAAGATTCCTGAATTCATTTTTTGCTTGTCTTCTCCAATTCAGTCATGACCCTCAGGACGAGTTCTTCTTTAAAGGGTTTTGCAACTAATTGCACTCCAATTGACATTCCAGCAGATTCTGTTACACTCTTTTAGCAATAAAAAAATATTATTTACAAATTATTCTCCAAAGTTTCAACCATTGTTGCATAAGTATTATTTACAACCTCCTTTGCCATCTTGAGCATTGCGTCCCCTTCATCATCATATGCACAAATATTTTTTCCAGACTCTACGCCAAATGGAAGAACTCCAGCCGGAAAATCGACGATATTCCAAATCATAGTGTAAACAACAGCAACTACGAAAATGGTTATTATAGCAATTCTTAAGAATGATGCTAAATACTACAAAATTTAATTTGCAAAACTTACACAGTAATTCTGCAGCTTCAGCCAGTTTACACGCCGGAAATGGGAAGACCGGGCATAAAATGAGATCCAACTCCTGCTCCTCCATTTTATCCAAAATATAATTTCTCACCAATTTTTTCTGATACATCTTTTCCCATAAATCGTCAGAACTTCTAGCATCTAACATTGTTCTGGCCAACATTGCGCCACGCTTTGAACTACCACCAAATATTGGGAACATATTTGCCACCAATTTTCGTTTCCATTCCGGAGCATATGCGTTGGCGACGAGTCCCTGCAAACAAATTCTTTAAAATCAGGATAAAATTATTCATCTTCAATTTTACCTTTGTCGCTAGAGCAATTTGCTCTAAATGGAAGAGTTCTCTAAAAATCTTTCCGCCATCTGCGTGCAGAAGGGCGTTAATTATTCCAATGTAGTGAAAATCGTCAGGCATTTGAAACTCGACGACACTATGGCCCAACGATTCCAGTGCTGCTTTGGCATCCAGGATAGTTTTTCCAGTGTCACCAATTGTTGGAAAAAATGGGAGCGAGGTATAGTAACCGATTCGCAACTTGTTATCAGATAAGTATAGCTATGGATATATATAGAAATTATTTAACCAATTTTTGTGCAATGTAAATGTGGGATGACTGATACCTCATCATTCCAAGGAATTGGCACAGCTCTTGGGTCCTCCTTATTTTGAAGGGAATCCTTCAACAGCTCTTTATACACGAGGGAAACAAAACTAGCAGAATTTCCAATGACTCCAGGAACACCCACGGCTTAAAAAAAGCATATTTAAGCATAAGTCACCGATTTCAGAGCGTCATTCAGTTCCGATTTCTATACTAAATATTCTACCTCCAACAAGTTTATCCATGATGCATGCATTCACCCCTCGAACACTCAGCCTATCAACGGTTCCCCGCAAGGTCACTGCCCCGTTAAAATGGGCCGGAATTCGTAGTGATCCTTTCAAGAAAGAATTTAGAGATTAAGGAGAATTAAATATCCGGAGAATAATATACCTCCAATGTCGGATCCCATGGAAAATACGGCTCCACTTCCACCCATAATTGCTCCCGATCCTCCCGAGGAGCCACCAGGCGAGAGAAATTTATTCTTAGGATTCGTGGTTATCCCATAAATTGGGTTGTCACATGCGTACGATAAAAGTGATTGAGGTACATTTGTCTTTGCGAACGGCACGGCTCCCAAGGATCTCAAAACTAGAGAAGTTAATAAATTTAGCCATGCAATTATTTTTAGACGACAATAAACTAATTTGCATACGTACTTTTCACCAGTACCGCATGCTTCTTGGCTGGTTGATACAATTTCTTTGCAAACCCCAGCGTGCTATCCATTCCTTCGACATCGTAATCTTCCTTAAGAGCGATTGGCAATCCGTGGAGGGGACCTTTCACTGCATTCGGCATATCTAATTCCTCTGCCCATTGCTGTATATGCCACATTGTATTTAGAACGTGATATCATGATCACCTTGTTGCCTGCATTTTCTACCTCACAAATATTACCTTGGCCTGTGGAATGAACTCGGTGATACAATTACAATTGTCCGTGACCTGTAACGCCTTTGCCATGTATGCCTTCAAAACCACCGTCGCCTTCAAGGAACCTCCTCGCAACTTGGCCAACAAAGTTGCATCATCCAATTGCAGGATGGCTTGGGATGCAGCATCATTGTCCAAATTGTACTCTTCCCTCAATTTCTTAAACGATTCGACTCGTTCTGCCTGCCTCTTGAAGACTAATTTGTCCAGCTCTTGACGGGACTAAAAAAATCAGGAATTAAATATATATACTTGCACTTAAGTATATATGCATAAATATTGTGCGAACTAAATAAAGATTAAAGACTTTTCCTTTTTTGCATATATACCTTGACTTCCATAATAATCTTGTATTATTGTATTTGTAATATATCAAAAAGTATCGTAAAGCTCCAAACGAAGTCCAAATTACTACTGAAACTTGGATTTAATAAACCTTACGCATAAGGAAAGTGGAACCTAATTGAATTCAATCCCTAACGATAGAATAGAATCATTACTTTTACATATGCATATGTTTAAGTAATAATTTTCCTGCATGCACTGCAATACATTATCCCTGTTCATGAAAATGATATCTATGTACATATAAATCTACTTCATTCCTACAAAAAAATATCGCGTGCATCCACCTCCTTTATTAGGTGTGTCTTGAATTGAATTATGTAAGTTTAACATGGTCATGATATTTTAATTGTTCTCCAGTTAAAATAGTAGAAATACCACCAAATTTTGTAGTAGGTTTGGATTGGATAACATGAATATCGTGTCGGTAGTAATGTCTAAGTCAGTGTTTCGTTTTAATCGATTTCGTTTTAATCGTATTAATGGTGTCATGGTTTGTAAATCAATTTGTAATGAATTGATATCTATGTATTGACACTTGAATGTTTAAAAGAATACTTTACTTGACTTATTTTGGAGGTCCAAACTCTTTTTGGACTGGCCAAAATTGTCCAAAATTGTCCAAAATAATTTTGGACATCCAAAATTATTCAAATTAAAAATGGAGAAATTTACTACAACTTCTTTATTGATTACTTTTTTTGAAATATATTTACACATATGTAATCTCTTTTAAATTTGGGAAATATTTATAGTTGGTAATACCAATAAATTTGAAAATACTTTTATCTTGTAAATATTCTTATGGGAAATCAGAAATTGTCTTAACCGTACCGTATAAAATATAAAAATGCTCGAAAAGAAGAGGAGATTGCATATTTATCTGTAAATAAATTATCGAAAATGTAAGACCTTGTCTCATTTTCCGATTTTGAATACTTTTGGACACTTAGCATGTCCAAAATATGGTGTCTAAAAGTGTTTAGAACCATTTTTTGACGGCTATTTTGGACGGCGATTAAAACCACAGCGAAACACTGGTCTAAGTAAATGTGAACCAAAGGTGTGTCTGCGGTAAAGTTATGTAGTTACATAATGATGAATTACATAGCTTCACCTTGGTATTAGTTTTTATATGGAAATGTAGTTGAAGCTGACTGGACGGATTAAATAGCTAGGATTTTTGCTATAATCCTTATGATGTATGTATGTAACAGCTAAATATGGAGGTACATATACGCGGTATATACAGATACTCTTAATATATTTCCTCATGCAAGTTATTATGTAATTTAGCATAGCGACATTATCGTAGATTCAATTTGATTATGTTTGTGATCACTGCTAGAACTTTAGTAAAAAAAATGCAAAATATTTACTTGCCTTCTTATTGTTAGCAAGTATTTGTGCATTATGCACTGCAAACAATGATTAACGAATTTAAGTTAACCTACAATTAGTAAAATCTCCGAAGTAACGAGTTTATAATACTAAATTGGAACTAAATCTGAATGATCTATAACAACTTGATTATTTATTGATATTTCCATGCCTTATGTATATATCTTCAAATATCCATTATGCCCCAGGATTCCATTTTGCCTGACTTTGGTAACAATATTATGTATCAATTTATGTATATAATTATTATTATGTTGTTGAATATCAAATGGACAATATACTCAATTAACTTTTAATTTGCAGGCTGACACGTTGACACGTACTTAGCCTAGTCATGCATGAAGGCCAAATCAATGGAATTATTCAGTTACATAAACGACAAAAACTAGCAATAACTGATAAACACCAACCGAACATGGAAACTACGTACTTATTTGTTTATAATGCATACATAAATATGTATGTATTCCATTTGGCCATTGATAGGATTTTTCTAAATCAATGCATTTATCATCGCTTGAATAAATTAATCATGTAAAACAATATAGCCAAGTGGTGAAACAACTTGCGATGGAGTGGAAAACAAGCAATGAAATCCGATTGTATGTCCATAATGGCAATTTAACAAGTGCAATGGCTACATGAATAAAAAACATTAGTTCATCTCATCTCAACTTTCCAATCAGAATTTTAACTTTTGTCTTTATTTTTAATCGTGTTATCAAAATGTTCCAAACATATCGTATATACATGGAGGACGGACAGACAACTCGAAAGTCCATAAAGAGTTATTATTCTTCGGAGAATAGATAATAACTGCATTTATTTTGGGATAAGTGATTTCCTTTCAGCCGTTGTTGGTTGTATATCTTTTTCATCAATAATATCAAATATACAGATAACTGTATTTGTATCTCTTCCAATTGCATTTATCGCTGTTTTTTAAAATAATTATCAATTTCAGTCACTTAGTTATAAAAATGTTACCCAAGGTTTTACAGCCAAGCTCCTTCGTTGCCTCTTCCTATTGACTACTGGGTTGAGTCAAATTGTTACATTCAAATCACGAAAAAATCATCGAATGATACTTCATTTATCTTATTCTACAACCCAGGTTATCATGCAATATCTTCTTGATACCCATTAAGTGCTTAAATTGCACTTTGCCGTCCATGGTCTTCGATATACACATTTTTGTTCCCTGATGCATGCACAAATTCCCAATCAATCCAAGATTAAATGATGCTATCTCCAATGCAAAAATAACCCGTATCATCGATTACATATTTATACTGTACGAATGTACTCATTAACTTACTTTGTATGCATTCTATATTATCCGCAACGTCGGTCTGGTCTGCAATAAATTGTATATTATGTCATTTCAATTCCAATTACTCCAATTCTTTGGAGTGTATTATATTTAAGTATATAAAACATAACATTGCCGATTCTTGATTATGGTCATGTAAACCATTTGAGTGAGAAATTACAACTATTATAATGGATACTTGGTTTAGAAAAGGTGCATGCACTATCCTAATTTTATCCGCTGTCGGATTCATCCATATCATCTACACCGGTGATGAGAATTTTATCGAGGACAATTTTAATTTTTCCAGAGTTTCGTCGCATTTATCTGAATCTGATCAACCGACGCTTAGGTTGGTTGTTTAATCATTACTTATTAATAAAGCATGTAATATTAATTTTATCAGTATTTTCTTCCTCGTAAATAGTCTGCCACCAGCCACAATCACGAAGACAAAATGGATTGTCGTCACGTCAATTTCATATCCAACTGAACAAATTGAAAAGCTCGCTTCCATTCCAGGATGGCAACTTCTGGTTGTTGCCGACAAGAAAACGCCGTCCAACTGGTCCCATCCTAATGCTATTTTTCTCTCCATATTCCTTCAATCCACGCTAGGATACAGCACGGTCAATCTCCTTCCATGGAATTCATACACTCGGAAAGTCATTGGATACTTGTACGCAATTCAGCACGGGGCGCAAGTTATCTACGACACAGATGACGACAATGCTCCCGACGATGTTGCCCAGTTTGCATTAAACTTTCCCTTTAAAACGAAAAATAATACGATCCGTGGCTTAATAATGACCCCAGACAAAGATTCTTCATCATTAGTTAAGAACCCGTATGCTCATTTTGGTCAAGGCACCATTTGGCCGAGAGGATACCCATTGGAAGAAATTGGACGACCTTACAACAACACGTACCGCTTATGCCCCACGCTCCCCACGCCACTCATACAGCAAGGACTTGTTAATGGGGATCCAGATGTCGACGCAATATTCAGATTGACCCGAAAAAAAATGTACCAACCGTTAAACGTTTTCTTTGACGAGGCCGCACCCCCAGTAATTTATCCAGCAAAGTTAATGGCTCCATTCAACTCGCAAAATACCGTTTTCTTGTATGATGCCTTTTGGGCCTTGTTCCTTCCAACCACGGTCGCATTTCGTGTCACCGATATTTGGAGGGGGTATTGGGCACAGCCACTTCTCTGGAAGGTTGGAGGATCGTTGGGATTCTACTCGGCGCACACTCTCCAAATACGAAATGCTCACAATTACCTTAAAGATTTCGTCGAGGAGGATCAACTGTATAAAGAATCGGGAAATTTAGTACAACTTTTGACCGAGTGGAAGTGTCTTCATGACAACCTGTATGGTTGCATGATCCAATTAAGTCTACTCATGGCGGATAATGGGTTCTGGTCACGGGATGAGGTCAACCTGGTCTCTGCGTGGATTGAAGATTTAAAATTTATCGGGTATCAGGAACCTGGAATTCTTGAAGAATATAAAGTATCACCGTGTTTCGATTATCAAAATACGGAAACAGTAGCAATATTCGCAGGTTTGGAGGAAAAACAAGGACGAACGGAAAATCAAGGACGAACGGAGAATAAAAAAGCAAATCCGAGATATCATCTGAGGAATTTTTGCAACTTTAGTACACTCTCAGATTCAAGCAGTCAAAGTGGTACGAATAGCAATAGTAAACTCGTAGTATTCCCCACCACTCTTCTTGTCGTCACATTTAACCACCCGATTTACAGTAATATCTGGCTCCTGGATATCCTGTACAGACCCCATTTTCCAAACATTATGTACTGCGGAGAAGTACCAGATCCCAACATAATACAGAATCTCACGTCTTCGGAAGATTTCATAAATGCTAACGTCACGAAATTCACTTTAATTCATGCTTCAGTTCTGGAGGGGAGATTTGCTTATGAATGCGCTATCAAAGCAATTGAAATGAGTTATTATCAAGTAGAAGACTATATTATATTGAGTGACGATGTGTTGCTAAATTTTTGGAAAACTTCAAAATTTGACAAGGAAGAAATGTGGACTTTCAACTATTTTACTCACCTGAATACCAACCTGCCTACAAATGCCACTCCCACCCTGCAAAAGTGGGGATGGTGGAGAGGAAAATTTGGGAAGAATGCCACAATCAAAGCTTTAGAGCGCATTTATTCCTCAGACAATGAAGAGGTTATCAAGTTTCGGAAAGACAGAGAAAATTTTGGATACGATTTTACGCACGCAGTGAAAGGAATGTCGGACATTTTTAGATTCCCGAGTTCAAAACAGGAAGTTTTTTATCAAGTTGCAACAATAATGAGACAATCTGACGTCTTTTTAGAGATTGCAGTTCCATTGTTAGTTAGTGGGTTGTCATCATCGGAAAAGATTGTTAATTTAACTGGAGTGTATGTGCAGGATAGAAGAGGTGACATTTTAAGATATTTCGATGAGAATCAAAGTATTGTTCACCCAGTTAAGCTTGGGCAAGTTATAAAAAATCAGAAACTGATAAGATCGTATTGTGACAAATATGTTACGAAAGTTCTAAATATGAGTACTTGACAATGGAGATAGTATATGTACATGTTACGTATGTAAATATGTATACATAATGGATCTTGATTAGTGGTGCCACCTGAAAATTTTCTGTCCTAAATAGGTACGTACTTAAATAGTTTAAGTTTTGGTTCTAAGGACAAGTAAATTGTACGTACATATTTATATTTGTATGTATTTGTACGAGAAGGGTGACGAGGCGGAGTGGCAGAAATGCCGTCCTGCTTACCGTCCACCTGAGTGGGCTGAATGGAGGTGCTGGGTTCAAGTCCTAGTGCCTGCAGTGGGTTTTTCTCGTTTTTCCCCACTGCCAAGCTCAGGTACTCTTCTCCCTCCCTGGGTAATGGCCCATTCGTGGGGTCCAGTGGTTGTAATAAAGGTTTTTTTTTTTTTGTAAATATATGTATAGCACATCTCAAACTCGTATAACCTTAAGAAATTCACTAATCGTGGTTCACTATGAAATAAAAAGTAACCGACTGATGAATGAAAAGTATTTATGCAACGCCATTTTTTCATATGCAGTAATATTTAATACAATTATTAAATTAATAAAACTCAAATGAAGAATTGTTCTGTTTAGGTTTCTCAAAATCAAATACTGCAAATGCATAAAAGTGCAGTTCATACCACCGAATTCAGAGTTTGTCTATTTTTCAGAAAGAATGCCAAGTTTTTGCGTTGTCACCGATATGTATACAACATATGCTTATTAAAAGTATCTATCACGTTGAATTTTTGAACTCGCAATATATTATGACGAAACGTTCATGCAGTTGAAGAAATAGGTTGCATATCTAAATCACACAATATCTTGCAAAAATATATATATGTACATATGTACATACTAGGCCCAGGCTAAATGCTAGTAGCTAAGTATATTACTCCTCCTGGAGTTTATGATTCACCAATTGCAGAATATTTATTTTAAATAGAGGAAAATTCAATTCTATTAAATATTAGTGGAATACTTAACATAAGCAGAATTAGTTCCATGTACGATGTACCTATCGTGCAGAATACGATATACAAGAGCAATTTTCTAATACAAGAAACAACTTCTAATTACTCTGTTCTGTTCTGTTCAATCTTTAACGTCTGCGGTATATGATATGTGAGCCACATCGTTTCCAATACCAAGACAGGGATAAATACTGACATCAACAACTACAAGGAAAGGTATAGTTAGGGCTGGCATGTCTGGTTTACTAGGATAGGTACTGTAGAGGAAAGGGGGTAATTATTGAAATTGAAAATTGGGGTGGACGGTGAAACAGGATAGGATGTAAATAAGGAGATATTCAAACTATCTTAGGATTTGGCCAGACAATCCTATGCAGATTATCTGCCGGCACCGAACAGTAATTTGTATTTCCATACCAGTTCGTTCCACATTTTTGCTGCATAATACAACTCAAGAGGAATCGAACTCTCGGCTTTTTGAGTCATGACACTGATGGTCAAGCCTCTAAGCCAAGACGGCAGGCCGAATACTCACATGAGCAAGGTCCGGAAAAATTCACCAGTCATTCAATAAATAGAACCATCTGCATAATTATACAAATTGGCCTCTTCAGGTTTGTCTGAACAACTGCTGATCTTAACTTAAGCAATTATTACACTAGATGCTACTTTAATTTTTCGTTGTGTTCAAAGTTTTCTACGACCATTCAAAGTCCAGGCAGATTAATACTGTTTGCAGGTTTTGTGTACTTGACCATGAACTTGTATTAGATTTCGTTGTTACCTACTCCATGAGTAAGTATTAAAGGTCCAAAGTTCGAGATGTTTTGATTATTTGACTTTTGGTCACTGTTGTGTGACAAGTCCAGTATTATTACAAACAAATTTCTTGGAAACCTTCCTATATAAACCTGCGAGATTTTCGCTTCATCTGTATTATTCACTTAAAAAATTCTTACAATTAGTTGTTCCCACCCTCACAGCAGCAGAATTAATAATGGCCAAATTTTTCACCTTTTTTGCCATTTTCGCCTTTTACATTTTTGAAACAACAATAGCTCAAAGTCAAGCGTATCCTAATTACATCCAACAAGACATCAAATGGACTCGTGCCATTAATGCAAAACTTTGCTCGCCTAATGGACATCATGAAGCCATTGCCCAGCAATTTTACGCTTGCTACAACGAGGGCATCGTTCCCGTAAGCACAATTTCGGAGAATTTAATACTTTTTTTAACATTTGCTTAACAAATATTTTTCAACGTCCAGGGTGCAAATCAATATACCGCATGTCAAAACTCTATTTACGGAGTGCAATTGAACAATGTGAGAAATATTGGTGTTGTTTGTGCCGCTGGAAACGATAAATTACGAAAGGTACGCAAACTGACCATTTTTTTAACCATGCAATTTCTTGAGTTTACTTAATCTTGGGTGTTAAATGACCTATTTATATTTAACCGATCGATTTTAGTACGCTGCGTGCATCGTTACCAGACTCCACACTCAGAGCATCCGTGCTTCCGATTCGATCCACAAGTTGAACGTTAGTGAATTACGCATTTTATTTTAAATATTCAAATTTATGTGAGCAACTTTTCTTTCAGGTGTGCCAAGGAGGAGTTTTGGGTGTATTGCCACCATCATAATCAAAATTAGAAATGCTTAACAATTTGTGAAGGAGCAGTCTTGTTTAGAGATAAATGGGATGGGAATAAAAAGAAGTATTTATGAATGACTCTTCTTGTACTTGCTTACAGTTTAATTGTTAATACCAACTAAAGATAAGCTATCACATAATACAAGAACATGCAGGACTTATCAAAATTGTGTGCGGCATGACTAGCAAGACCTTCACTTTGTATTGCAAGCTTTTGCCATGTCACAATTTCATCATTTCTCATTCGACTTCAGGGTTATTGTGATACATTCTCAGGCGTGGCTTTGTAACCAGGTCAGACCGGCGATTTTTAGAAATTGTATTAAGCTCAAATTTGGCACAGAGACCTATAATGGCTTCCAATGAAAAATATGAAGTGAACAAAATTCAACCAGACGGGCCCTAGCCTCAGACTCACCGATTTGTTGTTGTATGTAAATAGTCAGCTGAAATTTTTCATGGGGACTAAAAATGACTCATGAGTAGCAAGCAATTACATACGAGGTTGGAATTTATGGGAACCATAGCGATATGCGCCATCAATCCTATGTATATCACAAGTAATGCTTAGAAAATATTGATTTCGAAAATTTAGTGCAAAATAAGAATTGACGCTAATTAATGCAGGGTTTACTATAAAATATTCCAAATATTTAGTGGAATATAATCAAACAATTTGACTTTATTAATAAATCCTAGTTCAAGCTAAGCAAGCTGTAATAATAACATTAAGGTTGATTAATCAAGATCCATTTCTTTAGGTTGTTGATCTTCACTGGTGGGAGTATTTTTTCCTGCAGTTACATCCTCACCCGCACCCAAACTCTCGTCATTGGTATCAGCGGCATTGTTCTCCATAGGGGGAGGAGCTCTGTGTTCCGCCTTGGGCTTGTTCATCACTGGATGGACAACGCTCTCGAAGGATTTCCGCTGAAGAATTATTTCCATCGCGTTGATGGGCGAAGTCATATTCGGTTTGACGCTAAGGAGAATGTCTCGCGCGTGGTCGAGCCACTGTTGACTCTCTTGAATGGCATTTTTTAATTTGTCTACGTCAGAAGCTTCCAAGTGTTCATAGCCGGCTTCGTTGGCAAACTTCTTGTCAACAACTTTCCTGGCTTGTTGTATCGAGCCTTCGAGCTCACGGATCGCAGAAGGACGCTCATGGTGGTCGCGGTGACGTTCGAAGATGGGGTCCGTAGTTTTCTGGGAGCAATCAAAATATAAATGTTATGGTTTCTCTACTTTATAAAAAAGGACTAGCGTTTAAGCCCGTCTCCCGGCGGGCAAGAGCTTATTTGATTATCATGAAAATTGAGTGGGATTGTTTATAATTCCACAGAATTAATTTTTTATGGAATTATTGGCATTTACATATGTAATTAGCTGGAAATGTCTGTTTCGGGCCATTCGAAACTTAACTTTCTCCACTTTCACTTCCGTTTCGGAAAATTACTTTCACTTCCGTTGCAGACAAACATTTCCAGCTTATAATATAGATGATTAGCTTTTGAAATGCAAACCTTCAACTTTTCCAAGCGATCTTGGTAAACTTGTCGCTTTTCATCACTGCCATCTTCGTAGAGCCAATTTTCCAGAAAACTGAGCTCCTCGGACAGTTTAGACTTATCGCGCTCCTCAACAAATTGAGTCAAATCGGTATCCAGCTTGTCTCTCAGGAGGTAAACGTACTCTTCGAGACCGTTCTTGGCATCGATTCTCTCTTTCTCCCTCCTATCTTCAGCCATCATTTTACCCTAGGAGCAAGTATAATTTAGTAAGGACAGCTAATTACTATCGACGAACCATTTGACACACTCACCTCGGTTTCAGTCATAAGTTGAATGTCATATGGCGCATAGCCGTAAGAGTTTTGTTGGAAAGGAAGTTCGACAATTTCGTAAGACGTTTTGTTCTCCACGGGCACCTCTGTGTCCTCCTAAAGATATATTTTTTATAAAATGGCAATAATTGCAAAATTAGAATTTATTTATTAATGACCACGAACCTGGCTCAATGGTGTTTCAGCCTCCATTTCGGTATCCTGTTGCTTCGTGGCTGCTCCTTCTGACGGCGTTGCTACGAATGATTGTTCTTGTATCGTTTCCCCATTGGTCCCAGCATCTTGGGAGGTCTCCGTCTCCATCATTTCCTACATATTAAATCATCAATATCATTTAATAATGACATCAAAATCCCATTTAATAAAGACGTTTTCGTAACCATTGGGAAGCTAGTTTTGTAACCTTCTCCCCAACTTTATACAAACTTGGCGTTAATTGCATTTAATATAAACTAAACCTTAAAAAGGATTGCTTAGGTGAGACTGCGATTAAAAGGATGAAATAATCCCCTCCCTCCTCCCACACTGGGGAGAAGGTATTGGTAAGGTGAGCATCACCGCCCTGGGAATGATTCCTTAATTGTGCAAAAATTGTTAGAAGGCTGGTGTATCCCAATTTTGCACATCACATCACACCCCAAGAGTTAAACGCTGATTAATTGATTCTGGGATGTGTAATGAAATACATAAGCCCCGACTTACACTTCCAATAAAGATACGTAAAGTATTCGAGTTTAATTTAATTCTGACAAATTCTGTAATATATATACATGTGCATCAAAAAATATTTCTCCGTCATAGAATCATTCCCAGGGCGGTGATGCTCACCTTACCAATACCTTCTCCCCAGTGTGGGAGGAGGGAGGGGATTATTCCATCCTTTTAATCGCAGTCTCACCTAAGCAATCCTTTTTAAGGTTTAGTTTATTCTAAGCTTTTAATTGATAATCTTAGGGTAATAAGTTAGTAACGAAATCAATCAACCACACTGTAAAAAATCTGGTGGAGACATACATATATACTGGTATTGATTCGGTAATAACTTCCTACCGGATTATTAGTAGTTTGTTTATGTGTGGTAAATTTTCATTACTGCAATAGTACGGCAATGCTCATTATTACCATGCCGGTAGAATCATATATGTACTTTAGCAAGTAGTGATCAAATATCTCGTTTTAAAGAGTGCAACCATAATAATAATTTTTATTTTGATATTTTTCCAATTAATCCAAAGTGTTATTGAGTGAGTATTGCCATGAGACCAACCCCCTTAAGCTATTACTTCCTACCTTATGCAACACCAATTTTATGCCAAGGGGAAAACTTTTTCATTTCTCAACCGATTTTGTTCATCCCAATTTTAAATGAAAGGTAAGTGAATTTATCACATTATTTTAATGAAATGGCGATGATCACCCCATCCACATTTTTATAATAAGCCAAAAAGTGACCCTAGCGACGGTTTTTCCTGGATAACTAAACAAGCCGTAAGAAATCTGGACCGAGACAAAGCGATTATGATAAAGCACCATCATAAATGACTCTGGGTTTTTATCTGATCAAAATCGGTTGAGAAATGAAAAAGTTATGGCCAGTGGTCACTTTTCAGACCGTCATGGAATGCTTACTTCGGTATTTTTTTTCTGTAACCATAGCCTCACCTAAGAAAAAAATTGCCATGTTAAGAAACACTTACATCGGCACTCTTCAAATAAGCCGTGATTGCTTTGATACTGAAAATCCCATCCAAACTGATCCTGGCCTTGACTTTTAGCTTGACAGGGTCCCCATCAGGTGATTCGATATGCTTGATGCAATATTCGGCTGAGAAATTACTCACAAATAAACATTTTCCTGAATAATTAATTGTGGTCTGTAAAGTAATTACCGATTTCCTTCTGAGGGTAGGGCACATCACCCGAGTACGTGGCCGTAAACTTAAAACCATTCTTCTTATAGAAAGTCAAGAGGCGTGAGAAGGGCACGGGGTGGTACAGTGGGAACACTTCCACCATTCTGCGAGTTAATTCAAAAATGAAACCATGTCTATATTTACTAAATTATAATTTTAAAAAAAGCTCACCCGTCCTCCTGCAAACTCTCGTCCCACACAATTTTTATCGGGTACATTTGAACGTCCGAGATCTTAAAGTCTCGAATTTTGTATACAGGCGAAAGGATGGCGCATTGTAGGGCGCAACCTCGTGCAACAACCTCGTCCTGATTCAACGTCGTAGAGGGCGCCTTGTCAAACGTTTTTTCAATCAGAGCCTTGATCGACGGAATGCGAGACGATCCACCCACAATTTCCACAGCGTAGATGTCACTCGGCTGGAGATCTGGAAGGTTTCACAGTTGAATAACAATTTTTTTTTAATTCGACCTTTTAGAAATTTAACTAAAGTTCATTAAGCTTGATAACTAAAATTAGTCAGCTTAAAGACAAAGCTTACATAAATTACACTGTTTTAAAAGTAACTGTTTTCTACTCACTCGAAGACCGGAGACAATCCACCATCGTTTTCTCCACCCTCTGCAGCAAATTACTGCTCATTGCTTCAAAGTCGGCCCGGCACATGTTGCTCGTCACGTCCTTGTCGTCCATCAAGCACTCAATGTTCAACGGGAGCTTTGTCGCATTGGCTGACATTTGCTTCTTGATCTTTTCAATTTCCGTGAGAAGGCGGACGTAGGCGCGATGGTTGGTTTCGGGGTCAATCTTATACTTGACGCGAAACTCAGCGCAAAAATGGTCAGCGAGAACCTTATCAAAGTCACGACCACCCAAAAATGGATCCGCGGTCGAGGCCAAGATCTGCAAGAAAGAAATAATTAGCACTTGAGCAATTAATCCTCCATCCATAAGGATAAGGGTAAAAAGGATTTACATTCAATTTTCCCTTGTTAAAGGCACAAGTCCAGACTTGTAAGGAGGAGTGGCCACAATCCACGAAGACGACATTTCTTGGCTTGTCGGCCTCCTCTGGGAGGTCCTGCTTGTAAATACCGTACGTTAGGGACGTCGCCACCGTCTCATTCAGCAATCGAAGCACGTTAAATCCTGCCATTTGCGCAGCAGCGACCAATGCTCGGCGTTCCACATCCGTGAAGAAGGATGGAACCTTAATAATGATTAGTTTTAAATTTAATTAATTAATTTGCATTTATTGTCTAAAGTATAAAGGTTGTCGTGCTGAAGGTCTCACCGAAAAGACACAGTCGCTAATCCTGGTCTTCAAGCCTGCCTCTGTCGTCTCTTTCAGCTTGGTGAACAGCATAGCAGCAATCTGTTCCATGGAGAAAACACGTTCCTCGCCCAAATACCTAACCTGCACTGCAACCCCGCCACTCTGTGGATGTGCCACGACCTTAAAAGGCATCCGTTTGATTTCCTCTTGCACGTAAGGATCATCGAAACGACGTCCTAGGAAACGTTTAAAACTCCAAATCGTATTCTTGATGTTCGTCACAAGTTGATTTTTCGCCGCCACTCCGAGGATACGATTCTTCTCGCCGAACGCCACCGTCGACCTGGATAATTAGAATAATTAATTTAAAATCCTTGATTACGTCAGTATGTCGAATATGCCTTAAAAACTTACGCCGTAGCTCTCAAACTGTAATCATTGTCTACAGTTTCGATTCCACCAGCCCTCGCGACGGCGACGAAACATGACTCATTTCCAAAGTCTATTCCAATCACTGACATTTTCTTGATCAAGTCACCCACTCTCGTATCAGTTCTAGACGTTCTAGACCTTACTATTGTCGGTTAGTAAAATAATTTAAATAGTAACTTTAAATAAAAAGATGGTATTTAAAAAAGTGCAAGTAAAGTGTGAATGAGAATTGAGAAGACATGAGGCAGCAGACAGACAGAGGAAAATCTGGAAGCCACGTGAATAAAAGTCGGGTAGAGCTTGGGGCAGGAAGAGAATTTTGCATGATTTTCCGAACAAAAATTTATCTGGAAAAATGAGAAAATCGTCTGAAAAATGTTATTTAACAAATCTTTTTATTTAGTACATTTTTATGTGTTAAATTCCATCCGATTAGGACTTTACTATATAAACTATGCCATTGACCTGGAATTCCGCACAAATATGGCATGTTGATGCAGATCAATTCTGTTTATCAGCAGTGGTTGATTGGTACCTGGTTCAAGTGGTTCAGTAAGTTACCATTTGAAAGCCAAAACTGCCAAAATTTGATTCCATTTGTAAACTCTACATACATATAAGCTACATAACATTGTATTTTAAACATTTTATGACAAAAAGTTCAGTTTGAATAACTATGTTCCTTCCTATGACAAATTGATACTGTAGGAAACAAATACATTTTAAATTGAACATTAATAATAATAAATCATATTTACAATTTCCGCTACGTCCACATAATTATGCTGATTATAATTATTCATGCATCCCCACTACCTGTATGACTACGCCTATTTTACAACAATATATTTACCAAAAAGTAGTCGACAAAGTTTACTAAACTATCTTATTTGTTTGAAACAACATACATACCTGATGCATATCACATTGACACATTTCTTGCAAACCATAACCGCCTCTTAGACAAAGGAAATATCCCTTTATTACCTATTTATTAACTAGTAATTTCTTTTTACAGGGCGTTCTTGATCCATATTAGTCAACAATTTACAACAAAATAAGAGAATGTGGATAAAACTGGCCACTGGCCGCTACTACAGTAAAATTAGTGTATTAGACGAGGATGGGAATTAATATCATTCATATGTATTTACCAATCTAAGTGCAAATATGCATTTACAATATTTCTGCCCTTGATGAGTTACCACATAGCAAACCTGTCGTAATAAAATCTTGAATCAGTTATAGTCTCACTTGTCTTATTCGTCTTGTTCACTTGACATCATCACATCAGCAGCATTCACTATTCCTTAACGGATTACCAACTTGTATCAGTGATACTACTTGATCTCGGCTGTACAAATTCTTTTTTACAAAATTTCAAAATGCAGCTAATATTTTTAGTGGCGTTTTTATCTCTAAACTTTATGTCAACTTATTGTCAGCAAGATAAAATTGTGGAGGATGAATTATTGTTAACACTTGACGAAAAGAACGCATTGGGAAAGGTAATCTTATTATTATAAAAGTCCATACTATAAGTTACTAAAATGTCCTTTGAAAAATGTACTTTATAGTTTCAACAAGCTTTAAAGGACGATAAATTCTTGAATATAACAGAGCCTTACATGATGCAAGAAATTTACTTGATAAAATGGCTAAGAGGTGAGTTGCACGTGTCGTCGCAATATGTAATAAAACTCATATAATGTTTGATCTCTTATCAACAGCGGCACATCTCGACACGGCCAAAGCATACAATAATTACAGAATGGTATGAAAATCAATACTTTTGTTAGAAATCCTTACATGATAAATGTATCCACCAATTTAACCCCACAGAATATAAAATGGAGAAAAGAGAACAAAATGGACACAATTTTAACGGAAGACTTTGCCGTACAAATGGAGCACCTTCCAATTTTTATCGACGGTGAAGACAAAATGGGACGACCAAGTAAAACCCGGCTATTCAAAATTTAATTTCAAATTCTCACAAACTGTCACAACTTAATTTTTGTCCTATTTTTATCAGTTATCGCTGCGGACGCTGGTCAATGGGATGTGCGTCGTGGCGTTGTTTCCGGTTTACGTGACATGGCAACACGATTTCTCTATTACGTTATCGAAAAACAATATAAAAAGATTCGTGAAAAACAGTACAAGGGAGAAAATGTGACACAAATCCAGGTCATTGTTGACCTCAGCGGGTACAACCTAGTGCAACACGGGTGTTTAAACTGTAAGACAGAATTGTACATATGTGCAGATATTGGCCATGTTACATAAGTCATACGAGTTCATTCAATTTTAACATGACACATTTTGCAGGTATTCCGCTGTACATCAATTTCATTCGAAGTTTTGACCACTACCCATATCTGGCACATTCTATCATTGTTGTGAATGGTAAATTTACATACCAAGCCAAATTTGAAATTTGTTTACTGTAACCCGTGTACATTTATGAATTTTAGCACCTCCAGTCTTTGAAGCTGTTGCTGACTTGTTGAACCTTCGGCAACCACGAAGATTCCGCGTTCATATTTTTGGCAATAATAAAAGTGAATGGCACAAGTTTCTTTTGACTTTCATATCACCAAACCAGCTTCCAGTATTTTTGGGTGGAACAGCCGTTGAGAACTGAGTTACATGCAAGTATTAATATGTTTAGTAAACTTACTTAATTATCTAGCACATCCATAATTATTTATCTTTTAGAATGCCAATTTATTATAGCAAATGCTATATTTATAATAATTCTATGATTTGATCTGAAGTAATGCAGAATTACAAATATATATTCCCATTAAATATTCCTGAAAGCAGGCAAAGTATTATACAAATATTAATAGTATTTATAGAATTAGAAGAAACAGGAATGTCATATTGGAAAATGTTTAAGCAAAAAAGCGTACTATACATTTGATCCAGGTACAAATAAATACACAAGTATATTAACTATGTAAGTTTACCATTGACTGCACGCCACGTGCATAAATACATAAATTGAATTTTTGGTAAAGTTCTTGAGCTTGTATATTTCCATAAGATCACCATGTATGCGCACGAGTCAAATTGTGGTGGATATTACTGGATATGTATTTACAGTCTATTCGTAATTTTAATCCTAAGTATTTAACACATATTTGTGTACATTATGTACATAAATGCATAATAACATGATACAAATTGTCATCAAATTAAAGAACGTCCGGGAATGAATGGGAATGGTCTGAAAATGTGGTCATAAAATCACAATGAGTTATCGGAATTTTAAACTTTTTGCATATGTATAATACCAAATACGTACCTACATAATTTAATTAATAGCTAAGGCCGCCACACCCCCGTTGGCGACTAGTTCGATTTTCTTGCGAAGATTTTTCATTAAATTTTTTCCCGAAGTTTTTGCCACTTCCGAGGTGATTTTCTTCCATCGTCCTTTGAATTTTCGAAAGGTGTCAGGCACATCTTGAAGCCGGGAGTATACTGACTTAGAACGTGCCCAGAATTTTTCGATTGGGCGGAGTTGGGGTACATTAGGTGGGTTGATATCTTTTGGTACGAAATCAATATTTTTCTTTCTGAGGTACTCGGTCACTTTCTTTGCATAGTGACAAGTGGCGAGGTCAGGCCAAAACAAAACTTTATCATTTTTGTGAAACCTATTAATAAATGCTTCCAATCCAGCCTTGACGCAATTTTTCAGATAAATATCTTGATTGATATTCCCTTCGAGAACTACCGGGTCTGATACATGTCCGTGACTGGAGATGCATTGCCAAATGCAATATTTCTTTGGAAATTTGTCTTTTTTTCGTACTTTTTCTTCATAAGCCACTTCAGAGGGATCCGAGCTATGAAAAAAATGACGCCCTGGAAGATTTGAAGGGTCAACCGGAACATACGTTTCGTCATCCAGGATCACTACTTTTCCACGCATTTTCTTCAACAATTTTTGACAGCAATCCTTGATCCGACTTTCTTGTACGGGCTTGTAATTTGGTGCAGGTTTTTTGGTCCTTGCTTTGATTCCTAATTTATGGACCTTAATTTCCCCCAGGTAGCTTTTGGAAATTTTGACTTTCCTGGCAGCTACAGCTACTGACGTTGATGGCTTGGTTTTGAAATTTTTTTCAATTCTATTTTTCACTCGAGTGGTCGCTAGCTTCGCCGGACGACCAGCTGGCTTCTTGAATTGCACATTTTCGGAATCCTTGAACTTTTTTATGTAGGAATACACATTTGAACTTGGAATTCCTTCCTGCTTAAAAAAGTTCCAGGTCACCTTGGAGTCTCGGTTGGCTGTCGTGTTGTAGAACTCCATCACTCGTTTTGCTAACAGCTCCCTTTCAAACAAGCTTCTTCTACCCTTATCCATTTTTGAAATTTAAGAGTGATATACCAAATTGACCCTAATGAAGTGGGCTTTCAGAAATTTAAATTATTATAGTTCGCGGGTTTATTGATTTGTCAATATACTCGCTAGAGCGTGCATTCCCATTCATTCCCGGACGTTCTTTATTTACATCATCTGCTTCTCACTTTGACTCATTTATGATGTACATATACACAGTTATGTATGACAAGAGAATCTATCTCATATTAAATAGCACTTGTATAGTAAACGCCCACCAATTCATTATACCCTAAATATATTTTGACTATTTAGCTATTATCCAGTAAAAACGCAGATAACTAATTTTGAAAACTTTCTAATAACATTCCTTGAATCGTATGTGGGGACATTAAAATAATTAATAAAGCTGAATTTAGTTTTTCCACATAATTATCTAGTTTGCAATAAAAATAGCCATGCCTTCCCCTTCTCAATTTGTCATCATAGATTGTTCCCAAATTGATGGACAATATACTACAGATCTCGGAAATCAAGAAAATTTCCAAAAATTCGCACAGGACTTGGGAGATGGGCTCAGCTCAAGTGGATTCGTTTACTTTATAAACCATGGCGTGTCCTCAACAACAGTAATTTTATAAGCGATTCTCACTAGCTTATCGATACATAATTTTTTTAAAACTTTGTCTTCAAAATACAGTTTGAAGAGGTATTTCAACAATCCAAACAGTTTTTTGAACTGGACTCCGACATTAAGATAAAATACAAGAAAGTCGATCCTGCTAAAAACTTTCATGGTTATACTCCTCCCACTTCGGAAGAAATGTGAGTGCCGAACGTATGCATAACAAAATTAATTCCTCACAATACTTAACAAAATTATTTTTCTCATTTTCAGTGCAAACGAATCCAACAAGGCATCACGAGATTTCAAAGAATCGTTTAGTTTTGTGGGGAGAGAAATTTGTGGCGCAAATTACCCTTCAGAAACTCCACACCTTCGACAATCAGTCCTTAACTTTCACCACGCTATGAGCTCCTTCTCAAAGAAAGTCATGCTCGCACTCGGACTTTACTTGAAATTGGACGATCCAGAGTTTTTATTAAAGCATCACAAATCTTTGGATGGACTTCTCAATCCTGATATCCACCCCTGGATCGATATCCGAAGTAATAGTTATCTCGCGTTGGACGACGAGGAGATTGCATCACTTCCTGATGATGCATTGCGTCTGACCGAACATAGTGACTGGGGAACACTGACTTTTCTTCTTCAAGATAACGTTGGTGGGTTGGAAGCGAAAATTACTGATAAATGTGGTGATAATATCTGGGTCTCGGTGCCACCTATTGCTGGCTCAATACTGCTAAATTCCGGTTTGATGTTGGAGATGTGGTCTGGTGGTCGATTTCATGCAACGGTAGACTTCTTGCGACTATTATTAGGCGCTGTTCATAAACTTCGTAACGCTGCCTAACTATGGGAAGATAGGGATTTTTCCCTATCCTGCCCATACTGGCCAGCGTTACGAAGTTTACGAACAGCGCCTTATTAGTCATGTTTATACGCTTTATCTGTAATTAGTATGTAAATCAATGTCTTTAAATTATAGGCACACAGAGTTCGTTTGATTAAGGAACGTGCTAAAGAAGTGCGTCAAAGTCTTGCCTGGTTCGTGGCCCCTGATGGAGATACCAGAGTGAACATGTTGGTCGATAAGAAACAAGGGTATGTTTGGAGTCATACTTATCCTCCACCTGGAAATGAATCAGCAAGCGAATATTTTCAAGAGCGGATCAAAGGGATTTATGCTACGAGATATAAATACTAAATAAGAATGCACTTGGATTAATGCTTAGGGTTAAGATATGTATGTACATATCTTAGCGAGAGATAGCGGATTTAAAAATTCTCGTGGTACATAACAAGCAGTTGGTCTGATAAATAAATTGCTAATTTAAAATAAATATCTATGCAGTACTGCTTCAAATTTACTAATTGGAAAAATGGTAAAGAATGTGTCTCTGTTCAACATATTCGTCACTCATCAGTAATTTTTCATGTTATTTTTAATTTGGCATACTTGCATGACTGAAAGTTTCAAGTTATCTTGATGACCTTCGAGCTGTATTTAATTGTTTCAATCACACTTGGTGTGCTTTAACATTTAATTATTACTACTCAAAAAAATCGGTATCACTTTAGGGTCCTTGAGTAAGTCTGAGTCTTAATTAAAAACTTTTAAACCTATTACAATGAAATTGATCTATCAATCAGGAGCATTACCATTAAAGAGAATTTGTTTGAGTTATTACCTACATACATATTTGTCTTCATGCATATTTATTTATTTATTTATAAATGAGTGCTCCAAATATTATATGATTTGCAACCTAACTCTCGAGCTCACCAACTTAAATACAAAACACGATTTACGAATACGATATATGAATACCCACCAGCAAAAAGTTGCGTATGAATATGTGCATATGCAACATAAACACGCAACTAATGGAACATCATGTACAATTTACCATCAATTGAAGGAAAATGGCACACGCTCTAAGAATCTCAGTTAAAATCAGTTGATCATTTTTGCAAATACGAGACCGGTTCTCCAGTTCTTCCAGACCCCAATCACACATATGTATGTATCACTTTACTCGGCCATAAAAACTAGTTTTATGCACGACAAGGTCAGTTTATATTTATGCAAACTAAATTCACCAAAGGAAATCATGATTCACTTTTTAATTGGACCTTAGTTGCAATTTCTATCTCAAACTGAACTTAACACACTCGTACTAAATCCTCTAAATACGTAGCTGCATAAAATGGCACCTTCCTCACATCGAGAAATATTGGATGGCCCACTTCGGCAAAAATTTGTGGATATTCTAAAATCTAATGGAATCCCTGACCAAGTGGAAACCATCACCCTGACCGAACCTGCTGCACTCAAGGGGCAACATTTTTCATCAAATGCGGTTTACATTTTGGTGGAGTTCCAAGACTCATCTCTAAAGCCAAAGAATCTCTTTGTCAAAAAATCGGTCACCAACTCAGGTCATGCTGAATTTCTAAAGGATATGCAATTCATGGACAAGGAATCCACCTTCTTTGTCGAATTTCTACCCAAACTTAAAAAATTCTGTTCGAATTATAAGGGGCAAGTCAAAGAAATATTAGAAAAAGTGATTCAGAAAATTTAAATAAAAAATCATCACTGGTTTCAGATGTGAAAACCTGTTAAATTTTTTCCCAGAAGTGTTGTATGGCGATGATGAAATGATTGTTTTTGAAAATCTGGTATTGGATGATACTTTTATCATGTTGGATAGAGAAGCTAGACAGGATCTAAACACGTCAAAGTGAGACTTTCATACTTTATTTACTCATTTTCAAAGTCATTATACCTTATTTAACCTTCATTGGGCAATAATTATTATCCAAGCTTGTCCATTTATATATACAGAATTGTGTTGGAAAACTTGGCAAAATTTCATGCTATCACACACGCGTTTATCAAAATCGAGTGTAACGGAAGCGAGAAATTTCTATCTGACTGGCATTTGGTATGCTGTGAAAGTTTCATTAATGAGAAGAATCCTATGATCGAAACAATGTTTGATCATGTTGTAACAACATGCATACACTTTTTGAAGGTATATATACATGTACATATTATGGTTTATTTGACACAGAGTTAAGTTAGTCAGTTTCCGTTAATTGGAATATTCGAAAAAATTCATAGGGTCATCCCGTCCCTGGAGATTCAAAAGCCATGGAAATATTGGCCGGATATTTGGGTAAAACGTACCTTCTTATGACCGAGCTGTTAAGGTACAGACCAGAGGAAAAGTTGCATGTCGTGAATCATGGCGACTGTCAGAATAATAATATGATGTTTAAACTGGATCCGGAAACTGAGAAAATAACTGATCACGTTTTTGTCGACCTTCAAGTATGCTTAGTTAATCCGAATAACATGAACTCTAAATGTTAAGATGTATAAATTAGGTGGTTTTGTCAAATTATGTACGTCCGCAGATTACAAGGCTTGCCTCTCCGAATGTGGATCTTGGTTATTTTTTGTACACCAGTGTTAAGAATGCTGTCCGACGACAAAATTTGACCGAGTTACTTCAACACTACTTTACAAATTTTGTAAAGACTTTGACCATGTTTGATGAAAACTGCCCAATCAGTTTTGAGGTATGTATCTTCATATATCATGATTTATGTACCTATGTTTTCCTCCTCTGCTGAATTAATTAATTTCTGCTTATTTCCCAGGATTTTGTCAAGGACTATAGTGAGAAAAGCCAATTTGGTTTCTTCTTCAATCTCAACATTTTGACAGCATTAGAAGTAATGAAGGATATCAACTTTGATAACATGAGTGACGATCCAAAAACGTACATGGATGAATTTACAGCATTAATCAACGACTGGATTGTTAAACATCCCGAGAAATCATCTGAAATCTCGGTTGAAATTGTTGCTGTTATAAATGAAAATGAAAAAATACTTGACGATGCTAGATCCTCATAAATGTAACAATAACACTTGCATTCAAATCATAATTCTCACATTCGTCTTTTAATTACGAAATCTGCTCATGCTAAATAAATAAAACTCACTGGTACTGTACCAATATTGTACTGAATATTTTTATTCATGTGACTTTCTTTCCCCAAATCATCGAATCCATTGAACTACATAGTTTAACTATAGTTTTACGTCCGGTGACGCAAACTATGAAGCATTGAACTAATGCTATAATATCTCTAATTATTGATAAGTACGTATTGATTAATAGTATATAAAATCTTTACCCCTTTTCGTTAATTAGGAAATATATATTTAGCATGTCACCCTTAAAACGTGAGTATGAACATTTACTCGTATCGATATTTCTAGGCAAAGCATTCATTTTTGTTTGATGCTATATTGACTGGTACTGGTGGATTCAATTTCATTAATGAAATATGTATCCGTTTTCTTTCGAGAATAGCACTCACGTTATATCGGTAACATTCTCAATAATTGCCTGCAACATAAAAGCATTCGTTAACGCCATGTCAGCCAATTAAAATGCTTGCCAATTTTAGGTGCTTAAATTGCGAAAAGATTCCAACATGTCACGAAATTATGTGCAATTCGGCCTGTTGCCTGTGTATGAATGGGTACACAATGTAATGCAGATGTACGTATGTATGTTTGTATTTAGTTGGTATGCATGTACTTAAATTTTGAAACTTTTCTGGTATGCCAACAAAGCTAGAAAGCAAAGATTCAAGTACACAATAAAACGTTTCAGCCATCAATCGTGATATTTAAGCTCATTTAATCGTTCCAACCGAAAAAGAAACTATTTGGCAGTTTACAATCCACTTACTCTAACTAGAACAACCAATATTTATCTCAATTTGAAGAACTATCTAATTATGTTCAAAATTAAAATTTTAGAATCATTTTTATCAATAAATTTTGCATGCAAGTTAGAGAAACAATTTAATATTGCTATTTCATAAACATAATTTTTTTTTTGGATAATTTAATCCGAAGATTATGCATGCTTATTATTTATATAGGTTAGCTTAAACGATTAAACGATAAAAAGCAACAACTTAATGTTATCCATTGCATTTTGACGACTTAATTTATTCCTTTTCTGCAGTTGGTTCTGACATTATGGATGATTGTCCGGTCCCGTATCTGCCATAACAAAGGACATTTAATTACAAATTTAATTCCTACATAGATGAACGTAGGAAATAAAGCATCAAAAGTATGTAATTTGTACCCCTTTGGTCCGAAGTTGCCTGCATAGCACTTCTTGCAGTACAGTTTGTCTTCCCTCTAAATACAGAATAAATGGGAATTAACATTATGACAATATCATTACATGATAAATGTAAGAATATTGTAATACGAACGACATAATACCTCATTTACAAGGGTACTATCAAGCGCCTTGGAACAAACCTCTGCGGCATAAAATCAGAGATTATTTCATATACTAAGGTAATAACCAAACCATGAAAAATTGCGTTGAGTATTTTACATTACCGCATTTGAAACAGTTCTTATGGAATTTCTTTCCACCGGCAAGTCGTTCTTCGGCCGCATACACGGATTTGCCACATTTTGGGCATTTTGGATTGTCAATTGGCGTGAAAGGCATAGCTGCTAGGAATGCGGTTGGTTTGACGAGTTTACTACAAAAATAAAATTAGCCCATGAATATGATGAATGTTGACGTGAAGCATGTAAAACATAAATAAACTGCAAATTCAACACTTTTCAGGCTCTAATTGCAATTTTAGGCATTCCTTGGAGACATGTAAAAATGAGATTTTTAGCTAAAAAGAGAAGATACAATAATATTGAAATATCGTAAAATTTAGGAAGAAGAGAGCATGAGAAAATTGGGATCTGAGCCAAGAAACCTGCAGATAAAATTAAACTAGTGTGTCATACACTATTTTAAAATGCTCTACTCCATAGTCATTGCCAAGCCAATAACCCAGTAACACATTTCGTACGTATATCATATAAACTTTACGAATTAATCGATTAATAATTATATTCATTAAGAAAATAAATGACAGAAAATAAAAATTAATCGCACTGGGAAACTAAAGTTGTGCAAAAAAATATGGTAAGGTTAAAAATACAGCAAAAAACATAAATATGTATGATCCCGTTTGAAACTAGAGCATTTCTGGGTCCACCGCCTTAATTAATAAGTAAACACGAGTTTAACTTTTTTTGCCAAATATTTTTTTTTGTAAAAACAAATATTGCCAAAATATGCATGCACCTTGAAAGTATGTAAGAACGGTTTGTTTAGTTTACTAAATTGAGCAGATTTCAACGGCTTAATTTGCGCATTCCTTTACTGTATCATCCTTAGCTAAATATCAGGTTAATTTGGATGATATGTTTCTGATATTGAATTGCTTAGGATGTACTTATCCCAATGTTTTCTCAATTTAGACAGACTTTGCCCTTGCGTGACTTAATTATGCTTATCCTACACACATGTATTTATGTATTTATCTATGCTTGTATTTTTGTGTCACTAAGCACACGTATAAATTTGGAAATCTTTGTGAGATCAAAAATTGATAAGCGAAATAGTGCATACCTGATTTAATAAGAATTAAAAGATGGAAAAATCACCATGTACTGTTTCCACGAGAAGTTGTGCACACAGACTGAAGTTCGCGACTCTACTTCCTGGTGATTTTGCAGAGCCGAAGAAGGATGACCTTATTTGTGTCTTCTGCTAAGCAAATGAGTGGGTAACTTGCTTTGAAACTTTTACAAGGTTGCATCACGAAATCGACTTGACTCCCTCACGTACACAAAGCAAAGCTCTTCCGAACCGATAAGTAAGTGAGATGTGGAATCTTCGAGACGAGTGGGCGTAGGCGTTGCTCGTTTTTCGTACATTTACAAATGTGTGTGGGTTCCTTTGTCTCCCTCCGTAAATCGCATCCAGGAATTGGTACCGATTTTAATCATGATTTCACGAATGAGTGAGTTATGGAGGGTCTGAAAATTTGTCTCAATAATAACCGATATTTTTTACACTTTCAATTCTCATTCTGCAAAAAGTAGCATGCACAGATTTGTTTCTAAATTGAACTCATATTTACTCATTCATAAAAATTTTACCAAAACAAAAAAAACGTAAAATTATAGATTTCTATTATGTAAGAACATATATGGTGTATCGTAAAATTACAACAAAATTATTATCTTATAATAGATTTATAAATTTGCCCATCTGGCGCATGATATTTTGCGAGCATGCAGTCTGGTTCAAGTGCCGGGGAATCGGAACTTAGTACCTGGGAAACGTCACCCAAAAGTTCCGATTCCCTGGTCTTTTTAGTTATGCAAGTTACAGGGAAACGGAACCCACTTGTCGCAGGATTTAGCGGGTGTCGATTCCCCGGTACCCTATTCGACAAAAGTTACGATTCCCCGGAACCCAAGATTTTTCTTCCATTTTTCATAAATTGGATAAAAATCTGAAGAAAATTTGAATTATCTCAAATTAACCTCCCACAAATGAAGAACACTGGATAAAAAAATTAGAATTTTTTATAGTTGCAAAGGTTCCTAAAATCACAAATATCTGACAAATTTGAGGAGCGGCAAGCTCAAAAAGGTCCGGGGAATCGTCACCCCACAATTATTTTTAGGGAACAATACAATTATTTTACAGTTATTGTTACAATTATTACGTTATTATTATTGTACAATTATTTTTCCTTTAAAATAATTGTGGGGTGACGATTCCCCGGACCTTTTTGAGCTTGCCGCTCCTCAAATTTGTCAGATATTTGTGATTTTAGGGACCTTTGCAACTATAAAAAATTGTAATTTTTTTATCCAATGTTCTTCATTTGTGGGAGGTTAATTTGACATAATTCAAATTTTCTTCAGATTTTTATCCAATTTATGAAAAATGGAAGAAAAATCTTGGGTTCCGGGGAATCGTAGCTTTTGTCGAATAGGGTACCGGGGAATCGACACCCGCTAAATCCTGCGACAAGTGGGTTCCGTTTCCCTGTAACTTGCATAACTAAAAAGACCAGGGAATCGGAACTTTTGGGTGACGTTTCCCAGGTACTAAGTTCCGATTCCCCGGCACTTGAACCAGACTGGCATGAGTACTTGCATATTGTTCTTGGCCGATGAGTCACTCTATACGCCTGTTTGAACTCTTCCGTCAAATTGAATTTGAAACTGGCAAGTTATTGACAATCGCCAGAACAAATCTAGCTAATGAATCAAGCCCATTCATACATATGTGTATCCTCCTCCTCCTGTAATAGGATGTCACTCAAAAATCACGAAGTGTGAGTCAATGTCGAAAAATGTGACACCGTCTCGCTGCATTTTAATACGACTAATAATTGAGTATTCCTCTCTGACGGTTTTCATAATTATGTGTTGTACAAGTAGTGTGATTCAAATCGCTTTTACCATAGACATGAATATATACTTAAGTTAACTCTTTTTCTTCGTGATTTATTATGCACGTGTCACCATTCTTAATCACACTAGTCGTATCTATGAAGACTAGTCTACATTTTATTTTGACTTAAAATTTTGGCCCAAATATAATTCATGAAAGTGAAAGTTGCCGGATGAAGGTCTCAAATTATTATTTCCGAGTTTTACTAATAAATTAGGTATGCGACGAATAGAATTTCTGCGTCTCAATTTGCCTCGTCTAAACCAGATTTGAGATTAGTCTGATTTGCTTATGCTAATTTGGTACACTGATTTGATACTATTAGATATACATGGAATTTGTGTAATTGGTGATACATACGGAATTATGCAATTACGAAGACGCAACATGATATTTTAATTTTATAAAGGTGAAAGCAAATTATTATGCTACCAACTTATGTGCTTATTGTGCTGAACGGCAAATTTCATGCGTTTTCTCGGTTTTATACATGCCGTAATAAAGTGCCAAATTGCAAAATCAAATCCGATGCGATGTCATAGTCATAGTATTTAAAATTATTTATTCATGTAAATTATTATAAGGGACATGCACGGCAGTATAGGATCTCGTATTTTCTACAATCAGCACAATATACTCCATATTTATTTCAAAAGTGTATGTACCTTTGTTCAAAATAAAAATAATTTGTTACAAATTCTAATAGTTATTTTAGAGGGAATGACTAGCAACTGAATTTTTAAAACAAATAAACATACATATCTTCCTGTTAACATTTTGGTTGAATAAATATACCCCTTTGAATTGTACAATTTTATAGTTAAAATTAAAGTTAAGCTGTGCGATTGCTAAGTCCTACTAGGAACTGTCCCTTATAATAATATTAATTATAACGCAAGTTTTAGTAGTCCGACCGTATAGTAATCTTAGATACAGGTTTGGTTAAAAGATAATATAAAGCCATCAATTATAATTATTCGAGTAACATCCGTTCCATCCCGTGCGATTCAATCTACTCCTTTTGGGCCGTTGGTTCCGACATGATACTAAGCAGAAACAAAGGTTAGAGTATAAATTAAATTCACCTTCAAATTTGTATACAAACCTGCTCTGTCCGGTTCCGTATCTGTAGTGAACAGAAGAACATTAATTAATTATAATTGTACATTTATTTGGATTAATCGAAGAAATTGCGACAAAAAATAGTACGCACCCCTTGGGTCCAAAATTACCCCCATAGCACTTTTTGCAGTAGAGTTTGTCCTCATGCTCGTTACCTAGGGTGGAGTTCAAGGCAGGTGTAATTTATTAATAATTTTCATTTTCATAGATGCAAAAAATGACAAAAATTGTACTTACAAAGGGTTGAGTCCAAAGCCTTGGAACAAACCTCTGTACAATAAAATCAGCGATTATTTCACATAAAACTAACCCCAAACCATCAATGAAAAATTATAGTTAGGTATTTCATATTACCGCATTTGAAACAGTTCTTATGGAATTTCTTTCCACCGGCAAGTCGTTCTTCAGCCGCATACACGGATTTGCCACATTTTGGGCACTTTGGGTTTTCAATTGGCTTGAAAGGCATGACTTCTAGGAATGCGATTACGTTGATTTACTCTTTATTAACTGTAAAGCAACAATGATCGATCATTAATATTAAATACTAAATTACGGTGAAAGACGAACTGCAATACCAATTATTATAAAAAAATTACCCGGCTCAAAGAAAAAAAACTAAGCAACACTGTGTATGCATATGCTAATAATAGATGTTAAAGTGAGATTTTGAGTTAAAAGATGTGATGATATCGTAATAATAATGGAGTTCAAGAGAGAACAAGAAAATTGGGATTTTTGCCAAAAATCTGTACAAAATTAAACTCTATTTTCAAACGTATGACCAAGCCGTCCATTTTTTATCAGAATCATAATATGAGGTCGATTAATGGCTTTGATTTACTATTACGTACTTAAGATGCACTTGATTAAGTTGGGTGTGTATCCAGAAATTAATTACCGTAACATATAAAGCTTAACATTAGTGTGCGAACCTCATGGATGAAATAAACAAATAGATTGGTGCAAGAAAAAATATAGAAAACCTAATAATTGCTCGCAAGAGATAAAGAATTAACGCGTGAGTTTGCTTCATCTTGCTTAAACTTGTTTGCGTCTTTTCAGTAAACAAAAATGTCCATTTGTGCCAACTATTTATAAAAATACTCAGCTTTACTAAAGAGACACAAACAAAAACAAAGAGGTGCTATTGTGTTCCAATTTACGGCATGCCAAATGTACAACAAACTAATACATAGATGTTCAGTTTCGATGAAATTTATATACATTCATACATACTTTTGTGATATTACGAGCATTTTAAAAAGAAGTGTTAACGCATGTAAATAGTATGTAAATAACGCGATTTTTAATTTTTTTGTTACATGTTTATCATTTCAATTTGGATAAATTCTTTTATATGTGACAACATAAGCTACCAATTAATTGTCAAGTTCAAGTTCAGGTTAGTAAGGTTTGGTTCAAAGTTTAATGAAAAACGTGTAAGTGATCAAATGTACGTGTGTGTATACCTGATTGATAAGGAATTACTAGATGACAAGCTCCATATGTTATCACACCAACTCGTGCACAAAGACTGAGGGTTCGAAATCTGAACCACTTCTGTAATATAGCCGTAGGAAATGATGACCTTATTTGTGTATGAAGGAGTAAGTAGGTATTTGTCTCAGTGGGGCAGTGCCAATTCCACCCGGTTACCGGTTACATCACACATCGGATAACCGACTTACATACATACTTATATGCATTAGTAATACTTATCTTGATTCCCTCCTTTCCTCCCTCACCTACACAAAAACTATCGCGTACTCCGTTTTTCTCTAAGCTGATAAGTAAAAGTAAGAAGATGAAGGAGCAAAAATCTTCGCAAAGGAGGAGTGGGAGACGTTCATTTTATTTATTGGGAGTTATTATTAACTCTGCACAACCAAGCCCACTGTGAAGTTTTGCACTTGGTTGCTTGGTTGAGCATGAGTCATTTCTAAAAGTAAAGTTGCAATTCAGTTAAATCTGTTTGCGGTGTGTACGAGAATATTATGTGTGCCAGCCGGTAATCTTTCATACCAATCTCACCGAACATCTAAAAACATACGATACGAGATAATTGTGCAAAGTTTTCAATCTTTTGAAACCTCTGAATAAAAGTACTATGCAATGATGATCGGAGAGTGGCTGCGGGGGCGAGGCAGTAGTGTCGGGAGTGACTACTTTCTCTGCCACTTTGCCGAAATGACCTTACCCCTGATAAGTAGTAAGAGTAAGTAAAAGTGAATAGTAGCCAAATACTATTAAAAACTTTTATATCGACACTACCCACGACCACACGTGTGTAGCTTTTATTCTGTACACACACACACATCTTATTCCCGTTTAATAAATGTTTTGTTCATGCATACCCCATTATTTTGTAGCATATATTTAGCCAACTATTTGACAATGCAATCTTGTTCTGGAACGTTTATGAGCACATACGTTTTTACTTCCAAATAGAACAATAAGCATACTTATTCTCGTCTACGACTCGACAGAATTTGGAGCTTTTTTGAGAAACAGATAAATGCTAACAAAATAAACGCATACTTTTTTTTAGAGAAATCTATTTCCAGGTTTTTGTTGAATATGTATTTTCGTATTCCTTAAAATGTGTTATTAATTACTTGTACTCTAATTATTTCGGCCTACTGACTCGCAATAACGGTGACATGGAAAAAATAATCGACCATATTTGAATCCTTGTCGGTCCAATTAAAATTCACTCCCACGCAATGTAGAAATCATAGGCCGTTTCAAAGAACAAGAAGACAGCTAAATTTTCTGGCCAAAAACACTATTGCTGGCAGACACCGTTTTACTGCCCTCGTATGTATTCAGTACATACAATTTCACTCCACACCACTCACTAATAACGGGATGCAGATGTCTTTGCATATGTGCAAAATCTTAAAGCATGGCAAATCTCATCACTTACAATATTTTGCTTGTGCTTTTTACGGTCGTTCGTATTCCACAAATAAACGGGAGAAATCATAAAACATTTGTCACTGCTCGGTGTATCCAATTTTTCTTAATATCTATTTTCGTTTGGGTTACATATCCTGTTTCAGGCTGCATTATCTTTCTGTTCAGCTCCATTTGTGAAATGTAATTAATCATGTTCATCTTTCCCATACATACAGCGACAAAGATAGGTCACATTTGTTGATTGTTTTCATAGTATCCGCAAAATGGATATAAATATGCAGATGTGTCTCACTACATAAAACATTCCGGGTGCAAGTGCCCGGGTACATTTTTGCATTCCGGGTACTTAAACCCAATTTTTAAAACTAAATTTCAGTCAAGTATATCTTTTATTGGAGAGAAATTTAAATCAAAAGTCACAAATGAGATCATGTTTATGCATTTATTATGACATTTTTTCACTTCTCACAATAATCCTTCCATCATTTCTAGCAAATCCTTGATTGCCTGAGACTAAATAAAAATCAGCTAAGATTTATATCGAAGTGAAAGCAAATGAAGACTTACGACAAATTAAGCAGGTTTTTATATCATAATTTAAATACAATGATGAATGACTGGATTATTTAGAAACCAAGCTTTTTATGGACAATGTCTTAAATTTTAATAAAAATATCATCTTCATTCTATAATAAATTGTTTAATTGTAAGAACATTGGAATTCAGCAAAATGTGTAGTGAGAAGGAGAACAATTGCATGGATTTCACGGGAATTTGAGACGCAAATAAGACCCGAGGTAAAGTTTAGTTCAGTCTCAACACAAGATTTTGTGGTTTGTTTGTTGCTTTGTGTACCCATACACCATATGACAAATACTTTTCCATTAAAAATTAAGTGTTTTCAGAAACCATACACTAATCAATCATAATGGAGGCAAACGACTATAAAACCCTGGGGAATAGTTGCTTCGTCAATAAGGAATACGCAAAAGCAATTGAATTTTATGGTAAAGGATTGCGAATCTGCAAGAAAGAAGATTCCATCAATTTATTCGCAAATAGGGCGGTCTGTTATATCAAGTTAGACTGCTTCCAGAAAGCTTTAAATGATACGATAGCAGTCTTGGAACAAGATCCGTTGCATGAAAAAGGTATATAAACAATTTATACGACATCTAGGAGTTAATGAACTTTCTCGTAAATATTAAATCTTAACTTGTGTCTATTATAACCTAACCTAACGTAAACAATGCTTGCATCCATTTTGTCTAGGAATATTTCGCCACGTAAAATGTCTTTGGGGTTTAGGCCGCTACGAATCTGCTCTGACCTTTATAAACTCCAAGTTGGCCAAAAACCCTCAGCTCTTTTCCAGCAAAGAACTTCTCGACCTACGCCGCAACACTGAGGCCTGTTTCCATCAGGTATCTAATCTAAATATTGTAATTAAAATTTCAATTAATTAATTAAAGTTTGAATAGAGCAAGACAGGTCAGTATGACATTCTCGAGTTGATGAGGCACCAGCAAGAAAAACCCCTCGAGCCCCTAGAAAATGTTGCTGAATACGTGGGTCCGATTAAAATTAGGGATGTTCCCGGCAAGGGACGAGGTTCGTGTTATCAAAGATATGTATCGCATATCAGATTAATTACCTCAATGTCATTCTTGACCAGGTATCCTTGCAGAGGAGGACATAAAAACTGGGCAACTCATAATGTGCTGCAAACCATTCGCTTTCTATCCATATTCCGACGAAGAAATGGGCAGTAGATGTATGACATTATTTATAAATGAATATCTCCGTGGTTCGAACTTTCTTCATATATTTCTAAAATTTCTATATTTTTTACTTGTTGCAGCCAACTTTGCCTTGGTGGATTGCATCCTCGAAAAACTGTCCATTGAACCACAATTTCGTAAAGAAGTATTTCCCCTCCACACCCCCCTCCCGACAGACTTGTGTCTAGAAATGTCACAAGAAGATCTCGAACTAGCTCAACTTCACGCAATCATTGCTAACAATTCTTTTGAATTTAACGGCAGTGGTGGTCTCCTTCATAGTAACCATACTTATTTTTGGTCAGGCCTTTGGATCTTGCCGTCATACATTAATCACAGTTGTTCAGGGTCAAACTGTACGTGGTCAGTGTACGGTGATACATTTTTCGTCCGTGCGGTGCGCCCAATAAATAAAGGAGACGAAATTCTCATTAGCTATGTCAATATTACATGGCCGTACAAACATCGACTTAGTGTTATTCGAGATCACAAATTTGAATGTGATTGTGACCTGTGTCAATATGAGGAAGGAGAGGATGAAGACACGGTGGAGGAAAGAGAACAAATTTTCGATCAATTGGAAGAAATTTATGACATGGATGGATTGGTACATAAATAAAAATATGCATGTTTTACTTTACTGTCGTATTGTTATTGTAAACAGTTTGAGAATTTAACATTAACCATCTAATTATACTATACAGATGCCCAAGCAGACGATCATAGATTGTTTCAACAAACTGGATTCACTGCGCAATGACTCCCCTCATCTAAATTTTCCCCTCGCTAATGTAAAAGTTATCAGAGTTCTGCAACGATTTCTAGTCGAAAGAGACACCACTGCAAGTACCACCCAGGTCCGCATCATGTTTGAAAGGATTCATTCCGTCACAAAGAACACGGCTCATGCAAAGTTCGTCGTTTCTTTGTGTCTCAATGTACTGAATTGTTTGATGGAGGACGCCACCTCAGAAACTGGGACGATTCAAGGGTGGATTAAGCAATTGAAGAATGATTTAATAGCAGCTCATGGGTCCCCAAAGGCGTTATTATATGTGGGTCCGGATATGTTGGAACTATTGAAAGATATGTTACATGCAAATGACTTCTTGTAGTAGGGTGCAGTAATTATTTACCTAGATAAATTATTGTGTAACTTGTTACTTATATTAATTCAAAGTATTATTTTGTCTTTGTCATCATGTGTTAGTTATCGAATATCAAATTAAGTAATTACCTGTTTAAATTGCTCAATTTTACAATTTGGTATTTATGTATCTTATTTTTGCACATTTGGTATATAAATTTTCTCACAGTTGAATAACTTGGAATAACTTTATGTGTTCATTCCTTTTGATTGGTTTCATTGGTATGCAGAATTCATTTATCAATTGACAATTTTTTAATAAATTTCATGCAAAATTCTGCATGCGAATTCACATCACCCCAACCATTGCACATTGGCGAACACACGAAAAACATTTATTTCCACGTTGCAGCAGATGTGCAACAGTCTAATTTTTCTTTTTTCGTTATTTCGTCAGAAATTGGTGGTATTTCTTTAACGTTATCTTTTCAATAATTAGTGCCCCCAATTGTGAAGTATGCCACCAAAAGGTAAGCGACGATCGAGCAAGCCCAAGGAGACAGAATTCAGTCAACGTGGAAGTGGCGATTTTTCTGGACCATCGTCAACAACAGCAGATGACCAACATGACGATGACGAGCAAAACCACAACATGGGAGCTGGAGGTGACGACGGTAATAATGTCAACTATGTGAATGGGGGAGGAGAGGGAAAGAACCCTGAGGCCGAAAAGTCCCCATCTCCAGAAAAGGAGGAAGAAATTTCATTTTCTTCGCCAGGTATGTAAAGATGGTGGTGATTGATGTATTGGCTTGTAATTACCTAATTGCTTGTGTAATTAGTTAATCTTACTCATACTTTTCATATTTCGTATTAAGGAGAGTTATCATCGTCATCATCATCATCTCTAACCCAAGTAACTGCTCCAAACTCAACTGCAACGACCCTGTTATTGGAAGATGCAGATGACACTGACGAAGAAGAATCTGAGGTAGTTATCTCTGCATCACTGAATCTTGGACAAGATAGCAAAGTCGAGTTGAAAACAGAGCAAGTTAAAGTGATCGAGTCACCGCAATCAGTATCATCATCACCTAGAGGAAAAGAAAAGGAGGCGTCCGCCGTATCGTCACCCAAAGGAAATTCGCAACTTTCCAGATCTGAACCATCAAGTATGACGACTACCCAAGAACAACCACCACCAGCGCAATCATCCCTACCAGCATCATCATCTTCTTCCTACGCAACCGCTAGCACAGTTAACTCACTAAACAGTTCAACCGTTTCAGCCCCACCGGATATCAATTATAGCAATGCAATTTTGACTGATGAGCAACCACCAGAGTTGGAACTACCAGCCACCGTCAGCACCTTGTCCATCAATAATGCGCGAATTTATTTGATTGGTGAGTAGATCATAATGATCATAGTCAAGTAGTGAGTAACAATTTATGCAATTAACTACTTTCTCCAATTCACAGGCACTGCCCACTTCTCCACGCAATCTCAAGAAGACGTGAGCAACGTTGTGAAACTAACCCAACCTGACTGCATTCTTTTAGAACTTTGCCCAAGTCGTAGAAATATACTGCACCTTGATGAGGAGATGCTTCTGAGAGAAGCAGGAGATATTAGTTTTGGTGCACTTTACAATAACGAATTATCAATATAATCGTGCATTAAGTTAATGATTTATTTGTTACTCATTGTGTAGCTAAAATAACCGCAACGCTACGAAATGCACCTCCAGGCAGTTCAAGAGTCCAATCTCTCCTGCACCTATTGCTCCTGTCGATGTCGGCGTCCCTGACCAAAAAATTGGGGATGGCACCAGGCATGTTTTTTTTATTTTATAGAATTAACGAGTCTGCGAAATGTTTATTTATATTTTTATCTACATCAATAGGTGGTGAATTCCGTGCTGCAGTAAAGGAAGCGGATAAGCTCCCAAGAAAACCAACCCTGCTCTTGGGTGATCGCCCGTTTAATGTTACCTTGGCCAGGGCAATTGCAAGCTTGTCACTCATGCAAAAGGTTAAATTGGCCTGGCAGTTTTTGCTGAGTTCGGATGACATTACGTGAGTGCATTTGTATACGTCACATCAAAAATTTAAAGCTTAAGTTCGATTAAAATTTCAAAATATTGCAGAAAAGAAGAAATTGAAAAATGTAAGGAGCGTGACCTGCTCGAAAAAATGTTATCTGAAATGACCGGAGAGTTCCCGTCCATAACAGAAGTTTTTGTGAATGAAAGAGTAAGTCGAAATGCATAACCATGGCATGGCACATGCTGTGCATTGTACATACTTAATTACTGATTATACAAGTATAGGATTATTACTTGGCGCATACTCTGTACATGAGTTCCGTCGCCATCGGGGAAGCAAAACAGAAGCAAGGGGGTAAAGGCGAGGTACATGTGTGATTAGTCTATTTTTGATTAAATTTACCACGTCTTTGCAAAACATTGCAAGATGTTGATGTATACGCTTACTTGCAGGCTGTAGTCGTCGCCGTAGTAGGAATGGGACATGTCATGGGAATCTGCAAAAACTTTGGACAAACAACGGAACAAGAGTTTTCTAGGGTTGGAAGGTAACGCATCTCGCAAATCAAATATCCATGTTCTTTAATCATACATAATTTAAATCCACATTTGCTTCACAGTCTTCCACCAACCTCACCGCCATCAACTACGAAATGGCTCATCAAAACTGGGATCAAACTAACGTTTTACGGAGTAATGACTTATGGTGCGTACAAACTCTTCAATCGGATTGACATTTTCAAGAAATTTGAAAATGGTCTGAAGCTTGGAATTGTCAAAATTAAGTAGATTACTGCCGATAATAATTTATAATGAAGATCTACAAGATCTTACATATTGAGTGATGATAGTTTATTTATATTTAATAATAAATAAATAAACAATAAATATTATGAATTTAATTTAGTCCTCCAAATAAATATGGATTTTCATACAAGTTCTAAAAGTAGTTATCGTTTTTATTTGTCAAGCGCAGTTTTAAGTACACACTGGTTTCAAAATGCTCATGTAAATATGTAAATTTATTTTTCCAACACTATAAACCAAGAATTCCCAATGGTCATAAATTATACGTATGCATGTATCAACGCATCTTCCAACAGAACCGGAAGGAACAAGCCATTCACTTTGTACAACATAAGGGATTTAAGAGCTTTGTAAGTTACGACAAAGTACCTCACAGTCAACAGTGAATGGATCACGGAATTGTATAATTCAAGCACCCATTGCTTGATATTCGCGTGTTTTGGTAACCAGAATAACCATTTAGCGTCGTACTGCTCGCTTCATTTAAATTACATGGCCATTAAAATTTTAAACCAACTCAACAAGTCAGCCCAACATTATAAATTCCTTATCATGTAATCCATTATTATTTAATAGCCCACCGGAACATGCATGTAGCTGGAGGTCAAATTGCTATGCATACATACAATACACTTACATAAGTAATTTTCTCTAAGCAAACAACTAATTCCACCACCTTCCTCCATCCATAACAAGAAGTGAAAGTTATTTATTGCCGACACTCGAAAAGAAAATGAGATCGTTACAAGAACCGAGACCCCTTTTCCCAAACCCCAACCCAATTTTCTTTTATTCTTGGTCCTCAGGCTAGACCAGGCCAAGCCACACAACCCAAGATAATTTCTCCCGTTTTGGAAGATTGCCACCGAATGTATGTATGTATGGTTAGAGCGACTACTTTGATTCCTAGAATATTAGACGAGAAAGCTGAGGAGAAAGCGAAGAGAAAGTGGCTCGGGTGGAGAAAGTCTCACAACATCATAACCACGAGCAGTATACAGAGTCTGTACATTTATATAGCACACATAGCCCTGTAACTAACCTACCGGGTCTTGTGCACACACATATTTTCGAACACAACCCCAGCCCAAAGTCGTCTCCACATACAACTTTCTCCCAGCAGTCTCGTCTGGCAGTAGTGGCTCCTCGACGACTTTCTCTCCTCCACTGCTTCTGCTTTCTCTTCACTCGCACTTTTAAAATTATTCTTCTCTTTCTCTCTAACTGCAAATTATCTCTTACATTTCTTGAATGTGGTCGCTTTTATTTTCTGCCTCTTACATTTTGTTGTCTTTATTTTCGACCGTCTTCAGTGAGCAGGATACGGTAGGAATATTTGATTTTGACCAAGTAGTAGTTACTCCCCATCATCACGTAAATAATTCGCGTTGGGCCAGAGAACATGGAGCAGAGTTGGAAATAAGGACGCATAAATTTCCGTACGGGCATAATAACAATCCCATTACGTCAACACTTTACAATACAAATGCACGTCGAAGAAGAGGAGCAAGTGGAGAAAGCAAGGGCAGATTTCGTCGAAATGCGGGCCAATATCCGTCTCATCAAGAGTTGAAACAACTTTCACAAAATATTACGGGGATCTTGGATGGTTTCAGTAAAAAGTATGATAGGCGAGTTCGGCCCAATTATGGAGGTTTGGCATAAATTATAAATATTTGAATGCATATGCGATAAATTTACATAGTTATGTATTTACATATGTATGACCTAGTAGGTATCTAATAATAAATAAAGTTATGAATTAAAATTGCAATGATCTGTATTTACAGACGAACCTGTGGAAGTGGGTGTAACCATGTTTGTCTTGATGATAAGCTCGATATCGGAAGTATTGATGGTGATTTATACATTATTTACAAGGATGTATATAGAAATTATTGAGAATATGTACATATTAATCATATGAGTTCGTATGTATGCGCATATGCAGGACTTTACCGTGGATTTCTACTTTCGACAAATGTGGAAGGACCCTCGTCTTGCTTTTAGTGGTCCGGAAACCGTAAAGACTCTCAGCGTTGGGAGTGATTTCTTGAAACAGATTTGGGTGCCGGGTAATTATCTGTAACTCTATGTTTAATTATGCATATTCCACATATGTAAATATGTATTACAATTGCATACTATTTAATCAACAGATACATTTTTTGTCAACGAGAAAACATCCTATTTCCATACGGCGACTACATCCAATGAATTCTTGAGAATTTCCAACGAAGGGGATATAACAAGATCACTCCGATTAACGGTATTTAAGAATTTTTTTAAAAATTGATAAAAATTCTTTAATCCTAAATTATAATGATTCATATAAACGATGTACATATTTAACTAGGTAACTGCTACGTGTGCCATGGACCTTAAATACTTTCCTATGGATTCACAGCTTTGCAATATTGAGATTGAATCTTGTAAGTGTTTCTGATCGATTGTGGAAATTTTTCATATCAGAAATTATGCATAAATCAATCATGAATGACTAATCGTCATGTACCTTTCGTAGTTGGCTACACTATGGCTGATATTCGTTACAAATGGGCAAAAGGGGCTGGCTCTGTACGTAACTTTATTAATTTTGGTTTTGATTTAAAAATATCAGACAACTCAATCCGTTTTTCGTAAAGGTCGGGGTGTCGGATGAAGTGTCCCTCCCTCAATTTAAGGTGCTTGGATTTCGGCAAAAAGCATTCGAAATTTCTCTCTCCACTGGAAACTACTCGAGATTAGCGTGTGAAATTCAATTCGTGAGATCGATGGGATACTATTTGATTCAGATCTACATTCCAAGCATGCTCATTGTTGTCATTTCCTGGGTATCATTCTGGGTAAACCGTAACGGTTAGTGAAAAATTATTGTACATAAAATTTATGATTTATTGTGTGTTAGTTAAGGGGTAAATGATATGACAATTTATGCATTTTAGCTGCCCCTGCAAGAGTTTATCTTGGAATTACTACTGTAAGTTGCATTAGTAGACTACTCGATTTAGTCTGGCGTAGGATTTTTTCACAAATATTTGCCAATTTCATTACCAGGTTTTGACCATGACTACTCTCATGTCATCGGTGAATAAAGAGTTGCCAAAAATCAGCTACGTCAAAAGTATCGATATATTCCTGGGGACTTGTTTCTTAATGGTGTTCGCCGCCTTGTTGGGTATAATCTTATTAATTCAGTCATTAATTCATTATTGATTATTTGCATATAAGTAAGTAAAAATCATATGTGCATTTCAATTTTTTAGAATATGCAACCGTTGGATATCTCGCGAAACATATCCAGCGTCGCGTCATGCACTTCGCCTCTCTTAAAAAAATGGCTGACGAATTGACAGCCAAACGACGCGAAGCAGAAGAGGAAGCCCGACGACAGGAAGAAATTGTGAACCAAAGTCTGGAATTAATGTATCACCGCCGGCAAGAAGAATACCGTCATCAGCAACAACTTCGACAACACGCCTCGGACACTGACAGGTCGCCAAATCCGATCCCCACATCTGGCTCGTTTTCCCACCATCCCCACCAGTACAGTTTGCGACAAGGACAGCCCCCACACGGGAATTATTACGGTGGTGGGAGTGGCACAATGACTCCAAATGCTGCAACCTTGGGAAGGAAACGAGAGGATGGGAGCGTCATGGACACTCCTGCTGGTAGAAAAAAGATGGGGGGAAGAAACAGTGCTCTGGAATTCGGTTGTGTGCCAAAACCGGAACAAACAATCCGGCCTGTTGTACCCATAAATCCAAACCAAATTTGTGGAATTACGCCATCTGATATTGATAAGTACTCAAGAGTCGTGTTCCCCGTTTGCTACATTTGCTTCAATTTAATTTATTGGATAACCTATCTGCACATTAGTAACGTTAACCCTGGCGATCTCACATTGATTGGGGGATAAAAATGTGCATGAAATATTTCCCAATGTTAGTCAGACACTGTGCCAGTCAAATCCTTGTAAGGAAATGTAATTCTGTCAAGTTCGATACATGCATTCAAAGATTAAGACTTTGTCCCATTAGTGGGTGTAACTTTAACCGTTGCTGGAGTAACGTAACTAAACTATAATGTTCCACATCCCAATTTTTGAAAACTGCTAATCTCACTGTTGACGAGGGGACGCATTGTAGTTTGCCTTCTATACTTGTTTAGAAAGTAAAAATGGAAAATTAAAAGACTAGAAAGACATATTTCATATAGTAACACACTTCTTCTAGGAACTTGATCTTTTGCATGTGATGGAGTAGACCATTGTAATAAATGTAACAACAAACCTTGTTGGGTGCTCACCCTTCCTGCCTCAAATAATTGATAAAAAACTTATAATTGCTCATACATTAATGTGACTGTATACATGTACATATACAACAAGTACATGTACAAATATAGCGTAAATTTGTTATAATGTTATAGTTAAAATCTGCGCTGATTCATAAACAGAGGAAGGAGTTGATATTTTGGTGAAAGTTCTTCATGCACCATTGTCTGTAGCAACTACTTGCATAAATACTTCAACTTATTGTTAGCATGTGCGATTTTCAGACTCTGTTAGACGTAATAATGTAATAACCTTGACCGTTTTTGCAATAAAATATCAGAAACAGTAAAATTATATCTTCTGTCTGAATTTATTTATGAGAAAGTGTTCTGACATTTCTGACAATTTATCTAATCAGTGCCACTGATCTCACTCTGGTGGGCTAAAAATAGTATGGTAAGTTATATTCTCACGATTTTCATCGATCACTTCCATGCATGCAACGCGTATAAGTAGTCATAAGTATATATACGTATGTACATACACAAGTCAAAGAGGTGTTATCTCCAAAACTCCAAACTACCTCCCAAACCTACTTAGGATTAATCGGTATACATGTGTTTGTACATACAGAGAGGTTACACCGAATTTTCTAGATTTAGAATTTTTTGTCGCGTATAGGGAGTGGATAATCGTATCAGTAGTGCATATGTACGACATTGAACTTATCCAGTGAAATCCATAAACCGACAAGTACGACAAATCAAAGTTATACTTTTTGCAGTGATGGCAGATCTGAATAAATAAATTACGTATGTATTATTCCGATAGAATATGTGTATCTACATAAATATAATACGTACATATATTTATATAAGAGACACATATTAACATGGTTCAGTACTGCATGGCTGGCATTTTTAGCTTTAACTTGTCCACAATTTTTCTCAAACTGCTATTCGGTAATATAAAAGAAATGTGAATTGTGAAAATATATAATATTTTATTTTCTTATATTTATTTTCATCATGCCATGAATGAACGCCAATGGATAAGTTTGAAATATTGCAGACTCCTGATTACGTACTTATTTATATAAGCTGAGTTGTCAAACTTCTAACTCCAAAGCACATATAACTCCATGTGACTATTTTATATTATTAATAAATACATTCAATGGCCCACAGCACAGACCAGATCAAGAAGAAAGTACTCCCCAGTGGGATCTTTATATCGCTTTGGAGAAATCCAACCACTTTCTTTATGCAATATTGAACTAGTTCTCTCTGATGACCGTGTGTGTACTACTCTTCACAAGTTTCACTATGATTTCGTCCCTGAATTCACTGTATATACACACATGTTTGTATTTACGTACATATGTGTTTGATAATCTGTGCAATAAATGCATTAATAATAATTTCTAGACTTGTCATCATCATTCATTTTGCTCATTATAGGCTAGACATGGCCAACATGAATTTTATTCCCATATCCATAACTTTACTTCTAAAATGGGAGCGCAAACCATGTTCAACTCAAATGTTTTTGCCACCCACACAGTTTGATAAACAACGTCTGATGCAGCACTTGGGCCAAATTCAGGGACTTATGGGCGCCGCAACGTGATTTTTCAGGCAGACACTGTGTTATTAAATACTTTAACTCTCTCGCCCCAATTCTCCTCCCACTCCTACTCGAAGATCTGTTTTCGAAAACAGACACTCAAAGACTTTCATGTGCATAGCTCCAATTTTGGAGGGACCAATTTTATGCGAAACATTGACAAACATGCGATTTAAATGCTAAATTTAAATGTTCTAATTTAGACTTGAGAGTGAGAAAAATAAGATTTTGCACAACTGTGGCCATGGAGTAAAACTACAGATACTTGGTGGTTCTTTTTTATGAGATTCCCATTAATGGGATGCTACAGCATAAGATCTGAGAAGGGCAAGTGGTTAAGCTACCTCCTAAACACAGAGATATTCTTGCAAGAACTACCATAGTAATTCCGTATATCATGCGGAATATAACAATATATTTTTGTTCCGGTGGCCGTCGAGACATCAGGAGTATGGGGGACGGAAGGGTTGAAGTTCATCCAAGATGTTGGGAGGAGGATGAAGGATGTCACTGGACCAATGTCGACAACTTTTCTCATTCAACGGATTAGTTTGGCAGTTCAACGCGGGAATGCGGCATCAATCATGGGAGCTGTCCCCAGTCAACGAGGATTAGAAGAATTATTTTATATTTTAAATGATAGGTCGTTTTATTTACAAAAATCATGTAAGGGGCCGAATGGTGATCTCGGACGCCTATCCGGATCAAGTAAAGGTTTTCCCAACCCACCAACATCGGGTTTTTCCTCTACTCCCCAAGCCAACTAAGTGTATTTCATAGTTTATCAATGTTTATGTTAATAAAACACACATTTTTTAATTATTTTTATATCATGCGAAATTACTTTGTAAATGGGGATTCAATGTAATCCATAAAAGTTCAAACAGAATTTTCTTTACATGTACTTACATACACAAATTTATATCAAGTATAGTCTCAAAAAGGTCCGGTTCTGCTAAAGTGGTCGCATGATCCTCGACGTACTTAATTACGATGACATTTGTCAAAATGGGCTCGTTCAAGGACAGCCTTACTCTTACAAATACTTACTGGTGACTGGACCATTGGTATCGCTTGTAGCTACATAAGGTGGAGTAGTCGGAAGGAAATAGTGATTTCTTTCTACAACGTGCTCCGAATTACTACAATCATAAAAAACTTTTCCATGCAAAACCAATGTCCCGCAAACGAATGAACGATTTCATGAACAAAAAAATTTGCTTCTTAATGAATAATCCATTAAAATGCATTATGGTAGGAATAAAGGCATACAAATAACTTTTGCAAGCATAAACACGTAAATAAGTAAGATGCTAGTATGCCCGATATAATTAAGTATTAGCAGGATTGTATTGTCATATTGAATCAAATTTATCTGGCTTATGTATTATTATGCATTGCTTGGTAAGATTAGTTAAGTTCCTTTTCTTTCTCAATGTCACACTAATAACATAAAATATTAAGAACTAGTAATCAAATAAATTAGTCTTGGGAGTTGAATTATTTGTCTCACTAATGAAAAATAGTGCGCATAATACAATTCACATTCCTAATACAATTTAAATATGCAATCCAAATGGCTTTTCCTCCATATTAATTTTAGCCGATCTCCCTCCTGATCCTGACATTATACATATATTATGTATGCATTATGTCCTTGTAAGCATAACAAATTGCGCATTACGGCATTACATCCGAGATTCACATAATGCAGATGGAAGCAAAATATACGCAGTGTTATTTCTACAGAAAAGCCTGTAACATTTACACTTTATCATTCTTTTCTCCAAGTGATCTTTCCAAGCTCCACCCAAAACCACAACAATCAAAGAGCCTCCTCCGACCTTGTCCCATATTTTATGCCTTCAAAGGTGAGGTATTTCTGCTCAGGTTGATCCAAGTGCCTCAATTCCTCTTCCCAAGAAAGCTCAAAATGTAACGTACATGTGATATACGGACGGATCATATTAAGCAAATTAATCCAACTCGTCCAATTACTTACCATCCATTCCCATCCGTCCGTTCAATTTACTACAAAATTGATTGCCATCTCTAACTGTAAATCACACGTCGTAACCAAATAAATCCATCGGAAAGAGCATTAAATTCGCGTTTCTACATACACCGCAGCCGTAACCTTTGCGATGCTGGTTTACTGGTGGCATTTCATGGACTTAAAAAGGTCTCGTGTAGGAAAGCAGCACTGATGGAATTGCAATTTTAATGACATGGGCATCCAAACTAGTTTAGCCATGTAGTTTTTCTCCTACGCGATGCAGCTTTCTCCCTCATGGTGCAATGCAGTCTGGTCCTGCTACGCTGCATGCAGCTCACTTTCTCCAACAAAGTCCAACCTCACTTCACTTCCTTTTCTGCTTTGCGAAAGAAAGCAGATCGAGACGGAATCAGAGAGTACAGCGAGAAGAGAGATAACAAATTTGCACTTTCACTCTGCAACACAATTTCAACATACTGCAATACACCGCAATTTCTCAATCACGGTTTGAAACTTTTCATCTCTCTCACTCTTGCCTTAGCATGTCCAGCAGCGTGTTGTTCATTCTTGCACTGCATATATGTACGTACTGATATCTGCTGTTGTAAACTGTAAAAAACCCTCCATTGTAAATTCAAAGCATCCATAAAATCATACGCACAGTCTGCATAATTTAAAACATTAGACAAGTCCAGCCAAAATAAAAACAAATAAAAAGAATGGTAAGTGCTAGTGTGTCCGGTGTCTCGACGAGATCTAAATCCGGAAAATCCGGAAAAATAGCCCCAGAAGACTTTCCTGCTTCAACTCTCTGGACATTAAATCCTGGAATCGACCCACCACCATCTCCCTCGCCGGGATTCAAGTGCAAGTGTAAACGCTGCATCAAAAGTGTAATCGTACGAGTGACCGAGCCGACAGCCGAAGCACCAGAAAAACTGAAAATGTTTCGAATCTGCGAGAAATTAATTATCAATGGTGACGACTCGGGAAATGCTTATCTCAAAATTTATGTCGGGGAAGAAGCTGAAGTCAATCTCATTCTAAAATGCGAACATATAAAGAGAAAGACACTCGATTCATGCATCATATTCGTGGACGCGGTGGGATGCATCATTTTCCGGAGTGAACGAGAGGGAGGGGTGAGAAAATTTACCAGTAGACAGTGAATATGTGTACTTGACTGACTTGTATCGCTTGATTTATTTAGGTGACTATCGTAAAAATGGGGAATGTCGTCCTTGGTCATGTACGGGGGGCGCCAGGATCTCTCTGCGTGTTTAGAAGGAATTTTGGAATAGTTGTCTCGCCAAGCACTGCATCCGAGCGGAGGATCAAGATCAGAGCAACTGGGTGTTGCAGCAAATTTTTATGTTGCTCATTTTTCAATTCCTTTTATCTCGACGAGTTTGTAATACTTGACGCGGATGGAGATGAGATTGGGTGGATTCGAAAAGTGGAAAAGGCCAAGGGTGGCGGAGCGAGTGTGGAATTTGCGCAAAATATTGGAGACGATGATACTGCGAAAGGGTTAATCTTGGTGGCTGCAGTAACATTGGTGAGTACATGTCATGATTGATGGCTACTTGGGTGTGGCTGTCTAAATATATTATTTGATTTCTTGGTATTACAGTACGAACTCTTCCTAGAGCCTCATCTCGGGTTCAGCATGGGAAAATCTGGCATAGGAAAGGTGATCGTTGGTGGGATAATTTTAAGCATAGTTGGGTTATTGGGTGCCATTTTCTATTTTGAAATTGCGTCTTTATGGGCTGGTTGATCTTACATAATTTATAGGATTACTATATATATACGGTACTGATAAGTAAGTTAAGTACATAAATAGTTCGTTACATATTTCGCCATTTGTCAATATCTATATATATAATTACGACATGAAAGCCAAACTTATAAAACATAGGAGCGAGGTCCAAATTCGCACTCGGGGAAAAAGCTGATATGCATAAATAGGATGATGAGGAGTGCAAAAATGAAATTCTGATATTAACATTATCACTCAACTCAATCCAAATTATACAAATACTTACTTACTACAGATTAATTACAAATATAATGCAAAGAATCTTGGCCTTTTATCTATTTAATTTATATATTATGTAACCAAATCAATTACTTATTGCCTTCAACATTGTCACTTTTCAATCAGTAAGTACAGTTTCGTGCATTATTAAATTACAGGATTTAATAAAATTCAACATTGCTCAATCATACTGGAGACTTAGTACTTACTTCCTAATATAGTTAGTACCATTGGTACTAACCAAGTGAGTTACTTATTCACGGTACTATATAATACTTTAAAATATATGTAGGCTAGATCACAGTGTGAATTAACCTAACTGATCGCATTTCATTCAAAGAAATTGTAATCATTGCGCTATGCTTCTTTTTACTCGCGTGCCTTGCACTTCAATCAAATCATACAACCGAGTGACCATGCGGTTTTCAAAATCATATATAGGACATTAACCTCGCTCTAATTTACAAACCACACAGTTATGGCAGATTAGAAGGATTTAGGATTTATTTCAATTTGTTGTCACTTCAAAAATAATAATTTGAACAAAATTGGAGCGCTATTATTTATAATTCAACAAATAAATATATAATTATTACAAATTGTAATTGTAAATAAAAATGTTGTTTACCTCCCAAAATAACGTATTTACGAAATACAAATTGCACTGAATTTATAATTTTAGCTCATTTCCACCCCATCACAAAAATTGCAATCAATCCAATCAACACCGCAAGGACTACTCCAAACCAAACCAGACCAGAATTTTCATTGCTTTTCTTTTGCATAGAACTAATAGAATCTGCCAATTGTTCCATGGATGATCCATGTTCATTTCGTGATCCAATACTTTCCATATCTGGAAAATATTCAGTGAATAGTTACAAACTAGTCAGTATTACATGAAATTGGGTTAGCAACTTGTCTTACCTCCGACACCTTCCCAACCATCAACAACTTCCTCTTCCTCTAAAACCCCATACTTTTCACCCAAAACTTGACCAAAGCTCTCTAAGCAATCCCTTGGTCCTTCACCAGGGAATAGATAATCACATACGTAAATCTCCTCCTTGCTCAGTTTCACAAAGACTCGTCGTGGTAGTTCATGAACTACTTTTTCTAATCCCTGACTCGCCTCAATGTTGGAATCTTCCTCAATAAGTGATTCGCAATGGAGTTGTAACCGGGCTGATAAGGAACGGAGAAGGTCGACATGTGTTGCCTAAAGGAATTTTTGGCACGTTGTTATTGTCGTTAAAAGAAATACCTTAGAAATAACTTGACTTTCTCACCATCTCTGCCCTTTTCGTACTTTCTCCCTCATTAACATATGCAATCAAGTGCATCTTCCCTCTTAAATGGAGATGGTTAATGAAGTCCCTGTTATCTCGACCCTTCCCCTTCTCCAGAAAGTACGTAGGAAGTTTCGCAACAAGAATAGAGACTGGAGCAGATTCCACATAACGTGTACTTGTCGAGGCGAGATTACCATCAAAGAGTGTCATAATTGTGTCGGAATCTTGAAGACAGTCCTGAAAAAATTTAAAAAAATTAACAGTAGAATATAAAATACCGGAAATAATTAACATTCAAATACTCTCATCATGTAAATATGTATTCACCTTCCACACTTCCACTACTCTCTCAACGCCTTCCTTCACCTCGAAAAACGCACCCTTGTCCCCTCTCCCATCGTATTGTTGTACCCCCACTCCACTTAGCCAGAAATCAACTTGCACCTTGGATAAGACACACTCCTTAAACACGACATCTAATTTTAGCGTTTTATTGCCATCCTTGTCCAGCGTAATCACGTCAAATTTCTTTCCATCAAATTGCAAGTACACCTCAGGGTCGATGAATGGTTGATACGCAGAAAATTTTGTGGATAGATTTTTTGTGAGAGAATTTAACAATGCTTTTGGAGGAGTTGAACTTATTTCAGAGGATGTTGAGTAAATTCCAAGAATATTCATCCCACCGGGGAGCATTCTGAGGAGGGAACGGGTGTGGTGGGTAAGAAGAGAGGTCGCAAGTGTGGCGATTGTCGGGGGTGTGTCTGATGGCTCGGCAGGGTTGGTTTGGGCGAGATGGAGGACTTTCACCGGCGTGGTGGTCGGGTTTTCGGGGTACTGCAAAATAACAGAATTTACAACAAAAATTCCAGCAGATTCGTAATTAAAAATGAAATGCAAGTAAACAGTTTAAACTACTTTACACTTTAACTAAACTATAACTCACCACGCCAACGATTAACCCCACTGACGGGGACGAGACATCCCTCGATTCGAGAAAGTCACGAACTGCAGGGTCAATCTGGATATGCATAATTAGCTAAAAATGAATGTTTAGCCGAAACAAAACAGAAACAGAATTTGCAAAAAGTGAAAGCAGCAGGAGTCAGCCTGTCAGTGTCAACAACAAATATCATCACCACCGCCTGCTCAATGGGCACACTTTAGTTTGGTCTGCGTGCATGCAAAAATTCTACCATCCGCGAATAAAAGTAATAAAAAGTTAAAACGCCAATTTAGGAAGAATTTTGATTTATTCTCATTTTTTAACTCGATAAATAAATCAACAAACGTTTTTGTATCTTTCCAACAAAATTTTTATTTCAGTTGAATAGCCACATAAGCATTTTAAGGACTACTATCATATGTGTAAGCCATAACATTTTTGCTACATATTACATCAAGGAGCAAAAGTGTCATAATTAAAGTTGCACAACATGTCTTACCTCTAATGTAAAATACATATCTCTCCACTAATATGTATGTAACTGCCTCTCAATGGAAACCATTAAATGAATGAATCAATAACCATGAACATAATAATATGTATGTATGTATAACGTCATCAATAAAACCCGTGCAATTTTCAACTTACAGGGTGAAAAGTGAAATAACGATTACATTCAAAATTCAGTCAGTCCATCCCACACTTATAATTATACATATATATTTCTTACACAGTATATTTCAGTTTATACTAACTATGAATTAATTAGGTACGATTTCTTTTCATTAGATTGGATTCCCCGATTTAATCATTTTTATCATCGAATGACATATGTATATCTTGTAACATTTATTTCTGCATTTTTTGTAAATAAAGCTCGAGAATAAATTTCTTGGAAAGTTTGTCTACAGTTTTGTGTACTACATAAAGATTAGTTTTGAAATTTTTAAACACTCAAGTTACACGTCGTCGTTGAACATCGTTCTGATACAAATCCAAAATTTGAGCATTGCATTCGGACACATCTTGAATGCTAAGGTACATATGTATTGCATGAAGTTGTGTCCAAATGCAATGCATATTCAACGACGAAACGTATTCTAGATCTACTTGAAATTACAACAGTAATGAATTGTTTACTAGTATCTTACTAAACAGTAACATCAAACAACATTCTCGCTTTTAGCGTATATACCCTGAATTGAATTAAACGTGAATTAAACAGAACAATAAATCGAAAAAGCTATGGATGGTGTTTTCTTTTTAATACGGCGGCAGCAGCACACAGAATGTTGTAGGGCTTTATGTATGTGTTTTTTAATGTTTTTTTTTAATTTAGCCAAATTAGCTTGTAGTTTCTTTCTGATTTTGAATATAAAGGTGTAATTTTATATCAATGATTTGATTTCTAATTTTGTTCAAAATTGGGGTTCATCTAATTACAATAACCAATTATTTAATTTATAAGAAGTGTGCATTCCATTTTGTCGAATTGAGTTTAGTTGTTGTATTTTGTTTGCAATTAAACCACGTCAGCGATAGTTCCAATTTCCAGTGCTTTGAGAAGATCAGGTCCTTGAAGAAGGTCTGCATTTCTTGACAGCGGCGCATTCACTTCACAATCTTGTCTCGTCAGCTGAATCTGGAATAGGAATGAAAATTTGTATAACCACAGATAAGTATATAGGACCTGAGTTCATTTATAATAAAGTAGTAAACTAATTTTGTACCATTTGGTTTCTATTGATTGTTTGTTGTTCATATTCTTGATCCAATAAAGTTTGAGTCAGCTCATGCATAGACAGTGGGTTCTGGCCAAGAAGCGAACCAACAAAGTTCCGCTATTAATAGACACAAATTAAAATATTAGCACGTTTAATAATGAGTACTTCCTTAATAAAACGATAAAGCAAAGCAAATTTTTATGAAACGAACCTTTCGTCCATGTTTCTGCACTCGGGACATATTATCCATGCTGGCTAATAATTCCTTATTAATCAGCGCCTGTTGTTGCAACTGGAATTGCTGGGCACGAACCAAGTCAACCAAATCAAAGCGTCCACTATTATCAGAAGATTCAGAACCTGGCGAGGATATCGATGCCGTTCCCATGGTAGTATTAGCAGTGGTAGGAGCTGCAGCAGTAGTGGTCGTAAATGAACCTCGTCGAGTTTGTTGAACTGGTACAAGAATGTAAACTTTTGCAGGCTGATCATCACCCCCATCAAGACGCTGTACTTTGTTTGGGATTTGTTCCACAAGATTCCAAGTTGCTTCAGGCACAACTTTTTCTTGCTTCACAACTTGCTGTATTTTTTTCGGTGGCTGAATCGGAATTCGCTGTTCGAAATGTGCAACTGGCTTCTCTCGAGTAATCATCTCTGCTTGAATCGCCACCATTGGAACCGCTAAAGCTAGGTCGGGTGGTAATGGGGACACTGATCCCCTAAAGTAGTCTCCACAATCAAGTTGTTCTGTTGGTGGTGATGGCGACTCGCTCAAGTCGGGCGTTGCCGTTGAGAAAAGAACAGGATCTCGTTGTCCCGAAAGCATGATTCCATCCAAGTTTAACACGACAGGAGGTTTAGGCGGCGGTGTCACTTTTACTTTAGGAGGTAGTGCAACAATGTCGAATTTTTGTACCTCGGTGTCATCGTCCAGAAATGAATATGACATATCATCTGCATCCAGAGAAGCTAGTAAATCCTCCAATAATGGGACATCCAATGGGACACATTCATCCCCAGCAATGGGAGCAAGATGAGTCAGGTCGTCCGGTTCCTCTTTTGACGCGATGAGCGTGTCATCAACATGCATGAGAAAGCCAGTGTCCATGTCTTTTGTTTTCGGCGTAAAGATTTTAGATGTTGAACAAGTCGCCTGGTTCAAAAGTGGACCCACAAGAAGATCAGCAATGAAATTATTTTCCTCTTCAACTGGACTCATAGGTGGTTCAATTTGAATCTTGATGTTATTAATCTTCAACTTCCGGTCAGCGACAGTCCGTTGCTTTGGATCAGCCAAAGCGGTGGTGGTGGTGACGGCGTCACCGATCTGGACTTCAGATAAAACTTGATCCTCTTCCTCCCTCCCACTTGTTATAAAGTGGATGCACACAACAGAGTTGGGCCCCTTGTTTGAACCATTTTGGCCACTGATGACGGTGGCTTGTGTGATGATCCAAATCCAACCGCCACCCTTTGTAAGAAAGCGGTAACGATCTGTCTGATTCTGATCCTTGTCATACACTATGCAAAATTTAAAAAATGAGATATTTTCGTTTCCTAATCATTTCTGCTGATGGCATACATACAGTCCATTTATTTACCATACGACCCTCGACGTCACCACTGCAATGCTATTAGTAATGAGAGTGATGACGTCGGGGATCGTATGGTAAATAAAACAAGAGTATGTATCTCTTATCGACTTACATGATTTAAATGCCTTCCCAATTCCCTCACCATCTCCAGCATGGTTAAATTCAAACAGCGACCGACCAATCATTTCCTCTGGTGTGTATCCAAGCAATTCCGCGACGGCGTCATCCACATAGTCAAACTATAATGAAATAATTTGATCAATTCACACAATCTCAAGCTTATCGTCATCTTGGGGTATTTAATTTACAAGAAAACAATAAAACCGATGTAAAGATGAAACTTTACACACTCTTAGTAATAAATAATAGCCTGGACACAAATTGATAATTTTTGTACACTTGAATCCATGTTTACCTTCATATCTGGGGTATGTTTGCTCAAAAATGTTTGCTTGTTAAGTGGGATATCCACATCAGAAGGATGAAGAAGTGGTTCACAAATGGAGATAAACCATTGATTGTTGTTGCTGTTGTTTTCCTCTTCCTCCTCCTCTCCAGCTGCACCCACACCTTCCATCATGCGTCCGATACAGTTTACAACTTTGTAGTTAGCCGATCTCAAGTGGGCATTTCGTCCACGGGATGACACGGTGCATTTCATCCGAAATAGGGCAGATCTCTTTCCGCCTCCACCTGAACTAGCCTCGGCAACTTCACCGACTTTCAACATGCTTCGAATATCATTGTGATCATATTGGTGGCTGAATTCGAAAATGGACTGCCCCATTATTTCATGCTGAAAGAAACATATGGACGTTTTAGAAGCATGTCAAGTTTTCTTATAGAAAACTAAAATACAGACTTTCTTATCAAATAAAAATCATTATTCGTTGCTGTGTATACCTGTGAAATCCCCAATTGTGTCGTTATCCCTTCTGACGCATAAATGACATCTCCATCCAATCCGAATACAAGAATGAAACCCCCCATTGCTTGATTCATTTGGGACTCAAAGTCGGAATTGAAGAAACTTGGCAATTTAATTTGATCTTTTTTGACCGGGTGACCGTTCCAAAATCCTATTAACACAAACAAAATAATAAACAATTAATTCCTCAATTATCAAAATCAGTGATGTACATTAGTAGATGTCTCAAAACTTACCACTACCATTAGCCACAGCCTTCATTATCTTCTTGAGGCGAAGATTACATAAGGTCAACCGCATAACAGATGCTTTATCAAGGGTCTGGAAAAATAATCACTGATCAGTGAATTCCCACGATAACCAATTGAGTTATCCAATGTACACGTTAACTATTTAAATTAATATTTCCCAATTTCTTGTCAAAATAAAGAGTCAATTTATGATACAGAGAGAGCGAGGTAAAAGAGCGCATTAAATTTTGTTATTTTTTTCTCCGATTCTATTTTTTGGAACTACTTAAATTTCACGTTTACTTTTCACGAATCGTTGTCATATAAATGTCTGCAGGATTATAGTTAATTATTTATTGTTGAATATATGCACGATAAACACAGCGATAAATAGACAAATCGGTATATTTATGGGACAATTCAAATAGAATGCCCGAAACGTGCAGGCAAGACGTCAACTCAACTCAAGACGAAACGTGTTCGCGTTTGGCTTGATCGTCTGCTGGACGAAATGAGCGTGATGCGAGCAAACACTCACAGCAGAGGCCCCAATGCTCGGAGAGAAATGTTTGTGTAGGCTCCGTCACTTTTGCCTCAGTTTGTCTTAAAAGATTTACAAGTTATCAATTATTATAAATAATGTTATTCTGTTTTGAATCAAGTGATTAAATTGTTTGGAGATAAAAGTAAACGTTAATCTAAAAAGTAAATCAAAGTTAAATAAATTGAGGCTTGAGAAAGTAAGGAAACTGATCTTTGATTGAAAGGTGAGTATTTATTTGAAATAAGTCGTTCCTGTTGGTGGATTCAAAGTGTCAAAATTAAGTTGGTGCTTTGCGATAGTTTGTGATTTGATCGTTTACAATTAAAACTATTATCTTTTGGATTGGTCAGTAAAATGTCGAAGAGGAGAAAGGATTCCTCGGAGGAGGACCCGGAGTACTTGCCGGATGACGAGATCTCCATTCTTTCTGACGGCGATGCTGATTTCTGTAAGATTAGTGGTCTAATTGTTTCTGTTATTTTCATCTTATGTTAGTTAAGTCCCTAAAAAAGCATTAATTATGTCATTAATAGTTAAGCCGAAGAGCTTAGAGCATCGTTACACGTCCAACTCTCATTCAGTTAAGAAAAGAAAGAGTACGTTTTCACGACGTTCAAAGCATCTCCACGAGAAAGGTGATTTTTTTTCTTTACAATTAATGAATACTTTTGTGTCGTCAAGAACATATTTAATCGTGTAATTTCAAATCAATTAGCAGTAATTAAAAATTACGGGTACTTTAATTCCAGCAAAAATCTCTAAAAGTAATGATTTGTTCGATGAATTGGATGACGAGGATGAGGAATCGAATGGTACGTATTGTTTTTATTGGTGATGATTCTAATGTCGTTAAATCTTTTTATGAACGTTTAATTTAATCCATTGTTTTACTCAGTAGGACATTACCGGCGTGGCTCTAGCCTAAAAATTCTTGTCGAGCGGCCGAATCCAGAACGGGTACCTCTGAAACGGTTGTGGACGCCCGTGATCATTAATAATTGTGAGTTTTATTTATTCATGTGACAAATATTCGTATAGGTAAATATGTAGTGCATGATTAATTTTTTCATTTGTGCAGATGAAGGCAAAAAGTCCGATATTCCGACCCCCAGTTCACTTAAAATTTTGGAATCATCAAGTAAAGGTAGGGAAATATATGGGGTTCTATATTACTTTCACAAGAAAGCTATTTGTAATATAAAAAGAACTAACGACTGAGCTTCGTTTTCCCGAAACAAGTCAATATTTTGTTAGTTGTGCATAAGTCTGAACGTTTTCATGACTCTTTACCCATGTAATTTCAGGTAATCGAAACGTTAAACTCCAAGATGTCTACCAGTCTCGAGGACGACCCAATGTATCAAGTGTTAAGCGTGGTAATTTGCTTGTAAATTATAAGTAAACGTTTAAATTAAAAGTGCTGTAAAACATTCAAATTTTGACATTGTCTGGTTAAAGATGTTCAAGTTCATCGACTTGAAAGACGAGGTCCTTACCCTTCCACCATAACGCGTCCAGAAAATGTCCAAGACGATGAGGCAATCTTAGGTATGAATAAACAAATTTCCGATGCCGAACTGACCGAAACCCACAAAGGATGGTCCGTCCGTCGAAAGGACAGTCCCAGACTAGCCGAAAGGGTGAAAGGACAGTCCCGGACTGGTCGAAAGGGTGAAACGACAGTCCTGGACAGTCCCGGACTAGCCGAAAGGGTGAAAGGACAGTACCAGACTGGTCGAAAGGGTGAAAGGACAGTCCTGGACTGGCCAAAAAAGCAAAAGAACAGTCCTGGACTGGCCAAATTCTATAAAGGACAGTATTAAGCATGTGTAAGTATATTTTAATTTATTATTTACAGACACCAGTCACGAATATAATGAAATCGACCTCGTGAGCAGCTTTACCCCGATTTCAGAGGACGACGATGAATGTGTGGTTCCGTCTTTGGGTGTAACATGTGACAAGGGTAGAAATTCATGACTTTCTATTTTATCGTATCATAAAAAGTATAACTAAATCGAACTTCGTTCCATGATAACCAACAGGAAAGACTCGATCCACCAATAAAGGACTCCCCAAACCACGCAGCCGTGAAAGGGAACCATCTAAACCAAAGGTGGATTATGACGAACGTGCAACGTCCCGTACGTGTAATATAAATTTTGTGTTGATATGTGTGACGTAGGATATGATCTAACACTGACTTAATTGTCTCTTTGGTATAACTTGCAGATTCAACTGTGAATATTCCCTTACAATCAACTTGTATACGTGCAGACGACGTTGACGAGATTCATCAAATTGAAGGTATTGAAAGAATATAAGCAACATATTTATCGTGTACGTCGGATACCAAAACTTCAATTATATTCCACTGAATTTAGTCGTGTAAAGTATCATTTATTTTTGACGTTCCAACAGATCAAATAATCTCGAAAAATCCTAACGTGATTCTCAAATACGGATTATCAGAGATTGAGTTTAGTCCACCCGTTTCACCAAGGACAATGAATGACCCTCCAGTTTGTTTTGAAGTAATTGTGAAGTTCGCAGATGGCCAGTTAGTGAAACTGAATCCAAAACGTGAGACAAATTCAAATTAGTGCTCCATAAACTTTCAGTTTTTTAATCGATTGCATGATGAAAAATTATTTTTTTGTGGTCCTCAGAAATCAAAACTCCAGTGGAGCCTACACCTCCTTCCTTACCACCCCCTCCACCATCACTTCAGTCATCTTCACTTCCCCAGACACGAGTTTGGTATGGAGACAAACCCAGACATGCAGAACATGGTGACATTTGGGAGAAGGAACAGGGAAAGCGCTACCGGTACTTAGTGACTAAGACTTCCAACAGAAAACAATGGAGATTACTGTGTTCCAAATGTGATTCTCGAGCCAAGGCGAAGGGAACATTATGTATCTCACATACTACAGGAAGGTTCGTATAGTGACAATCACAGCACAAAATAAACCGATAAACGTCAGTTGCAGAAAGGGGTTTCACCCCTTAATAAAGAAACTACAAACTTACATTGTTTAGGTTGGCAAGAAATTCACCACTTTACAAAAATGCAAAACCTGGCGCTATTATTACAAACGAAATAACTGGAAGTAGAACGCAGTTTGATGGGAAAAAGTGGGCACCAATGTGTAGTGTCAGTGAATGTCAAAATCAGATGTTAAGGGGTTAGAGACGGTTTGGATTTTGTCCACAACATTTGAAGAAAAAGTAAGCTTATGTTATCCTTTCACGTGTACTGAATGTAACTATAATTAATAATCCCCATTTATTGTAATGAAGCAATGGAAATGTCAGCATTTGGGGGATGACAGTGAACGAACCAGTCTGGTCCACCGGCATGCACTATTATGAATTACACGGAGTTCGCTAACATACAATATGCAGCTAAAGAACATGTTAACCAAAGAGGATGCACTGATCGGTAGGAAACAGATAGTTGTATACGAAATATATATCTGCTAATCTGTACACGTTTAAAGTGAATTTGTCTGTTCCCTGTGCAGCCATCTGTATAACGCCGGTTATACTCCTGATATAAAGGGAGCTTATGTTCTCATCGAAGTTCCACTTGAGTACAAATATAGTGCGAAACTCGAAGCACGGGAACTGACTTGTTCTATTAAAACATTTGGTCGAAAGAACATTCGAACTTTTCTCCCAGAACAATTAAAGTTACAAATTTCAGAAGCTATTGTACAGAACCTCAAGAAATTTCCACAACCTACATTGCATGAAATGAGTAACATGGAGCATTGGAAGAATCACACAGCTGTTAGTTATCAACAACACCTGCTAATTTTTATAATGTTCACGTTCACGTGTTCTTATGCAAATGTTTATTCTTACAGTTCCAGCAACACCTGAAAGACAACCCTTTTACGCTAAAACCGGATGAGATGGATCTTATAGTACAAAGAGTATATGAAACTATTAACGACGGCAGTGCAGCACCTCATTTGCAAAATAAGGATAACAAGAACAAAAACCAAGAGGAGGGTGAAAGTGACCAAGAAGAGGATGAAAGTGACCAAGAGGAGGGTGAAAGTGACCAAGAAGAGGATGAAAGTGACCAAGAGGAGGGTGAAAGTGACCAAGAAGAGGATGAAAGTGACCAAGAGGAGGATGGAAGAGGTTAACAATATATGACCATGATACGACAGAAAGTATTAAATTATCTATTTTTAGTAAAATTAACGAATAAATACGCGTGAACTTCATTCCTGATAAATGTTTAATACTAGTTGACGAACGAAAGGACATTCCAAAAGCGGACAAATAATGTCGATAGTTACTTTACCATTCCTTTATCCAAGGTGGCTTTTGACGCCTCGAAAATTGGTAGGGATGCAGAAAGATCGTTGAAAATCTCACATTCCTTTCCACGTCGACATCTCGCCGCAACTTTCGACCTTTCACGACGTTTCTCGGCATTCTTTAGGCTAAATTTGGAATGGAAAACAAATTAACGTTAGCATTACGTCGAGAAAATTCCAGTCCAATCATCTAACAATATCCAACAAATTAATTGATATCATTCATTCGTGAGTCATGCTTTTGACGTGTAGTTGTATTTTTGTATTTTCACAAAGAAAGTCTCTGCAAAATCACGAAAGCAGGAACCTATGACATTTTATCAAAAGAACGCATCATAAAAATAAGGCTCGCTCACGCTCGGAGCTCGATCCAATTAACCAACTCCGTATCATCTCTCTCTCTCTCGTTATGTCTTGAAAAGTTGAAAATGTCGAAAACAACTCCAAAAATAAGCTCTCCGCTTTCCTGACATGATTCTAACAAACAACTTCCTTTCCTAATTAACTTTCTCCAATCAGAAAAGTAAGTCACGTTGATAGGACATGCTCGTTAGTCTCTTGTTAATTGCTTTCTCTCTCCTTTCCCCATTTCCCTGTCATTGTAACGTATTTATCAAGTGAATTCAAGCAAAACTAAATTCCAGGAAACACAGTTGTCAACAAAATTATAATTAAAATGTTCGTGCTCTCGCAGACAGAAATCGACCCAATTTTATTTGAGTCAAAATCAAGCAACCCTTAAAAGCAATTAATAGCCAAATATTCAACAAACACAAGAGGAAAGCACGGCAAATATCTATGGACGTCAACGCGATTTCATCATCATCAATACTTACTTAATTATTATTCTCTAACTGCTAGGTCGATCACTATCTCATATAATGTACTAAAATCCCATCGCAGTTACAAACGATGCTTAAATATGAAATCAATAAAACTTCCATGCCTCCATCAGCTAACCAGCCTTGTTCTTGAATGACATTGATGTGGTGATATTGGAGCAGTACTCGCGACGACGTGGTTGATAAAAATTCAGAATGAAAAAAGCACTTTCATGACTAGCATCTAGGTATATAAGTATACGAAAGAATGACAAGTTTTTTTCTTTACTTTCCTCATGTCACATATGAAAAATCTACATACCATGCACAAGACAGCCACTTAAATATTCTTCCCTGCTATTAATCCTAAGGAGGAACTGCATATTAAAATATTTCCTTCCCATGTCTAAAATATGTAAAATGCATTTTTTTGCTACCTTCTTATTAATTGACAATAATTTTTTTCACTCCATGTGTCTCAAGGATCCTACCATTTGTGAATATTCAACCTAAAATTGCATTTTTCTGCAAACTGGTAGTAATCTTTAATAATCCAGTGAGGTCTGAGGTACCCTCTGTAAAAATTCAAACCAGTTCTATATGCAATTTCTTGTTTCATGAATTTCATTAGAGTTGAACTAGTAACTTCATCCAAAGCGGAATATATGCTTCTTAAGATATAAGTTACATTCATTTGTTCCTTTCCTACCAACTTGCCACAAATAATATTTAATGCAGTTTCATGTATAGTTGGTTTGATAAAAAGACTTTTGTTATACGAAGACTACTGAACAAAGAGAACTCGACTCTACATTCAGACATCATAAGCCTTTCTCTTTTATTCAGCCAACCAACATGGTACAATGCAATGCAATACTTTGTTCATGCTTCCCCCACGTGAGTGAACTCGACCCAGTACTGACTACGGCACTTTCCTTACATAAAGCAACCACTGCGAACTAAACTCTTGGTCACGTAGCCACTTTTCAACCAATTCCAGGAGCGTCGCATGCAGATTACACGTCTTTGAATGAGATAACTCCTTATCCGCCTAAACTTGAGGTAATCACGAGACATAATTCTATAATATGTTTGGCATTGAAACTGGTATACATTTTCGGGAAGAACGTCCCTTTCATAAAATATGTAGTGTTGTTGGGCTGGATTTTGGAAATGCTTGCCTCTGTCCACAACGGAACATTTCAATTTTAATAATAACCTATGGCTGGACTGGAACTGAATGGTTATAACTGTTGTTTATTAATACGATGGCCACGAAGGACGGCTAGTAAACACATAGAAGCATATCGCATATTTCACTCTTGAAACTAGAAGGAAAATGAGCCCATTAAACAAGTTCACTACTACACGGACTGAATATTATTTACTACGCTTTGCTAAAAGTCCATTCGTCGAAAAATATTTGTGAATGCAGCAGCCGAACTTTGAGGCGGCTCAAAGTTCGAGTTTTTGGAGAAGCCACAATAATCCCAGAATCTATAATTAATTTATAGTCTATAAACCGGTCAATCAATACAATTTCGTAACACGAAATGAAATTAATGCATGAGCCAAATGATAAATGAAATCCAATTTTGCCAAAGGAAACTTGATGTGTGACAATGACATTTTGACATTATTGCTTGTATTCCTTTTAAAGAGAGACCAATACCAAATCATGAATGACAAAAGGAGAGAGAAAGCCTCTCTGAATCTAATTGAATATTCAAATACAAATAAGTAACTTAAAACTAGAAAATCTCTCAACCTCACACACATTGTCGTTGTCCTTCTTTTTCAAAATTTGCAAAGATCCAAGAAAGACATCAAATATATTCTCTCCAACTTCTTGCAAATTTTGCACTCCAACTCTACTCAGCCCACTTTTCAATTAAACTTTGTGTATTTAAATTTATGAAGCACTGTCAAGTGAAACACACATTAGTCTAACTAACTAACGAACTGAACACTTCAATAAGTCATTCCCCTGCTTGCTACCCAGATGCAATTAAATAAAACATTTTCACACTTTGACCTTGTCTTGATCATGCTGGACAAATCCATGAGAATATAATAATGCTAAAGTTACACATTCGTCCTGTCCTTTGTGTCGGCTTATCTTGGCTTCAAATGAGACGATAAGCTCAAATAAACCCGACATATTCGAACAATGGCCAATAAATAGAGAAATATAATAAAATCCTGCGACGACACCTCCAACTGCTGCCTCTATGTACTTATGATTCCTATCTTACTGATTTGTGATTGTTAGATGCTGCTAACTAACTAACTACGCAATTAAAAATAGCTAACCTCTTGGCTTTCTTCGCATTCGCGTCCATTCTGACCCCTTTCGTCACCGCCGTGGTGTTATTCCTTTTCCTGATGTCGGATTTTTCTACAGGAACCTCCCCCAGAATCCCGACACCCGATGCTGATATGAACAATGAGATTGATTTGATGCTGCTGCTGATGATGATGATCTTATCTTCCTGGTAATAGTCGTCGTCGGTGATGCTATTTATTAAAGTGAAGTGATGATGATGACGATGGTTTCGACTACTGGATAACTTGAAACTTCTCGATTCGATAAATGGTTGGTTTGCTGGTACAATTAGTGATAAGTCGGCTGTCTGATTTTTAACACCGCGTTTCGTATGTATTGACTAAATTGAAATAATAATGCCTCACACTTCAGACAAAAGTTCTTCAGGGAATATACGCTCAAAACTCGAGTTGTTTTTAGTTTTTGCTTGTTTGTTAGTAAATAATTCACTACGGTGGAGGAATAAAATTAAAAAATATAAACTAGCTTAAGCAGCTACAAACGATTTTTTCCTGCGTCTCTTCATTAAAAGTTTTGTAATATCACAAAATAAATAGTCTGTTTACTAAGTCCTCAATGACCGTGGTTCTTTCGCCACGACGAGATTATTTCTTGGTGGGGCGTTTTGGGGGCCGGAGATCCTTGGCTGCTCTTACGATGTTATTAAGTACTTATCGTCATTAATTCGGATGTAACTCGTTAAACATGAATGTTCTTCACCCGATGTCACTTGTCACTCCGTGATTACGACGATGCTTATCTGGTTGGTAGTGGTGCGAATTTGATAAGCGAGCCTAAGGTCTTGGCTTACTTTTTTCCTCCTTCGTCTAATTTTGAAGCAGGTGTTTAAAACGGAAGGTAGAAAACTTAAAGTTTATGCACTTCGAACATGAGACAACGTTCGGCACGTGATAAACCAGTTATCTTGCGGAGGTGAGAACGCGACTTGAAACTTTGCATTTAATTTCTAAACCTGCGACAGTGGATAAAGTCCTGTGATCTAACTGGACATGTTGAGTGATTTTTCTAATTGAGTTGTGGGCACCCTTTATTTAATGGTGAAAGTCTGGATAAGGTTGTTTGGAAATTTTGCAGATGCAGTAGTGAGGTGACAACAAAATATAATGTGCACTCTGAGAAAGTGGTGGATTGAATGTGAGGAAGGAGAGAGAGGAGACAGTTGAGTCGTTTCTATGGTGGTGGCTCTTTGGCTGGTGTTGTTTTTGAAGGCGAAATAAATGGTGGAGCAAAATCTGTGTTATATAAAACGGATCGTGCACAACGTGGGGGTTTGAAATTCACAAATTAAGTGAGACTATAACAATGTGCAAAAATAACCCGTCGGAAATTGCGAAAAGTGTGCCAGTAATCCCGCAAGGGATATTATGCGACTTAATTCGTCCCTTTAAAAGTGGGGTCATGGCAAGTTATTTTTATTGATTTTGAGGACAAATACTTTGAAATTTGAAACAATCACAAACCAATGAATCAGAACAATAGTTACAGTCTAACCTTAATAACAATAACAGGGGAAATGTAGCATAAAATCTTGCAAAAGATCATCATAAAATATCACATGAATGGAGCACGAGAACAGAATAGAAAAGACGAGACAAGTCCTTCGATTATATTCCAGAAGGATCAAACATTAAAAAAATGTTATTATGCAAAGAAATAGAATCTTTACAATTTTCAAAATATGGTGAAATCTCTTCAAAATCTCAAATTTCCCAACTTTACCCAGTATGTCTGCATCCACCTTTTACAATGTCTATAGACACGGGCTCTTGTAACATTTACGTATGTACTTACAGATGTATGTGTAGCACCATATTTTGCTGGCGTCATCTCAGCATTGCATTAACTGTGCGAATATCACAATATTTGCGCAAAATGAGAAGATGAGAATACTATCTACTTAGCATTCCTAATGATCCTCTTCTCGATTTAAGAGAACTTATATTTAAGCCACCAATATCTCATCGGGGCAGTCTCATTTTGTACGTCATAGCTTTTGCCTGGGTTAAAAATTTCCTACGCAAACGATACAAATCTCACCTAAAACTTTATCTGCGGATGAGATTGAAATAATAATAAGAAGACCACGATTGGTTCATATTTTTACTGTTTAATTCAAATGAATAAACAAACCTTTCCAGTCAATTCTTACTTTTTAGTGGAAATGAATAATGCATTTCTATATGGATTTTGGTAGCTTATGCAACTTGTTGTTTAACACATTACTTTATTATTGCAGTTATTATGTTTTGTGGGGTTTAAATTCTGAAATAGTAATGTAGACGTTCTGCAGTAAAACTATGCAGTGGTTTGGCAGTTGGGTATTATTGTGCTGCGTTTTATTTTTAATGTCGTGTAGATACATACATACTTTCCAATAGTTGCTTTTGTATGCAACATGCGTATCAAATATGAAGAGAATGTGTTTTGTGAGGACTTTGTACCGAGATGATGGCATTTTACACACTTATGTAACGAGATCAAACGTGTTATGCAACAGTAGTTGCCATTTGCCAGTCTCTGTTGAGTCGCAGATTTTGCCTCCTGCATGTATGTAATTCGGATCAAGTTATCTGGGTAGTGTTTTATAGATACGTATAATTTTGCGCATGCAGAAAGTTCTAAATTATTCGATTGAGGCTTGGCCGGAACCAAAAACTTTGAAGAAATTTATAGAAATTTAATCGTAATCATTACATCTGGCTGTATAATTTGCATTTAGTTATCCTCGGTATTTATTTGTCTTGAATCAAGATCTTGGTTTAATATTGAATTTGATTTTTTGAATAAATGACTTAAGCAAAATAACCTGATCCTCCTCTTATTCCCATGAACGAGGATAACGCACTTTTGCCTCGATTCTGCAAGTTGTTGTTAATATTGGGTCGCTGTGCGTCACAACCTAAATAAATGCATGATGTACCATTGTTGTATGGTAACTTGTTATTTGGTTGTTGTTGTTGTTTACTGCGCAAGCTGCATCACGGTTGCCAATTACCATTGCAAAATTACAATCAAACTCATCTCATGACTAGAGCTTAAAATGCATCCACTCACTTCCTACTAACCAAATATCCTCTGCATACACATATGTATACAATACTTTGAAGAATATTTAGACACATATACCCAAGCAAACACAAGGCAATGTTGTTGCTTTTGGTATTTCCAATTTATCTCTCTGAATGGTTTAGATATACTTGCATTTATATTATTCATATGACTAAACGATGATTTTTCTAACTCTCAAAAACACGACAATTCAAGCAAACTGTAAATATACTAACATGCAAACATTTTAATATAAAATGTAATACATATTTTGTGATCCAGAAATGTACATATACTAAGGTTTGATATATTTCAAGGATTTTATTGCATGTATTAATAGAAACTGGACAGAGTGGTCTGACAACCTTGAAAATTGAATTCATTATGAACAATTGTTTCCATCTCGCCACACTTGCACAAATAAATATACATATGTAAAATTTCATAACCAATAGTCGGTTGGCAATAAAATTTCGGAATGATAGAATTTAAGTCATGTAAGTGTTATTAAGTTTGCTAATTTCATTTGTTCGTGTAAAGTACCAATAACATTCCAACCTTTGATAATTAAATCCTCCGCTTTTACATTCCTCAGCTTCTTCACCAAGTATTGGGCATAATTGTTGTAATTTTTGAACCGCCTTTAAAATTATTTAAATTACTATGGACAGGCATTAAGTAATTTAAATCCAAACTTTTGTAAACATTGATATATTATGGTACTATTTAATTGCAATTTTAACGACCAACTTAACCCCTTATTGTGGTTGAAGGTTAATAAGTTACATGTTACATACCACATGTGTAACTGTATGATTTAGTGAAAAGTGGCGTTGAATATCTGGATATTAAATATTTTGACTCATGGAATTGTACAATGTAGATTATATAACTCTAATGATACAATTCTAAAGTTCATAATTCCTAGCACATATATAATATACATAAATATGTATATGTATATATACTTAAGTATGCATAATGTGCATAGACTTAAATAATATTGTCTGTATTTAAATCTATGCAACACTGGAAATACAGATAAGTGAGAAAGAATTTAAAATTTCATTTTGGCCATCGTAAAAAGTTTGGTTTATTATCTTTGCATTACTTGCACATCTATATCCACACATATGTAGATATGTATGAGGCATGACAGTCAAATTGGGAAAATAATTTAGTGTACATAAATACATATATGTCTCAACTACTTAGTTACGCATTGCATGTACATATGTGCATACGGGTTGGGTGATCATGAAATTCAGTTCTGCATACATATATGCATATGCTACCCATCAATCTTTAATAATTATCTAATGGATATAATTAAGCGAAATCACGTATTTATTAATAATCGATCAACATACCTTAAATTATTATTTAGTCTCTTGTAAGCTTAATTAAATATGTATATTAGTCTCCCTGTCTGCATATTATACTGACCCGATTTCTTCGTAGGAATATGTATTTGTCCAACTTCTCTTTGGTTTATACATATGTCGCTAATGAAGTTTCAAACAAGTCATTGCGTGTTTAACTATCAATGTACATATGTAAGTCGTCAAAATCGTGTGTTGATATACGAGTACATTCTGACACAAACCACTACTTCAGTACATACAATCGAACCAAAATTTGAACTCCAAACTTCAAGGACAGAACAGAATAATGACAAAATACCAAGTTTCGTTCGGCGTAAAACTTTACTCTAAATTATTGAACTGGATTGCATATTTTATGTGGTGGTTGGAGCTATGAAATAATTTTTGCAAACACCCAATAATAAAAGACATGCCACTCAATGATACATATTTCATGTTTCATTCGTCAACAGCTTAAAATTGATGAAAATCTGTATGTATCTGTATTAATTGCAATCATAATATCGAAGCAAAACTCTCGTCCAATTCATTCTACCATATCGATTTGATACAAAAATTGTGTACTTATTACTAATTGGCGACTTGCACGATTCCTTACCTTCCATGACGACCTCGTAAACATTCTCTTATTAAACATCATCGCAAAAATAAGCAAAATACTTCCCTTGTCTCTAATGCCAGTGTATCTCAGTACCATGCTCAGATGCACAATATATAATCCAGAAATAACCAGAATTTACTGGTTATAGCTAGTATTAATTAGATATAACTGAAATATATTATACTAATTTATCTCATCAAGTCATCCTCTGATTTATTTTTAAATGTTTAGACATGCACATTTTTTAGTAACGTATAATTAAAAACATTATTGGTGTAGTTGAACATTTGCATGACAATTACCATTCAACTGAATTAAAAAACGATAAAAATTATATAATTGAATTTTGGCTAAACATATTTGTAGTTGTAGTGTGGTGAATTTTATAAGATCAGCACACAGTCATTAGGCAATTAGCAAATTTACGTTCTTAAAATTTCTGTAACTTTCCATATCTCTTGAGTTGGGTCAAAATTTACGGAGCCGATGTTGAAATTACTCTTCAGGGTGCTCTGGACATATTTAATATTACATATCTCCGGAAATTTAAAATATCTGTACATGCACGGATGGGTTTATTTCATCTTTATTTAGCTACATGCATAGTAAAATTAAACAAGGTCCCTAAAAAGGGGAAATCTTAGTGAGGGAGTGCAATCACAACTAATAAATAAAATTAGATTGGAGAATTTTTGCATCACCGCTCTCGGTTCCATTCTTACTGGATGCAGTATAAATTTTTCTTTGCATACGCATGAATTCTTAGTTTTATTGAATAAATTGAGGAAGGAATACATTTTTACTGTGTAGTGAACGAGAAGTGGGTTAAATTAACTGAGGTAGATATGTAAGATTTAATGACCAAATAATTATGAGCTACGTATTTGTTTAAAAAAATATACAAATTTCAATTTCATATATTAATTTGGCTACTCTATGCAAAATCATCGAACCTTTCGAGGGAGCAAGTGTTCTATTTAAAGGATTAATGCTTCCAGTAAAAATGGTACCGAGAGCGGTGATGCAAAAAGTCTCCAATCTAATTTTATTTATTAGTTGTGATTGCACTCCCTCACTAAGATTTCCCCTTTTTAGGGACCTTGTTTATTTATAACTTTTAATTGGGTAATTAGATTGTCCATTGGATGACTGCATTGCACTACCCCTTTTCAGTAGTTTGATGCGGAATAATTTTATTAAATGCTGGGTGTTTAAAATTGAATAAATCCGTTATTTCTTAACCGATTTATATCATTTTGGTCAAAATGTCCGGCCTAGATTACTAAACACCAAAAGACCTGATCTGGAGGTGCAACACCAACAACAACAATTTCACGCAACTTACCGAGCATGTTACAGAAGCGATTAGTTGTGCTGTTTACAGTTTTGAATGTAATTTGTTTTCAATTTATTAGTCTTGCGTCGTTGTCAATGGCAATGATTTGTAGCACGAGCAGGAATTTCTGAACTTCAAATTGGAATAACTAAGCCAATTCTTAACGGATTTTGATATATTCATACTTAAAATTTTCGGGATAAACTGCCCTACAATTCGTGGGTATCAAACTGTTGATAACGTTTGCTAGTAACTAGCAATAATTACAAATGTGTTTCTAAGGCTACATTTTTGCCCATAATTCCGGTCAAGATCACGTAATCGCTTAGTCGGATCAGATCCCATTTCTATATTATGTAACAATAATCGGTGCAAAATTTGATCAAAATCGGTTGAGAAATGACTGAGATATCGCAGATGGTCACTTTTTTGGGGTGGGTCAAATGCATACTTAGTAATTTTTTTCGTTGTTAGGTATTTGCCTCACTAAGAATAAAATAAATTCCTGAATGAATGAATGAATATTCCAAGTTTATAAAAAAAAATTTATATTAATTTGAAAAATGCAACCTATCATCACCATCCTATGTTAAGGTCACCTGAATTCTATACAAACATATGCCGTAGTGCGTATGGTGTCATGTTTTAACGCGCAGGGCCCATTTTGCATAAATACAATTACACAGTTGACATGTAAGAATTTGTGTAATAATTTGCTTGTTCTGAACAATTTTGATTTATATACATAGAGTACGAGAACAACTTGGATTATCTAGGATGGAAGTCTTAAAGGATTGTGGCGTGGGCCGATTTCCATGTCCATATTGCAAAATATTTATAAATAAATCAAAAGATGCTCACCCTAGGAGATAAAATGTAAATTAGTACAAATATTTTGCAATAATATCCAGTTAATACTGGTTATTACTAATAAAGCCTAGTTCTTTCTGGCTTTGAGTGTTTATCTTGAGACGTCGACCTGCATTTTTAGTAAAACATTAACTATCTATACAATAAGATTCATAAGGCAGAAAGTAAAGCATGGAAAACAAATTGTGTCACACAACCTTGATTAATGTATAGCAATATTTTGAATTTAAATTTCGTGTGGATTACGATTACGATTTCTCGGAAACTTTTAAAATTTGGTAACTACGATACAAATTATGGGACTTATTAAGTAAATCATGGTAATTTTGCTTGTCCGTCCATACACATTTTCAAGTTAGTTTCATATCGCTTTAGAAATCTGAAATCTGTGGTAACAGTCAACGCGACAATTCACCTTGACGGCTATCATACAAGTGTGTATTTAATCAAAGTCATGGTTATGTCATCTTATCCTTAGTGTAACTAATTATTAATTAGCGATTCATATTATTTATATGTACTTATGTAAATATGTACACATAGATAATTCAAAAACAGTGACTCAGTTCTAAAGTAATGCTTATTGTAAACAATCAATATTTCATGAAATTTGAAACCTTTTGCATATTTATATTGTTAAACCCTTGCCGTTTAATAGAGCCATTGAATTGATCTTTCAAGAAATTATAGTGGTTTTCTCTGAATTTGTGTCGCATAGTTGTTAACGCTAGAGTGATGACCCGACAGTCGGTGACCGCGGAAGCCGTGGGGACATCTGGGGACATTCACATTGCAGAATAGGGGAGCGAGGGGTTTATGTAACATTGGCAAATGATGGGGAGATCGGATAACCGTGGGGACAATGTCCCTCTGTCCACACGTGTCCACGGCCACTGTGGAATGCTCCTGACTTTGATCATATGTAATTCATATTATTCGATATAAATCACTCTTTATGTAACTTAATTCGTGTTTTTATGGATCTACATTCATAAAAACTACTTATTTATCTATCTACAATCTACGTACATATATAAGTAATTGTGTGTTTCAGTCTTCATATTTCCATCCACCTATTGAAACTGACTCGCGCTATAATTTTGCAAAATTCATTATTTAATTTCATCCCATGAATGTTTTGCCTATATATTCAATGACTGTTTGAAACTAAAGGTTAATTCATAGGAGTACATAGATAAAAATGTGTACGTATTACAACATATTAGTTTTATCCTATGCAGACCTTGTAATAACAACTTTCGACCAGTAAATCCTCAGCAATTATGCTTCTAAAAAAGTCTGAAGGTCAACACTTATCTACATTCTCCTACTCTGTACATATTTAGCTTCATCTTTTGCGAGTATCACAGTTGGATATCACTTGGTTGTCTAAGTCAGTTGGTCAATTTTTGACTATTTACTTCTACTTCTAAAAATGACAACGCCAAATCTCTGGAAATCTGTGGGGACATACATGTCTTTATATCAGACTGTTTCCAACTATCCCGTCATGTTTACAAATAGTCGCCCACGTTTGAAAACCTTAACGGGCTTCACCTCCCTACAATTTTTCTGGGTGTCAATTTTTATTAATTCCTTCGCCACTATGTGTGGCATATTTGTAACTATTGGACGATGGTTGAAGATACCGATGTTCGCAGATATTCCATTATGGAAAGTTTTGTTCGTTGGGGGTGTCACTGCAATCGGTATTATTCAAGTGGTGTCACATTTGTCACTGTATGCTTTAGGCGCTACGCTTTCGCTAGCCTTTGACCGGTTCTTAGAAATGGAGGAAACATTGCATCAAGGTATTAATATTGAAATACTGGACGAAATAAATATTTTCAGAATTCTTGGAACAATTTAATCTATGCACTTTTTTTTTTGGGGGGGGGGTGGCATTTGCAAGCTAAACTATCGTAAAAAATATTTTCACAGTTACAGGAGGATTTTCCCCACACGTCGCGAAGGGACATGATTTCCAACCAATGGTACTAAATTGCATCGCCTACTTGGGAATAATCATCCCCCTACCTGGATCCTTGTTCGTTATCGCCATTCATGGCGACCCTGCAGGCGTCTTCATGTATACAGTTTTTGAAAACATGGTTGCCAATGCCAACATAAATTTAGGTCTAACGGTATTTCGATTCTGCACAGCTTTCATAGCAGTTAGGGAAGTGTACCGGATATTGTGGTTGATTTTGTTCTTCTCCGCAACCTTGTCTCGTTTCGTGTTCAAGTTTTCAAGGCAGATTGAAAGGCTTTGGAACCCAGGATTGTTTATTGACATCTACACCCAGTTGCTCATAACGTATAGCATTGTTACCGAAATTACAGAGCTTGCCCTACTCGGTACTATGGCAGCCGGGTTGGTAATTGGAATAGGTGTAAATTTTACCGTGCTAAAACTTTACAACCATATCTCGCTCCTCCTTTACATTAACATTGCTATGCTAACAGTGTCACTTCCTGTTTTGATGAATTCGACATTACCTCTTGCTGCTGAAGCATACGAAAAAACAAGTAAATTGCTCAAAGTAAACTACCTAAGGTATAAAATTTTCAGGAAAACAAATCCAATTTTGATGCGAAGAATTGCAGCATTACGACCAGTTACAGTTTGTGCTGGGTTATTGAATTATAGATTATTTAAATTGCAAAAATCCACCCTTACAATTTATTATAAGAATTATGTGGATTATACAATTGTTGTTCTGATGTACGTCCACGTGTAAGACAGAGGACTCTATTATCATAAATATTGGTCTAGACAATTTTTGGTAAAATCAAAATCTGTAGAAAAATCTGTGTATAATATGTATATAATAATAATAATAATAATATGTATGTATATAACATACAATAAAAATTCAAATGGAAATTGAGGAAGTTAAGGTTACTATTATTTTGTTTCACAGTTATCTGCATATAAGATCTTGATGCCAAGCTTAAAGTTGCTTGTCATGTAATAAATTGAAATTCTGGACCGATTGATTTGTCCCTACAACCATAAATTCACATGTACATCACAATTTGTATCTACGTATTTCCATCCATTCAATTCGTAAGATTATTGTTTATGCTGAATTACTGTCCACGTCCTCTAACAAGCTGTAAGTATACATTTGGACTAATAAAGCGATCAAACATTGAGCTATTTGATAGCATAATTGTTAATAACAATTTGTTGTTGACCTCAATCGCGTGGGAGTGGTACACCAATTGTAAAATCGGTGGTACAAACTATAACCCTGTGACTTTGATAAAACTCGATGACATTTCTGATCATGGATGTTTGTGTACGTCGCAGTATAGCAATGAGATCATCATGTTGTTTGAGCAATTTCGAAAAATTATTTACTTTGCAAAACATGCCATTAGTCCACGGGTCGAACAAATAATCGGTCAAATTTGTAATATAAATTTCCTGGAAAATTATACTCCTCACATGAGTGGCTTCCTCGTTGAGTTTTTCTTTGAATCATATCACATTCATCATGAATTTGGTATTTGCTGGATTCGAAATTGCTGACTGATAAAATACAGGGTTCTCGTCCGCACAATAACTTAAGCAGCGCTTACATTTACGTTAATTGTGCTTCCTACATTCATATAAATATGCATTTGAACGACTCCTTGCTATACCTAAAATATGAATGGCTGAATGTCGAAGTTGCTGTTTCACAAAAATATAAAAGCACGACAGTGATTCGAATAAATCAACAGTCTGATCTTTAGTCTGGAGAAAAATTCATACACAAAGTAAAACTCCAACTTGTATACTAACCATTTTCAAATATTCCAAAAATGGGTCATGCCAGATTATGGAAATCTGTGGCAAAGTATGTGACCCTTTGTCAGAATTTGTCCAACTTTCCCCTCATGTTTACCGATAATAAAGACGATCGAGTAACTTTTATTACGGGATTCCGTCGACTCAAGTTCTTTTGGATGTCAATGTTGCTCTTTTCCTTCTCGAATTTCTGTGGCATCGTGGTCATTGGAGGGAGGTGGCAGCATTTGGGATTATTTGATGACATGGCCTTGTGGAAAATCTTAATCGCTGCAGGATTCACTGCCCTGGGTTTGTTTATCGTGGCCATTAATCTGGCATTTTACGCTTACTGTGCTACTCTGTCCGAAGTCTTCGACCACTGTTTACAACTCGAAAGACAGTTGAATCGATGTAAGTTTTTTTAAACTTATACATGTATTTGATTTTATCAACACCATTTACTAAAACGATGCATGTCTCTTTTCTAGTGCTAAATAGAAGGTCATCAAAGAAACAAAATGTGTTTCCACTGTTGTTAGAGTGCATTGCATACTTGGGGATATTTGTTCCGTTATTTGGGTCCGCATTCGTAATTTTAATCCAAGCAGATCCCGTTGGTGCACTTTGCCATGGACTTTTTCCGGAAATATTTAACAATACAAAATTAAGCCGAGCCTTACTACTCTTTAGATATTGCACATGTTACATCTCTACCAGGGAGACGTATCGAGGTCTATGGATGGTTATATTTTGGTAAGAAACTACTGATTGTGGTGAAAATTAGGTTACGATCAGCGGATATATTTATTCCATTATTATCATTGAAGGGTTAACTGAAAAAAGACATCATTGAAAGTTATACTATGTAGGTCATGATTAACAGAAAAAGACATATCACTACCTGTAATTAATTTGAAAACCTTCTGCATGTACAAATAGTCTCCTGGTCCTACATTATCCGTATGATTATATACTTTATTATGGCGGACAATAGGTGTCCCTCTTCTAGATAATCTTAGCATCTCAGCAACGACCAATGTAGCAATACCTAACTTTTCCTTATTAGTACAGTCATCACCAACTAATTTATGTAGGGAATGAAAACTATCCTTCATTTGTTTATCCAACTCTTGTTGTTGTTTTAGTTGTTTTGGGGTCCACTTATCATTCGGTTTAGTTGGAGTATAAGTAACAATTTCCTCCTGTTCGGGAGTCAGTGTAGTTTGGTACAAAGGGCCAGGTTTATAATTAGCAGTACTGTAATTTATAATACACGTTCATAATGAATGCTAACAACAGGTAAAATTAATTCTAGCTTACTGAGTGTATTTGCTCCCTACTCCAGTCCTATCTTTGGCTTTCTTGAGACCATTGTTGAGCTTTTCCTCCTCTTCAACGCCAAAATAGACCCGTGGCAAAGTGTCGTAGTATGTGGTAACTATCGGAGACTCATCTTGTACTTGTTCGTTTTCGTCACTGTATGAGAAAGTAATCCCGTTCTCCTCCAACATGTTGCATACCACGGCCAAATTAGTAGAGAACATGTCGATGTCATTTTGCAGGAAGATATGTGGTATGGTAGGGACACCTGTTTCAATTCGATTAATATTTCTAAATAGACAGATGAGGGCCACAGATAACTGAAATAAACAACGAAAAATCAGTATATTTACATATAAAGAATGAGGTTCGTCACCTTTGTTGTGTGGAGGAGTGTCTCTCTTTCAGAAGAGGATGAAAGTACCGATTGTTCGTAAATGGGAGTAAAATTGTTGTACACATGGGAAGCTAAGTAATCACCGAACAGTTTCATTTTATTAGATTTCCCGAGCATCATCAACGACGTTTGGTTATATGTCTGTTTCTTTGCTCTTGTGTAATTGATGCATGCATAATAGTGGTGGTCGGATTCATTTTCATCATGTAGTAGTGCAAGATATGTTGTCCTTGTGGTACTGTGCGGGTTGCATAAGTGACCTGAGGATGTTGCTATACTCCAACATTTGCAACATTTTACGCGTGGTGGCAAGAATCTTTTATCCTTAATTTTCCCAAACCTGATAGTTTGTACAGACACATCCCAATACAAAGGTATAAAATCATCTTCATTTGTGTTAATATTTTGTTCTTCTTTCTTTCTTTCCGGTGTAGTTGTGGGTGTAACCGTTGTGTGTGGGTTTGGAATAAAAACAGGGTAAAATTTGTCCTGCCCTTGATGGGAATTGTAATGCTCAGTCCACTCGTCCATCACTAGTTTGAAGTACGAGTTTGTTGTGTTTCCATCCCAAATATTTCCAGTAAAACCCAGTCGTTTCATATCCAAGAAGATTTGATCGAAAATAGAACCCAGTGCACTTCTGTTATACGGTTTTTTGGAAATACTTCCCTCCCCATCGCTGACTGATGTTGTTGAGGAAGGCGAGGACGGTGGAATGCTCATTGGAGATGATGGTTGGTTGACATAGTAAGGGATGACGTTCTACAAAAATATCAAACAGGGTCAACATTCATTCATATTTGCAAACGAATTTTATAAAACTTTGCTTGCTCACAAGATCAATTAGTTTTATCACAAAGGTATTCATCAATTCGTCCACATTTTTCCCAAGCCGATGTAAATGGATATCGACAGGTTGGTTAGTGGTGGGTGACTGATAATCATCATCAACTGCATGAGCAACTACAAATAATATGCAACATATTATGAAATGAGTTACATAATACTGTATAATAATGTATACCATTTCTATCCAGACCGGTTTCTTTCCTACTGACCTCCTTGTCCCTTTCAACATAAACCTCTAAAAATCGCAATTTGCAATTAGCATGATTTTCTCGTGCTTCCGCTCGATCCTGTAGCATAATGACCGTTAATCATCAAAATTCGCAAAGGGGCCACCACACTGATGATGGAAATGTAGCCCTCCTCTGTGAATAATTTTGCAACCTCACTCGCATGGTGGACAAAATGTTCTTTGCAGGGAGTTTTGGCGCAGAGTCCGACAGCAAGTTTTTTCCCATCAATCTGCTTAACCGGAATGTCGTAGCTTTTGAGGAGTCGGGTCAATCTGTCGGAAATTGTCGTCTTTCCGGCTTTTGCAATTCCTACATACATATTTTTGGTATTTAATTTATAGTAGTAATAACCAATGAATCACAATTAATAAGCAACCATCAAAGTGAATAAGTCACATAATTGCTATTTAAATACCCGTCAACAACAAAGTACATCCAGTGGCTGGTATTCTTCTTATCTTGGTCGGCGGTGAACGAAAGGTATACTTACTTGAACTGGGTGATGGGGGAGGATCCATCGTTATTGCATTTTTAAATAATATATAATGTAATCGAGAGATTAATTTTATGTGGAAATGTGCATACATATAAACAGATGAGATTGTTTCTTTCCCTCCCAAAAAGTTCAATTTCTCAAGTTAACATGAACATTATGAGTATGAGAAAGTGTAACAATTGCAATTTTTTGTTTGTTTTTTTGTTTTGCAGGGCGGAAACTATGGGGCAGTGGTTGCTACAGTTTGCAGAACATATTGGTCAACTAAAAAATCCTCAAATGTTTTTCGAGCTTTATATCAAGTACATATTAATCTACACGTTTCTCTCGCCAATTGCAGAAATCGCATTGCTCGGTGGAATGAGCGCAGGTATTTTGAATGGAATAAAAATTTAATTTTTATAAAAAATGATACAAAAAGTAACAAAATGTTTTAACCTGCTTTCAGCTTTTATAATTGGCATCAGCGGAAATTTTGCTGCTTTAAAGCTTTATTATCACGTATCATTTGTTTTATATGTTAATATGGTAATTATCGCAATTGTAATCCCAGCTTTGATGAATTTTACGATTCCTCTCATCATTCGAACCCACGAGACGACTTGCGATGTGTTGAAAGACAAATATTTAAAGTACAGCTATTTTAGACGAAGGAATCCATCTTTAATGAAACAGGTGAAATCGCTCCGACCTCTGACACCCTGTGCTGGGATATCAAACTACAGGCTATACAGGATGGACAAGTCAACAATGACTGTTTATGGAAGGGCATATATTGACTACACCATTAATGCTTTGATGAATGTTCACGTCTAGGGGTACAATAAAATAAGCGTCGCAAAAGTAGGGCGACTTTTTTTTATTATCATTTTGTAAATTAATCAAAAATAAATAATTGTAATTCCCTAAAATAATTTTTTGCATACGGTACTACATATACGTAGCTTCCCGTACTTTTACCTACAAAATCGGCGTCGTCAACACAATCCAATAAATGTGATGAGCATATTTTCAAAACATTGATGCTTCTAACATATCTATATTCCAGGTAAGCTCATGTTCATACATTTGTATGTGTACCAATGGATCGAATGTTCGAGCAATTCGACAAGAAATTGTTGCAAGCCGCAATAAACCCTAAATTCGCATATTTACATATTTACATAAGTAGGTACTCGCGCATATATTTAAATACATATGTAGCTCATACATATACTTATTAAGGAAATATAAATAAATTGAACCCTATACCTTTGACTTTTATTAAGTGTCAGGTTTTTGGCAAAATAAGGTTTATATGTCGTAATTTGTAGTAGTGTATTTCAAAGCACTTCAATATTAAAGATGCATATGTATGTACATAATTATACAATTTTGCAATGTCAAACACAATTACCGAACAATTTGTAACTGATCGTTAAAAATAATTATAAACTTTTGGCTTTGAAATCAAGCTAAAACACAATTTTCCTTATGCATTCTAACATGGTTTGAGGGTAAGTATGGAAGTAATGTCATATACGTATAATTATGAGACATTATTAAAAAATCGAACAAGTGCGCATAGGTAACTATGCTTGCATAATAATTTGATCATCTACATATATATTTTTAGAACTTTACTTTATATAAAAGGCTGAGTGTTGCAGTCTTTTATTGACAAACCATTTTCACACATAAAAATGACATCCTCACAACTCTGGAAATCCGTATCCACATACACATCCTTATTTCAGACTTTCTCCAACTTTCCTTTCACATTTATCACCAATGGGCTCCACACCTCCACCGTCGTCATCATTAAGGAATTTAAACAACTCAAATTTTTCTGGGTGTCGTTCCTTCTAACTTGTTGTGGAACAACGTCTGCCCTCATACTTTGCGTTGGCAGGTTGCTCGGTGTAACCATGTTTCAGAAGCTCAAGCTTTGGAAATTGGTTTTCGCCGGAGAATTCGTTGCAGTCGGATTCTTCATGATTTCCATCAATTTAGCATTTGTCCTGGCAGGTGACATGTTGGCCGTCGGATTAGAACGCAATTTGAAATTTGAGAGAACCCTTGAACAATGTAAAAAATTACGAAATATAATTACTTAGAGGTTGGCTTTCTCTTTCTAAGATATTTAATATTTTGTTTTAGATATTCCATCCACAAAGCAAAAAGAACCAGTGAGCTATTTTTTGCTTGGACTTGCCTTATTGCCGGCACGGGAACATTCATTCCGATATTTGCAACATTTTTCCTCCTCATAATTAATGCTGATCCCGTCGGCGTACTTGTCTATGCTTGCTGGCCGAATACGTTATCGTTTCGGATGCGATTCTGCATATTCTGCTTCAGATACTGCCTCTCCGTTATCTGCTACAGAGAGGCGCATCGAATTCTCTGGATTTCGTTATTCTGGTCTATAATTCTGTTCCAATCCCCGCTCCAGTTTTGCAGAAGGATAAGAAAACTGCGATACGCGGGTTGGTTTCTAAACATGTACAACCAGTACACTTTGACATACTTAAGTTTTTCGGCTTGCACGGAAGTTATGGTTCTCGTGTACATGAGTGGAGGACTCTTGATGGGGGTCGCTATGAATTTTGGAACACTGAAGCTTTACAACCATGTGTCTTGGCTGCTTTATGCCAATCTTATCGTAATGACGGTCTCAGTTCCGTTGTATATTAAAAGCAACATTCCACCGGCTACTCAGGCATACGAGGAAAGCAAAAAGATGCTCAGGTTGCGGTATTGGCAGTGCAAGTACGAGCGGAGAGCGATTTTGGCGAGGAGGGTGGCAGCATTACGACCGATTGCAATTTATGCCGGAATGTGTGGCTACAGACTGTTTAAACTTTGTAGAATTACCATTGGCATTTGTCATGGAGGATATGTCAACTATACGTTTGGGACATTGCTATGTGTGCACATTTAAAATTAAAATATTAACTTTTTATAAGTTAAATACATCTAAATAGGAAAAGACAGTCAGAGTATTATCTCATGAGACGACTGTGATCTTTGTTTCAAGTTTTGGTTCTGTTGCTACATATTAAACCTCAATTGAGTTTAGTATATAGTTTAGAGTTAAATTTCGTGTACAAGGTGACCCTCCTTTTGCGAAAAAAGTTGTCATTACACACAACAGGTATGCAATACAATTTGCTGAAATTACAAAGGTCAACTATAAGTATTACACAGTTGATAATTGATATACATACATGCATATGCATACTATGTAGTTATGCAAAAGTATAAGCAAATGTCAACTGTCCACGGTAATGCATGCATACAGAACACCCAAAAAATTACACGGCTTAAAATTTCAAAACTTTAATTTAGAAAACAGCAAGGATATTTGTAGTTCATTAAAAGCATTCTTATCTTTCTGGGCTGTTTGTTTTGACCATTAATTGTACTCAGACAAATTAATTAACCATGCAAAACCATACTTAATAAAATAGTAACATTTGCATGTAATAAGTATGCATGTGTGTACAATTATATGTACATAAATGCACATGTCAGTACATATGTATGTAGAGATAACAAACTATGAAAATTTTCTATCCGATATTTATCAATTGTTATAACAACTTGAGTATGGCATATCCTGTTGTTATGTATGTAATTAGTATAATTCGACTAATTTATTTCAGGGTGCATACCCATTACGATCAAAATTTCGGCTGTCTAATTGTGTGCTTCATTGCAATGATTCATATTAAAGGGCGACTTTCAGTGAATGATTTTCAGTTTCGTTTTATCTACCGGATTCAAATCTAAGGTGGCTTGTCGAACCCATAAAATAATGACGACTCTTCAGCTTTGGAAATCTGTACAAGTTTATATATCGAAATATCAACCGTACTCGAACTACCCCATCATGTTTAGTCATGACCACCACGTATATTTCATTCCCAAATATGACAACCTAAAATTCTTTTGGCTATCTGTTCTAATTGCAAGTATACAAAGCTTTGCATTTATTCTGGTTTGTGGAGGAAAATGGTTGCACTTTGACACATTTGAGGAAATAGAAACCTGGAGAATTTTAGTAATTGGAGCTGTTGGGGGGTCATGTGTGGCCCTCGTAGCCATCCATCTGCAGATGTACGTCTATAGAACAGTTATAGCTTTGTCCATGGAGGAATGTTTAAGAATTGAAAAAATCCTGCGCAAGTGTAAGTTGCATTAAAAATATAATGCTATAAAAGTTTGGGATATAAATAAGTTTGGGCGTACATATTTTTTCCCTAGTGGCTCGTTCCTCAGGCAAGAACAATGGATACGACTATTTCGCCATTGCATTAAAATACATTGCCCATATCGGAGTCTACTGTCCCATCTTCGTCCCATTTTGCGGACTACTTCTTGACGTTGATCCTTTAGGCTCTCTACTTCAGGCAACTCTTTCCAGCAGCAATTTATCAATATCAATACGAATTGTACTACTGATCATCCGATTTTGCACATCATTCATCTGCACACGAGAATTGTATCGTGCTTGCTGGTTGGTTTTATTCTTTGCTTTGACGCTATGCCGATTTGCGATAGATTTTGTACAATTGGTTGACATACTCTGTGCCCCACGCATGTTTCTGGACTTCTACACCCAGTATATTATTACTTATTTCTCTTTAACGAACCAGCTTCAATTCGCAGTGCTTGGTTCGTTAGGTTTATGCTTGGTGGCCGGAATAATGGCGAATATTGTCGCATTGAAGCTGTCGTCACAATTGTCACCATTGCTTTACGCCAATTTTGTCTTGATAGCTGTGGCAATCCCGATTTTTGTAATGTTCACAGTCCCCTTGGCCGTAGAGGCGTATGAAGAGACGGGAAAGTTGTTAAAGCGAAAGTATTTGGCTTACAAGTCCGTTCGACGAGTTAGACCGTCTTTGGCAAGGACAGTGCTGGCTTTGAGGCCTCTCACCATTTATGCAGGGCTGTTGGACCACAGATTGTTTAATTTGCAGAGGCCAACCCTTCGTCTTTATGGGAGAGTTTATATTGATAATACAATTTTTGCCTTGATGTATATTAGCGTTTAAGTAGGAAATACTGGATTTTTTTACAGTAATAATTATGCGTATCACCGTAAATAAGTTGTCCTTAGTCAAAATTTGTATAAAAATAAAATAAAATAATCAAATTTGCTATTACTATTTTTAACCGTTGACATATTTGAGTTGCACATTAGGTAACATTCATAAAATACACTTCCTGTCACATCCCTTTCTTATCAGAAATTGGCTTAAATTGACCCCGACACTTCCCTCCCTCTCGACAGCGTTAAGTATTTTATGAACGTTCCCTTAGAGTCATTAAAAAGCGTCGCTTGTGGTTTTATAAACCTTTTGGAATTATATTTTTAATTATAAATGCGCACATACGAATGCATAGGTCTACAGAGGGGTGGGACAGAAGAAGGAGCCACTTTGCCTAAATTTATTGCGGCCTTATTATTCGTTTGTGAAGTTTGGTAATTGGTTCAGTGTGAAGCCCTTTAGTTTATCTAACGAGCCTCAGTCGCTTTTTCCAACCAGTCATGACCTTTGACACCATTTTCAGAGTGATTCTGCACCACTCGTCCTGAACACTTTTCCAAAGTGCATCAAAACGTGCGCGTTTTCCTTTCAAGAAGGCTCCGTTTTAAGTACCCGAATCCAAAAAAAAACATCGGATTGATATCAGAGGAACTAACGAGAGTTTATATAGTAGGAATAATTGTTATACCCAAACTTTTTTAAAAATCGTTCGCGTAGGCTGCTATTTTGTGAGAAATAAGTTGGGTTGAGAGCATGATCTCAGGATTTCCTACGAGTCACTTGCTGTAGGTCATTGTGAATGACTCTAGAAATGTTCTCCTACTAACGTTTAACATTTTCGCCATGCAACTATTAGTTGGTGGATTTACCGTTTTGGCGAAAAATTGATTTTCCGGATAAACTTTTTGGTTCAAGCGGATCTTGGGTATCCTTTCCGTGGGGGTGGAGCTCTAACCGCTTTTTCCCTTCGCTTGATTCCAACGTTTTTAAGTACATTAGAAACGTACTTTCGATCGACGATAAATCCATTTGCAGCAAATTTTCTAACAATCGCTCTCTGGCTCAATATGTCGTTGGAAAACACTTTTATGCGTGCCTCGCACTCTGGGGGGTGCTGTAGGGGCATTTTTAACCGTAGGGAAAATCTGAATAGTGCTAAATTTTCGTTAACTATCTGGGTATGACATATGCAAATTTTGAAAATGCCGCGACTGTGCATCACACGCCACCCCTAAAATTCTAGTGGCTCCTTCTTCTGTCCCACCCCTGTATAATTCGTATATTTTTCAAAAGCGTACAATAAAAATTTATATATATATTAACGTTAAAAAGTGATTTAAATGACCCTAATTTCTTTCCTACACGATGGAGACCATTTAACGTACAGAGCGATATCCTCCTTCAATCCCGTTCTTGGACATGACAATTTGCCATAACTGGAATTTGCGGGAGCGGAACACGCCTGCCGCGGATTGAAGATAGTCTAAAAACGGTACAAAACAATTATGTATAATTTTGAAATATGTTGCAAAATCAATGCGTAGATTTTTCATGCTTACAAGTCCACAGTCGATAAAATCGTTTCCCATATCTGTGCTCAATTTTGGGCCAGTTTTTCTTAAAATTCTCGTTCCATGCAAGTAATGTCTTGCTGTAGTCGTGCCCAAAATTATGCCAGTCCTGTTTTTTTAAAAGAAACATAAGATGACATTTGTTCATTATTCATTGTTTATTATTGAAAAATATTAAGGCATTTAAAAATATTTGACGCCATGCCTCAATCACGTAGAGACCTTCGCTAAAGTTGGTAATATCCTGGTAATAGGGAATATATCCATTGGGGAATATATACCTAAAAACAGTTATTGACTTACGTCAAACCATTCAAAATAAAAAGTATGGTCAACATTTATTACTTGTGAAAGAACGGTTCGATTCCAGGCAGATCAGGATCATTATTGCCGATCGTGTGTAAAAGGAATATGCCATCTTCTTTCAAGCATCGATGAACAACCTGGTAAAAAATGTGAAAAAATATTTTTAATGGGGTTAAATTTCAAAGATTTATTTTTTATCAGTTGATTCATGCTTCCACCTCAAAGAAAGTCCTGTAATTATGTCGACCAACGTGTTCCACCATCCCCACGCTTAAAATTCGGTCGAATGTTTCATTCAGGTCACGATAATCCATGAGGCGGAAATCCACCTTTAATCCAGCACAACTTGCCTCCCCATATTTCATGCCTTCCTCCGAGATGGTGATCCCGACACATTCGACGCCATGTTTTTCGGTGAGATATTTGCACAGACCACCCCAACCACAACCGATATCGAGAACTTTCATACCAGGGGAAAGTTTTAGTTTTTGTGCAATAAGCTCCATTTTATTGATCTGTGCTTCTTCCAAATTTCGTGCATTTGCCCAAAGTCCACAACTGTAGTTCATCGACGGGTCGAGGAAACATTCAAATAGGTCGTTACCTAAAAATATTATTTGAGTTAACACGCTATGAAAAACCTGCATGACCAATTAGCAGAACTAATAGTTAGTCACAGACCTATATTGTAATGCTTTTCCGCTACTTCCCAACTCCTGGTTTTAGATTGTAAATTAAAAAACGAGAGTTGTACATAGTTGAAAAATCTGTTGATTGGATTCAAGTATTCCAGAAAGATTCGACTTTTGAAGATACGATAACTAAGTTCGGAAATGTTATCGCAATCCCACCATTCGTCTATGTACGCTTCGCCAATCCCTAACGACCCCTGATTTGCAATTCGACTGAAAAATTGGGGATTGTGAATCTCCAAATCACATGATTTGTCACTTTTTGCATTATTCCCATTCTTATCGTTTTGATTTTCAGAATGATTCTGACTTTTAATACTAACTCCTTTCCCGAAAAATTCAACACCCATCCGATTTCTGTACGAATCAGCCAACCATTTTTCAACGTGGGATGGGATCGCTTGTAAAATGCTTAGTTCTACCCATTTTATAAATGCAACTATAAACGAAGTCACTTTTTGCAGAAATATGTAAAATTCTCCCATTTTATTTACTTGTATGGAGAGAAATTATATTTTGCTCTATGTAGGCAGAGATTCGCTACAATACTGACCATGCATCAAAGAGTTTATTGTGAAATTTTCATGTGTTATCATTTTTTATAAGTTTTTAAGATTTCCAAATTAAAAGTATGGCTAACTACAGCGTTAGTGAATCAGTTCATGTATGTAAACGGAACTAGTTTACTCAATTAGCTCTCACTTTGGTTAATCCATTGTTTGAACCGTGACTTACCTACATAAATTTTTATGCAGAAACACAATCCGCCATCTCTATATAGGTAGACAGACAGGTTGCAAATAATTAAAATAATTGTTTCGAGATTTACAATATCAAGGCGATGAATGATGCAATTTTATAACGTAATAACTATCCATGCGGCACATACTACACCGTATCCACCGTATTTAATACAACAATATATTTGTAGGTCATAGTAACCAATGCATCATATCAGTAAAAGTATGTGGCCCGTCTCATTTTGATCTTCCTATTTTCTAAACAGTCCTGCATTAATTCAACATGTAAAATATAATACACTTCGATTGCTCAACAATGAAGTACCTGTATCAATTCCACAAAAATCCAGTTAAAAATATGCATAAGCTACTGTGCACTACACTTTTATGTAAGTAGGTGATCCGACAAATGTGCAAAGACGTGTAAATGATAAGTGTGCAACAGATTATCTAATAAATATTGCAATATATTTCTAATTTAATCTTGTCCCGTCGTCAATAATTTAACAAGTTAAATCAACAAATCAATCGAAAAATTCAAACTCACTAACAACTAATCCTAAGTCAAGCTTGTCGTTCCTTTTAATCGTCCATCATCATTGGTAATCTTGTGGCTGGACTCATTTGTACACTATGCCTCTGCACATTTCTCACCTAATCCATACATTGTTATTGTTCTACTTTAGGGTATGTAATTAGTTATTACATATGGTGCACATTTGACTGCACTAACTGACATACTTGCATAAATACATAAATCATAAATATATAAATCTCGATTTTCATTACATTTTCATGGTCTTTATCTATTTGTGTATCTTAATATTAGTGAAAACAAAATTACGCATGTATATATGTATATTCCTCTCTTGTCCGAAATTGACATAAAGTTAAGAATGCAATAAAGTTGACACCTTGGCTGGCATTTTTGCTGCATACATGTCAATTATGTTATTATTACGTAACTTTATGATGATCGACAGTGGACACACAACTTGATTGAACCCACATTATTACACTGATAAGCTGCAGATAAAAACACTTTATAAATACTTTTGCATTCACCGATACATATGAAACAATACAAAATGACCAACACGATGAGAGGTGTGAATATTTTCTCATTCATCAGAAGTGGGTTTCATGGGACCAGGAACAAAATCGTGGTTGTGATTTAAAATTTTGCCATATACATGCGTAATTTAACTTACAATATCAAACATATTATTTGCATACGTAAGTGAACATGGGGGCACGACAACGTCACCGAGGCGAAAGTTTCCAATCAAGCCAGGGCAAGTCCAACGACAACAATGTGACTTTAACATTGGATGATACCGACGAAGATAAGCAGTCCACATCTCATAATGATCATCGCAAGAAGAAGAAATCTGTCGACAAGATTCCAGCATCTTTTACACTAATTTCTGTCACAGTATTAATCACTTTGACACTTCTATTTGTTCGCTATATGGACTTGAGGCTACCCGAGGCATTAATGGAGTCTGACATACCAAGCAAACCGGAAAGGTGATTGATTTGAAATTTCGTGGTTACCAATTAATTGCAATTACATTTTATTTCTTATCTGTCCAGTTTCATAGAGGAAAGAGCAAGACGAGATTTACATCAATTGACAAAAGTTGGAGTTCGTGTCTCTGGAAGTATTGCTACTGATTTAATCACGGTTCAGCAGTTTGAGGAAATTTTAGCCAAGATTCAGGAGAATGTTAGCTCTGGGTGGAGCATTGAGAAAAGTGTCCAACGCCCAACGGGTAGCTTTTGGATAGAAGATGATGATGGGCAGACAAGTTCTTATTCAAAGGTTGATACAGACAAACGCAGCCAAATTGTTGCTTATTGCTTAGATTGCATTTAATTAATTGTGGCTACAAAATTGTACGTAGATTGCCAATGTGATCGCCAAACTTGAGCCAAGTGACCCCGCGTTTCGTACGAATAACGGAATATTGCTGAATTGTCATTTTGACACAAAACCAGGATGTCCAGGCGCCACTGATAATATGATCAGTTGTGTCGTAATGTTAGAAGTGCTTCGTGTCCTGTCATCCAAACCACTCCTCGTGAATCAAATTAGGAACCCGATAATTTTCCTGTTTAACGGGGCAGAAGAATTTGGCTTGCAAGGAGCGCATGGTTTCATCAGGGGGAAGGAAGAAGATCCAACTGATGAGCGTTGGGGTCACCCCTGGGCGCAGAATCTTAGTGTGTTCATAAATTTGGAAGGAGCAGGGGGTGGAGGACGGGAAATACTTTTTCAAGCTGCTGGAGGTATGTAAATTGAAGCATTTAGAGAAAATGTACTATTAATTTACTTAGATTATGATTTTATTTGAATTCTATTTCCAGCAACTAGATATTTACAGTAAAATATTAATTTCAGGAACCAAGAAACAGACAGGATGGCTTTTACAAGCATATAAACAAAGTCCTCATCCATACGGAAGTGTCATCGGAGAGGAAGCCTTTACCTCAGGACTAGTTCCTTCAGACACGGATTTTCGCGTGTTCCGAGATTACAAATCACTCCCAGGCTTGGACATCGCGTACATAAAAAATGGATGGGTTTACCACACAAAATGGGATGTACTCTCTGAAATCCCTTCTGGAAGTGTGCAGCATATGGGAGATAATTCCTTGGAAATGGCCAAGTATTTAAGCACTTTGGATTTCAATGGTTTGGAGGATTCTGCAGAACAAGTCGTATTTTTCGACGTGTTGGGCGTATTCCTGATAACTTACTCTAAAACGGTGGGAATTGTAATTAATGTCCTCATATCTTTGGGCACCATCGGGGTCATAATATTCGTGGGAGGTTGGACGCTGAAATCTTTCTTGACGTATGCTACATATTTGGGATCGACTTTATTGGCATGGGGAGTAGGTGCTGGGGTCGCAGCCCTTGTTGCAGTGATGCTCAACGGGTCAGGGTATCCAAAACCGTTCTACTCTTATCCGTCTCTCGCACTGATTTTATTCGGACTTCCAGCCGTGATTGGAGAAACTTTGACCTATGCAATTTGCCTTAAAGGTTCGCCAAAGGATACTTGGCTAGCAGGGAAATTATCAGTGGCAGTTTTACTATTAGGGGTCACATTCTTCACACGAGGCGCCTATGTGTTCCTACCACCATTGATATTCGGAGTAATTCCTTGGGTCTCTTTAAGATATTTAATGAGAGGTAAGCATAATTACAAGTTTTTAATCAAATTTGTGTCAGAATAGTGCCTCTTAAATATGCAAACTCATGATAATTTAGGTTGGCCTAAAACAATTATGATATTCTACATCCTTCTGGGAGAACTTATCCCACTCATCCTTTCGTCTTACTTGATATTCACTCTCACCGATGTGTTTGTCCCAATACTTGGCCGAGCAGGAAGTGAGATGAATGGCAATTTATTTTTTGGAGTGGCACTTTCAGCAATTATTTGTATCATATCAGCCCCCGGACTAATATCACTTTTTGTGAATTATGACAAGAAAGTGTTGACCATATTGTTACTGATTAGCGTCCTCTTACTAAATCCAATGATTGTGTTTGGCTTCCTGGGGAAAATTCCGTATCAAGAAAAGACTCCGATGAGAATAACCATCAACGATGTTCAGCGGATTTGGTACAGCGACAACGGCACTATTTCGAAATCAGAGAACGGATACTGGTTTTGGCCCTTGGACGCTGACACGGACAATTTATTTCCCGAGTTGGCTAAAACCGTGGAAGAAATTGGTTCTGCGTATGACGAAATATTGGACTATGAAAATTGTCCCGATTTATACTGCAAGCAACCTTTCCTCTGGCCCACTACAAACAGAGTTAAGAAGGTTCACTGGATACCAAAATCGTATCCTTTACCACAGGAAATTACCGATTGGGCGAGAATGCACGTGGTATACCAAAATGGGTCATCGGAACTTGGCCAGCGTCATTTTACTCTAGAATTTTCAGGACCACAACATGCAACGATTGTTCTTAGTCCGAAACGTGGCTGGGATGCAAATATCACGATTCAAGCAATGGGTGAAAATTTGCCTGTGGAAAAAGCAGGTAAAATCCAATGGAAGGGGAGGAAAGTATATTTTATTTACCATGGAAGAGGAAATGTCGTGGAACCCTTCAGAATGGATGTTAATCTTGTAAGAACCAGTGGTGACGAAGAAGATGAGCATGTTCTGGACGTTCAACAAAGCGCATTATTTTTTGACGTTACTGAAAACACGACAACTACAGAGTTTTTTGATTTTATGGGAAGATTTCCATCATGGATATTTCCTGGAATGAGTTGGACAGCAGTGATGAAAATGTACACAATAAAGTAGATAAACGCTGAGCTTGTTTTAGGTATTGGAAAGCTATGCAACTATTAATTAATGTGTTATTTGAATACATGCCAATTCGTTAAATTGAGGTTTGCAAAAGGTTAAAGATTGCATACATATCATGCACATAAACACATGCACATATGTAGATTCATACATCTGCATAGTTCTGCATGCAACAAACTATAATGGTCACACACTACAGGTATTTGGTTAATAATTGGTTATGTAATTGCATCACTGGGAAGCCCATAATGAAGGTGCTAAATATGTATTACAATAAATACATATAGGTAGCTTTGTATTTTTTCTTATACTTTGCATACCAAATCGCACTTATATATTGACATTGATCGATAATGTTGCTGAAATATGCAATTATTTCCAAGAAAATTAGACAGAATGGTCTAATAGTGTTTACTTACTAGTACATATTTATGTTTTAAATGCTAATGTTGGCGAAAATAAAACGTCGTTTTGTCAATTCTATATATTTATATTTACGTACACTTATGTATGTACACAAGAATAGTTTTATCTTTTTTTGGATACTTTCCTTTCGATCTAAGACAATGACTTTTTTATATGCAAAATTTATTTTTGTTTTTATTTTAACCGTAATTTTCCATAAATCTTTGCAACAAAGCCAAACTATTGGAAAACCTTACAAATTCGGTTCCTTCTGCTCAGTACGATTTGTCCTCCCATCAACCCATAACTTTCAAGTGCATAATATTCTTGAGCATTGGGAAGAATTTTTCGAAGTGTCAATACGCTTGATTGGAAAATTAAAAAATTACCGAGGTCAGGAAGACCTTCTGGAACATAATTTTAAAGATAATCATAGTTTAAAGCAAATTAGTTTCCTTAATCGATACAATGATCACTGTTACGTCCACGCTTTAATTTTTCTAAAGTGGGAAGAATTTATCCATGTCGTGCAAAAGTCTGAATTTAATTTCAAAGCGCAATCCTGGTTCTTGTGGATTGTAAATGAATCCACACCTTTGAAAGGGTTAGAACAAAATCGAGAAAGTGGTGATGATTTACCAGACAACTGGATCAATATTCCACTTCTCCTGATTAAGATGCGAATAAATATTGCGGACCGTCTCTCCTGGTCAGTGTATTGCTTTGAGTGCTTGCCAAGCAACGTCAATTGGAAGTACGAAAGTTTACTGTATGAATCAGTGATTCCAGAATATTTGGAGCAAACCATCAAAATGAGATCATACAATAGAATCATGGTTGTACAAATAATGGGAACAGTTTTTGAACAAGAATTCTGCTACATGGAAAAATTCATCGTTCGAGACTTATTCAAATGTTCTCCGTTTGAGCCAATTGTAAATGTTTTAAAATCAAGAGGAAATTTTACGTTTAAATTTGTACAAAGTGAATCAGATTTTGCATTTGCTCGAAATCAGCTTTTATTTCAAATCATGTTCCTCCAACACCGCATGTTTGATGAGGATGAGATTTCAAATCTTGTCCTGTCCAATTCCATCATAAAGCATTTGGTCATTGAAAAAATCCGTTTTTTGTATTGTAAATGGGCTGGGACGCTGTTTAAGGTGGAATGGGACGTATTTTTAAGACCATTCGCACCGTCAGTCTGGATTTTTGTGCTGGTAACGATTCAAATCCTAACGTGGTTTGGATTAATGCTCAAAACCATCAAATCTGTCCATCAGTTAGCACGTGACTACTTAAAAACTTTGCTATCGGTATCAATATTTTTTCTAAACGGAATGTTGGGCAAAGGTCAAGCAAATATTCCCGTCGTTATCCTCGCATTCGCTGCAATCATGAATATATTTATGGTGAATGAGTATCTCTCCGTTATGACGACGGATTTTATCGCGTATCCTGCCGAGCAAGGAATCTCAAAACTTGACACTCTCCTCCACACCGAAGGATATCGGTGAGTCGTCTTTATAACTAAATCGTCCTGCTAGATTAACTCTAATCACAGTATTTTAAAACAATTATGCAGGGTTCTAATGGAAAACGGTGCAGACAACGCAATTTTCAGTCTTCTTCAGAAGGACATTGAATCCAACCTTGAAAATGAATATAAATTAACTTTCGGAGCTAATACTTTACAACGAGATTTTAGCACTCGTTTCACTCGAGAAGTGTTCCATGCCTTGGTCGAAACTAAAAGCTGCATGATGACTGCAGCATCAACATTTGCTTATAAAAAAATTGACAACGATCAGTTCACAACTTTGGGGGTGAAGTGTTTTTTCTTGCCGCAGACACAATCTTTGAGGATAAACATCTTTGCAGGGTTTAAATATTTTCATGCAGCCTTGGCCGCTGGAATTATGCAGCATATCGACGAAGCTGGAATTGTAAAGAGGTGGATAGTTTTGGATGGTTATGCAAAAATGTTGATGATGTACACAACACAAAAAGCAGAGTTTGAGGAGGTCGATGAATTTCATAAACTGGATTTAGCATCACACCTCCAAATACTATTTTATTTGTGGATGATTGTATTGTTATTGTCGACGTTTTGTTTTGTCGGTGGATTTGCATATGCAGTCGGTGCACGCGAATTTTTTGTATCAATCTTTGACTATGTATTTTAATCGCACGTAATAAATAAATTTTTATATCCTTGTTCCTTGCTCGACGACTTTTCACAAGTGAACAGAAGGAAGCGAGAAGTAATGAATATTTTTGGTAGGTGTTTATGTGTACACATGCCTCTAATTATTTCTATATTAGGTTTATCATTACTCATAATCTCTATACTTTGCAAATATAATGACAGAATTGAGACATAATAAAAACAAACCTGTCAAGTATTTTATTTTCTAGTACAAAAAATAAAAACCATGCTTTTAAATATATGTAACATTTTCCTCATGTGCACGTATTTGAGGGGTATATGTACGTAAAGTGGGCGTATATGAATGTAAAGGTAATCCAGCTCAAGATTGATAGCACTTCAAGGTTACCGTGAAAGTGAATCGTCGCATAGGTTTTGGAAGATGCCGTTGTGTTAACACAAATTTCATCAGTTCCAGACGTCTAAAATTTTCCAACTAGGCTATAAAGATAAGACTGGCCTTTTTGTAAGCAAATAAAACAACTCTTTATGTATTTCCACTTTGCATGTCCGAAACTAGTTTTTTATATATATTTATTGCGTAAAAATTTTACATAGTCTTTACTTAAGTAATAATCTTTATAATTATAATCCAGTTCTTTATAATTAGTAATCTTTTACATAACGTGATAAACGCCTGCATTGCTTATTTTGCAGTAGCACTGAAACCACTTTTCAGAGTGGACAGAAAATTGTCGTTGTCGTTGACCATATTAAAAAATATTATCAAACCAAAGAAATAAATTTTGGTAGAGAGAAAGGATTAGTTTTTAAATTGATTAGTAAACATCAAATCACTTCAATCCAATTTTCCAATTTTCAGGAATAAAAATGGGATCAGCAAAAGATTACCTTGATGTTCTCATCGTCGGGGCCGGATTCTCTGGATTGCACACACTCAATCAACTTAGAAAATCCGGATTTTCTGCAAGAATTTACGAACGCAGTTCTAGTTTTGGAGGCGTTTGGCAAGCTAACCGATATCCGGGCGCTAGGGTTGACATTGAAATACCAGCATATCAATTTTCTGATAAAGAACTGTGGCAAGATTTCGACTGGAGTGAACGCTATCCTGGTCGTTCCGAACTCCTCCGCTACTTCAATCATGTCGATAAGAAACTTGGACTCAGCAAAGACATTGAATTCAATACGACGGTCGTAAGTTCGAGGTTTGACGAATCGCGTCAACTCTGGTGTGTCAAGACGGATACTGGGCTGTCAACTTGGGCCAAGTATTTTATCCTCTGCACAGGCTTCACATGCGTCAAGTAACTCGATCATAACTATTCACATTAATTTATTTAATCGAGAATGAATAAATAAACACTTCATTCATAATTCAGAAAATTCACGAATAATGGATGAATATTTTTTTCATTGAATGAGTACTGAATATTTATTCATTTCATATTCATGAAAAATAAATGAATTCATTATTTATTTTCACCCCATGTTATCGATGGGGTATATTGACAAATCTGTCTAATAATCAGTATAAATCTATCATCATGTTTGAATGAAGAAATATTTTTTAAACAGGTATGTACCCGAGTTCGAGGGACTGAACAAATTTAAAGGAATCTGGCATCATTCTGCTTGCTGGCCGGAAGATACGGTCGATCTGACCGGAAAAAAAGTTGCCGTTGTGGGGACTGGAGCCTCGGGGCTACAGATAATTCAAACAATTGGTCCTCACGTATCACATCTCACCGTTTATCAACGCACCCCCAACATGGCTCTTCCAATGAGACAATGTTCAAGTAGCGATGAGAAAATAAACGACGGAACAAAGTGGACCTTCCCAAAGAAGGATGAATATGAAAGAATATTTCAAAAGATGCGAACCACATTTACTGCGATTCGAGTTGATTTTACTCCACAAAAATTTCAAGACGCTACTCCATCCGAAAGACGAGCCCTTTACGAGGATCTTTGGGCTTATGGAGGATTTGCCTTTTGGCTCGCGAATTATGCCGAAATTATATTTGACCAAGAGGCCAATGATGAAGTTTACAACTTTTGGTGTGAAAAGACTCGGTCTAGAATTCACTCAGAGAAGAAAAAGGAATTATTAGTTCCAATGAAACCTTTTCACCCATGGGGTGAGTGAATAATTGGACACAATTTTGTTTACATATATACAATGAGGAAATTCATGTCACGGTTTGTTGTAACTTTTGCAAGTGAGTAAGGTTTGTAAACTTACAAACTTTATCAAAGAGGCAATTCACGTCAACCTTCGTAAGCCCGTAGCCACGTAAAAGATGAACTTTTGACGAAACTTACGAATATCTCTAAGGTAATTTTGCTTACGAACTCGCAGAACCTTATGGTGATAAAACGCATTTTCTTGGTTCGTAAGCTCATCTTCGTTAACTTATATGGTTAAGGACTTAAAAATGCTGAGGTGAAATGCATCAATGTTTCTGGTTCGTTAACAATTCGAGTGTTACACACGTAAGTACTTGCATTTTCAGTTGCAATCAATGTTGCTATCGGTCATGACTACGAGACATTTTTTAGCAAAATATGTTCACTAAAATGTTTAGAAAGTTAACTCACGTCAAGTCTACTTACTCACGTCACTATTTCTAAGTTCCGTAGTTACAAATTTGACACGAAATCCCTCAATATAATAATTCATGTATACATATTGTGTAATATTGTACATGAATATGTTTTCACGCTACTGTTAAACTTATATTAAATTTATTTACAATAGGGACAAAACATCCTAGCCTGGAGCAATCCTATTACGAAGTGTTTAATCAGGATAATGTTGACATCATCGATGTGCGTGAATCTCCGATTATTGAAATAACGGAAACCGGAATTCGAACGGAGAAAGAAGGCGTCATTGATTTTGATGTAATTATCCTCGCCACTGGATTTGACACTCGAACTGGTGGCGTGTTAAACGTTGACATAAAAAACGGACAAGGAAAATCAATTCAGCAACATTGGGAAAATGGAATCCGATCTTACCTTGGCATGATGACAAACTCATTTCCAAACTTATTTTGGTGTTATGGTCAACATAGCCCAGCAGCAATTTCGAACGGACCTCAATGTGCAGAAATCCAGGGCGATTGGATTACCGAGCTGTTGTTGAATATGAGGGAAACTGGCATGGAGAATGTTGAGGCAGAAAAAGGGTCGGAGGACGCTTGGGCGAAAATTATTAAGGAAATGTGGTATGCCACTTTATGTTCAAAGACAGAATCTTTGTATCAAGGAACCAATATTCCTGGCAGAAAACCAGAACCGCTTTTTTACTTTGGTGGAACACCAGGATATGTTGTAGCGTTGAAAAATTGCAAAATTAATAATTACCAAGGGCTTAATTTTAAATGATTCTTTTATTACGGTTTTGTAGAGTCGGGGTTTTAAAGTACTTATTTACAGGTTCTTAAATCAAATTTTAAAACATTATGCTCCTTTTAATTGTCCACAATTTTTAAATTAAAAATCAACAATACAATTTTAATATTACGATTATATATTTATGCAAAATGTGAAAATTTACATACATATGTACGTGCTGAACTTACTCAATATTACTTATCCATTCAACTCGGACAAATGAATAAACTCAATTTTAAAATTAGCAAAATAGTCAGAATTTGTGAAAGTCGATGAATTTCATAAATTTGATTTAGCATCACACTTGTAAATGTTATTTTATTTCCGGAGGATTGTGTGATGTTGTTATTGTGGACATTTTGTTTTCTCCGTGGATTTGCCTATGCCATTGTGCAGTTGATGGACGTGAATTTTTGGTATCAATTTATCAGTCTCTGGCTATGTATTTTAGAATTGCAAATTTGAATCGTACGTAATCAGTAAATATATCCTTGTCCCTCGACGACTTCGCACAAGTAAACAGAAAAAAAACGAGAAATAATGAATACTCTTGGCATGTACATAGATATGCCTCTAATCATGATGATCTCAACACTTACGTAGTAAATATAATAATCTGTCCTTTGTAATATAATGACAAAATTGGAAGCATAATGAAAGAATTGAATGTAACAAAACCAGCCTGATAAGTATTTTACTTTCTGGTACAGAAAATGCAAGCCATGTTGGTACATAACATTTTATTCATGTATGCGCATATTAAGGTAATCCAGCTCAGATTGATAGCTCGCCGTCGTCAAGGTTACCAAGAAATTGAAACATTGTATTGGTTTTGGAAGATGATGTTGTATTTATTAACACAAATTATCATCAATTCAACAGGTCTTAAACATTCCAGCTAAGGTTGTAAAGATTAGCCTGGACTTTTTCCAAGTGATTAACACAACTATATTTATTGCAACTTTGCATTAACGAAACTAGTTTTTTTAATATTCATTGGGCAAAAAACTTTTACATAATATGCCAAACGCGTGTATTGTTTCGTTGAACTTATTTTGCAGTGGCATTGAAACTTCTTTTCAGGGTGGACATCAAATTTTCTTTGTCGTTGACCATATTCATATAGCATCAAACCAAATACATAAATTTTGGTAAAGAGAAAACATCAGTTTTCAGATAGATTAGTAAAAAAAAATCACTTCCTTAATCCTTATCCCATTTGTAGGAATTAAAATGGGATCAGCAAAAGATCACCTTGATGTGCTCATCATCGGTGCCGGATTTTGCGGATTGCACACACTTAACAAACTCAGAAAATCCGGATTTTCTGCAAAAATTTATGAACGCAGTTCTGGTTTGGGAGGCGTTTGGCAAGCTAACCGATATCCGGGCGCTAGAGTTGACATTGAAACACCAGCATATCAACTATCGGATAAAGAACTATGGCAGGATTTCGATTGGGGTGAACGCTATCCTGGTCGTTCCGAACTCCTCCGCTACTTCAATCATGTCGATAAGAAACTTGGACTCAGCAAAGACATTGAATTCAATACGACGGTCGTAAGTTCGAGGTTTGACGAATCGCGTCAACTCTGGTGTGTCAAGACAGACACGGGATTGTCAACATCAACTTGGGCCAAGTATTTTATCCTCTGCACAGGCTTCACATGCACAAAATACATACCCGAGTACAAAGGATTGGACAAATTTAAGGGGATCTGGCATCATTCGGCCCTCTGGCCGGAAGATACCGTGGATCTGACGGGAAAAAGAGTTGCCGTTGTGGGGACTGGAGCCTCGGGGGTACAGATAATTCAAACAATTGGTCCTCACGTATCACATCTCACCGTTTATCAACGCACCCCCAACATGGCTCTTCCAATGAGACAATGTTCAAGTAGCGATGAGAAAATAAACGACGGAACAAAGTGGACCTTCCCAAAGAAGGATGAATATGAAAGAATATTTCAAAAGATGCGAACCACTTTTGCTGGGATTCGGGTGGACTTTACTCCCCAAAAATTTCAAGACGCTACGCCATCTGAAAGACGAGCCCTTTACGAGGATATTTGGGCTTATGGAGGATTTTCATTTTGGCTCGCGAATTATATTCAAACCTTATTTGATCAAGAGGCCAACGACGAAGCTTACGGCTTCTGGTGTGAAAAGACTCGGGCAAGAATTCATTCCGAGGAGAAAAAGGAATTATTAGCTCCAATGAAACCTGTCCATGCATGGGGTGAGTGAATAATGTGGACAAAATTTTGCATACGCATATATAGTAGTTGTAACAATCTTGTAATATTTACATATGCACATTATATAAACCCGCTATACTGTTAAATTTTTATAAATTTATTTTACAATAGGGACAAAACATCCTAGCCTGGAGCAATCCTATTACGAAGTGTTTAATCAGGATAATGTTGACATCATCGATGTGCGTGAATCTCCGATTATTGAGATGACGGAAACCGGAATTCGAACAGAAAAAGAAGGTGTCATCGATTTTGACGTAATTATCCTCGCCACTGGATTTGACACTCGAACGGGTGGCATGTTAAACATTGACATAAGAAATGGTCAAGGGAAATCAATTCAGCAACATTGGGAAAATGGAATCCGTTCGTATCTTGGCATGATGACAAACTCGTTTCCAAACTTATTTTGGTGTTATGGTCAACACAGTCCAGCAGCATTTTCGAACGGACCTCATTGTGGAGAAGTTCAAGGCGACTGGATTACCGAGCTGTTGTTGAATATGAGGGAAACTGGTAGGGAAGTAGTTGAGGCAGAAAAAGGGTCGGAGGACGCTTGGGGCAAAAATATTAAGGAAATGTGGCATGCCAGTCTATATCCAAAGACAGAATCTTTGTATCAAGGAAACAATATTCCTGGCAGAAAACCAGAACCGATTTATTATTTTGGTGGAATACCGGCATATGTTGCAGCGTTGAAAAATTCCAAAGTGAATAACTACCAAGGGTTTGATTTTAAATGATTCGTTTATTACAGCTTTGTGGAGTTAAGGTCGTAAAGTACTTGGAGGTTCTTCTGTCAAATTTTAGGATATTATACTATTTCCAATTGTTAGCAATTTCTGAAATTAAAAGTAACCGATAAGTATTACAAGTACATGTTTATGTAAATTATGCAAATTTATGTACAGAACTTACTCATCCATCCAACGGGGATAAATCAATGAACCAGATTTTATCATTAAAGTTTGAATCCCCTCCAGACTTGTAGGACACTCCTCCAAAGAAATAAATTCGATTCAGAGAATTCACATATGCGGCACCGGCCCCCCAAAACTCGGTCCCATTTGCGCCAGGGTGATTGAGAACAGGAACATACTTGGTCTCTAAACTTTGCAGGTGAAATTGCATGATGCTATCGTACGGAAAGAACCCACCAACTCCGTAGCCGTAAATCCCGTCCGTTGTCATAACACCTCTTGTTGGATATTCAAATTCGTAAAAGGTGAAATTCGTCAGAGTTGTTATCTCATTGCTTTCCGGGCTGAAAACCATTACAGGTTCTGCTCCAGGGGTCGGTCTTCTTGACCCAAAAATATACGCGACTTGATTCACGTTATCCCAGAATGATAGCATTTGATCGTATTCAACAGGCATGGGTATGACATCGGTGATGGTGTCCGTTTCAGTGTCAAACTTAATAATTGACGTGGCAACTAGCCCACCGCCGAAAACATACGAAGTTTTCGAGTTGGACTGGAAACTTGCTGTCTGAATCACTCCGTTTGGCAAGAAACTGACCTGCGACACTGTGCCAGAGATTGATGAAAACTTGTAAATTGCAAGTGATTGCTCAAATTCGTCATATCCACCAAAAAAATAGTAGGCTCCTTCGTTATCAGAGGTTACTGCTCCGTAGCAAAGCCCCTTGGGAAACCTGGCAGCTACTTCGATGCTGTCCGTGGATACAGTATAGCGTAGAATTTGGTCGGATAAATAACTTGGTGGACAGGTTTCGTTGTATCCTCCAAACACGTAAATGGTGTCATTTCCATCGTACGCAGCAACAGAATGAGCTAACGTTTGGGGAAGTTTCGACCCAGCTTCGACTGCGACAAGGTATTCTTGTTGTGAGGTAATTAATGGGGAGAGGAACAATAGAAGTCCGCTCCACAATAATAGCACATTGTTTGCGAGAACCGTGTTCTTCTGTCCCTTCATTTTTCGATGATACTGGATTGGAGTGTATCAATTGGATAAGCGAGAGAGCAATGAGACCATAGCATTCATATTCTTCTTCTAAGAGGATGATATTCCACTGTTCACTGACTAAATATGTGTGCATTGCCCAATTTTTTTTGGAGAAGTGATAAGATAAAAACTTTTATGTAATACATAACATCAGATAAAGAAATGGTATAATTATTTTTGAATGCATGCATGTTTGTGCATACATTTGTATATGACTCGTGATCAGCTTATGCTATAGGAACAAGCTACTAAATTAAGTATTTCACACGCCATCGAATAGTTATTTATTGCTTAACAAATGAATCATTTAAAGCTTTATTCTGTGGAGTTATGTATCTTATATAATAAAGTAGCTGACACCATTTTAAATGCATAAATTGCATACAGTTTCGGTAAATACATTTCATCCAGACACGTATGTCCGACGTAAATCCACAAATACAACAAAATATCGACAATAGCAACACAATCATCCACAAGTGAAATAATATTTGCAAATGTGATGCCAAATCCAGTTTATGAAATCCATCCGACTCCTCAAACTCCGCCTGAAGCGTCCTCGATAACATTAGCGTCTTCGCGAAGCCATCCAAATAACTCCACCTCGCAACAAGACCGGCCTCTCCGATCGACTGCATTATACTCCCGGCCCTTCCTGCATAAGAATACTTGAAGCCCACGGAAGTATTTATTTCTATCGACTCATTTTTAGGCAGGAAGAAACATCTCATTCCCCAAATGGAAAATTGATCATTACTGATTTTCCTGTCTTGAAACGTCTTTGATGCACCAAGCATGCAACCCCTCGTTTCCACCATGGAGCGAAACATTTCGCGAGTAAAGTGGGTAAAGTTCCTTTCGACCGTGTCCACGCCGAAGGTTAATTTATGGCCGTTCTCTAATTTGGATTCGATATCATCTTTTACCAGGTGAAATATCTCGATCTCAGTCCCACCATGTCCAAATAGAAGCCTAAAAGTAATCATGAAAGTATTTAATAATTCAATTTGATTCTTTAGTCTTCCATACCTGTACCCTTGCTTTTGAAATAAAGTGCTAATCGTTTTAATCCCTTCCTCAAGTGGATATGCGATAAAATCAGTCGTCATAACGGAGAGATATTCATTCACCATAAATATATTCATGATGGCAGCGAATGCGAGGATGACGATGGGGACACTTGTCAGACTTCTGTTGGGCATTCCATTTAGAAAAAATACGGTGACTGCAACAAATAGTTTAATGTATTCGCGACATAGTTCATACGAGGCCCGGATTGAAATTTTCTGCAATACCAATCCAAGTATTGCAATGGTCTGAATGGTAAGTAAGGTAAACGTCCAGACAGAGGTGTGAAATGGTGCCAAAAACACCCCCCACTCAACTCGCAAGGCAGGCCCGGAATATTTACAATAAATGATTCTTAGCTCATCTGTACCCAAGCTCCTGATAACCGAATTAGTGAGTATGATGTGTGAAATGTCGACGTCAGATAACAAACCGTTTTGTAAGGACATCATTTTAAACTGCAAATGACGAGTTGCACTATATTTTGAGCTGAGTTGATTTTGTACAATTTTTATAGTCAGATTTGCTCTCGATATGACTATTCCGACAAGTGGTTCCAATGGAGTACACCTAAATAGGTTCCGAGCACTGAATTTGTCCAGGAAACAAAACTCCTGAGTGAAAACTGTCCCCATTGTGTGGACGACTATGATTCGCTGATATGATCTGATTTGGTTAGCGTGCCTCAAATATTCTGCATTCACTGATTTGTAAGTCAAAGGCTCAGAGTTCCAGCGAATTTTGTTTTGTGAATTGTCAAAGTAATATATGGACCAGAAGAGTTCTTCGATATTTATTGTCTTCTTAATAATAAGAAGTGGAATGCTCACCAAAATTTCGATCTCATCAGGAACATTCTGTGGCCGAGGAATGTTTGTACTTTCACCAACTATCCAGATGAACCAAGATTGGGCGGCGAAATTAAATCCAGATTTTTTGACAACACTGATGAGCTCGTTCCACTGGAGGTTAATTAACGTATGAAAATAGCAGTTGCTATTGAATCGGTTTGCGAAACGAATATTCTTTAGGTTATATCCCTCGCTAAGCTGGTGGTGAGATGCTGCGTAGGAACTATTCAAAATCTCAATGAGGTGCAGAGGAGACTCGAACAATTCTGAGAGAAAGTCCTTTTCAACGGTATGAAAGTTGTGACATATGCACCTTATCGAACAAAATTGACCAGGTCTGATTGACCAAACAGAATTTGTGCTATGATGTGTTAATACAGGGAGAATTAATGATAAAATTAAAACGAATTTTTTAGAAACAAGCATCATGTCACAACAGGAATATATTAAAACCTGGTTAAATTAGGCATTTATATTCCGATTTTGGAAAATGTACAAAACAGTACGGAATATCCAAGTTAGAAAGAAATGAGACAAATCAGCACACGCATAGTATATGACCCAGAGTGTACGAGACAGATATGTACGAGTGTAATCACCTTTGGTATTAATGGCGTTTTATAATATCTCACATGTAATTTCCGTCGAATAAATAGGATTATTGTAATTTAAGAATTGAACGGACTTAAGCTATGTATGTTTTATACACACGTATGTAAATATTAAATATATTCATAAAATACTCGCGAAATTGGACTGGGAGATTGAGTAGTAAGTATGTATTTCAACATTTATGTATGCAGCATGGACAACAATTTAATATAAAGTAGGTATAGCCAAGTTCTAGTTCAAGTTCTAGACATAGTTGGACAACTTTATATGGAACCGTTGTAGACCAATTTCCTTTTATACTAATAGAAATTTCAATCATTATGATAATATCTTTGATAAATTCTTCGATTTAATGTTGGCAAAATTGTATAAATTTTGCATTATTTGCATAAACTTTTAAATCAAGCAAGATGCGTATATGTACATATGAACATAAGTTAAATACGGAACGAGTCTCGCAATTCTTCAAAGTCAGTTGCAGGTATTATTATGTACGTGAAATTAAAGTTCAGAAATTCCCTACAATTTTTGCGTCATGGATATTGCTTGCTGTAAACTTGAGAAAACTATCAAAAGGTGTACAATTTTGTACAAAATTCCACCTTTATTTCCAAATGTAAATGCAACTAGCCCAAGACCTTCGACTAAATCAAACTCAAAGGAAGATTCACAAACACGACCACAATTTACTACCTTCGGCATCATGTCAATACTCAACCTGGGGTACATCGGGGGAGTATTGATACTTGTGAAATTGTTCATGAATCACAAATCCTACTTGGCAATGGACGTTGGAGTTTTTCTTTTTCAGACACTGCAAGGGTTTAATGCAATATTTAACGCTTGTTTCGACTACAATATCTACTACGACTACCACTTAATCAATCAAGCTTTGAGGGACACCATGAAATTAAGTATCATTACATATCATCCTTATAAATACGTATATATTTGTATTCGTGTGTCTAACATGGCTTCCTCCTAGATGCAGATAATCAAGTCGTCAAACCCCCAAAAAAGTATGGAAAATTAGAGGAATATTTCTGGACGATTCTCCTCCACGAAGTCTATTTCACTTCCGCATTTGGACTTTCTCTTCTCCCCATAATACCATTTTTCTTACAAGTCGACACTGCTTACTTTCTTATACGAGCCTTATCGCCAACTTCTGGTTTTGAGACAACTTTGCCCGGAAAATTGCTCAGAAGTTTGGTTGGGGGGGGTTTCGGCTATCACTGGCTCATGGGTGCTGCCAACGAAGTCGTAGCTGGACTGGAATTGCTGTACTTTGCTTCAGAAATATTGATTTGGCTAATTAGCGATAGTCAGCGTTGTCAAAGGAAATGCTTACGTCAAAAATACATTTGCATGAGCATACTAGTTCATCGATGTAACAACATATTCCGTTGGACGCTAGCACTTGGATTGTGCGGTGGTGCTGGTATATTTGTTTGCTGCATCAGTACGACAATCAAATTTCATGCACAAATTCCTACTTTCGTTTTTGCACTATTTCCCATTCTTTCTCTTGTGATGGTCATAATGGCAGGAATTATTGTACCAAAGGCGGCCAGAGTTATGGAACTCAGTCAGAAATATGTAGATACGCTCAAAGTTCGAATTCTGACTGGTACGAGATCTAAATTACGATATAATGTTAGAATCAATCGAGCAACCCAGTGTGTTTCCATGGAGTATGGATATTTTGGCACATTTAAGAAGACATCGATCTTATTGTGGTATTTCGTATTTTTAGAGAAAACGGTTACTGTGTTGGTAGGGTTGGATTATACGTGATTCGGCATTCTGCATGCAAATTTATTGTGCTAAATGCATGTTCAAAATTCGTTTGTAGAATGTACGTAATTAAAAATAAATTATTATACTGTACAAGGAACATGTTTGATTTCAAAGACGAACAAAGTCGACACAAATGCAAGCACATTCGGCAATTTCGATTTCAATCAGTTTTTAAATCCACAAATATTGCATGAATAACAATCACATATTAAGCAGAATTTGTCCACCAGTAAGGCATGAGTATGAATATAAAAAATGCATGCAAAATTTCAAATGAAATTAAACTAGAATCGTTGACGTGTATACACATCAATGATATATCATTGCTTGACAACTTGGAATTGGGAGATCCACAAGATGACGTTATGATGTTATCCCACCTGGTAGCTTGTTAAATACAAGATAATTGGATAATTGCAAAATAATTGGATTTCCCGTATTAGTTTTCCACGATCGAATTATGGAATTTTGGTGTGGAATTTGGTCTCACGATCGAAAGAGTTTGTTGGAGAAAAGCTGTTACTTTTCTCGAATTTTGTTAATTATGCGTTGCCTTGTTAAATTTATCATCTGATTGTATAATTAATTTCATTTCATGTTAAAGGTACATACCTAGATAATAAAGACCGAAAATGTGTAAACTAAATTTATTTATTTGCGTATAAAGAATACAAATTTGTGTAGGTATGTATTTATGCATGTGTATCTATGCACGAATTTTCTCAATACTTAAAAAATCTTTAGCAACTTTTCCTTCCGTGTTTCTGCTTTTCGCTGTTTCTTGGAGAAACAATTCCAAACCATCGACCCAACACAAATTCATGTGATTGTCGATTTCTTGCTGACTACAAAAAATATCCGACCTGGCATGAACAGAAATATCTACTTCTGCCCCCCTCGTGTATGGTGTGACCATGATACCTAGAAATTAAGCGTCAATTAATGCTTTATAAACTTAAAATATAAATTTGTTAAATGACCACTGATTCGACTTTCTCACCATTTTCATGACAATATGGAGAAGTAGCAAGAAAGTAAATATTCTTTATCTGCCGACTTAAAACATAGCAATCTTTATCCCAAAATGGGAAAGGATTAATCATGTGCTCAAACAGTTTCTGTCTTAGAAGAAACCTTGTCGCAAATTGTATCCAATTGTACGGGTCAATCTGACCTAGAACACTTTGCAGAATATACAATGATTCAGAAAACTCCGAATCAGCACAACTTTTATACAAAGAATTTACTTTCTTTAGTAGTTTAATTGGATCATTTTCATCAAGTGGGAATTGTTGAACTAGGATTGAGCTGAAAATAATATTTATATCACATTTAAAGAGTTAGCCTACGCTCTTATCCGAAATCCGAATTACTTAATCATATTTATGATCTTACAAGTGATTGCAGCAATATTTTCCGTTTGTCTTTACAACAGGATGTCCAGGCACTGCAGTTGGAGTTATAATTTGGCAAACATTCCCTCGATTAGAATACTTGTTGAGAAAATTGGTATTCTTCTTCATTGACCAGATATGAAGAGCAAATACTGTGGCGAGAAAGCTCGTCTTGGTATTCTTCGCAATTTCTTTTAGTTTCCAAGTCTCCACAGTTATCTTTGACATCATTAGTTTACTCGATACGGGTTTTGTTATGTGGTCTTGTGTGATAACTTGTTCCAGTTCTTGGTTTCGTGGAGACAAGTTCTGATAGAAAGCAAGTCGACTTGTCAAGAAGATTTTTCCAATGTGACTTGTGCATTTTATCAGTAATTTTGTCTACAATAAGTAAATTCATTACTTAAGATTAGTAAAGTAATATGCATATTGCAGATTTCTATTATTGATTGGATAAAAAACCTTGTATAAAAATCCACCTTTCCACCCTTTTACAGAATAATGTGACTCGTTTCCGCATAACTTGTCCAGCAAACATCTCAAAGAATATCCGTCTAAATGGGCGTGATGAAATTTGAAAATAATGAACTCATTAATCATTCCCCTCAATATTATTATTTCCCATCGTATAGAATCCGAATGGAAATTTGAGTTGTCAGACATGATACGCCTTAATCCTGCATTTTCCGACTCGTCTTCCAAAACCGGCATTTCTCTGATGTGGTGGTTAAGGTCGATATTTTGTTCCAAATTTGCAACAGCATACATGAATCCAAAAACTGAGACGGATCTTGTGTAAAAATACGGATATTTTTCTTTATTCCCATTATTAATAAATGTAGTTAGGAAATGATTTCTGAATTCTTGAACGTCCAACTTTGCACTAGTCATGGGATTATTTTCTAATCGGATCGCACAACCAATTATTCCTCCATTTTCTCGAGCGTGAAGGAATGAGTCCATAAAGTTTAAAGGCTTGAAAATGTGTTTACTCTTGGAATATCGAAACTTTGCTACGGCTAGGCTTATGCATTTCCATAAGAAGCAGAACAAAAATATTGGACCAGCCACTGGCAAAATGATTAACCATAAAATCAAACCGATGATAAGATTATGGTCAAGAAACATTTTGAATATTTACTTGTAATAAATATTTAGCTTGAACGAACCAAGGTGAAAACAGAACTGGAAGCCAGAAATTGTGCAGAGTCAAAAATGTGGAGAGGATTTTATGTAGGTGAGAGGATGAGTGACGGCTAAAATTGATTTTATTTATTTATGATTATGGTAAAATTAATGAAGGTTGTAACAATATGAGTGCAAGAAGGTGATAATATGCATTTGGAATATGTATTTGTGCATTTTACGCTAATTAAATTAACAGGTAAAAGGAGCATGCGTTAATTGTTTGGCGTCATGATTCTAAGTATAAAATACGTTCATTTCCGTGTATTTTTGTGATTTGACTTGAATCCTCGATCTTCCGTGATAATATAATATTTGTATTGAAGTGCCTATTGTTTTTTTATGCCTACATAAATAAACAATAATTGAATTGTGATGTGCAACTCGTGAATCGATGATTCATAAACGTGCGAGAAAATACAAAGCTAAATTTCTGCATATACAAAATAATGTACGTATTGTGAAAGAAATCTCTGGATTTGTACAAATTGTGTAAAAAATACCAAGGGCAAGGCAACTTATACTTTAATTGATTTAATTATTCTTCTGATGCATTGTGTACAACACTAAAAAATATTGATCGATTAAATCACGTATCCTGTCAATAATTCATTTTCATTAACCGTTTTATGATTTTTTGTTCATGGAATGCAGCAATATCCTGCATTTCTTTATTTACAGGAAGTTACTGGGGACATGTCATCACCTCATTAATCTTAAGCAACTGAATAACTGGCTTTTGAGCATCTAGCATCTAGCAAAAAATGAAATTTATCCGTTTTCTAATTATCCTTATTGGAATTATTCAAATAGAAGGCAACGCAATTAGAAACAAGGTATGCATAAGGAGGAATAAGTAAATTAATAAAACGTTAAGTTTAACAATGGTGTTATACATTTAAGTATCCTCGTTTTTAAATTTTCGTTACTTTGGAATAATTTTGTTTAGATACACGCCGTAAAAGATGGTGGAATAAGTAAAGGGTGTTAATAAAGTCCGATCCCATGCATTTTTTGGAGCGTGGTTGTTACAAATTCAGCTGGAACTTTTGAACCAGTGAAGTTATTTATTTCAAATTTTTACCATGGGAGGAACAACTAAACGTGTAAGTCATGAGCATCTTAGAGTTGAGATACAAACATTGCATCAGCAGGGGCTTAAACCTACAGAAATTGTGCAAAAATTGGGCTGCAGCCGCAGAACTGTTTGGAAATGGAAGAATAAAAATTTTGTCCACGACAAAAAGCGACCAGGGCGACCCAGAAAGGTGTCACCTACCACAAAAAGAATGATTAAAAACAGACTTTGCAAGAAAACCGGTAGTTCATTACGTAATTGAGCAAGGGAGTTAAATGACTCAAAACGCTATAAAGAGAAGAAGAAGCAAATTAACTGTGTGACCGTGCAAAAATTTGTGAAAACTACGAAGTGGGGTCACACAGCTTACAAACTAACCAAAAAAACCTCTCATGTCACAAAAATATATCGATGACCGTCTGAAATTTGAAGAACTCCTTCAGAAAAGTGCCCATTTGAGTGAAAAAAGACTTGGTGAAGAATTGCGCAGTCACATCCTTTGGACTGACGAATCTATTATTGAACTAGGGTCAGTGCGGGTTAGTGTGGACACTTTTCAGCGAAGTAATATGGACTTCCAAATTAAAAATAGTTATATGTTAAAATTAATTATTTTGAAAAAACTGTATAATGGATTAACCATCACACCATATTTTACGAAAAGAAAATTATGAAAAATGTAATTAGAATGAATAGCTATTAATTTTTGAAAATAAAAAACAGGTGTCCACACTAACCCCACCGAATGGGGTTAGTGTGGACACTCTAACCTAATAACATGGAGAATCAACTGTCCACACTAACCCCATTTGAGAAAAAACTTTTTAAATTACTTTTTTTTAATTTATAAAATATGAGATGAAGGCGATTTTTGGATTTCTTCAAACTTATAACTTAGAAGCAGTATGGCTTGTAGTATGAGGTGATATTTTAATTTTTGGAAATATATGATGTTTACACATAAAAATATCCAGTGTCCACAATTGCCTCGTGTCCACACTAACCCCACCCTACCCTATATCCAAAATTGAACCAACAAAATGTTCGTTACAGGACAGAAAACAAATCGGATGTACCATCAAGAGCGATCCCAAAATTCGGGCTTAAAGTTATGGTAGCGGGTGGATTTTGTGCACGTTGCGTGACCCCTCTACATATCATACCAAAAGGCAAATCAGTCAATGCAAAGCATTATATGGAAAAAATATTACCTATCTATTTCGATAGCATGGGGAACAAGGAAATATTTCCGAATGAAAGAAAAATAGTTTTCATGCAGGATGGTGCTATAGCCCATACAGCAAAAGCGAGTTTGAGTCTCATCAAGACGCAAGTTTCAACGGTCTGGAGCAAGGGGGTGTGGGCCGCTAACGGCCCAGATTTGAATCCCCTGAAGAACCAGTGGTCCATACTTAAGGAAAATGTATACAAAGAGCCACAACCCCGGACGAGGGAAGAGCTAGTAAAAAAAAGTTCAAGATGTATGGAATTCGATTTCCAGAGGCACATTGGAAAAATTAGCACAGAGCCTTAAACAAAGAGTTGAGGGCATGGTTAAAGTAAATGGTAACAAGACCAAATACTAAGGTAAATATGTCGAACATTTTTTGTAAGTATCACGGGTAGTTTTTTTTTATACTAGCCTTCACTTTTTTACAGGAAAAATGGGATCGGACTTTATTAACACCCTGTATAATTACCATTAATGCGAATTGCGCCGCCAACTGGCACCAAGACCTTTTAGGTTTTTTATAAAAACTTATTATCTTTATCTCCCTGTATTAGACAAATGTATTGGTTATTTGCATATTTGTAATTTGGGAATGATCGCGTGCACTTAGAGCTTCGAAACTCTGCAAGCAGTTGTATAAACTAATTGGCGAATAGCCGCTCGTCGCCGATTTTTAAGGTCGCCCACAGGTCAAAGGTAAGAATTTTTTTTAGCATTTCAAAATGAGACCCCAAAAAACAAAAGTCAATGGATAATTTTTTTGACTTTTTTATATTTTTTATTGTAAACTGCAAGGTCTTACGAAGAAAATGAGCTATCGTACGACCTTGTACAATTTTTTTTGACGCCCACAGGAATTTTTCGCCAAAAAAGTTTTTGAGGCCTAAAATCGCGACCGCGGCGAAATTAAAAGAATTGAAATACACAAAAGCATATATGAACTTTCTATATGCTTTTGTATATTTCAATTCTTTTAATTTCGCTGCGGTCGCGATTTTAGGCCTCAAAAACTTTTTTGGCGAAAAATTCCTGTGGGCGTCAAAAAAATTGTACAAGGTCGTACGATAGCTCATTTTCTTCGTAAGACCTTGCAGTTTCCAATAAAAAATATAAAAAAGTAAAACAAATTATCCATGGACTTTTGTTTTTTGGGGTCTCATTTTGAAGTGCTAAAAAAATTCTGACCTTTGACCTGGGTGCGACGTTAAAAATCGGCGACGAGGGATTATTCGCCAATTAGTTTATACAACTGCGTGCAGAGTTTCGAAGCTCTAAGTGCACGCGATCATTCCCAAATTATAAATATGCAAATAACCAATACTTTTGTATACCGGGTGTATTTATCCATTTTATTATATTTTAGGAGAAGGAAGCCCACACAGTTGCAATGGGGGTCAAAAAACTTACAAGGCTAGCAGTGAAGAAAGCAACAAAGTTTTAGGGGGGTCATCTAGTAGCAGTAAGAGTGAATTCATCACGGATTCGAAACATGTCGCCAAAGGTACAGGAAGTACTAGTGCATCCGAGGCCCAAGTGTCAGGACGAGAGGAGGAATTAGACAGCGACGCCGACGACAATGACGACCATGCTGCAATGATGTTACAGCAATCTGGGGGAAGTGACTCTATGCATCAATCTGGAGGTAATCTCGGCGAATCTGCAGGCGGATCAGTTATTATGCAACAGCATGTTGGGGACGGTACCCTCTCTTCGTCCACCTCATCACAAGACGGTGGCAGTGAAACTATCGTTATGCAACAAGTAGTCATACAACCAGGGCAGAAGTACATTGTTCATAAAGAAACACGAGAAATCGAAATCGTTTCGCAGCAACCGAGACAAGGTGACGTCGACCAGGCTGGATCTGGGGTATCCTCGTCCCTAAATCAGGCAGGATCCACTGAAGGAGGATCAACGGCTGAGAAATCTGGCATGACGCAGGGGCAATATCAAAGCCGCTCCAACAATGGTGGAAAAGTAACTGGACGATCCAAACAAATTAATAAAAAATCGTCACGATTCAATGCAAGACATGGAGTGAGGTCAGAAGGTAAAGATAGCGGTGGGGTCAACGTTCCAAATAAACAAGGACCAGAAGTTAATATGGGACAACAACCCCAACAATCAAAAGTCATTACTTATCAAGGGAATAACTACGTGGCAGGGTACCCAGCCACTAATGAGCATACCATAATTATACCACCAGGATGGACGGTTGTGCAGCAATCTAGACCACAGGTTGCAACAGACCAACGCCAAGATCAAGGCCAGTCGGGTAGAGAAAGTTCGGTGACGTATGAACGGCACGGTGGAGGACAAGAAGGTGGAAATCAAGTACCTCAGGCACAACAATCATTAGTTACAGATATGCAACCCGGTCAGAAAATTACTATGCAACGGACCGACGCCATCGTGTTACAAGAAACCAAACAAGTTGTTCTACCACCAGGACAACGTGTCGAATTAAAACCTAGTGAAGAATTAGTCCAAGTTGTTCAAACCGGTGGAGAAGGTACAACACCATCATCACAATAATCGATTAGATAAAACTGGACACAAGTTTAATGCCAAACAATTAATTAGCTATTAATAAATATTTACTTAATCTCCCTGTTGAATATTTCCAATCCCAATTTTGACACATATCTATGTACATATTAAAAATACATATTACTGATGCTGACATCTGAGCAAAAATACATGACACAAAACCAACAAAATCTAATAATTCGCACCATGCATCGTAATCATAACATCATAATAATCATTAATTATGTCAGAAATAAAATCCCATGTAATCACATTTGCAGGAATCAGCATATCACATATACGTATGAAATGCTCCATCCAAATAATCCAAATTTAGGCATCCAAATAATTCTGCTCATTCTGCCCATGTTTTATTATTCAACTTCAGTTAAGAAACAATACAAAATGTTGATAATAGTATTACAGGCATGATATTAATCAATTTTTAGTTAACTACCTATGTAGCAGCACATTTTATTATCCTTCACTTCTTGATACAGTCACAATAAATATTTAAATGCATACACGCAGCCAACTTTCTCCTCACCTCTCCTCTTTCCCCCACTGACCCACCCACCAATTAATGGGATCTGCTACATACGTCCTAAGTTCATTACATCATTATACAATACAAAATGCACCTGGTTTAATTTCTGTCTGTTTGCGGTTAATTTACTGATCATGCTCTAATCTAAATAAGTGAGTCTAAATTAAATAACTATCCAACTATAATAATTTAATTATAATGACATGCACATAGTATCGTATAAAATTATTTAATAGCAAACAACTACTTATCGCCGAAATAGGTAGTTACTAGACGTTATGTTTTATATTAATTTATACTTAATATGCCACTGTCTGACTACTCTTGGTTTGGTTGAGGTGTGATGTGATGTATTAAATATTTATTACATTGCGGTGTGTGATTCTTAAAAATAACAAGACTAATAAAACAATTCACATGCAAATATGTAATTAATCATTCAATTTGTTACCAACTAAAATAATAATAATGCATTGCTGACTTTGGCCTGAGAGTGGTTTATGTGATGATGTGAGGTATTACGATTTAAAATTATTCAACAAATATCAATCAATCAATACTGCTGCGACAAGTAGTAATAAGGTATGTGTGGTGGTGTGTTCAGTATTCCTATTGTTTAAAAGTATGTATGTATGTAAGTAGTATATAATAATAAGATAAGGCCGGTGTACATAATTAATACAACGCTGATGATGATAATACTTGAACAAACAGGTCGATGAATAGCAAAAATCCAATAATATGTAAATTATTGATTCACGCCTAGTGTTATGCCTTGGTGGTATTTTGTTGTATACAAAAAACAATCTCCTTGTTTTGCTACTACTGCTACTAGATTTCATCATATCCGTCGAGGAAGAACTATTGTATTTAGTCTACCTTTACATTTGGTATTTGCTGGTTAATACTTGCATGAACGACTCCCTTCTTTTCGTGATGTATTTATGTACTTGTGTAACTTGTTCATGTTCATTCATTGTTGTCAGCCTGACTCTCATAACTGGAAGATCCACCCATTCCGCCGTGAATGCCTCCTGGAGATGGGGGACTACTAAGGTTGGAACTGTTGTTGGAAGTCAGACTATGTCGTGGGGATGCATCACCTACCAGTTCCTAAAATTAAGACAAATAAATGTTACTAGTTGCATAAATCACAATGATATTGCATGATCACAATAACTAACCTCTAATCCATCATGACCACTTCCTCTGCTATTATTTCCTCCTCCATGTGGAGGGTGAGGTCGTAACGGGGGTGGGACTGTAGGTCGTCGTGGTGGAAGACCTGGGGGACTGATATGAGCCCCATTATTATAATGTCCTTGAACGACCCCACTGGGGATTGGTATACCAGAACCGGAACCATGGCTCAATGAGCGTCTCGGTGGTTCTGGGCCCGAAATGGACCCAATTGACGATCTTGGGGAAGACTGCATTTGTGTTGGATTTGGAGAGAATCGATGAGAACTTTGCAGCATGGAGCGGACACGTTGCATTCCTGTAACAAGAGTAACAAGAAGAATGCGTATAAATATAGTGGGATATTCCTCGGTATGTAACAAACATTTATCAAGGACTCGATTATACACCTTGCTGTTGTTGTGGAGTGACAGGTGTGCTATCGGCCGTTTCAAGTGTGGTTGGCAAATCCATTAGACGCTGAATCTGAATACCATCGCCAGGACCCTGAAAATAAAATATAAATTTAAGCATTATAATATTAAAGCAGGAAAATATAGATAGAGTGCTTACCATATGTGAGATGTGATTGAAATTCGATGGAGCTGAGATCATCCTCGAGCGACGATCCGTGTTCCTGCGTCCAAAATCCAAATTTATATAATTAATAATCAATAAATATGGTATCATTTCTCACACAGTTGATAGATAGAGAATGCAAGAAAACCAAGCCAATCATCATTTCTAAATAATTATAACTAAAAAATCAAATAAAGATTTAAAACTAACTTCCGTAAAATAGAAAACTAAAAAAATACCACAAAACCACAAATACATTTTGTACTCTATAAAATGCTAACCGAATAATTTGTTGATTTTCCAACAACAGCTTCAGCTTCCTGCTTTCACCACCACCATAGCAAGAGAAAAATGCAGTATAGAAAGACAATCACCACAAACTGTACATACTGACATCATAATACAATTAGACGCCTATTAATTTTTCACTTACGTCCTCGCAGCTTTTGCGTTTTCTCTGACACTAAACTTCCTTCTTGTCCGATGTCTCGCCAATTCTGGGACACGTACTCTATCTCCCCACATCACATTCGACAAATATACAATGTGTGAGAGTTCATTAGCAAACGTAATGTTGATGGCACCACTGCGACAAAGTGGCCTCGCTTTCATCAACCTGCAAGTGTAAAGTTTTAGGTCACTTAATAGTGTCTTTCCCAGGTTGGTATATAGCCGGGAACAATGAATGTGAGCCAGAAATTTGCACATCTTCATCAGGTTATCATCAATTCCGCACCCTACAAACATTCTACACTGCTAGCATTTTTTTTCGTATTCATACCTAATCGTCTGCATCCACTCCCCACTACAACAGTCAAATACGTCGAGATGTGTCTCTGAATAGAGGAGCAAATTTCCGTCCGAATATGCCACAGCCAACGGAATAGCAGGATACATAATCTCCTTGTCACGACTTTTTCTTCCCATGGAATCCACAAATACGGATAGTGTGTTGAAGACGAGAAGAAATTCTTCCTTTGGGAGTTCAATTGCAGCCAGAGCATCAACTGGGTTATACGCAAGGAAACCGAGCATTTGGTTATCAGGATGAACAAGAGCTACAAGAATAATAATAAACAGTAATATTAAATCTATCAGTTAATAATTAACTAATTAACAACCCACATTGCGGATGTTGATCTCCCATCAATGAATAGATCGTGAAACCTGACTGATACCCAATGCATAAGCGTCCTTCTGAAAAAATGTCTAGGCATTGTGCTTGCGCAGGTAAAAGGACTTCTCGTAATCGTTTATGTCGCGCTTTCATCCTCGTAATTTCATAAATGATGACCTAGAGAAACAAAAATAATAATTACATTATTTATCTGAAAAGCTTCAAATATAGGTATTCAGATTTTGATATAAATAGGATAGTGCATGAGACATTGATAAATCACATTGAGAACTGCGACTGAAATACTAAATTGGTATTCCTACCTGGCTTGTATTTTGTCTCTTGACGGCGACACAGAGACAAAATACGGTTGGTGGGCCGTGTCGCATTACTCCAGTTTCCTGAATTGCATATGTAATTATTTAGTTGCTTAAGTACAGTGAAGAGGGATTGCGCACTTACCAGAGTTATGCATCCTTTTGTCTCAGATACTTTAATCCATTCACACTCATCCCCGTCGAGTGCTCGGACGGGTATTAGACGAACGTGGCGTTGTTTTCCGGATATGACGACTATAATATAGCACATAAAGTGTAAATAAAACTATAAATATAAATAATATAAATTTAAATAATTTCTTTGCAATTCCCTCACCTAGAAGTTGTTCTTCACTGATGTATACAATTTCGTGTATCTTTTTCCCTTCTCCAACCCTCGCAATTTCTACAATAAAAAGAAACGCATGAATTAATGTATTTACTTACATGTTCATAAAAAATCAGACATTGATCACATCGTAACAGTAAGCGTACCATCTCTATCCAAGTCAACACAAAATAGTCCCTCATCTGTCCCAATGACTAGTCGGTCGGCATCAATGATAGCGCCACAGCTTGCTGTCCTGGTCTGTAAAGAATATTTCGTAAAGATAAGTATTAATGAATTATTTTACACTCTATTGATTTATCTTACCATGCTTGTGACGGTATTATCAACCAATTCTTTCGCTCTGTATACCGTTCTACACGGAAGATTGTTGCGTTTCAGGATGCGATGTAACTCATTCAGAGCTACCACCCATTTTGTCTTTTCGCTTTCCGTTTCCGCCAACATGAGGGTGTGATTTTTCAGCCCAGGTGGATTCATAAAAGAAGTAGATATCTAATAAACAAATAAATTAGCAATTGATAAATACTACTGATAATTTGAAGTTCATTTTCATGTTTGTGACTATATTTCATACCCGAAATATGCATGGAATATCCTTCTTATTGGCGTGTATAACATCACTCTCCCTGACGGATGAAACTTCAAACTCCTCATCCCTCATGTCCAACAACGCACTAACAAAGACGGCCGGACTCTGTAAAGAATTGCAGGCCTCATTATCTATGATTTATTGTATGATAATTTGTGTGTCGATTTTTGCTTTGTAACTCAAAGAACTGATCAGTCTGGAGAAGACGAAATGGATTTCCAGAAAAAAGTAGATTTATGCGGATGCTATAAATTAAATAGAGAGACAAACCGTTGTCAATTTCCCAGTAGTCCGGTCCGGTGAAATGTCATAGAGGAACAATTTAAAATCGCAGACAACGACATACTGTCGGATCCAACCCTTTTTCACTCCGCCTAAAAATTTTAAAATTAAATTACTTATACAGCCCCACATTGTAATAAAAAGACGTATAAACTCACCAGGTTTAGGAACACGAACATACCCCTCGTATGCTGTTCCAATACCACGAGTAGGGTCGATACCGAGGGGTCGTTTAGCTACAGTAATTGGTTGAAAAATATTCAGTTAGCCATTTAGCATAAGCATAAGTATATAAATTTATTTGGTATTTGACTCACTCTGCTCTGGTGGTACAGGACAAATAGGAACGACCTTGAAAACAACAAATAAATATGCCATTAATGCATTCAATATGAAATAATTAAGAAATAATTAAGAAATAAAATAGTTTGAGCATTTGAGTAATTGAGCTCACCTTGTCCCGACATCCCATATGACATGCGAAACCACATACTTCACATACGACCCCCTGCCTGGTTAACCCAACCCTGAAACACATAGACATTGTATTACCTGAAGCATTTTTACAGCACTGTAAAAATTATCACTTGATATTTAGTATATTTTTTGATAAACACTTATTTGACAAAGTCATATATAACCTGCTGAAATTATTCTTTATTTTTGACTGTAATATTAGTTGGTCCCTGACTGACATTACTCTCGTGTAATAAACTTGAGTGCTAAATTCTCATAAAACTTACATGAGCGAGGTACAATGGGCACACTTCAATGGAGACGAGAAAGTGCGGACTAGAAATTGGTGGTGGGATTTAGGAAGTTTGTTTGACGAAAGAGATGCCGAAGTCATTGGAGGCATAGACGCAAGGCCCGGGTGGTGTTGTTGCTGCATTTGCATCTGATGGTGATCACGTTCACGGTCACCACTTAGTTCGGACAAATTAGATTTAGATGAATTGTCTTCCACGTCGCCTTCTTCTGATTCGATGGAGCCACCGCCGCCACGCGCCACGAAGGACGACTCTTTGAGAAATTGTTCCAAAAAGGACATTTGGGATGGAGGGCGATCTAAAACTAGCAATGAAAATGTGCAAACCATTAGTACCTGGATAAGCCTTATCCGTAATTCATCTCTAGAGTTAAGTGAATCAAGACAAATTTTGGTAGTCACATCCTTAGTCAACGTCTACTGATACTGAATACCTTACCTACTCAACTTTTTAGTAGTCTAGTTAGGTTTCAAGCAAGTACACCGCAACCAAAAAAACAAATAAAGGTAGAAAGAGAAAGTTACCTATTTCATTTTTATCACAATATATATCCACTCCTACCCCCACATCTCAACCTCACCCTCATCCCACTACTACATATTTATTTTTTAAAAACTTTCGCTACACAAGATAATAAGAAGAACACAATAGTTTGAAAGGGCAGAACAGGCGCAAGGTTTAGAGAACAGAGATCAGATCACAGATAGCTTTTGATGAGAAGGAGAAAAAGACCCCACACGGCAGAGGTCACACCAATAAATACTGGAATCTTATCTGCATAATAGTAGAAATAAATGAATATAAGCAAAACTATAAAGTACGAAAAAAGCATCCCTTAAATAATTTCCTCAGTAAAAAAATAAACATTTTTTGAAGAGCTATTTGAAACTCATCGTTTCTCCAAATAATTTAGCTCATCGTCCCATACTTACATCCATCTGAAGATTCTATTCGTTGTTGGAGGTCTTTAATTTGTGCCTCTTTCTTAAAAGTTTCTCTCGACAGCAATTCCAGTCTTTGGCGATATTCTCGCAGTTCCCTGTAACAACACAACGGAGATTAATACAAAATATTCCTCCCACATCAAACGATAATGATACTCACTTTTGAGATGCCACCTGAACCAATTTAACAGCACATGAAATTTAAATGCCAGAACACATTAATAATTAGATTCTTGGAACAACTGCTGACTACCCAGTCCAATTAAATTTCTGACGTACCAAATCTGATCTAGTTTTTGTAAGTTCTTCGCTAATGGCTTGTTTTGCTTGGATTTCGGATTGAAGAGAGCTCTGAAGATTGAGTAACTCCATCTTATCCAACTTCTGGGACCGACGGTTCCGCCAGTTCTTTTCCTAAAGTGCAAGAGCATGTGTTTATATATGTGTTCTGGAAACGTTGGGAAAATGCTGTTATAATTTTGAAAACTTACAACAGTTGTGGTTGGCGGAAGTCCAGCATGCTTCAAGAATTCTAACTCTTCATTCATCTTGCTAGCCAGAGCTTGGAGGTAACTTCGAGCATCCTTTTCATCGCTTACCCTAAGAATAAATGTAAAGCTCTTATTTCGGAAACAACAATTCCTAAAGACAGAAGAACAGATAGAATAGGGACGTAAATCCTTATGCAGGTTCCATTCATTGTTTAAAGCCATTGTTTTTAATGAATATAGCTTTTAAACTGATCAATGGAGATTTCATAAATAATATTCATTGCAGTTTTGGAAAATATATTTTATATGATACTGTTCGAAATTGGTGCTCAAAAAATTAAGTCGTATTAGAGCAAATTAGAGTATTCTATTCTAGTAGATCTGTACCATTGAATAAGTTCTGTTATTTGGTTCTCCCAAAGTGAAATTGACTCCTTTTTGGCACGAATTTCATCATACTCGTCTTCAATTCCTCGACGCTCATTCTGCAATCTAGCAACCGTGTCGGAGATCTAGATATATGGAACATCTCATTAAATTACAAACCCTCCATACACATAAATGTAATGATGCACTTTAAAAATTCAATACCTTATCCAGCTCCACAATAAGCCTTTTATTTTCGTCTAGTAAATGCATCTTTTCTCTGTCGTGAAGTCGTTTAATTTCTCCTAGAGTTTCTTCACTCTCTGTCAAATTCTCGAGACGTAGGTGATCCATTTTCTCCCTCAGAAGAGACGCTTCTTTAACAACGGAATCTCGTGCAATTTCAGCTTCGGTAACGGCTTCTTTGAGGGAAGATATCTCATTCGTGAAACGCGATTGGGTTTGCATGAGGCTTTCTTTGTACTCCAATTCACACTTTTCCATCTCTGCCTTTAATCTGCGAGATCAAAAATAATTTGAATGTTTATACTTACATATTCAGGGGATGGATTGAGTTTAAATATGAAGCCAACCTCAGTAGTTCATTCGAAGCTTCAGTCTCTTGGAAATTCTGTGCATCAGAAACAAGTAATGGTCTCTGTTTGATGCGTTCCATCTCTTCCTCCATAGCCTTACAATATTCTTCTGACCGTTCCCTTAATTTACGCTCTTTTGATGCTTCTGCTTCCGCTTCGTCAATTCGTGTCTCCATTTCTCGCCTATGTTTAAATAAAAATTGTGTTTACGTGCACATACTGCATAAAATGATTAGATTAGTTTTATATTCTCTGCATACCTCAATTTCTCTGCGCGACGAATATCTTGTCTTAAAGCGTCAATTTTGCCCATCTGGAAAAATGAACCAAAACAGACATGTAGATAGAGAGGTATTTAGATCTTGTTATTTAGTTTATACACTTGTATTTATATATATATATTTATATACCGCTACTTCCAACTCTTCTTCCTTGTCGCGCACTTGACGACTTAATTTTTGTTTTTGTTGGCGAAGGTCAGATAATTTTTCACTGACTTCAGTATATTCAGACATTGCAACTTCTCTTTGACTCAAAGCGTCACGAAGTTCTTTTTCCTGTGCGGTTAATTTTTCACATGCATCACGGACTTCCTTTTGTAGCTCGTCCTTTTCCATACGTGCTTGACGCAATTTGTTACTGTCCACGCTAACTCCGTCGACAATATCTTTGGCAGATTTGGAGTCCTGTGGAAGAAATATAGACATATTGAAAGTCAGTCAAAATTGAAATGCTTTTAAAAAATGTACGCTTGTAGCAGTCACCTTATTTCGAATAAGCATTGCTTCTAGTTCCCCATTTTTCTTTGTAAGGGTGTTAACCTCATCTTGTAATTGTTGTAATCGGCGTATGTCACTCTTGTCTCCAACTACGACACCATTGTTGGTTGATATCAACTCGGGAGAGCGAGAGAATTCTAAAGAAAAAATGTGACAAAATTAATAGTGTAGACTTTTGACTTGTGGTAATTGTTTTCTTCAAACGCACCCGTCAATTTTCGAATCAGTTCTTGGTTCTCCATTTCTAATGTATGCATTCTGTTTTCATACGTGGCTAAATCGTCATAAAGTCCATTCGTTTCGTTAGCCCCAGAAAGGCAACCTAGTTCAAAATATTTTAGTATTTCAGTAATAGTTCTAATTACAATACTCTAATTTACAACACTTTTTATACTCAAACAAACTTGTATTCTTTCTTAGGTTTATTTTTAAACTACATGATAATGATTCACTGTGTATAAAAAATTCTCACCTAAGTCGGATATTTTGCTAGAAATAACAACAACAATTATCATTAGAATTTTAATTCCTAAAGTACCATTTATGAATAGAAATTTCTTAATTGAATACCTAAACTGCGTGAATGTGAACCCCACAAATGGCAAATGTAACGCAGAAAAGATGGCATTCGATGCCGGGGGAATCTAAAACCAAACAGGAATGTACATAATTTGATTTCTGGAATTATAATTTGTACCACCTTTCCTAACTTACTGCATCTGATTCGCGAATGTCGTTATCATCCACGTCAAAATTTGAGGTGTCAGTTGGGCTAGAGACTAATAATAAAGAGACCATGTAAACCTTATGACCTTTACTGTTAGATAGTCAAGTGTACTCACCTTCTGGAATGTATGGAGGAATTCCATTTCGTATATGCTCCCAATCGATCCCAGCAAACCACGCGTGTCGCTATATAAAACAGCACATTTTATTTTTAATACGATTGTCTAGTTGGGTGTAACCATTATAGGCATCTGTTTATGTCATTGCACGTATGCATCATATATATTGATCGCCCACCTTGAAATCATCCAACCCGTTCTGACCCAGTCTAAAATCTGCATCACAGATTAGCTTTCGTATCAAGTCCTTTGCATCGTCCGACACTTCTATCCCATTAGATTCTGGAGGAAAGACGAAGCAATTCTGAAGAAAAAGAGAGAACACAAACATAATCATTGCTTTTTATCCAGTTTGTCCTCAAACAAACAAACTGCATTTTCCCGTGCCAAAATTGGAGAGCATCGTTATTCATGCATCTCATCATCCTTAATTAGCAAAGATTCTTTTTCTGCTCTGCAGATTCCAAGACTGTACGTAAATACTTTTCTTGCTCTCCAAATCCGTCATTGCACTTTACGCTATAGGGTCACTTCATTCTCCTGCTCATTGTTATTCTTATGCAATCTGTACTCAAATGGATGGATTAACAAGGACATGGTGATGCCGTTCATTTCGAACACATTCTTAAGAAAATGCTCCGCTAAACACAAATACTAGACATGTCGGAGGATGCCGTAGCTGGTTGCATGCAAAAAATGGGATCATCTTCATGTTCATTTCATTTCTGCATCCGAGAAGAAGAGGAAACAAGCACAAGCTAAGTAAATGACGACGACCAAACCCACAAAATCCTCATCATCGCTTGTTCTTCTTGAATCTCTCTCGGTCTTCACTCTTTGCTCATTCACAACTTTGTACTTGTACGTATGTGTCTGCAACTATCTAAATAAACTGAAATCCGCAATATTCTCATGTATTTGTGCATACACGGTCCTCATCTATTTTTACTTTGGAAAAAGGACAATCTTATGAGAACAAGAGTAGTAAGAGAGACAGAAGGTGAAGATTCAACATGATTTTACTGCTCTCGTGTTGTAATAAACTCAGGTTTTTCAACATATTCATTTCACAATAAATGCTAGGAGGAAGGAGAGCACTATTTATGCATCTGCTTACAAGTAGAAATATGCAATGTCGGAACCATTAAACATGTGCAATTTTTTCGGATAAGATAAGAAAATGCAGTAACATCGCTAAATTATCACTCATCCCTAACTGCACAATATGCAATGTTCCTAACATATATATATGCACCTCATTGCATGCGCAATACTGAAACTACATACTTATCTGTACATGTGTGCGATAAGGTAAGACAAATAGTGTTGGCTAAAGCTAAAAAAACGAAATGCACATAAACTGGGGAAAGTGCGGAAGTACATCTTCTTTATAGGTCCTCATTAAGGATAAGTTAAACTCTATCTAAATTCTTGTTATTTTGTATACTAATTCACCTTTAAAGACAGTAGTAAAAACTGAACTCCATAATACTTGTGTACGCATTCTCATCATACACGACTAAAACCACAAATGTATACATGTAGGCTATTTGGGTTTAGGTTGAATATGTAATTTTTTTCCACCCACCCAGTGAGGCTAGAAAATGATGATGACCAACTAAAGGGTTTAATTGTTCACGTTTCTTTTGATGTTTTAGTACCGGATCAATTAACACAACCAACTACTAGCTAAATTAAGTAATCAAGAGCCTATTAATTATAAATAATGGGGACATCCTTCTTAATTGAGTGCAGCTGCATTTGATTAAAACAGAGGAAAGGAATTACTATTTTCAGATTAAAAAGACTACGCAGCAGCGACAGGAATGCATACAAATATGAGTACATGTGACAGTAAAAATAGGTCGTGGGTTCGTACCTCACTGCGGAGACCAAATTTTTAACCTATTAACGATTCCCTATTTAATTCAAAAACTAATACTTAAAACTTAAAAATTTCTATTTAATAAAAATGCATTCTCTGACCATGTCACTAGCAAACCTGAAGAATATGTATCGATCAATCACCTAAATACTACTATTCATCTTCGTGACTTGAACAAATCTCGCCACACCACACACTTCCACCCCTACCACAAGAAAAGAAACAGCAGCCATTATGCGGTTACGATTGTCATATTAATGCATAATTCGTCCCATTATGTATATCAATCATGTGGCATGTATATGATGATTTCACTTTTCTGTGGTTTTACCTTGTGGCTCAGGTTTTACCTTGTGGTTCATGGATAGAATAATGACTTTGAGTGGGAGGTTTACCACGATGGCTTAACATGACTGAAGAACAACATTTTTAAATTACGGGGAAATTTGCCGGTAGGAATTAATTTAAATATGTACATTAACATTAGTAAAATCAAATTGAAATAAATTTATTGACTTGCCGTTGATTTGCCGAATTCTAAAATTTTGCCGTACGTTTCCAGCAATGATTCTGCATAAAATGGCGTCTCTCCGTATAACATTTCGTACCTGTAATGAAAACGGTTATGTTATAGAAAAATAGAAAAAATTTGCTCAAGCGCTATAACACAAACTCGTACATGCAAACACCCAAAGACCACCAATCGCATTCCGGACCGTACCGACCCTGTCCGTCCTCCATTGCCTGCAAATCATAACATATTAAACATCGCATTAAAATGTCATCTAAATTCTGGTTTCTTCTTCACATTCTCCCATTAAAAAGCGATCATCTCTCTCCCTCCTTCCCACTTACTACTCACCCTTAATATTTCCGGTGAGATATAATCTGGCGTACCCACAGCCACGTTACTCTGCACAGTCCCATCTTCTTGAAGTCGGAGACAGGAGCCAAAATCGGCTAGTCTAATATGACCATTGGCATCCAACAAGACATTGTCGGGTTTAATGTCACGGTGTACATATTTCAATTTATGAATAGAATCGATAGCCAGCACCATTTCGGAAATATAGAAACGTGCCATGTCTTCGGGTAAACGGTCTTCAAATTTGGATAGTAGTGTGAGCAAATCGCCGCCACAGTAGTAATCCATGACGAGATACTACAATTAATTGGTTAACCAAATTTTAATCACTCAATTAATTAGTAATTGCGAAATTGAAAACATCAAATCAATTAATTCATACCAAATTGGTGTCATCTTGGAACGCGTAATGGAGATTTGTTATCCAGCGTCTGTCCCCGTACACCAAGACATCGCGTTCCTCCTTAAAACAAAATGAAACAAAAATGTTTAAATTTATGTAAAACTGGTCATAATGTCTGGATTTTTATAATTTAGTGATTATTTACTTATAGGGATATGTAATATTATGACGTTTTGATAATAATTGTTGAAGTAAGAATTCTTGACATACCTTAAAACATGCTGTTTCTGCACGCTTAAGCATTTCCCATTTGTTCAAAATTTTCATGGCAAAGACACGCTCGTTGGTTTTCATCTTGACAACCGCAACCTCACCAAATGCTCCACGACCAATGACTTTTAAGATTTCAAAATCTTCTGCCGTCAAACGAAACAATTTTACGCCTGTGACAACTGGTTTTACTGGAAAAGAAAACAATACCAACTTGTTACCATTATTTTTTCTTTGGTATATTGTCTAACATACGTACATAGATATAAAGCATCATAATGTCAACCTTAACCTTGACATTCAAAAATTGCACATTTAATGCGCATCTTGGAATTTGATCAAATTACTCATTTTCATGTTGCTCAATTTAAAAATTATCATTGAAAATTGTCACCCCGGTACCGTCCTAAAAATATGATTGCTCTCATAATAAACTAATCGAAAGCGTGCTTTTAGTTGTAAGCAAAGTTAATGCGATATGTCAATTCGAGGTACTATATCATTCCTTCCTGTTATTGTTATTTCTCATTTGACTCCACTCAGCCGGAATGAGTTATATTGCGATAAATCAACTTATCCGGTTAAATTATCAAATTAAATACGCAAATACACACCTCTGTCATAGAACGTGCACGAGACCACCTACATATGTATCGTTCCACTAATCTACCGTCTCACGCATTTTATGAGTCATGATGGCATAAAATGTCCTTTGGAGGATTTTCAATTTGTCGTCGCGTCGCCTGATGTGCGAGCAAATATAATTTAGCTCTGACTCCATTGTTTGTTGGCTAAAAAAGAGTTCGCCGTCGAAATGCAATGCGTTGTCCATATGTGCATAACATAGAATAAATTGTACGTATGATATGCTTCTCTATTTTCCTTCGACGGGATCAATTTACTGTACATTTGGGATGCCGATGTGTTAACTTTAACGTGCTTTAACAAACATGTGCAAGTCAAATCCATCCAAGTCGCAAAATTTCGCACATGCAAAACAAACATTGTTATCTATCTGTTTATATCGCCTTTTTAGAGTGTGTGCAATGTCTTAAACCTTAAACATTTACAACTAACTACAAACAGAATGAATGGGTCCAGAGATAGAGACTTTGTTTAACTTTTTTTCTTGTGCAAAAATACGGACAGGAAGTACAAGTGCGGCTTGGTTATTTTAGCTCAATTGTGTACATAATATTAGGCATAGTGTATATGGGGTCGTGATTAAAGTGAGGTTTCCTCCACCTCCTGGACTCTGGGGGTGTGGTAAATCGTCAAATATTCAATTTAACCTCTCAGTATCGAGTGGCATTTGAGCTATTCCATTAATTTGATGAATTTATTTAATAGATCTGCTGTGTGCAAATTAAGGTTTAATTCTCCTGTTGAATGACAAGCTTCTCTACTAGTTCTTATCCCAAAATGAAATTATGCAAACGAATGTATCATGATTTGGACCACTTCTCTTATTACATGTCAAAATCTTGAAAAGTACTTGTACGACATGATATGAAGTGAAATGAAACAGAACTACGAATGATATTAACATTAACTTCCACCTGGTACATACATACTTATGTACGTACATATCGATTCTTTAATCAGGGTTTCAAACATACACATATACCATTTTTATGCGTATGCCAATCTCCTCGTTACTTGGTGTTACAGAATTACACAATAAAGATGAGTCATGGACTTTATATGATATGTATCACTTTACGGAGATATACGATGCATTCCCTGTAGAATAAAATGACAATACAGGTAGGGTAGACTTGGAAAGAGCGCATTAGGAAGAAAATGGAGTGTTTGCTAAATAAAGTAAAATCCATACGACGAATGGAGGAAGTCATGCTTATAAATATGTTGTTATGGAGAAATAAACCATGCCAAAATATTTGCATTTTGATGTTACCCTCCTGTTCTACTGTTTGAGATTGAACAAATTGTGAATATTATATGTTGTACTATTATGCTCCTCTTCCGCTCCTAAAACAAACAATGCGAATTATATCATCTACATACAGCACATACGCCCTATGATCTGAACTACTGCACAAACTAGGAAAAATCGAGGCTTATTAGAATGCATCCCCCACAACACCTGGTCATAAAACCAAAATATTATAGTTTATAGTGCAAAGTCTGCAATGCAGCCATAGCCTTAACGACTCTTATGGACGCCAGGCAGTGTCATACATACGACCTCCAGGCAGTGTCATACATACGACCTCCAGGCAGTGTCATACATACTTTCATACGCCTTGCTTATAAGTCCTGCATGCAATGCATCAACTTTCTACGATTATCCGCAAAATGATCCACCCCCATGGACCATTCTGCACTGGACCACGGTCAAAACATAGAAACCCGTTCCTTAAAGGACGATGTGTACCAAACTTAAAACTATCAAATGCTATAAGTCTAATGAGAGTTATCTGACACATACACAAAAAGCTCAAAGGGGTTAAAAATGGTGTGTATACAATATGAAAAATTTTATCCTTTTACATAACATGATATGTATACTCACGTAATATTTAATTTAATGACATACTTATTCCGGGAACTCCACATTTTTGTAATTAAATATGAGCTCTATATCAGCAGGTACGCGTTTGGAATACTAATTCCCCTTAAATGAAACAAATGTGGTGACTAATTGTACGCACTTAAATGCTCCTGTATCATTTACATTCTGATCTTTAATGAAACCTTCAATTAAATTATACACATAAATCATATCTACATATGCATATATGCCATGATTCATGTCCTTTTAAACTTTAAGGGTGACAATTTTTTTTATTTTCTCATCCGTCTACAAAATCCACAAATTTCATTCAAACTACTCTCTCCAAAATGCAAATAAGTCCTCTCTTTGTGCTTACCGAAAGCTAGAAAGTCGTTGACAGTTTTCTCCCTTCTTAACGAAGAGTTGCAGCACTCGTCATAGAGGAGGAGCAGGACGTCAAGGAGTGTTTCGATGGAAAAGGCGCAGGGTCCATCGCCATCGACGAGCATGGGAGCCGCCGCCCTGGTAAGGGGCCCACTAAGAAAGAGGGACTCCAACTCCTTCACCCTGATGGAGGGGTCACGCTCCTCCCTCGTCACCATGCTCACCTCCATGTCTAAATCGACCCCACCACCACGACCACCACCTTTGACCCTCGTCGTCTCACCACCAAGTTCCTTATCCACTTTATAACCTTATTTTCCAACTTGCTTAATTATTCACAACAAAATATCACGACCACAACCACACGCACACTATTGACGACGACCACCCCTCGACACTCTCATAATGTCGACGAGAACAAGATGATGAGCATGAAGAAAACAAGGCATCCTCCTCCTCCATTATCTTGGTAAAAATTAGTGTGTCAAACGTATTATGACCACTTATTTCTATAAAATGGCAACTTATGTCGACAAGATTTCTTCTTTGGTCACATATTTGTTATGTTATCTGGTCGGAGTAGTGTATGCAGTTAAAAACGGTCCTTGAATTTGACCCTTCAAGGTAAGGTAACAAGTACAGAAGAAGTAGAAATGATTAAGTAGTTTAAAAAAAGTTCCTATTCTTGATAATGAAGAGTTTAATTTTGATTCAGAGACCAGACCAGTTCTGCTTGTGTATTAGAGCTGCTCCTGCTACTGCTGTTGAAATGAGATGAGAGTGAGTAAAGTAAAAAGTAAGTTGTAAAAGTTGAATATAGTAGTTTAGTACAATTCAGTCAGTTGTGTGCTCTTCTCTGTGCATTCATTTGGTGAAGATTGAAGGGAAAGTTGGAGATGTGTGTGTGTGTGTAGTGTGTATTGTGTATCCACCCGGCCAAAGCAAAGGCTTCCGCAAAGGACCGAGTCTCAATTGAGTTTTGAGATGAGCAAGAGCAACGCGACACGGTGGCATGGTCATGAATAATATTGCCAAATTCGCATCTTTTAAATATTTTACTCGTAAAATTTAAGGTAATAAACTGCCTAGTTATTTTATGTATGTCGTCTTACACCCCTTCGATGATCTCTCATCATTCTAAGAAAGTTAGTAGCACTGACAAAATTATTCATAAAACAGAAATACTTGGAAATAGTAATAGAGCATATGATTAGATTTAATTTGTAAATTTTGCAGGAAATCTGCCCGAAATTAGGAAGGACAAGGTGATAATATTCTATCTGCTAGGACATTCCTACTTTAATAGTTCAATTTCTATCTAAAATTCTGCATTTGAAAAGTTATCTGTCAAATCAAGACTGCGTTGCAAGCGTGCTCACTGGTCTTTTTGCTCAGCGTTCACCCTATTCTCATATTGTTTTGGTTTCTCCCTGGCCACCACCGTTATAAATTTCACACATGGCACGAGAATCAACTCCACAAAAACACAAATAAACCCATTTTTCACAATCATGGAGAAACATTGGAGAAATCAGCAACCAATTTGTTATAGTAATTACTTACTCTATACTAAATGGTGGTGGTGGTGGATGATGTGATGTTACGTACTCTGGACTGGACTACTTTACAGCCAGTCATCTGTTTGCCGTCATCAATTCATCATTCATGACCCAATCTTATCATATTAATTAATTATGAGCTCATCTCATAATCTCATCGTCCAACTTGAATTACAAGGTTCAACCAGCCAAGTAAAGGTACGCATTATTATGCAATTTCCAAGTCACTTGCAAGTGACCTGACTTGTCCATTTTTAGTACTGATTTCTGCTATTTTTTTACTACACTTTTAGAGGCCGTCCCAAATTCCAAAGTTGAAAATGCACTGATTCTAAACTATCTATCGTACTATAATTCCGATAGTGTGATTGTTGAAGTACCATTTTTTATATCGAAACCGCGCACGGTATGTCCATTTCTTAATTTATAATTCATATCATAACACTTCAATTTAATTGCAATAGTTTATCAAATTTAATTTCAGAAAATTCAATCCCATCCTACCTAACCATGGCAGGTTACATTTTAGGTCGGATGTTTGGAGTAGAATCATACAAAGACAAGACCACGGCGCTTGTCCTGACAGCACAAGAATCCGCCTACAAAGCCCTACTTGTGGTCACCACGTTCACGGCAGTGTTATGGATGAGCATATTTCTCTATGCTAGTTTCTATTATAGTTATATGCCAGCAATCTCACATATTAGACCAGTTCATCTCCAATATCAGTAAGCTAAAAATATATCCGTTCGTCTATCATTAATTTCTAAATAAAAAGAGCATCTTCTTAATCTTCTACATAGATCTTGCGGACGATCCCCCGGCCTGTGCTCATTCCCATCAGCCAATGTCACACTTACTCAGCGCCAACAATTACTCATGATTGGTCAACCCTATAAAGTTGTCGTGGAACTAGAACTTCCAGAATCACCTCATAATCAGGCGACTGGAATGTTTCTCGTGTGTGGTAAACTTAAAGGAGCCGATGGTTACGTCGTGGAAGAGTCGTGTCGTTCTGCAATTCTTCATTATAAAAGTTTTCTCCACAATATTATCGCGACCATGCTGTATACTCCATTTCTACTGGCTGGGTCGGCCGAAGAGAAGCAGTTGGTGGGAGTAGAATTATTTTCCGGATTTACAGAACATCCAGTACGTAAACAATTTCACTACCATGATTGTCTGATTCAATTCATAATTATTGGTTTGTGTTCATTAATAGGACAACCCAGTCATTGAAACTTATATTGAAATACAATCCCAACATGTTCACATTTACCAGACATATCTCAAAATTCATGCTCATTTTACGGGACTTCGCTACTTTATGTACCACTGGCCATTCTTAGCCGCTTCTTTAGGAGTCTCGATTAATTTCTTCTTTCTTACTATGATTGCTTTCTTGTCGTGGTAAATTAATAGCATTTTTTAAGATTTTATTATTATTCGTGTATGAGCTAATTGTTTGCTTTTACTTTTAGGTACAAATTATTCGTCCCCAAACAAACCATTCTGCATGTCGGGTATGATGCAAATGCTGCCCGATCTGTGGAAGAAAAGCGACGTATTCTTGCCAGAGAAAAGTCCATAAAAGAGCGTAAGCGAGGAACAACTTCATTTTCATGGAATGCATAATATTGATTCATTGATTAATTATCGTATTATTTATTACAAAATGACAGGTGACGAATTATTTGCCATGCAAAAAATGGAACAAGAAGAAGAGGATCAAGAACAATTTATTCCACAACCTAAAAAGCACCAAAAGAAAGTGAAAGACAACTCAGACGCCAGGTCAAAAATGGAGGAAGACGAACTACCAACGTTTCCCTCAAGCAAACCTGGATATGAGTCGTCAGAATTTTCCAAGAAAAAGGGTGATATTCCTACTAGAAAGAAAAGAGAAAGGTCCTCAGATGAATTTGAGGTTTTAGAGGATGCTAAAGGCGTCGAGGACTATTCTGAAGAAGAAGTTGAAGCAGAAGATGACAAGGAGAATAGAGGAGAAGGGCATTCTAAAGAACAGAAAAAGAAGCCCCTAAAATCGGACGAGTCGTCATCTGGCAGTGGGGGTGTGAGAAAAAGAAAAAACTAAATTATTCTTTTTGGGAATGGTTCAATTTTCCATTTCATCATCGAGAAAACATTGTGATGTATATTGTAGACTTCTTGCCAAAAATAGTGTTAATGACAACATATCCGACCAAAGTGTACTTAATTTAGTTATATATAAATGACGATACAATGTGACAAGTTACCAACCAGGAATTTATGGATTTACGTATGCATTTATAGTTGTAGTTATTACGATGCTCACAAGCTACTTAGCAAATATTACAATTTACTGTTCCTATCATATATGTACTCTAATATTGGAGTTCCATAAATCATTCTGTCAATTAACTATTCCACAACGAGTTGCATTTAATGTAATTGATATTATTAATTATTAACTTCAACTGAAATTAATTCAAATACATATTTAGATAATCAAAACCAGACTGATTAAGTAGTTTACGTATACTCATTTAAAAAGTTCACATGCAAGAGATTTTACTAATGTGAGTTTTGCCAAGCTTTCATTTCGCCTGTCTCGTCTACATATAATGTGTATTGTATCCTCATCATCGTCAGACTTTGACTACATCTGCAGGTTCTTTCGTCTCGTCTCTTTAAATTTCCAGATATGAATCAAGATCAAGATTTACTCATCTCCAATTCCTAGCATCATATGTATATCAAACAACTCCGTCATTCACTCCCCAGTTGACGATTCATAGATAACGGGTCAACTTTTTCGTAAAATAACTGTTTAATATCTGCACAAATAAAACGACAAACCGGTTTTTACTATGATGCAAGTTGAATAAACCCAGCAAGAGAAGAATGCGGATGGATATGTATTCGGGATTAGTTTCTCGTCAACTTTGCCAAGATGCAGTTGTCCCTGTCCTTCCTCGTCTTGACCGCCGTCGTCGTCCTTGGCGTGACCATTAGTGGGGGTCAGGGCGCCTCGATCTCCAAAAAGGCGAGACAAGAGGTTCCAGGTGGGAACTTAGCGAGCAAGTGTATTTCATAACCTATTTACAAATACCATATTTTTTCAGCCGTGGCGAGCTCACCAACCGTGGTCACCATTGCGAAAGAGTCCACACCCTCTGTAATTACCAATGTCCCGGAACTCGTCCCAGCCGTAGTGGATCCAAATCCTACCACAGTTGCACCACTAGTTGTAGCTAACGTGACAACAACGCCAAAACCTGACGATGAAGATGATTCAAGCGAAGGTAAAAATGGAAGCTATGCATTTAGATAAAAAATCGATATGAAAATAATTCCTAATTTTGCATAGAAGAAGAGGAAGACGCCGACGAAGATGACCAAGATCAGGATGACGATGCTGAAGAAGAGGAAGAACATGACGAGGAAGGAGCGCCGGGTGCCAAACAGATTTACCTTCCTGGTTACCTGACTGCCCATGGTGAACTATTGGTCCCGATTGATGCCGTTCAACGCTCAACAGGGGATAGGGTGCCCTACGAAGTCATTGAAGGTGTGATGATGATGATGACTTTAAAAGACTTAGAAAAAAATAAACCGGTTGTGTAAACATAAATCTTTTCAGATCCTACATATCCTGCCTACGCCCAATTCGCCAACGCTGCAAACAATGAGGATTCTTCCGTATCCGTTGGTGTGAGTGGGGGAAGCAGTGCGGGTGGAATTAGTGGTGGTGATGGTGAAACCGTATTGGGTAGGATACTTTACTATGCATAAGTATTTAGGATAATTAACTATATATATACAATCCTTGCTTATGTATGCCATTAAAAAATGCATAAACTTCAGAAATTCTTCAACAACCCGGCGTCGGTGGTCCACCATCTGTCGCTGTGGCCGTTCCATCGCACGAAAGCTCGGAACCTTCGGAAGAGGATCAACAGGGTCAAGAACCAGCCGCTCCGGAACAAGTCAATGTAGTTCAAGAACAGCAAAGACATCTTTGGTTGGGTGGAAGCAACCCGACTGATTTTGGATTTCATTTTTAATTTCAATTCCAAATTTTTCGACGAGGTTGTTGCCAAAGTATAATAAAATATTTATTGCTGATCATCACAAGTATTATTTTTTGCTGTAACCACTTTTACCGTAATTAAAAATGATTGAGTATAAATTTGTAATTCATTTCGTACTTCATCACTGTGAAGCTTTGTGGGCTTCTTTCTCTGTGAACAAAAAATCCAAGTATTTACACAAATATATAACATGCAAGATTCAATTTATGGAATGGCAATAATAGCCTTAAATAGATACCGTCTAAAAGTCGCGTGCGGTCAGGAAGTGTATTCCTTGGTATTCGAACGGGTAAAAAGGCGTCGGCAATGGAGGCTTCGACGCATCGTTCAATGTTTAGCAAATGAGTGTCATAATGATCCCCGAGTAACCGCACCCAGAACGGATGCCCAGCGTGTTGGTTGCTCCTAATAAGACATCATATTTCAATATGGTAAATTTGTATTATCGTAATTTGTGTTTTCATAATTTACGTACCACCGAACTCTAATTTCTGAACTCCACAAATCAATGATTGCCCTGCCATATTGGTGGTACATACGGTAGCTTTCTATCCAAAAAATTCAAAATATTTAGGTGATGGCGTGAGAACCATAAAATAATTTATCATAGTGTTGAGCAAACAAAAATTGTGTGTGCCTCGCCTTCGAAAAAAGGAAAACAGTGAGTGTGAGCCATCTCAAAAGATTTCCAAATGATATCCACCAACGGGTCCGTCCGACTAATCTTGGTCTCCGAATTCGGATTTGTACAAATATACTCGGTGCAATTGTCGACTGCGATCATCTGTAAGCCAAAGTTTCTGTAGACACTTATTCATACATGTAAAGTATCTATTTCTTATTTATTGTACCTTGTCGCCACAATTGTCTGTAAGAACGGGAAATGGTTTCACGCTGTTTGCACATTTCTCCAGTAATTTTAGAATCCATTTATAGTCGGACATTTTTAACACTTCCGTTCGACCTTGAGACGTCATCCAATGGACTTCATGAAATAGTTGATACGCAGATTGAATTAATTCTGGGGGTATAATTGGACACATTTTTGTCAAAATGTCCGTAGATATTTCCAACAATTTGAATCCATAATTTGGTGAGTGGTCCGGAACCTTATACCCGAGGACGCCATTTTTAATCGCGATATCGAGGATCCTTTTATTTTGTGAATTTATTTTGTATTTAATGTCATATGTTGAATTTGTCGTCGTTATATTCTGTCTAAGATCTGAACCCCTAAAAGCTGAACCCTCACACGAGGCGTTATACTCTGCCTCAAAATCAGGAATGATGGGACATCGATCTCGATTTAAATTGACAAAGTTATGTAATAGTTCTTCCTCAGTTGGGAAAGATAAGCTTTTGTTGTAAAGTTCTATGTCATCCACAGGTAGTTGAATACGTGCTCCAGGTTTTTTCGGAGAAATATTCTTTTTTGAACAAATCACATAGTTTTTGTTCAAGCAATTGGCCGTGTGAACAAAGAATCCTTTTGGTGGAATGTACCCCAGCTGACCACAGACTGGATGGATGTTGTCATGAATTTTTATTGGATTCATGACCTCACTTTTGACTGTTTTATCATCCGACCATTTCAATTCTGAGTGAGCAGGTCCATTTAGATTAGACGCAGACACCCAGTAAATTTTTCTAGGGTCCCACCCTCGATCCCCGGCTGTGGCATCCTCTTTATTAAATATTATTTCAATAAGTACAAACTTTCAATGTGCACATATCACAAAAATAGGGTCTTCCTTACCAAACATTATTCGATCCATTGCAGACTTCATGTCACGGTTCTTAAGCGATAGCCCCTCCATTCCATGGTCTTAAAATAAATAAGTTGCAATAAAATTTGGAGTATAAAATACTTGGCGTTATTTATGTATGCACCTTTACAACATTTCATTGATGCAGCCCAAGACATCTGTGGAACAGTATTATGTAGTTGAATTATTTTTTGAAAAAATTGTACCAATAAATTATGCTGCTCAAAAAATTACTTTCTGATCTCCAGCATGAATTGTGTGGTCCAAGTTGTTGAGGTTTTTGTTACCTTCCTTAACCTTCATGAGCTTAAAATTTGCAGACTTGCAGCTTGCCAAATCTAGATATATTTAAGTATTCTTAAACATAAAAAAAATGAATCACACAATTAGTAAGAGATTAATAAATAGCATACCCTCTTGAAAAGTATCCAACATATCGTAGGTCCTAGGTTCTAATGTGCAAATAGAACTTGTGTGAAATATTCTATAATCTAATTTCAATATTTGCACCTTTAGTTCCCATTGAATATTGCTCTTCGACTGGACACTTCGGGAATGTGTCACACATTATCGACCCCGTTTTAAAGTCACAGTCGTAATCTTCCCCACTGAATCCTTTTTCAGAATTTTTATCCGTATAAACCAAACAGTTTTCGTTTCCCATCTTATTATCCGGGCTGGTAACATTGGTTGACTCGTCCATGTACCAATCTAGATCTTCGGCTTGGTCGCCACACCCCCATTTCCAGTTTCGAAATTCTTGAAAATCATTACCGCTTGTCCAATAAAAGAGCTCTTTTGTTAAACCAGGTCCCCATGGATGATTGGCTGGAATAACGTGATTTTTAAGACTCATCCCAATATGCACATCATGTGTATGCATACAATAAAACCACATATGTATTATCAGATTATGTACATATATACATACAACGTATACAATGTTTTCAAAATATACCAATTGTCTCATAAAACTTTTTTCCTTTGTTTGCAATGTTATCTACTAGACTCCATCCTTTTGCCTGGCAGCACATACTCGCAGTTCTCCAAGTCCCCTAAATTTTAACAAAATGCAAAAATATCATATTACTCGATGCAAATAAACATTTCATGTATCAATAATAATGAATTACAAGGGATTCGAATATTTTTAAGGAAGGATATCCCGGGACATCTGTAAAGTTCGATCCCATGCAGTTCATCAGTTCTATATGAATCACGAAAAAGTTTTTAAATCTTTCAAACATTGGTTCATATTGTTAAATTTTTGTACCGGTAACAGTGAGATCTTTTCCACCAACTTTCGCCTCCACTAGAAAAATACATTGGTTACAATTATCATGCACACTCATTAATTTATTATCATCATTCAAGAATTTACATATGTAGATTACTTTCACATATGAAGGGATGCGTTTCTTTGTCACATCGTGCACTTTTCATAAGAATTCGTTCATCCTCAGCCTTAATCACGACACATCGTCCTTTGCCAGGCTCTCCTTCTGACCACGAGTGATTGTCCCATTTATACGATCGCAAATCTCCCTCGTCCACCCCCTTCCCACCCTCCCACACGAATTTGCCTTTCTCGACGAAACTGTTGGCGGACACCCAGTACAGCAAGCCTGCAGAGTAATTTTATGCATAAAATAATGCAATCTTGAAATTGTAGTAAAGCAAGTGGACGCAATACTTTCATCAAGTTTTTCTTGCATCTGTTTAGAAAAAGTTTGAGGTTCGTCCATCTTTTCTGCCGTGTAGAGGGTCATGCCTCGTATTCTGCAGCAAGAGTCCGCAGACCTTCTTGTCATCTTGAGTAATACACAAAATCATGCAAAAACATGCAAGGATACGTGCATATACAATGTATGGTTTACAGAATTCTAACTTTTTCAGTCGACGCTCGACGATTGGTTGACACCTTGGTGAACTTCATCCTCTTGCATATTTCCCTATCTTTTATAAGACAAGGTTAAACTAGAAATTTACTGCTGAACAATGACAATTTCATACATACCCTTCAGATCGGTAAAGTGGTAAATTTCGGCATTTATTGTGAGACCTAAAACAGAAATTATCTCTATATGTAGATATTTACATATACAAACCTTTTTGATTAGTCTTACTTTGATATAGTCCAAAAATTCCAAGAAATATATACTTTATCAACATTTTTGGCAGTTGGATAAATTATTCGATTGAGAAAATGTCAATTAAATTTGTTCGCCAGGTTTTGTATACAATTGAAAAATACTTTCTCCTTTGTAAACACTCCGTTGCAATAATAACAAGTCATTTCAAATTGTCTGACTTCTTTTTGCACTAATTGTTTATATTAAATTTATAATACCAATTGATTCATTCATCGTGGAATATAAATATGGATATGAAATACATAAGTACGCATACATTTATAGGTAATATGTGTACATCTTACTAATATATTGAGATCCGAAGATGGGAAGTATGCAATAGGACCTTCATTATTAGCGATATTCATGTATTTTATTTATTACATATTTAATAGACAAGTTAAAACTCAATATTTTTTATATACATACATAAGCCATAAAGTTACATACATGCGGAGCGTCAATTTTTTCAGCTAGCACTAATTACGCTCGACTTCACGTCGCCGTCAGATTTCTTCATCGGCTCGAATCTTCTGCACGGCTATAATATTCTAAAATTCATAACACCCGTCACACAATAGGTTCCATGTTTTTGTACCATTATAGTTTGCAAGTCGCATCACGTCTGTCCATCGGAATAATTAAGTAGTTAAAAAATACACAACAATTAGCACTATTTTTTAGTTGACGTATTTCCAGCATAGAAATCACCTTAATATACGAATTATGTATTTGTTTGGCTTCACATTCTACATGAAAAATACTCCATTTCACTGAACGTCCAATATGACTTCTAAGAATTGTGTAATTACATTATTCCAAATGGTTTCCATTGTACCCCATAACCATAACCCTTCTCTTATAAATGTTGAAACCTTGCACTTGAAACCACATTATATTATTCCATTTCAAACCTTCTCCCGAAATCATGTCGAAACCAGCTCATATTTTAATTATTTTTGCATTCTTGCCCTTCTTCACATTTTCGCAATCATCACTCCTTCCGAAACCTACGACTGAAACTTTTTACAAATATATTTTAGCAAATTCGCTGAAATATAATGATCCTTGCACCTGGGAGAATGAACAGTTCCGTCAAGAAGGTTCGAAAGAATTGAAGAAATACCCGAAAGACAGTACACAACAAGACCAAGTATTTTACAAAATTGTAACAAGCTCAGTCAATGGAGGGAGGACCTTTTGTAATGCTGCGGACATGTTAATGTGCAGTAAGAGTGCTGGCAAATGCGTCTGCGGAGAACCTTCAGCGCAAGTAAATATTTAAAAAAAAATAAGAATTTATCGTTTGAGTTTATCTCAAAGTATTTTTACATGTTTATACAATTAAATACAACAACATCCCAAATTTGCATCAAATTTGTAAATTATTTGGATTATTTTATTTGCATTTAGATCAGCCTCGGAGACAGGTACAAGTCTTCTAGTTATGACATGGAGCAGGATCCCACGACACATAAATCGATCTGTCGGTGGGCTCGTGGTGCAGCCTGCTCACCTCCTCCAACGACGCCACAGTCGTCAAGCTTGGCCACGCAGGTGGCACAATGCGCCAAAGGATCGGAGTGCGTCTCCACCACGGACGGAACCACGTGCACGGGGACAACGGTATCGAAATTTTTAACAGCCTCCATAATGAGGCAAGAAACATTTGATACCTTCATGGATGGCATGCTCATGGGCAAAACGTGCGTCTGCTCGGATGGGAAGAAATCTGCGAAGAGGACGAAACGCAGCAGTTTGGAAATACATGAAGAAGACGCGAGAAGAATTTCAGCTTTGTTGTAAACGGTTTTAAGTTAACAAGATTACTAAAAAAAAAAAAATAATAATAATAATAATAATAATAATATATACTTAATGATAATAATAATAATAATAATAATAATAATAATAATAATAATAATATATACTTAATGATAATAATAATAATAATAATAATAATAATAATAATAATATATACTTAATGATAATAATAATAATAATAATAATAATAATAATAATAATAATAATAATATATACTTAATGATAATAATAATAATAATAATAATAATAATAATAATATATACTTAAGGGCCCGGGGGAAGATTTACTTTCGAAAATTGATTTTATGTTAGCAACAATAATTGCTAGGAATCTAAGATTATTTATCACTCCATAAAGTTACGACCACGATTAATTGACACGGTTTCTATGGTACACTCACGTCCAAAAGCTTTTGTTTGATCACTTTTCCCTCAAGTTTTTGAAAAAAGTTGTTTTCTTTTGTTCCATGGATACTCAAAATGCAATTCATGCCATCAGTTTTGCAATTCTAAGCCAATTTGTGCTTACTTTATGACCAGATATCTCCACTGCGCAAGAGGGCACATTGTCAAAAAAAAAGTTAGTAAAACCTAAAGATATAACTAACAAATTAAACATAATTTGAAAAATGTGCCCTCTTGCGCATTGCTGAATTTTATGATCAAAGTTGACATGATTTCTAAGCAACTTCCCCCGGGCCCTTAATGATAATACATGCATTTACATATAAACCCATCAAATGGTACATGGATAAAAGATGTTCTACGAAACTCAAATAGTGACAAGTGGTACCCGATAAGGCTAAATACATACTTACAGACGGATCATAAATAATGCTCAAATTTATTCCTTGATTAACAGTGAATGTAATGTAAATATGTAAATAGATACCCACGTAAGCATGATAACCATAGTTGCATTTTAAAATTCGGTTATTTTTACACCGTATCTATTGGAAAGTTGCTTTATGTTTCTTATGAAGTGAACCAACTACATAAGAACAGTAATATCAATGTTAAACCGCAAATCATTGATGAATGACGTAAATTCCGATGTAAGTATGTATACATACATATGCATGTACATAAATACATCTTACACATGTACGAGTATGAGTAAAATTATAAAGACTAAATTGGCGGACCGGACGCCCACATCCTTTTCTCTACATATCTCTGTTGCTTTTTCGCTGAAAATGACCTCAAATTTACGCATTATCTAATTCAATGCCATGTTCAAGTAAGATAAGTGCATTGAATTTATTAATACAATACTAAATAAAATTTAAACGTTGATCAAAACAGTAGAATTTAAAGTGTTGTCGGTGTATTTTCATAGCTCCACACATTTTACACTCGTTGCATAAATAAGTATTTGCAATGTTTATAAAATACTTGACATTTGCGACACTTTCTTTTGTAGTTGTGTCCCCCAGCCCAGAGACAATGTACGTAAATAAATCATCCATCAAGCTGGTTGACGTCGGTCCGTGGAATTGCAGCACGGTCTGTCCATCTCAAACGTGTTGTATAATCGAAGAATCTTTAGATGACATCACTATTGGCTGCTGCGGCGAAATCAATGCTGTCTGTTGTTCTTGTGGGATGGCATGTTGTCCTGGAGGATTTACGTGTGGCCTTGGACATTTATGTGTCCCTGCAGAACGATCTCTTGGGACATCTCTTTCAAGACGGGAGAAAATCACCTTTCATCTCTATCTCCTAATTTCCGTGTTTGTAAATCTGGATAGTTTGAAGTACTAACTCTAAAAAATACAGCCCACTGTTAAAGAACTTTTTTTATTTAATGCGTGTAAAACAAATCTTTGCTAAAATAAACATGTACTGATTTTATTATTCACCTAACTTGTACACGGTTTGGCTATTTCATGGCAACGTTAATTAACAAATTTTGACAATTTAATTAACAAGCAAATTACTAGAATGATGTCATCGTGTTCCACATCATCTGTCTAACAATAAGAGCATATAGTGCCTGCATTTTTAAACGGAGAAGTGAATATTTTTTTAAGCTCATTTCACCTTACTTGTTAGATAAGTGAGGTACATATATTTATGTTTAGTATGTATATGCATGTGGTGATTAATTTTTACACATTGCTCATATTGGTTCAAATATTTTTACAGTAAAAAATTGTATACAAATAGACTCTTTCTTATTCCGGACAACTACACATGCAGAAAATGTATGATATCAAGACAGAAATTTATATATTGAATTTCTGCTTCGTTATTTTCTGGAAACCTCTACAAATATTTTTTATATTTGCATTATTTACATTAATTTAAAACAATAATTTCTTGCAACAGGTCATTTATAAAAAATATGCAGTTTATTGAATCAAATTATTCGAATAAAATACAACATACATATGAATTGATTGTCCAATGTCTGTCCACCACATAAAAACTCATTGAACGAATTGGATTTATCTAAATTTTTCGTAAATGTGTCACAATTTTAGTGCTTATAATGGCACTTACATATTTATGTACCCGTCTCAAGTCTTACACCATAATATTGTATCTTACATAATTCACCAAGCTGTAGTAAATTTAAGTCATCTACAGCTATGTCCAATTTCTGCGTCAAACCTCGGATAGTCCACATTAGGAAATATTTTCGAGATCCTTTTAACAAGAGAATCAAACTGACCTCTGCTCCCCCAATTTGGCAATTCCATGAAAAACATTTCAATCTGCGGAATCTCCACATTTTTGCGAATATTTGAAAAGAAAATGTCATGAAACCGATTATAACCACCACACAATTTCAATTCCAGATGCGTCAGACTTGGAAACTTCTTCGAAAAGGCGACTTGACCTCCCTTAAAAAAGGAATCTTGTTTAGCACCCATCCTATAATAAAATTGACTAGTAACGGTAAAAAGTATATTATAAGTACCTCAATTATCTGCGAAATATTCATATAATCCAAAAACGACAAGTCTTCTAGTATGGCCAAAGCCTCGTAATGCTTCGTCATCCCAGATCCACACCACCGCGATCCACTCAATAAATGAACAGGCACTGCAAAAAACATTTTTTAGATAATTATATAGATACCCAACCAGTTTCCAAATTTCTAAACTATTTAAATATGTATATTTCCATATAAATTGGTTCAAATAAAAATTTTTGTCTCACATTTCCCAACAGCATACACCAATTTCCTCAGGCGAGGAAGAGTCGGTATATCAAACGTGGAGGGTTTCGTACAACGCGTATTTGGCGACAGGGTGGTTTTTGTGCTAACTTCGACTTCAAGAACGCTTAAAGTCCCGGAATGCTTTGCCAGAGCGGTTCGTAACAGGGCCAAATCCGACCAAGAAACGACCCCTACTTTTAAAATTGTGAGTGAACTATGGCTCAAGGTTAACTGTTTTAGGGAACTTGTTCCGCTGTACATGAGCTGGACGTTGGTTAGCGTTTTCACCTTCCATCGATTAATTCTATTCATAACGTTCCCCCCAATCACCGAATTTTTTGATTTGTCGAGTATCTCAACTTTCTCAAGTTTCCAGGGGGTCGAATCGTTCGGAAAAAATGTGTCAAACACGGGGCCAATTACTTGTTCTGCTTGTTTATTTGCAACATTTGCAAACATGAAGGCAATCGTTTTTAACGACGAGGTTTTAAGTTTCGTTAGGTCGCTGTCACAATTTTTTATTTCCTCATCACCATTTTCTTCTACTTTTGCATTTGAACCCACAATTATCTCCAAAGTGTTCAAGTGTGGCATCAAGCATAGCACACGGCGAAGAAATGCCAGGTCTGAGTTGCCCATAATTATACGCAGGAATCGTACATTACCTAAACGTCGTTCGTTAAGTATTTTAAACAATCTTAAAATCGTCTCTTTTCGTTGAGCTGAATCAGCATAATTTGTATCGTGACAAATAGTGAAGTTTGAGTGTACAAATATTTCATTGTCTGCTTCCATTAATTTCATATAAGGGATAAGCGTCACCAAATTTGTTTTCATAAATGACACTTTTCGCAAAGATGGGAGCCCTTGATGCGACCATGATTTCGACACGAGGCGGAAATTTTTTATGTCCGATAATGAAAGAAAAGACAAAATTTTAGTGGTGATCTGAAAAAAATATATGCAAACTGCATTATCATTAACCATTCTTAAATTTAAATTGTGTATGTAACACGTACCAATGAATTGCCAAAAATAGATTGAGAATACAAGTTCGGGGCAATATTTCCATCCATGTTATTAGAACTTTTTCAGCGTATGTATGATTTTACGAATATGTATGAAAACCTGGTACACAAGTACTGATCCGAAGAGTGGAGGTAACAACAACACTCTTCTCCTTTTACGGCAGTGTGATAAAGCTTATCTTGACTTATGAAACGCGTGCTTAACTATATTGGCAGTTTATGTATACAATCATCTATTGACAGTTTTATGCAATTAATTATACATAATCAAGCAGGTTAAAGTACGAGGCTATTATTCGCTGACAGTTATAATTGGCCATTAACAAATCAACTGTCAACGTTGAACAAAATATAGTACAATGCGCATATATGGAAATTGAGTAATTGAAAATCCAATTATTTGATAAGAGTGTTTAATCAGCCACATTTAAGACGGTAGTGAACGATGTGTGACATTTGTTATCGAAATTTTCAATGCTTTCTCCAGTAAGCAGTGTGACATGGTACACAAGTGCTTACTAAGCACTTGTGTACCATGTCACATGTACTTACTGGAGATATGTATGTGTGTGCGTACATTTGTAAATATGCATGTGGAGTTTGCATGGTGCTTCGTGCTAAAATCTATGTTGATGCTGCTGGTTGGATTGACCTTCTTCATGTGGCATGGCTTTCCCTTTCCCATGGCTTTCCCTTCCGGTTAAGTTAAGTGAATGCAACGGTTCAGTCCAAAATAAGAATATACGCGAATTAATTCAGGGGATATTTTTTGCTCTAGGCGTACGTATTTAAGCGACACTGTAATAAAATGAAGCATAAAGAATAATAGCATTTAATTACAGGTTCATTTGCAAAATAAATAGATAAGATAATAAAGATATGGCCAGATGCGTCATGAGAGCAGATGCGTGTACATGCATGTGTACGTATATAAGCTATAGATATGTACATACATAGATTTAATTTAAATTGTTTAGTGCCTTCTCTCCTCCAACCGATGTATTCAAGACATCTCCGTAAAATTCCTAGCTGACACAGAATCATTTTAAACTAAATCATAATTCCATAATTTGGGAACAGTGAAAAACAAAATTAAAGTACGAACAAAAAGAAGTATGCTGTTGTTACCCAGAACTATTCTTCTTTTGGTTGTGAGCATATTCGTATCAGGTAAAAACGAGTCAAATATATTTACAAACGTATGGTTTCGAAATATGAAACTCAATTAATTCTTACATGCGTACATCTTTTAATACTAATCGTAAGTTGGAGCACAATCACCTCAACCGTCCATTCCAGTTTTACCTTATGGGGAAGACCCTGAACAAATCATGGACATTTACCTTCCATCTTCTGAGACTGAAAGGGTCACTAAAATAGCTATTCTTGTACACGGGGGTGCATGGGGACGTGGGAATAGGACGGAAATGGAGGAATTTATCCCATTCCTTCAAAGAGACTTTCCGAACATTTGTATCGCGAACATGGAGTACAGATTAGGTACAGGAAACTGAATACTCTTTATATGGACTGGTCACTGATTGAAAGTGTCAACCTATTTTGACCTGCAGAAAATGAATGCATGAATCAAATGTTATGAAACTTTTGTGCAATACTAACGGTGACCAGACCGAAGTTTTCTTATCCTTCAATGGTCAAAATATCCCTTCCCTGCCGGTGGAGAGAAGGCTTTGTCGCATGCCTCTCATGAGCGGTTTGCCACTCATTTTACCAACTTCTACCCAGTACCCGCAAAAGAACTGTTATAAGAAAAACGCATTGTAGCATTGCCCAGTTTATTGAATTTCGAAAAAATAAGTACATAAGTGAAAAGCCAATGAAATTTCGTATAAGAAACACTATTCACTTTTCAAAATGTCAATCTTTTAAGGCGACATGAGCGAGGAGTCTTGGTATCCACCACTCGATCGGAGTACGCAGGCGTTCCAGGGGAGATTGGGCTCATTTTTAGACCGTTGAATTTTTTATGGATTCCAAACTTGTGTGGGGTTTAGCACACATATCTAGCTCCAGTTTGGAAAATATTTCATAGTTCAGAAGCCCAAGCTTCTGCGACAGTGAATTTTTTCTTGATCCGAAATGGAGTCAGGAATTTGGGATTTCAACTACCCAATTACCATCTTGACCACTTGAGCAGGACCTAAGCCCTGCTTGAATGTCACTTCGCTCTTTTTTAACAGGTTATGGTTCACGGGTGTCACAATTCACTTGAAAACGGAGAAAAATTATTTTTGATACCAAATTTCACCCCCAGAGTAAGAAAATTCACTTTTTCGACCCAGTCCAACTTATGTCCAATAAAAAAATCGTAAAACCGGAATGGTAAGTACGATGAACATTTTTGAAATTTTTACGAATAGTCTAGACTGGTGGGGTGTAAAAACGGTATTTTTGCTATTTTATTTGGCATCACCCATAAAGTTTGGCTCATTTGTTGTTCCATTTTTCAAACGCGTACAGCATGATCAGCGCCCGGGTTCTGTCGGGCCTGTTTTTCCTTGTCGTGTAGTTAGGGAGTATTTCTCCTCATGTCTTGATGGGATAAGTCCAAGGTCCAGTTTATGGGCCCGGGAAATGGTTTTACTTGATCCATTCATTTGCGAGGGAAATTTTCCTAGGGCTCGGCATTGATTTTGGCGAATCCAGTTTTTTCGCGCCTTGATGAATTTTGGTGACCTTTTTGGCTATTCCACTCCTTTTGCGGTCGTCGACGCTGCCAGTGTCACTGCATCATTTTATGGTACGGTCGACCATCTTGCAATCAATTCCGATTTTTATTGAACAATTTAAAATTGTCAATTTTTTATGTTCACTAAAATGTTGCTGAAAAATTGAAACAGGTCATGTTCGCTGCTCTATCATTTTGGCACCTTAGATCACAAAAATTTTTGAAACATGGTGTCTGGCGGACAATTGCATGGAGATTTCAATAAAAAATAGTACAACTTTCTAAAAAATTGGTCTACCTGCTTAATTTACCCGGGAAATCTTATAACAGAACTTTAGCGGGTACTAGGTATAACCACTTTCTTCATAACCCGTAGAAATTTTTTGAAATTTGTTGGTGTCCTTTTTTTCTAAGCATATTGTTTCTCTGTGAGTGACCAGAATCATGCAATTGACCGACACTGAGGTACGTTTGGAGCAATGTCTTTTTTCTCGACGAAATCAGTTTTTTTCACTCGATGGTACCCTGTCACTATTTTGGCATTTTAGCACGTACCCATGTCAGACCAAAATAGAACGCGTGTGATATTGATAGAGGGGGTCACTCTTTTGATGATACACTCTTTAAAATAAAGTTCAAAGTTCACATTCTTCGTGGAAACGAATGAATTTGAGACGTTCCCATTTTCGTCCTTCGCCAGCCATTTTATTTATTTCATTGGAAATTTTGCTTGGCTTTGAGTTTACAAATCAAACGAACGTCATTTTTACTTCAACATGAGCAGAACATTACCCGATTGACGCCTCGAGGTCAACGGGGCAGTAGTTTTCATCATCCACGACGAGAAACTTATGGGAGTCAATTTTGACATTTTCTCAACAAGTTGTTCACAAATTCTTTTGGCTCCTCATTTTTTGTCTTCATTGTATTTTGGCGCGGTTTTTGGTTTGTAAGTTTTGAAGCCCATCTTATTGGCTTTGATCTTGCGAAGATAGGTTTTTGAAATTTTTAGTTGTCTGGGTGCAACCCTCACGGATATATTGGGGTTGCCTCCAAAAGATTTTTTTACGTTTCGCGTGAGTATATTGGTCTCCTGGCGGACAGGTTGACAAGGCCAAATTTTATATTTTACATTTTCACGATCCTTAGATATGTCTAGTGTATGACTAATTTTGTCCGGGCCATCCTTTGAAGAATGAAGTGGTCACGAGCCCTTTTCCGATTCCAGAAAAATACTTTTTTGACCGAGTGGCAAACTAACTTTTCCACTTCCTCTAAACTTTGTGCTGTCATTTATTAACGAAAAGAGATAATCAAATTCTGTTTTCAGTTTCAGAAAGCTTATCAAATTTGCCACTTTTTATGCTTTTTCACATGTCCGAAATTAATTTTTAAGTGGTCGAAATAATAGGGGGAACCTTGACACTTTCAATCAGTGACCAGTCCATAATGTACACAAATTCATGTAGTTTTAATTATTTTCAGGAACCCATGACAATCCTGGATTTCCAAAACAATTGGATGACATTGGGCTGGCAATTTCCTATTTGATAGGAACATTCACACAAAATGTTACATTTGTTTTAATGGGAGGCAGTGCTGGGGCACATCTTTCAATGCTGTACGGATATGGGTGGGATCGTATAGAAGAAAATATCAAAGCCATTGTCAACATAGTGGGTCCCGTTGACCTCAATGATCCATCCTATTCTCAAAATCCACTCTATTCTGAGCTATTTTACGACCTTGTTGGTCCCTGTGCCTATTCAGAATGCCCTGACCTACACAATGCTTCAAGCCCAGTTATCTATGTCACACAAAATTCTACAAAGACAATCGGGTTTTATGGAAGCCTGGACTTTCTCGTTCCGAGTACTCAGATGCCGATAATTAGGGATAAACTTGACGAATTTGGTGTCACGAATAAATTTTTTGTCTATGAAGGGGGACATCATTGGAATTGGTCGGATGAAGATAGGGAGGATATGCGGGTACAGATTACGGAATTTTTAAATGCTCATTGGTGAATTCGTGAATTATTCAGAAGGACCACGCGTGATTTCGGGTGCTGTCGGGCCACGGGTGTTTATTTTTTTAAGATTATTATAGAGTAATAATAAATAAATAAGGATTTCATTAATTGATTATATACATACACAAGTTAAGCTCGAGCAATTATGTAATTGGTTAATAAATATATGTTCAAATTTTCATAACATGTACATTCTCCATAATTTGACAAATTCCATATAGGTAGTACATGTTTATAAATTCTTGTAACTCTCTCAAATTATTTAGTCCACTTAAATAGTACTTACAACTTACCTATATTTAGTGCACCATGTACATCTATGTATAAAATTTCTATTCAAACCTGACATTAATTTTGTTACTTCCTATACTGTTTATATGTATTCTTTGTCATAGTTGCCTATTCTAATTAATTGGTTAATAATCAAATACTACACGCACAACAATGACTTTTAGAATTATGAATTTCGCACAACCCGTACATATAGATTTATTAGTACATATCGTATGTGCATATGTATATGTATGTAATTCATGAGCCCAATTCCATAATATAGGTTTGCATGACATTGCGAGTAGTTGAGTTACATACGACAAAATATGTCTTGGAACATGGAAAATATGTCTAACAAAGCTACATTTCTTATCGTGTGGTTGAGTTAGATGTTCATATAGGTAAACTAGGTATGCATATTACATAATACCAATGAAAGCACTTCTACCCGACGAACTTTGTGTCCAGCAATCGTATCCAGTATTACGTGTTTCCAGTAACAATAGTCATATGTGATGCATAACACAAACTTTTTCTTCGGAGCTCAAAGTTAACTAGATAAATATTATCTCTTCCACGGTCATTTTTTACAACACATCCATTAAAGGTTGGTCAAAACACACACTCGTGAATACTCGTGATCATCATCATCGTTTTCAGAGTTGCTTAAATATCCATTCATTTGACATAAGTGGATTTATAATCGTTTTCACTCTACGACTGTCCATAGTTAGCCAGCAAGACTGTGAATTTGCCCTTCACAATCGGTTTCTGATTGTATTGAGTCCTCCTAGAATTTATTATTTAGGAAAATTTTGAAATTTCCGACAATGGTTTGTTCTTCGTGCACAGCGGTTTGGTTAGGAGCGCTAGCAGTTGCGGTTTACTTCATTTATAAATTCATCCAGGGTCGGCTCGCACAAAATAAATTGTAATTTTTTTTTACACATTGTCAATTATCAAAATTTCGATCATAAAAATCATAACGTATTTAATTACAGGGATCGATGGAACAACACACCAAAAGATTTAGTTATTCTGCATGGATTTGAAGCAGCAAAAACAATGCCAAATGCATCTCCATTTGTTTTAAAAGTTCAAACATATCTTCGCATGGCAAACATTCCACACAAGGTTATTTATTTTTCCTGACATCATTGAAACATGTTATAAATGCGGTATACAGGTAATTCAATAATTTAGATGGACTACGCCGATGCAATGGGGCCTAAAGGGAAGGCCCCCTGGATATCAATCAATTCGCAACACATTGCAGATTCTGAACTGATAATCGATTTCTTACGAAAGTAATTTGTGATTCACTATTTCAAATCCTAAGAGATTTTTCATTTATTTACAAATACTAACACTTGTAGGAAATTTGAGAAAAATCTTAATGGAAAATACACAGAGAAGGAAATTGCTATCGCATCCACGGTTAATGTCATGCTAAACGAACACTTCCTTTGGTACGTGAATTATTCACAGCGGAATTTTTTAAAGATATTTGTCCCTACTTGTTTCTCCATTGGCAGGGGAGTCGCATTGGAACGATGGGTTTATGGTCCTTCCAGTCGACTCGCCAAAGTTTTCGACATTCCATTTCCAATCCGAGTCATGATCGGACGCACGGTGAACAAGAGGGCAAAGGGACAAGGAATGGGTCTTCACACGGAATCCGAAGCCGTCCACTTGGCATCAAAGGATTTACGATACGTCTCCACCATTCTGGGAAGTAACAAATTTATTTGTGGTGACGAACCTTGCGAGTTGGATGCTGGAATTTTCTCACAACTTGCCATGGCTTTGTGGGGCGTGCCAGACTCTCCTTATGAGAAACTGATGAATGGTACATATTTATTTATCATTCAAGTTATACGATTTTTCTGATTGTTTGATCAATAAATTTTAAAATAATTTGAATTAGGGGAACTGAAAAATTTGAAGGAATATTGTCTCCGAATGAAGGAACGCTACTGGTCAGACTGGGATCAGATTTTGGCCAAAAAATAAAATAATTCAGATTTTTAATTGCAATGTTTGAAGATTTAAGACAAGTATGAGCTAAAAAATGATTGACATTTAGAATATAGATGGAAAATAAATAACAACTAAATTTCCTGTCAATGTTAATTAGATATCTAATGCATATGTCATATATATGTGTACACATACACACTTAGGATTAGTAAATATCTGTCAGTAAATATTTGTCACCAAATGACTTGAGAAAAAATATTCCATAATAATAATAGGAACATAAATGATATACCCGTATTTCTCTCAGAAGTTCAAAACCTATTTTCCATACATACTTATATCCACGTTTTCCAGACTTTCAGTTCAGATTCAGAATTGATGCATGATTTGTAAAATATCAGACTGACAATTTTTGCAAGAAATATGAAATTGTTAAAAATAAAAATTTTCATATATACATATGCCATAATCACCTTTACTACAAACATATAATAGTGCAAATAAGAACAAAATTAACGTCAAATCAGCAAATAATTTTTAATATGCAATAAATTCATCAGGTAGTTCGTTATTCTAATATGTAGCACATATATTTGTGCAATCAAATTAGAGAAGACAAGAGTAAATATAATCGGAATGTAGATTGTAGTTCTTCAGAATGAAAGACATTTTAGTTTCCTCAACCAAAGGGCAGACCTCCCTTCGAAATGAAGTTTCGTCATATGAGTCCGTATACTCGACAGCGAATACCGGTTTGCCACTGGATATAAACCCGTCAAAGTAGAAGCACTCATCATATGCCGCACATTGCTGTAAATATTACGATACGACATAAATTAATGGTTCACAATTTTCTATTAATCGAATGGCAAAATTTTTTATGCAAACCTCCAACACAGCGAAATCCACCGCGTCAATGAGATCCGATGCCTGCTCGTTGTCATTCTTCAGCCCAGCCAACATTCCCAAAACTCTGGCTTCCGCAGAGACGTATCGATTATACACGAGCTGATTTTCATACGAAATAGGAAATCCGGTATCAACCGACCAGCCGTTCATGTTATCGGGATCAATTCCTTGACATCCTTTCGCTGCCGCAATTCTGTATCGGTTTCTCATGAGGGGAAGAATCACGTCGGTGTTTCGAATGTCCAACCACCTCTCGCCTGGCCAACCATCGTAATCATTTCCGAGCACAGACTCTGGAAATAATTCCGCATCTGATCGCCAATCTTCCCATGCACCCTAATAAATACATATTTAGATCCGGATTATACCATCTTAACATTTGTAGGAGTTCATCGGGTGTATGTAAAGCTTACCACATTTACATAACAAATTACGACTTTTCCTGCACCTAGGAATCTGCGGATGTCACTTTCTTCCATGTCATAGTCAACAAAGACAACATCGGCTGCTGTATTGTAAAAGCTGTTGGCTCCGAGTACGTAGTCGAATGAGTGAGGTCCGGGACCTGTCCATGACTGGCGTTTGCCCAGCAAGGTTCGGTTAACGTGTTGAGCCGTCGAGGGTACAGATTTCCTTGCTCGATGGCCTTTTTTCAACCCATCACAACTCGGGAGCAGTACATTCGCTTCACAAATAGTTTGAGCACTTAAAATTACTAAAAATAATATCTTTATTACGTAATTATAATTGGTCAGTACCTCCTACGAGGATGCAACACGTAATCGTTAGTAGACTCGCGGGATGTCGACTTACTAACATCATCTTTATTTATTTTATTAAAGCTATGCCTGAACTAAATGCAACTATTGAAAAAATAACTAAATTTAAGTTGAAGGTTTTATTTCTCGCCAATAAATATGTACCGATCAGAATGACAAGTGTTTTTATTGCAGAACTTTTTTTTACCACAAAATTTGGAATTCTGTGAGGATTCGACATAATCGGATCAATATATATGCAACTTATGAATAATAAACTTTACGACCCGTGCCAGCCACAAAAGACATAAATCATTGATGAAAGGTATCAATTGATCTGTTTTAAATAACAAAGATCTCAACATATTGATATTGGTGTGTTGCAACTGTTCAAATAAAGTTCACCAGGTACATACATATGTATCCACTACATCAATTTAAATCTGCGATTTAATGTATTCTCCCACTGAATAATTGTCAACTATTTATCGTAGTAGATAAATGTATCACTACTTATCAATGTCATTTTTAATTCCCTAATAATATTTATGCTAACTATTATTACCTGAATTACACGGAAGTTTTGGTTTAAAACGAGGAAAATTTTTATTTTATTTGACAATATTTCGAATGCTATCTGCCATTTATTATCAAGACAAACGTAGAAAAATAATATGAAATATGAAATATTCTTTCACAAGACCCGACCCTTCATTTCTGTATTGCATGTACACCTATTGTATGGAAATAGCTTTACTACAGATATATCCTGGTTAAAATTTGTGTTTACAATAAACATGGACATTCAAGTCTATGCACATATGCATAAATAAATATAGTATTTTATTCAATGGAATATATGTAAATTATATTCGCAGAGTAAGCATTATTATCATTTTACATCATCATTCAGAAAAAGCTAAGCGACCAGCGCCGAGGGAATAGATTAATATGTATGTACATATGTCGTACATAATACATTGTCAACTGTTCATGCATTTATTTTCTCAAATGATGTGACCACTCTCAACACCAGTAATGTCCTTGCGTTTCTATGCATCATAATTCCCCATAAAAAAGTTATTAATGGATATTCCAACTATTCCAAATTAATATATTAGCTTATTTAATGGCGAGGTCGGAGGTAAGGATACAGAGAAGCTCTTCAATTATATAGGCTGGAAAAACGAAGATTCGAAGTCTACCTCGCATGTTTGGATAATAGTTTATGTTTAAGTTTTAAATTAGACTATTATAACATTTAATTTAGTTGGAAATGTATGATTTTTGTAAAATTCTGGACTGTTTGAGTTCAGAAGAATTAAGTTTATGCGTTAAGTCAAATATCATTCACACTCTTGAGTTTCTGTGTTCCGACGTGAAGTATTTCCAACAAGCTTCTTCTTATTCGGTGTTCGTCATCGTTGTCCCAATAAATAATTCTAACAATCCTCCAGTTGTCCCTTCATCCGTCGTAACTTCAACCTGGGCAAAAATCCGATAAAAATATTGGGCATTGCACATCGTAATATATTTTGATTTTCCTCACCTTAATATTATGGATGATCAGCAACCCACCGATTGTCAAATCTTTGTACGATGGGTGATCCCTTTTACTTGTAAATACTCCTTTTACACAAACGTTATTGTTTCCCTCATTGAAATAATCTTTATTAGTAATGAAACTGTCCAACTCTTCCACTTCTGTCGAGTAATTTGCAATTACTGTCTTTAACAGAGACACTTTGACGCATTTAGCCAGAACCTGGGAGACATTTGTGCCGTCTTTCTCAATTTGAACATGAAATGCAATTTCTTCCTGTTTCAAGTAATTAGTTTTTGGAATTTGTAATGCACCCGATATCCCACATCCGGAGAAAGGTTGAACAACTGGATTTTCCCATAACATCGAGGATAATGGTTGTACTGTTTGAAGTGGATTGAAACCGTGGAAATTGATCAACTTTTTAAACCTATCGCCCATAGGTTTGTAACCGTTCTCTTGGGTTCTCTTGTACAAAATAATGTTGTAAGTCACCTCCACATATTTTCCACTCATGGAAGGTGGTAAAGGACGATTTTTAGGGAGAATTAACTGAAATTCGATAATATGAGATCCGGGGAGGACAACGCTCTTCAATTTTGAGGGTAGTGTTCCTTTCTCAAGTGCTGGATAAAATATTATTAACCAAATGGATATATAAATAACATTGTACAAATAATTGAAAGCATGACCTTGGTTAAATAGCAAATTACCTTCGGCACATCCAAGAATCTGACAGTAAACTTGAGATTTTAACACTGTACTTGAATTCTTGTCAACTCCAAAGATATGTTCAATGTTCCTCGGTCCAGTGGTGAATTTTACTAAACCACACAATTCGATAACTAATCCTAAATTAAAATATATGCATTTATTTTTCTTATCGTACTTCAAGTAAACTAGTAAATGACATAATAAATTTAAAAGCGTCGTTACCATAATAATTTTCAATCGGGTAGGTATTTTGAATTTGAACTTTTCCTCGTATTTGATTAGGTTCCTGAGTTGATGCCAAATGTATGAAGGACGATGTTTCAGGAACAGAAAGGTTCACTTCCCGAACATAACGGTAATGTAGAACGGATGTCATCTTAAAAAGAAGATTTAGTGAATTATGTGAATTTAAGTTTCATAACGTCGAGAGACATATGGTGGGTAGGCACCGAATGAAGGAAAGTAAGTCCATAGTGTTTTGTAAAATAAATCGGTGAAAGCTAAATACTTGTTCCCTATGCCAAACTCCGGGAAAGTATTGCTACATATGTACATCGGTTGGAGAAAGCCAGCGCCGCCGATTGAGCCAGATAGCACCTCTAGAGATACATAAATACATAAATATGCGTATACGCATTTATGTAACGCTTTTTATTTTTATTTTTTCATTTCTATCTCGATTGTGTATTTATGTACATACATATAAATATACAACTTCTAAGACGTGTATGTATAATTCTTTTGCATGTTTTACAAAAGAATTTATGTATTTTCCTGCGCGTATGACGTATAAAGAGGCTGGAAATTGGTATATGCACGCTTAATTTTGAGACATATGTAAGCAGAATTACGATCGAAAAACATAAATCTATGCATAAATGTGTACTTATAAATAGTAGTGTGTACGTGCCAGCATTACACTGTACAATTTTTAAATGACCCCAAATTGGCAAGGTTGAATTGGCAACGAGTTCATGATAGCATCCATGAACGTGCTCATTGACACGAGTAATGTGCCTGCGTACTATTTTGCTCAGATGTAGCGGCACATGCTTTTTTAAACGATTAAATAAGTATATGTGCTTATTCGCACATTGTTCAAATTCTTTTAATTGTATTTAGAATTGAGTGTACACTGGTACACGCTCAATTCAATTAGAACAATAAGAATGAACGCTCATTATAATTGTTCTCCAATTCTTGATAAGTAAAACTACCATATAAGCAATAAAAAATTATCGCCCATATCACTGCAGCAAGTCCCAATACTGATATCGTAAAAACTCTTTCTTCCAAACCGTTTATCGATCACTCGTCATCTACTCGAATCATGTCATTTCTAATAAATCATAATGGAACGTAGTACATACCATGAAGAAATGCACTAAATTTTAAGAACATATCTATATGAATAAATGTAATTTTCATGTCACAAAATTTAAGCACAGCGATTACGTCTTTTCGAACGACATCCAAAACCTATAGATGCGTGATGTAAACCCAAACGTTTGGTTTGCAAACCAAAAAGTTACGTAGGGTCCAATAACTTGGAATTATTTAATTAAGCATTATATTTACGAGTTTCTCGTAAATCAAGGTCTATTTTCCAGAGACACGTTTCCTGCGTATACATTCTTCCAAGCCCTTTATAACCTCCCATTGTTTTTAATTTATGACGTTTTCAATTATTCAAAGTGTTTCGTTATTTGCAAAATATGTATATATGTACATAGGCTCTGATTGATTGCCTTGTCACTTCTTACACTCGTATTGGACCTGAAACAACTTTTCCAGCAACATGTTGTCCATGAGGAGAGTTTCCATTTTTTTCTTTGTGGTGCTATCCATTGTTCAAAATTCCGTAAATATCTACAATCTCAATACTATCATTTTATCCTATTCGCCAATATAGAGCACTAATAAAATTATTTTTTGTTAATTATTACTTAGGAATGTGGCAAGAAGAAGAAGAAGTTCGATGTCAACAAATTTATTGAAGAACACTCGACCTGCAATGGAGAAACCCCTGCCCTCCCCATTGACTGGATTCCCAACGCCATTGCTGCTGCCACAAAATGCTTGGATATCACCGATGAATATGTACGAGCAGATATAACTTTCTGGTTTTAAGTAATTTCAATATGAGGTCTGCTCATCTTATATGTATTTTCTATCCCATGCAGTGTGCCAAACTTTGTTTGGCCTACAATTATGACGGATTTATTGTGAACAATAAACTTGACACGAAATGGCTGAAGGGTAAAGCCAAAGAGTTAAGCGTTAGTAAAGCCAATGAAAACGCAAAGCAATCCATCGTTGTAGCTGTAGACGGTTGTGCGAAGCCTAGTAAGTTATGTTTCGCAAGCCATCAACCTGAAAATTGATTGCAAATTTCTCACTTTTTCTCATTTAGATCCTGCATATACAAGGCCAACAGAAAATACTGAGGAATGCCCAGAATGGCAAAAATTTGATGATTGCATGGACGACGCGTTCAAAGTTGCTTGCAAAGGGAAAAAACCAAAAGTCAGCGATGATTTCTTGGACTAGAGTACACACCTAATAATAAATATATCCACAAAATTAGTTATATCTTTATAGTGCAATTCATATACGGGTTTCCACTTATTTGACTTGATTAACCTTTAGAAATTAATAGTGGCATTACACTTATGTAACTAGACAGCCGTATTTGTTTGTGAACTAATTTGAATAAAGGAAGAGAGCATTGGTTATTTTCTGGTGAAGATTCATAGTTTTTAGCATTTTATAAGAGGAACCACGGCTTACTAATTAAGCACTTCCAAACATATTTATCAACATAACATGTAATTCCCAGCTTAATTTCAAACTAATAAAGCTAAGCAGTGACGAAACCTGAAATTGTTATATGTAAGTACCTCTTGTTAATCAATATGTATATTCCAATCAATTCTCCACATCGTCCAACCCTGTTTTAAAACATCCTGATAACGTGGCCGCAATCGTTTGCGTTGCCGGTTGGCACTTATTTTGTTTTAAGAGGTGATTTAACAATTTGAACTTCAGCTTTTAGTTTCCAGTTTACGATATGCAATCGTCTGTATTTATGACTCTGTCGAATCCTTATCTCTACCCATGACATTCATATATCTACATAAGTAAATATGTACATGCGTGTTAATTTTTGCGTTAAATTTAGTGTCATCTTAGCTTACACAAACCCAATCCAATTTTTAGGATGATACAATTCGACTTCCATTCACACGCCCAATTGCCAGGTAAATTAAGTCTACTACTAACGATGGAAGTGTTTGAGGTTATTTGTATTATATTTGGCATTATTACACTTTTCCTAGTTGGCTACAATGTGAGTTCATCAAATCAGATCTAACTCGTAATAACTTGTGTCTATCATTAATTATGTTCAATTTTTTCAGTTCTTTGTCTGGATTAGACACACAATTTCAAAATGCAGGCAAACCGATCCGCCACCACCACCCCCACCAGATGAGGATCCAAACAATATCAGAACATGTAGAACATCCAGCCAGACCTCGATTCGAACCGACCATTCCATTTGGATGGTCCCCGATTACGAATCTGTCGTCAGCGATAACTACTCAACTAATGTCAGCCTGGATTTCGACGACAGCGATTTCAGCGACACACCTCCCCCTTCTTATGCAGAATCTTTAATATTAGAAGGGACGGATGACGTCTGGAATTAGTTTGTGCATATTTTATTTTTGGTCAGGAACAAGATTCCTGACCATGATTCCTTCTTTTTTAGTAAAGGATCTAGGAATCTTGGGTCAGGAATCATTCATTCATTTGAATCTCACTTCGATTTCAAGAAATTTTTGCACTGAACTTGATTTAAATGCAAAATTGATAACAACGCAGTAATTAGCCGAAGTGTATTTAACCTTTTAAAAACGGATTCCACCAATAAGGTGGAGGGCGATTTCGATCTCTTGGCGACGGACTACACCAATAAGGTGTAGGCCAACTTTTTCTCGTTGGCGACGGATTCCACCAATAAGGTGTATGGTTACAGAATTCCGTTGAGACCGGGCTACATCAATAAGGTGTAGGAAAAAATAAAAATAAAATGACCGAGAAAATTTTCTCAGTTCCATTCTTTCCTCCTTATTTGTCGTTGGTTTTTCTTCAAGCCTGAACTAATTTTTTTAGAGTTTAGAGTTGTAGTTGTAGTGGGGGGAGGAACTCGGAGGAAGTGCATCAGAGGTCACGCCGCGCCCCCGAAAAATTATCCAACATTGGCGCCGCTAATAAATTGGTCGGCGTTGACCTCTGACCTGTATCATGTTGTAAATATGATACAGTTCATATTTTTTTAAAATTATCACAACGTTCTCTTTAGCTAATATATTCGCAATAGTGTCACCACCGATCGGAACAAGTCACAGAACACTGAAGGACAAAATTATAGCTAATAACTTGTTTAAAATATAAAATGCATCCCAAAATCAGTGTCATCAAATTGATGACATGAATGATGACGATTTATTCGTTTAGTTTATTTTTGTAGTACTATCAAAATCAAATCCGATCTTTTTATCAAAATTAATATCGTGTGTTCATTTGGTTCAGTTGCAATTTCATGTTAAAAATGTATTATGTTCTAATTTTTGTTGTCGAATCAGTTCCAGGTCTCTAATAAATCATAACTGCATCAGTAGAATATTCAAAATCGGTTTGCATTAATTCAGTCCCCAACTGATTTTATCACCGCCCCACAAGTCGGTCTCAATGGTATTCTGCCCCCCAGTAAATCCGCCCCCAAATGCAATAGAAACTATTTTTAACCATTTAAAGAGGACAAGTAAAAGTCAAGATGTCCATAATTCGTGTCACCAGGCGACAGTAGAGTTACCTTAATTCGTGAGGGAGCTTTATTTCTAAGGGATCATTATTCGTAACCAAAAATGCCAGTCAAATATGTTACTCCGTGACAACATTTTCATAAAAAATTTTAATTTTTAGCCCGACCCAAGGCTTATGTACCCGTGTTGTCCATCTGTACAATGATAACTCTTTTTAAAATTATCCGATCGACTTGATATTTTCCACACATATAGACCATCCAAATACACAACTCGAGTTCGAAGACTGGTTCGATCGGTCAAGTGGTTGGCCGGTAGGGGTCATATGGGTGTTGGGGGTCAAGGGTAACGAAAATTAAAAATTTGCGTGAAAGTTTATAATGACTAGCAATGGAGGAATATAACGTAGAATTAAATAGATTTTTATCTTGAGGTACTCTATAGGGTAAATGTTAATCCTAAGTTATTTCTCGACTCCATACTAAATTATTTCAGCTGATTATATCAATTTTAAGAAATCGGTGTGGACCACCCCCTAGTGTCCCTCTGCAAATTTGTGTTCATATTTAACTTCCTATTATTTCATGAGAAGGCAGTAAAGATCTCTGGTCCTAATTTCAGCTTTCCATGTTAATCCCTGAAAATTGGTGGGGGTCACCCCATAGGGTCCTTCCAGATGAAAATTTTCCAGATTCCAATGTATATTCTTCCATGAAGAGCGATAAGAAAACTAAATGCCAAATTTCAGAACGATATGACGATTTTGAAAAATCAGTATGGGTTAGTGGGTCACCCACCCTTCCAGATGAAAATTCTACCAATTTCATTTCATATTCTTCCTTTAGGCCCCATAAGCAACCTATCCACCAAATTTAAGTTAGATATGACGACTTTGAAAAATCGGTAGGGGTCACCCCATAGGGTCCCTCAAGATAAATTTTTCGAATTTGAGTTCATATCCTTCCTTTAGGACCCATTTACTCCTCTGCACCAAATTTGAGCTTTCTACGACAATTTCGAAATTTTGGTGCATAATTCCCAACCACCCAGATGACCCCTACGGGTCAACCAGTGGACCGATTTTGCCCATCTTCGAACTCGGTTCCTAACTTTGTCCAATATGCATCTGGTAAAAATTTCAAGTCAATCGGCCAACTCGTTCCAGAGTTGTCGAAAGAAAGACAGACGGACGGACGGACATGACAATTACATAAGCCCTGGTTCGGGCTAAAAACAAATGTCAACGTCACGAATTATGGCGAATTTGCCAGGGAACGACAAACGTCTACGTCACGAATTAAGGTAAGGTTTTCTGTGGCAACATATGTCGTCGTCACGGGTTATGGAGCGGATTTTGACGATGACATATGCCTTTGTCACGAATTATGGACAAGTCGCCAAAGCGACATATGCCACTTTCACAGATTAAATGGTTAATTCCGTTTTTAAATGGTATCCAGGTCAAAATTAATTAGTTTTTATAAGGTTAATTAAAAAGTATTCATGAAATACGTACGCAATAAATATCTTGGCAACCCATGTTTGCATCTTGTTGTCAACTTTTATTTGACTTTCTATGAAAAAGAAAACACAGTTGACTGTGACAAAAACAAAGTTTCTCAATTTGTCCGGGAAGTGAAGTGCGGCTGGAGAAGTCGAGCGATTTTCGTTGCATTGCAATAATTGACAATCCACACGATCAGTCGTGGAAAACTTGTAAATTGTTTTATACTACGTTGTCTGAGATAGTTTTATGAATTGACAAGACAATCTGATAGGACTCATCTTCTTTTCCAGTCATCCTCTCGGCCATCAACAAAGCGACGGCATTCATACAGGTTGCATCAGTTTAATGGACGAAGATACAAATTGCATATTAATTTATTTCGGTGTTTTGTTAATTTAGTGTGGCGCATTGCGCATATATTGAAGATATTCATTTGCGCCACGTTTGGATTGATCCATCACCACGATGGACGCCGTGCTTCAGCCTGGGACATCGGCGAACAAGAATCTGGAGACTGATGGGCGAAGTAGATTAAAAGTAGGGGATGAAGTTTGTCGTTTAGTTGAAGACGAACTAGTATTCGGTACTATTCAATATAAAAAGGACAAACAATCTGCTTCCGAGGATAAGTCCTCAAACAAGGATGATGAAACGTGGGTAGTTAAATGGATTCATGATCCAAGCATGTCTGTCGATGCAGAGGCGAGTGGCAGGGACGTAAGTCTTTGTATAGTTCTATTTAAATATATGCACACTATTTAATTTTAGTGTGACGAATATTTAAAGCCAAGATAAGATTTCATTTCTACTCTGCTTTTTCAGTTGATTCCAACTGACCGTGCAATTTACAAAGGGTCTCGAGTACGAATGGGGGAAAAGCGTGGAATGTGTCGCGCTGTCTTGCATAAGGCAGATGTGCGCATTCTTGGAACAAATTCGGTCCTACAGGCTGTAAATATTGAAGAATTTTCACACTTGAAAGTAAGGGTTGGCAGAAGTGATACAATAAGTTCATCAAAGCTTGACTACTTTCATTTTCATAAGTATTTTTTATTTATTTATTTTTTATTTTATTTTTAATTTAGGAGTTTACACAAAAGTCTGTGGTCCACTATAATGGATGGCTTGGAATCGTCCAATTATGCGAGAGGAAAGTTTCTATTCGTCTTAGTGATGGCTCTCTTTCATTGTATGATCTCAACACTGTCCTTCCAACTGGTCAGTTCCGTCTCGAGACACACTGGATAAATGAAACAGTAGCCAACTTTTGTTTGAATGGAGGAATACTTATTAAACGTAAACCACAAGAAGCTTCAGACTCGCTTTCAGTGATCTCCCCCCCACAAGAAACAGACACCGAGGGAGAACCATTTGCCAAGAAGGCAAAAGGAATAGGGTTTATCCGAGATCTTCAAGTGGAAAGCGTCAAAGTTCAATGGCTTCATCAAATCGATCCAAGTTTTCCCGATAAGCCAAGACAAGAATTCAAAGAAGGGCGTCAGTTACAACTTGTTAAAGAAAATGTTTCAGTTGATGATGCATCCTTTTCATTTGAAGTTGGAAACTTGGGTCGGATTCGAGCAAGAAAGTTTTCAGACGAATATCTCCGATGGGACGCTTGGCAGAAGAAGTTTGCAGCACAGAACATTTCTACCAAGATGGCGACGCAGCTAAGGTCTGGATTGGAGTATGAGAAATCTGTGCGTAGCAAATATTGGAGAGCATATAATAGGAATGCTGGGGATGAACTAATCGGCGTTGGTGCTTCTGGTGGTGGGGACGATAATAAAGAGAACGTACAAGGATGCATTGACAATGAAAGAAAAGAGGGAGGCAGTGGTGACGAGGTTGAGCAGTTTGTTTTAGTTGAGATTGCACATATTTCAACAATTCCAGATATTGTGTGGGAGGTTAGCCAACCTTTGCAGGACATTGAAATTAAATTAATTAGTAATTTATTATTATTATTATTATTATTCGTCGCAGGACAATACATCAGAGCTTCCATCTTCCTCCCTCGATCTTGAAATAACTGACGACACAATATTCAATGATGCCGAGCCATGTCCTGGCGATTTTATAACTTCTCGACACCTACCGTATCCAGTCGACAAGACTTATTGCGTGGTCCTCCGCCAAGAATTTACAAGTACTGGGGTGAAAAGCTTGGTCGTCAGAGTTCTCGATACTGAGGTACGCTAAGACGCCAAATGCCAGAAATAAATTATTTGAATTTTTTTATCGCTTTAACTGACGAATACTCCAACACCTTGTGATTAAAATAACATTTTGTAGTTGCATTATTTTAATATTAATAGGTAATATTATTAACAGATTCCAGGAAAAGTTGTAGCGGACCAGGCCTCCATCGTTGCAGCGGATCTCCGTCTTTCAGCTTCAGTAAAATTTGTGGAACGGCACCCTGTTTTTCAGTATTTCAACGAAAGCAACACTATTGTTGTCGTAAATGAGGAAAGCCCTGGTGGTAATAAGATACGAATTGGGAATGTTATGAGGACAAACCTCTTGGGTAAAGTTAACGTGAGGTGGGTAACGAGTATTTACATACAACATACTTAATTAACAGAGTCCCAATACCCTTTATTAATTAATTTTTATTGATTTTTACTTTAGGTTCTTGGAAGGAGGTTCTAATTACAAGGAGGAGTGGATATGGCCTCAAATTTGTGCTATCTACTCGGCAAAAGGATTTGACCTGGAGTGTGTCAAAAGTCACGGTGAGGTTTTTACTTATTGCATTTAATAATATTGAAGATTTCAGTTTTTAAATGTTTTTCAAGTGACGCTCATATTTTGGTGTGTTCTGTTTGATTTTAGTGGTGGACAGTGATTCAAGTATCGAGTTTGAAATGAAGGTTCGTAGCGTGTTGGAAATGCTGGATAACAAAGTGGATCTAGTCTGGAAAAATGCGTCAAAGTCAGAAAAAGATTTTGCAGTTTCGTTGAAAGAATTCGATTTTATTTTCAACCAATACAAGTGAGTGAAGTAAAAATATTGCAATTCAACTCATCGGTTAAATACCCAAGTCCACTCGTTGCACAATTACAGGGCTATCTGCGTCCGCGCATCTCAACCCTTCACTCACACTGCTTATAACGCGCTCACTGCGCACCTTTCCCACCCGATTGGTGTTGATGGCCGTCTATCCTATCTGAAAGGCAACGATGTTCTAATTCAGCTTGTCAGTTCTGCCGTCAAAGAAATCGTTGCAAACGCACATGCTGTACTCGGAATTAATAATGACGCTCAATCTTCCGAGGTGGAAATGATTGATTTAACTAAAACTGAGGGTAATATTGGTGTCACCGACCCATTAGAGAAAATTTTTGCCGAGACCATTGCCCTCCTCGAACATCATCCCGTTTCTCATCATTATTCCCGATCGACTGAATTTAAACCGGATCACGGGGCAAGTTTCAAAAAATCCGTAGCGGAAGAATTTGACCGGCTCAAGAGAATTTGCTCCACTGAGACAAAAGCGGAAATGGGCATATTGTCAAGATGTTTTGAAGACAGAATGGACCTACTTTCCTTTGTTATTCGTGGTCCAGAGGAGACGCCCTATGAAAATAGCCTGTATCTTTTTGACGCTTATCTGCCGTCCAATTATCCAAATGTTCCGCCAAAGTTTCACTTTCATGCTTTCAGAGCAGGTAGACTTAATCCGAACCTTTATGCCGAAGGAAAGGTTTGTGTATCTTTACTTGGGACATGGGAAGGAAGAGATGAGCGTGAAAAGTGGACAAAGGATTCTAACATTGTTCAAATCTTGATATCAATTCAGGGTAAGCACTAAATTATCTTATTATAACAATATGCTTTGTTTCTGCTATTTACGATTAATTTTTTGCAAATGATATCCAGGACTTATACTGGTTAAGGAACCTTTCCATAATGAACCAGGATATGAGGTCAACCAGTTCAATGCCGACAGCTCAAACGTACAACGTCGGAACTATAACACTGTGCTGATGCCACTGATCGTTAAAATGATGATAAATCAGATTACCTTCGGAATGGAGCCATTTACTGAACAGATCAATGATTTCTATCGTCTGCAAGTGCCCATGTAAGTTTGACATTTAAGAATACCACCTTGTTAAAAAAACTATAACAAAATCTAGACTTGTGACCAATTTTATCCACAGTTTCCTTGCTCGCTGGCGCAGATGGTTAAAAGTTACTAAGAAATCTGAGTTGGAGAATGGGAGTAAACCACCTGCTTTTGAATTGTATCCTATCGATTCCAACTTCAAACGTGTTATGACAGAAGAGCTGGATAGTTTGGAGAAACTATGGAAAGACAAATTGTCCAAGTCAAGCACGTGAAGATAATCAATCAGTCTAATTCTATTCCATTGATTGGACGCTCAAATTCTTATATTTTGTAATATTTGAAGTAGGAAAGTTTAGCCTGAATCTGAAATATTTTTTTCATATTCATATTTAAATTCACAGTGACCAATGAAATTGTATGCATTCAAGTTTTGTACCTTAAAGTATAATCATAAAAACTGAAAAATGAGACTTTAGTACATATGCAATTAGACAATATATATACTTAGAATAAATAGCTTTGCAACAAATTTGATAGAAGAAAGCTGTGTTATGTATGTACCCTTGATTATGAAAAGCGCCAGTAAATTTTATGAGGCCTTTATTCATATTGCAAGATTGAATTATCACTTTGCAGGTTTCAAAGTCCTGTACATAATTAATTTATAGTAACAAAATATATGAACCAGATAAATCTAAGCTCATTCGTTAGATTTGATACATTTTAGCACCGACTACTGTGATAGCTTTGGAATTAAACTCATCGTTAGTACAAAATTTGTGAAAAATACTTTTTACATAAATTAGTTTTAACGATTTCATGAAAAACTAGTTGTCTTATTTAAATAATTTACGTCTTAGGCAATCTTGTTGCATACAGTATTTCAGACTTTTAGTTACTACTAATGATAATCAGTCTTAATTGACCATGAATTAATTGGATGTAATAATACAAAAATAATACTCAATATTGAGATTGACAAAAAATATAATTTGTAATGACTTAACCGGCAGTTGAGGAACGCCTAATAATAATCGAACACACATATTTACTGACTTGAATAAAGAAATGTGACAATAATTATAATAATAGTTAAATAACAATAATTGAAAGCTCTTGAAAGTTTGGTTTAGCACAGCTAAGTATGTTTGACCAGATTGATTATCAATCTTTTTTGCTATTTGGACGGGTTTCCTATATACGAGATAAGACTTATTGCTTACAATATTTGGATTGTAGTTTTCACTAGTTTTCAGTACATTTCAGTCAGGATATAAATATTATTTCGTTCGACTTGGCCCCTGACCAAGACCTTTCGTTTCAATTTAAATTTCCATAACTTAATGTTCCTTTGGTTTTTCTTCAGTATTAATCTTTTTGGACTTTCCTACTCCACTTGTAATAGTGGTGATAGTGGTGGTTGTAGAAGTAATAGCTTCATTTTTTTCGGTTTGTGGTTGAGACTCTCCTTGATGCTCTTTTTCTGCTGGAACAAAAGTACTACTACTAGGTTTTGTAGCAGTAGGATCCACAAATGGCTTTCCTGCATTGATGACGACGGCGTCAGGAGGGAGAGGATAGAAGACAGTGTCCCCTTCATCGGATGGATAGTATGTGCCAGTCAATCCGAAAAGACGACCATTGTACATTTCATCATCAATCATATTTTCAAAGTACATCTGTAATGTGCAGATAGTTCTAATAAGTGAATATTTAATCTTCAAATACAATATATCGGACCTTACTCGAAATATGTATATGTACATACCTCACGCATTTTGAAATAAGCCAGACCAGTCAAGAGCGAGTCACTGCCAGCTTGGTGGGACGGACCAAGACGAGTCACTCCAAGCTCATCGGCCAATTCTTGCAATCCACCTTTCAAGGATCGACAGCTTTTCATGAGGTACTGTTAAAAAAATAACATATTTCAAACTTCTGTCATCATCTCAGTATTAATGGTATTTACAACAAAGTCTCGCCTTAACGTCGTAAAGAAATGGGAAGAACAATTTTAAAATGTCGAAAAAATCGCCCACTTCAGGTGGAACTGGCTGATCTCTTAAAAGACGATACATGTATCCAAAATCGTATCCACTGCAATACGAGTATGTTAATTTTAATTTTGACATGATAATATTAATATGTAACAAAACACCAGGTTTTGGGATAGCTCAATAATATCCATCCACACGCGTACCTATGAAAGGATATCCATCGTACACCGTCATTCAACACTAGATCAGAACTGTATAACAATTCTGAAAACGTGAAAGGATCGATTCCGTCAGATTCCATCCGATGAAACTGAATCCCAGATGACTGCAAGAGTTCAATACTGTCATTCGCATACATGTCGTCACTACGTATAGGTTGGTAAAATTAAATTTAAGAATAGTTTGGTCATCTATTCAAAATTCATTACATCATAATTCCATACTCACGACAAACTAAATTTAAAGTTGAACTGCCAAGTGCAAACGCCTGGTGGAAGATTGCCACACTCGTCGAGCAGAGTGAAGCCAAGCTGAATTAGTCGTAGAGAGTTGCAATTTACACGAATAGTTTGATATTGGTATTCTGAGGGCGACTCGAATGTCCCAACTGGTCGAACAGGAGCTCCTGGAAACTCCGTATCCTAATTCAACACGAGAACCTTGTTAGTATGAATAAAATATGCAATCTGACAAAAATTATAAATACTCACGACCGCTACATAGTTGTAACCATTCCTTGAAAGTGAACGAATTTGGCGAAATTCTTCCCTTAAATTGAAACTCCACACGTCTCTAATTCCTGTACTTGACTACAGTAGAATAATAAACAAAATAGTTTTTCCTTCCATTTTTTTTCTTACGTTAATTATCCATGCAAATTTTTCTAACCTCAGTAGAAATCTGAATGCAATTATTGCTCACGTTCACATTTTGTACTGACTGAACTCCATTGAGCAACATTTGTGCCGCTGATAAGACTCCCGAGGAACCGCTCATCCTCTCACCCCCAGCACCGAGAAGTCCATTATCTCCAGAACCAAGCAGACCAGACCCAGACCCACGCATCGCCGCAAATCGTCCCCCTGGAGCATTACTGCTACTGCTGGTGGTTGGATTGTTGTTAAATGTATTCGAATTATTGCTGTTGGCATACTGTTGCTGGTATGGGGCATATGCTGCCGCGACGACGGAATGTTGTTGTTGCTGCTGATGAAGAAAAGTTGCATTTCCAATAGAATTATTAAGCTGTTGTTGTTGTTGTGCTAAAGAAAGCAAAAAGATCAATATGGCATCGACAACAAGAGAAGTAATTTCAATTTCGAAACTTACAATGCTGCTGCTGATTATACAGCATGCCAGGAGTTAAACAAATGCCAGGCTGTCCAGGACTATGCGTGGGATGTATGGGCCGAAGAAAATTTCTATTTCCGCCACTACCAGTGTAGACTTGCTCAATATCTACAAGACAATTAAATATTTAATTTATATTAGTTAACTGAAATACTATTGCAATACTAACCACCAGTGCCACTGGGAATATGTGAATTGTTAGAAGTCATCTCGTCGATGACCCACTAGAAAATTAGCACCAAAAACCGCAGTACCACCTAAAAAATAAACACCTCCTCAAACAAGCCTACATCTACCTACTCTACTAATTAAATGCTACGGAAGATGGAAAAGAAGAAAGACAGAACTAAAATATGCATACAAACCTAAACCGAATGAAAACTAAGAAGGCAGGAAGCATGGACAGATCAGAGCAGACAACAGACTATGAATTTGGCAGAGTTGAGAAATCTCATGTTCTTCATTCTCAATAATAACGAACTTTCTATTGTACTTACTTAAATTTTATTTCCACATATACCATACCCCAATATTTTATAATTTACAATAGTAGTGTGAGAAAAATAACTAGTATTATTACTTTTATTATTGTTAAAGTCTTAAATTATAATGACCAACGTCGTCCAACAATGTCCAAGAAAAAAATAACAAGGACTAATGTAATGTATTGAACGGTCATTTATACTGGAATTATCAAAAATTAATATTAAATGGAGAAATTGAGACCAATCAAGTTTCCTATAGTCAGTTCAAGAAGTGCTTCCTCCTCCTGTGGTCGCACCAACAGCCACAGTAGCTCCACCACCAACTCCCCCCACTTGTGGTTGACTTTGACTGGCCAGCGTCTTGGCTGCCTCAAGTCTCGCTTGTCGCTCGGCTGTGGCTGAGAAATGCAATAAGATTATCAGATAAGCACTTGGATAGAAGTAAATGATAATCAAGTTGACTATATAGATACCCTTTTCTCTAGCCTTTCGCTTCTTCTTGCGTTCCTTTCTCTCCCTCACTTGAATCCTTCCCTTCACTTTCATCCACTCTTCACGAATGTCTTGCATAGATTTTACAACCAAAGCGATCCGGTCTTCGGGATCAGTGACACCATCTTTATAAGCATACGAAACCGAAAAAAACGTTAATGGTACATGTAATATGCGTAACAGCACAATAAGCAATGCCGACTCACCAAAATTTGCATACAAGTGATTAAATTTCTCTGAATGTGGTTTCTTTGCCAAATTCACAGGAGGTGGAGGAGGACCACGAATGGCTTCATGGACATCAATTGCTGCACAAGAGGACAAAAGGACAGTCACATTAAAAAATCAAACACAATATTACCCGTTGCTGGCTTACAAGACTGAATTTTTCTCCCACTACTCGATCGTATTCCTCTGTATCCAAATTGTCTGGCGTAATCATCTGTAGGACTCTTTTTCCTTATCATTCTCCTTTTCTTTCCAAGCGGACTGGACATTGGGAGATGTGGCCGACTATTTCGAGAAGACATTTTAGATGACGTGGGTGTATCTGTTTTACTCGTTTTGCGCGATGGGACACCTGGACCTAGAAAGAATAAAAACGTCATGATTGGATGAGTTGCGTTGGATCAAGATTTTTGTAAGGGGGTTAATTTGGAGATGATCATTAATCATTCCCCAAAGCAACACCCAATTACAAAAACCTCGTCGTTGTTGGATAAATGATAGATATAGATAGATTAGTTCATACTTCCACTGTAATAACTTTTGGAATTGACACTATCATTATCGCTGCTTTCTTTTGACTTGTCTTCCTCTTCCATTTCGCCGAGCGGCCTTAAGAACAGATCATAATTAGTTAATTAGTTAGATGCGTGGGTTTTTGTGTCATAATAAATTTGCAATTTTGTCATGTCTAATGTTCATTTTTTAATTACACATGTGGGGATCCCGTCTCTGTTGAGAACGAAGCCGAATCGGGCGATGATGGGGGCGAATCATGCATTACGACCAAACTCTCACTTCGTTCCACAACCAGTCTTGGCTTATTATTATTGTCCATTTGTGATCCTTTCTTTGGAAGCAGAGTTGGTCTAGATGAAGCGACACGTTTCTTTTTCTTATCTTGCTCTTCGTCCTCTTCTTCGTCTTCATCCTCCTCGTCCTCCTCGTCATCTTCATCATCTTCGTCATCATCATCGTCACGCTTGCCAAGTCCACGAGAAAAGTCAAACTTGCTACTAGCGTCGCGATCAGGGGCTGGACTGGTGACAAGGAAAATACAAAGTATTAATTATACATACCATACGCAAGACTCTATATTGTGAGACTTATTCAATCAATTGAAATAACAGGAAAGTTTAAGTAGATAGTACGATCATAATTATTTTGCAATGTAGCGTATACACTATATATGTACCAACCTTCCTGGAATTTCCTCCTCACACAAGAGTGAACTGCACGATTCTTCCGCAGAATCTTTAATGCTGACCGGAAGCAGGACTGCTTTGGCGGAGAGGGTGTATGAAATCTGCGAACTGTTCCTACTTATGTTTCCACCACCGCCCGTGGTGGTAACTTTCTCTGATTCATCGTCCTCTTCTGGTTCAAGTACTTCTTGTGATTGGAGAAACGATGGGGTGAGTGGTCGAGAAGATTGCTGGTGAGTGTCAACCACGTCTTTCACCAACTTGGAACCAACCTTTCGTTCTGGTTTGATTGGTTTCTCTTTAGCTTTCTCTGGTGCTGGTGCTAGTGGTGGCGGTGGTGGTTGTTGTAGAGCGACAGTTATTGTAGGTTTGGTCACGTCATGAATTTGCCTAGGCTGGGGAGATGGTTTAATTTTACCGTGTTCGACAGGAAGGTGTTGCTGTTGCGTCACGGTGGAAGGAATAGTTGGTATGCTAACAGAAGGGACGGCTGCAGGCTTTTGTGATGGAATAACGGCCGCAACATGTGGTTGAGAAGAAGATAGTGGTGGTTTTTGATCACCTTTCTGCACTGGACCCGTTGCTCCAGCTCCTTTTACACCACTAGATGAAATTTTGTCCTGCTGAGTTGTTGACGGAATGACCAGTTCAACGTGTTGAGGTTTTCCTTTGATCTGTGGTGCTGGTGGCAGAACAGCTTCTTTCTTGTGTGCGGTAGGAATTGAAATCACAGGGGGCATAACAGAGGAAGTAGGAGCTGGCGCAACTGTTGAACCTGTTGATACTGGTACTTGAATTGGACCAGTTTTATGCATTAGAGTAGAAATGGTTTCGTTGATTTTTGTGATGGCAACGTGACCGGGGGCTGGTAGAATTGTTTGTGCTTGTTGTGGTTTGGGAATTGTTTCCTTGTTTATTCTAGGAGTAGTGCTACTGCTACGTTCCAATATTTGAGTAGTAGTAGTAGTAATGGTAGTAATAGGAGTAGCAGTAGTAGTAGCTTGGTGGTATTGGTTGTGTTGTTGCTGCTGCTGTGGACCAGGAGTAGAGGCAATTTTTTGCATCTTTGATGGTGGTGGGCCAGTTATGCTTGGAATAGTTCGAGGTGGACCTTTCGGAGGAGATTCTCCACGTCTCTTTTTTGGTTTTGGTGGCGTAGCTTCCTTCTCTTTCGGCGTAGCAGCAGGTTTCCGTTTTTGCTCTGGTGAGTCAACAGAAGGCGGTTGTCTCGGTTTCGACGGGGTGCGTGGTTGCGGTCGCTTTTTCTTAGCATCAGGGGTTGCAGGAATGGGATGTTGTTGAGATGTCACTGCGATTGTTGGAGTTGAGTGGTGTGGATCACCTAAAAGGATTAAAATTAATAATCTCATGCGCCACTAATCCTCAGTTCAACAAGGTAAGTTTAATAAGATACCGTGCATGTCCCGTGCTACGACCGGTTTCTGTTGCTGTCCCATTTGGGAGAACCCTTCCTGCTTAAGAGGATACTGTCCTGGTTGGCTTGGATGTATTACTGGCTTTGACGTCGTCAGTGTCGAAGTAATAGGCGTCATTCCTCCGGGAGTTAAAGAGGAACTTGATACAGTTGGGGCTACTACAACAGATGACTGTCGCGTACCTGACGACGTGACCGGAGTTCTCGTCATGCTTACATATGGCGATAGTAACGTTCCAACTCCCGGGCGTGGAACCACAATGGGTGAGTGCTAAAGAATACCACATGATTAATTAGCACGAATTTAGCAAAACTTGTGGATAGTTCGTTATAAACTCTTACTATCGGAACTGAACCGGATCCACTGGTCACTGTAAGGGCAGAATAAATCGGTGCCACATGTGGTGTCGTGGTCGAGGTTGGGGGCCCAACTAATCTTGGCATTGGCCCAACGCCCATCACCACTGGTGGGGCTGGTCCTCTTCGCCTGTGTTGTTGTTGTTGCTGAGGAGTAGGATGAGGTGGTGTTTGTACAGCCCTCCCACCACTCGCTCTGGGTGGACTCCTCCCAACCGTCAAGGGTGGTGGGTGCGACGTAATAATGGGAATGTGGAGAGGTTGTGGAGGGACGACTCCAGAAACGGTAGGTTGCTTCGAAATTGCAATCTGAGAAGGAATAGCTGCTCCAACCGAACTGGTTGTTGTAATTGTCTGCGGTGTTGTTGATGCAGTAGTGGCAATAAGATTAAGAGCCGCCTTCCCTTTTGATGCACCGGTAACTGGAGTAAGCATGACACCAACTGATGATGTTGGTGGTGTAGTCGTAACGACCGCCTTCTCCTTTTCTTTCTCGTCCTTATTGTCATCCTTTTTGTCTGGACTGCGTGGTGAAAACATTTTCAGTTTTGGTGCTGTTTCACTTGTATCTTCCTCAAATTCGTAAATATCCAATTTTTGTTCTCCACTCGTAGTACCCCCTCCCGTAACCAGATTCGGTGGAGATATAGAAACTTTGGGAGCCGTATTTCCTGTTGTTCCTGGAGTGGACGACGATAATGTTTTTGCTTGAGTAGCCACCCCAGTCTTCAAAAGCTTATCAGAGCTCTTTGACTCTGGCCTGGTGGATGAGGAAGTATCTGGTGTGGTGGCGTGTTGCTCCTTTCTTGGAGCACCTCGTGCAGGAACATCACCCGAGGGTTTGATATTCTCTGGTGTTGGTGGAAGGAGAGTCGGTGGTAAGGGTGCCTGTTTCTTATCCTTATTCGCCTTTGACCGGGTCGGAGTTGGGGTTCGTATTGGGGGTGGTGGAGGTGGAGGGACGGCAACTTTCTCTTGTTCTGACTCCGAATCGGATGTAGCATCTGTAACAAAAACATAATATTGACATACCAAAAATACTCTTGACTACTTAAATTTTGTAAACTTACCAGATTTCTCGCCCTTTTTATAACTTCGTTTAGTCTTCTTTTTTCCAACAGCAGTAGCTGTGACCGGTTCATCACTCGCAGTACTTCTTTCTGAAGTGGAGAGGCGTTTCCTTTTAACACTGCTACTATTCGATGGAGTAGGACTTGGTGCATTGGCTGCTGCGGATGCAGTCTTACTTCGCGTCCCTGTTGATGACGAAGTAGGAGGTGGAGTTGGTGCGGATGGGGTCACACTTCGTCCGCGTTTCTTGCCTTTTCCTCCTTTATCCTCATCTCCCATGTGAGAAGACGGTGGTGCACCAGGACCTTTTCCTTGAGCTTTGCTTTGATAGTTTTCCCTCAAACTCAGATTTTCAGCAATTCTTTCACGTGAAATCCATTCTAAATAGTTATATAGTAGATTATCAAACGACTTATGGGCAATGTTAAGATAACGATTTACATCAGTTAGAAGAGAACTCAACTCATGAAATGGGTTCAGAGCGTGAGCGTGGCTTTGGGACGCCACAAACAAATATAAGTAAGGATCGCATTTTGTTCATCGCAACCAGTTCGCATTTGGAGTTTGGGGAGAACGTTACTACACTTGCTTAGCACGTTCATCCATCATCATGTCGGAAAATTTAAGCGAACCAAATGCACAGCCTCCTGTCACAGTAACACGACGGAAAAGTGGACGACAATCGACATTGCTGGCAAAAACTCCAAATTTGTCACACGATCAGATAGCAGTCAAGTTTAACAACCAACAACTTATTTTTATTGCCCCTGACGATTTGAAAACGAAGGATCCATCAGAATACGAATTCCAACTTTTTCTTAGTGAGGCAAATACCTAACAACGAAAAAAATTTACTAAGTATGCATTTACCCCACCCAAAAAAGTGAAATAATTCTATTTCTCGGCCATTTCTGAACCGATTTCGATGAAATTTGGGGCCAGATCATTGTTACGGAATTTAGAAACGATGTGCAAGTCGACTTAGCGATTTTTTGATTTTGACCCGAGTTATGCCCCAAAATGTGCAAAAATTTTCACTCGTAGGCACGTTTCTATCCATTATTCCATTTTGGAGCATAATATAATCCTAAGCAATTGCAAAAAGGTTACACCAACTCGTTCTGAACATTTTAAGACCAAGTTGACCGAAATCGGTTAAAAAATGACCACGATATTCAATTTTGAAAACTAAAAATTTACTAAAATTACTCTGATGTAAATGTAATGGCGGTGGTGTAGTGCAAAAATGTCGTTGACAACCAATTACAAGTTCTAAATAAACAAGGTCCCAAAAAATGGGAAATCTTAGTGAGGCAGTGCAATCACAACTAAAATTAGATTGAAGAATTTTTGCATCACCGCTCTCGGTACCATTTTTGCTGGAATAATTGTGAATTTTCTTTGCATCCGCATGAATTCTTAAATCTTAACTGGAGAATTCAGGGCAGTTTCATACTACACATGACGTACATAGACATATTTAATGGACGAGAAGTGTGCTAAATTAACTGAGATCAAATATAGGTATAATGGATTAACAATTGTGACCTATAAAATTGCTTAAAAAATTGCAAATCTATAATTTCATATATATGTATATTCTGTATTTCTCAAATCACCTTTGAGGGGGACGAAGTATTCTAACAATGGAGGTCTCCCAACGTATGCGCACAGATTTGGACCAAACTGGCGTCAATCTATCACAAATATAATTAGGATGAAATTTTCAAATAGAACTATCTGCCAATGCGCAGGTTTGGCGGAGATATTTGCATAAAAAGAGGAGAAAACCACGAAAAAGCCCTGCAAATTTTTAATTTTCCAAATTTGCTGCACATTTTTCCCGCTTTGGATGCAAATATCTCTGCCAAACCTGCGTATTGGCAGATAGTTCTATTTGCGAATTTCATACTAATTATATTTGTGATCGATTTACGCTAGTTTGGTCCAAATCTGTGAGCATACGTTGGGAGACCTCCATTGTAAGTGATTAATGCTTCCAGTATAAAATGTTACCAAGAGCGGTGATGCAAAAATTCTGCAAATCTAATTTTTGTTGTGATTGCACTGCCTCACTAAGATTTCCCATTTTTTGGGACCTTGTTTATTTACAAAGCAAAGGACAGTGATGACGTCATTCGGTTGGAACAGCAACAAGGTAAACATTTCAAATATTATGATAAAATTGTTTTCGTTTAGCAAAGTACATACTTGTAAGAATGTTTTGTTTATAATTTGACCATTTATTGCTAATTTCTCAAAAGTTTCACCAGAGTGGAAAGAACGACCGGAAGGAGTTCCGAAGTCAATCTTTGACGCTATAAAAGCACATTTACGGTGGGGTCAAAATCCAGGAGAGACCGACGAGACGATGGATTCAAGTCCGCAATTTTTATCGTTGATGGAGGAAGTCGGAGACAGATTGACTCCGCTATTTTGCAGCTTCACTCACCAAGACGGGACAATTACGCCTATTCAACACAACGGGAAAGACGTCTGCATTAGATGGTACAAGGAAAGAAACATCCTCTACAAAGTTAAAGACGACCGGAATTTTGGATGGAGGGGAGGATCAAATCAAATTTGTTGTATTAGTTCGTGCTGGACAATTTCAAAGGTAATCAAAGCATAGTTAAAAAAATCATCTATTGAATTTATTAGAGAGTTGGAGATTTTTTGTACTTTTACTTGTACTGTACTGTGACTACAGTACAATACAAAAATTAGTACAAAAATCAAAAGACCTGGAGAATTTCATTATTTTGTACTCTGAAAAAATTGTATTGTAAAACTCCGCGAAATAGATGAGTCAAAAATTGAGACAAATCAACTCATGATATACAAAATGAGAATCCCTCCAACATGTGCGTTTAAAACGATCAAACCAAAAAGTCGAAATTTTTTACCCTTGACCTCGATTAAAACGGTCACCAGGCTGATATAAGCCGAAATGATAGTAATTTCTGAAATCCTCGCTTCAAAGTGAACTACGTCTGCAACGGTTGAAATAAAATATTAACATTTTTGACCTTTGACCTCGTGAACATGGTCACGGGGTCTTCATACGTTAAAGCTATGCAGATTTCTTAAATTCTCGCCTTAATACACGTCTAAAACAGTCGACACTTAAATTGTGACCTTTGACCTCGTCCTTTCGGTCATTGGTTGGTCGTAGGTCAAAAGTATTGACGACTATAAATTCTTGGTGAAATTTCCTTTAAAATGATACCGCATATGAAAATTAAGGTACAATTTTGCGTTTACTTCACGCCAGGGTGACCTTGACCTTGACCACAGGGAGCCCATCTTCGAACTCGACCTAGGGTCAAAAATTAGAAGCAAAATGGCGAAAACGGCGTCTGATTACATTGAGGCGTTCTAGAGATATCCTAGTTGCCAACCCTTGATTTTTCCACAGTAGTACAAATTGAGCCCGTGTTTCAATTTGTCTACTGTAGACTGTAGAATTAGTACAAAAAGCTGATGACGTCATCATCTAGAGTCCACAGTACAGTCTACAGTCAGAGTACAAGGAATCTCCAACTCTCTATTATTAATCTATAAATTATTTATACAGGACCGAACAGTGGGCAAATGCAGACTCCATTCGGAAAAGTCACAAGAAGTGATGCTATTGCGGGACGCAAATAATTACGATAACCCCACCATTATTATTAGTTGCCCACAATTAAAAATGACCCCATATTCAGAGGATGACATAAATAACATTGTATCAGCATCCTGGTTTCGAGAAGTGTACTCTACTATCGACCGTTATATGACACAGCGAGGAGGTTTATCAGCCCTCCTTGTTGCCCCTTGTGAGCCGCCCTTGTTCGTGATTGATCGGTCAATTCCTGTTCCAACAACTTTATCAACACGTCAATACAATATTATAGGGGTAAGTCATAAATATTTATAGTACAAAAAAAGCTTTTTATACACATATTGTAATTATTAAGGGAAAATAATTTTTGTGCATTTCTTTATAATGTAGGTTGGTACATCTCTTCTGGTTTTCTTCCACAATTACGTATACAAAGACTACAACGACCCGATAGTCCTACTTATGGAGCAAGTTAGTTTCATGGGAACAGATCTTGATTTTTGGGATGAAGTTCACACTTTCCTCAACAACAATGGACTTGATTTCAAAACTTCACCCGTTTCATCATCACATGAAATTCAACCAGCTAAATTTTTCCCCCCACATATTGACATGAATAAGCCATACAGCTATATTGGACACAATCGTCAAGGAGGTTTATACGACGGTGCGTCTACATCTCTAAAAATCAGAAGTATTTGTTCCGGAAGCAGCACTCACTCCACAATGGAAACATCAATGACCCCATACCAGGACACAATTATTCCCTTGTTCCAACAAATTTTGCAAGATGAGACGGAGATGACCAAGTTGGCGTTGCAAGCAGAGTATTTGGGGACCTGTGCCACAATCATTGCGACTCTTTTGCATTTGGAAACTAATGGAAGAAGGATCTATCCATTCACCCAACAAATCGATCATCATTTCGACAGTGTAGTACATCCGGAGCTACATTTCTCACTGTTTTCAATTAAGACAGGTTTACAATTAGAGGTAGACATGAGTCAACTAAATTTTGACAATGGAAAGCCCGAAATTCTATTCTAAACTAGTTTTTCTGAATTAATTTGATTTTGTATGGGCACTTTTTTATGTTCAAACTACGCTATAAACGACGATGAATTGTAATAATTGCTCCCGTTAGTTAAAATATGTATTGACTGATTTATGAATTACTGACTACCTACTAAATATAATTATTTCTTGATACATACTTCTCGTGTTTGGAGATTCTCTTGATTTATAATACTTAAGTTTAATAGCAGTTGCACTATCATAATGCATTTATAGAATAAACTTACCATCGTAGCGAGTATTCCAGCCCAAATAGTGGACAAAATAGGTACCTGTAACCTCCTTGACGTCGACGACCTGAAGTAAAGTATATGTATAGTAATTAGTACACTATTAATTTCAGTTACACATTTACACTCTCAATTTCACCTTTGCATCGTATGTCACATTATGATCTCCCTTGGGATAAATAACAGAAAGTTTGTCGCCCGTCTGAATATTGACCTCGTTCCCAATCAAACCTGGCAGAACTTGTTCGTCCACTTTGTGCTCGACTGTAGATGATTTAACGACAGGGACTTCAACACTAGCTGCTTCTTTACTTGATGCAGCAGCGGCAGCAATTTCTTTTTTGCTCTTTCGCTGACTTGGTCCCCGCCCTCCAGTACTTGGAGTCGGTTGCTGTTGCTTGCTTTTAGAGGAACCTTGAGAAGAAGGTGCTGGTGAAGGGGGTCCGTCTTCTGGTTCAATAGGAGCACGGTCACGTTGCTGTTTAATTGAAACAGATGACGTTAATTCTTTCTCTTTGGTATCCTTGTCTCGTGCGGATGATTTGCCACGTTTCTTTAGCTCTGAAAGAAAATAGTAGATAATGTCAATACAAAATGATTTGAGTGATCAGCCTGACTCTAAATAAAGTTTATTTGTTCACCTTTCTCTTCCTCGACTTCCTTCTCTGTATTTTTGGTTGTAGCTGGCTCCTTTCTCGAACGCGAAGAATCTTGACGACTTCGAGACCTTCTCGGTTCAATGTCGTCTCTCTTCTGAGGAGGTTCGTTGTCAACAACTTTTTCAGCAGATCTCTTCTCTTCCTGAGCAGCTGTATCTACTTGAGCATCTTTCGACGCAGCCGCCGCCGCCGTTGCTGCTGCTTCTTGTTGGTCTTTCTCCTTTTTGGTAAGAGAAGAACTGCTCCCTGCAGCTGATGACGAGCCTGAAGGTGGGACAGGAGTACCCGTTTGTCGGTAAACCGTTCGAGAATTTCGTGGTTTCGAGACAGCCGCAGTGTGAATGTTGTATCCTAATTTTTTATTAATTTCTTCAAAGTGTAGGAGATATCTAAACCACGAATATAATAATTCATCAATGTAGAGAACATTCAACAATTTAAAACAAAACAATCTCACTTACTTTTTATACGCTTGTTTAACCAAATTGATGGTACTAGTGGATGGAATCGCACCAAAGCCCAATCTTCCCGTGATATTCTTCCACTGCCCACCATTTGTCACTTTGGAGTAGCCACCTTGATCGACAACGACAGAGTATAGTTTATGCAGGTCTAGATCTTTGTTACAAACGGTAGGTGCCTTGTTAATTGGGGTTGCGCGTTCTTCCATAAATTTATATAATTGTGCAACAAAATTGTCCTTCTTTTCTCGGACGGCTTCGCCGGGTCCCTAAAAACATTTTTCACCATCATAATTTAAATAATGAAGAAAGCTGGTTGATTCATTGGTTATTAATTTTTTCTTCGTACCTCAGAATCGGAATCGTCGTCATCGTCATCACCCATCCCATTAGATCCGAATAATGCATCTCTATCCCAATGTGGGGGAAGTTCATCCTTCTCCAAATACGACACAGCTTTGTCAACCGCTAATCGTATCAGTATCAAAATAATCAAAAACATTACGTCGCGATTCGATAAATTATATAAATAAAAAAGAAAAACTTTAGATTTTTACCAGATTTCAACCCTGACGAACTAGGCTCCCCTTTTCCATGTTGTTGATCCTTGGTAAATTCAGTAATTTCCTTTTTGGGTACCGTGTAGCTGTGAGATTAATTAGAATAGTAAAGTTACTGATGCTACACTGGTTATTATTTAGAATCACGTACTATCTCCCATCCTTAAAAGATCTCACAAGACATTCATCTTTTACTCTTATTTTGACCGTTTCCTGCGCCGCTGGTGAAACTACAAGTGCCGGGAACCAAGAATCTCTGGAGCCCTTCTTTTTATCAGAGATTTCTACCGTGACAACTCTTCCAAAATCTATTTCGTGGGGTTCTATTTTTTTCCTTCCTCCGCGACTAGGAGATGTGGATACTACTTCTTCGTCAGAAGAGTCATCCTTATCATCCGCACTGCAACAACAAGAAAACGAAATGTCAATATCACATTGCCATCGAAGCAACATTAAACCCCATTAATAATTTTAGATCTTACTTTGCCACCCTCCTCCTCACCCCTCTTCTTCCTCCCACAACTGGATTAGAGAAATGCTCGGGATGTGTTAGTGGAAGTTGGTCCAAGGTCTCACTCTCGTTAAAATGACGACCTGACTTGAGACAAAGTGCGGACCGGCGCAAGGTCGTGATATCACCGTCATCAAAGACGACTGTGTATTGAGAACAGTCTTGAATTTTAGAGATTGTTGCTTCACTATAAGATCCACGATCAGGGTGCTTTGCCTCCACCGTAGCGCCGACTCGTAGCGTTCCTTTCATAAGGTCGTCAGAGATAAGGAACGAACCTAGGCCGGATTTAAAAAGGACCTGATCCCGAAAGATTCCAACAATTAAAGTAAACCAAAATTCACTATAATAATTAATTAAGGTAGTTATTATAGTAAGTACCCTGCATTTCACTACTCGAACAACCTTCCTTATCTTTGCCTCACAAAATGCCCCCTTATATTTGGCAGAGACCTCCGTCCCCACGGTGAGGTAGGGTGGGTCATCCTATAAGCAAAGAGTGTCACAATTTAGTTAATGATTAAATAATTATTTAATTGAGCTCACCATTGTCGTGTGTTGTGTTGGGTTTGTTGTTTACGAAATACCGATGCACCGTTGTAGAGGGGAAATGTTTTTGTGTAAACCGGTGATTGTGGCGGAAGTCTAATTTCGCCCCTTTCAGAAATGAACTCATTTTTCATAATTATTTTGTATCATTTTCTATGCATTTTGAAAATTAATTTGAAGTCTATTTAAAGCTATATGCTATATATAATTTTCATGAAATGCTGGGCATTTAAAAACATAAACAAAATGAGATTTTTATTTAGGTTTCAAAAGCTTTTATTTATTTATTAGTATATTTGCTTTATTATCGTCCTGTCACCCTTGCCCAAAATTCTTTCGGTGCCACTGTGAACCCTTCGACCGGTGTCAAATCAGGCTTTTCTCTACCGGAGTCCAATTCCAACCTAAAGTTTTGAAGGATTACCGTGAAAAAGTCGAATGAGCTCATTCTCGCGAGAAGTTCCCCAAGACAAACACGTTTGCCTAATCAATTGCAAAGAATGTTTTTAAAAGTATAAAGTACAGGGTGGTTAAAATGTCACGCTACAATGGGAAATTTTTTGATGGGAAAAACCCCTAAATCTCCATTAGTTACAAGATTTTAGATTGAGATTTTAATAATTATTATCAAAACTGATGGAGCATTGATGACGAAATTCTTAAAATGTTGAATTTTAGCGATAAAATTTCGGTAACTAATGGAAATTTACGAATTTTCCCCATCGAAAAATTTTCCATTGTAGCGTGACATTTTAACCACCCTGTACAAAAACTGTGTGCATATTTCCAACCATGTCCAAAACCCATCAGTCTCTCTGTCTTGATAACTTTCCCATCATCTCCAAGGAATCTCTCCGGTCGAAAAACTTCAGGATCTCTCCAGTAATCCTTGTCCATGTGGACTGAGGCGAGTGAAATGAGACAGAATGTGTCCTATGAATTGCAAATTATTAGCCCCAAAAAGAATAAATGTATGTATGGACATGAATTTAAATAACCTTGGGCACCGTCCATCCCCTAATCTCTACATCCTGCAACGTAGAATGTGGTACAGTTATTGGAGCAATGCTTGAAATCCGCATCAATTCGCATAGCACTGCTTCACAATATGGCAAGTGGATGCGATCTTCGTACACTGGGAGTCTTGCTTTCCCGACGACTTTATCCAACTCTGCTTGAACCTTACATTGGACTTCGGGGTATATAATCATGTATAAGAGGGAAAAAGCGATTGTATTTGTCGTAGATTCTGCACCCGCTGCGAAAAGGTCGTGCAAGATGACGAGGAGTTGCTCTTCTAAAATATGATATTACATGTTAATAAGCATCAATTTCCAACCTCAGAGACAACAATAAGTCACACCAGTGAAATCGCTGTCCAAATTGCCTGCCAACTTGATTGCATTAATCTCTTTAAGGTATAAATCTATAAAGTCTCTTGGTTGGTCGTCCTCGTTATCATTTAATGCAGTCGAGTGGGCACGTACTTCTCCCTTCAAAAATTAGTTAATCAAGTGCTTAACTGACGTGCCTAATATGTTTACAATAGCATTGCTTATATTGAGTAATTACACACCGCTAACATTCCCATCAATGCATCCCTTCCATCCTTCATCTTCTTAAACTGCTTTGACCAAGGTGGGAAAAACCTTAGAAAAGGCCAATCTTGCAACGCACCCCCATCCGCATTCCCACTCCGAAAGACTTCGTACAGAAGGTGCAGAAGACGCAGGAAATCTGGGTCATCGTGGGGCGATCTACAGATATTTGCATATAATGAGAATGACTACGTATGTATTTTTTACTTGTACCAAATCTAAATAAATGTTGCATATGAATATTTATAGCACATTAATTAGTAGTAGTTAGTATTTTAGCTAACCTCTTTCCCGATAAAATAACCCACAGCACATTGATAACTGGAGGTCCGAAAGCATTGTCCAAACGTACAGGATTGGGGCCAGATTTTAATCGCATAATAAGTTCAGATATCTCCTCATGAATCACAGTTTCCATCGAACTTTTTCCAAACCCAAAGCCACGAAGGTGTCGCAGTGTGAAGCGACGTTGATTTTTCCAGCTCTCCCCCTCACCAAATATTAGCCCTAAAAAATTGTTGAATGAATGCTTTATATACGTATTACTGAACAATTTACCAAGCAAATAGGTTATTAAAAACTTAGCATACCCAGCTTTCTCCCTTCGCCATAAGTCAATTTATTCAGAAAAATCTCGGGTCGTCCTTGAAATTCGTCCCGGGACAAAACCTCCTTCACCGCGTCATAACCTGTGACCACAATCGAACGCATTTGACCCAGGTGTATTCCTGTAATGGGGCCATATTTGTGACCTAGTTCTATTAATGCACGCGTAAAATTGGAGTTCAAACGGGAGAAGATATATGCACCACCAGCCAGAGGGTAGTTTGCAGGACCTACATACATACGTATGATTAGAATCAGCGACTCATCAAGTTATTTATATATATACGCGTATTATATTAGTTCCTTACCTGGTGGGAAGTTTGGTGGGGTAATGGGTGTGGTGAGCCGGTAGATTAGATATATAAGTAGGGGGAGAAGGAGAGGAAGAAGGATGAACATTTTTGCGTTTACCTATTAGTTTATGTCCATCAATTAAATATACTTTATGTTTGGTGGGATGAACAATCATATGAAATGAGTGGCCTCGAAAAGAGTCATTTCAGCAGCGAGTGGTTAATTATGTTTGTGTTATATAAGTGTTAGGTAAAAAAATCTGAGAATGATGTAATATTTGCCTACAATTCTGAATCATGACTGGATGTTATTCAATGCAACGTCAATTTAACATCAAACGACTTAACATTATTAAGTAACAAAATACTTTGTTCATTTCTATACTGTCCCTGATGATAACGGTGAAAAGGAAAATAATTTCAAACTTGCAATGAACTACAGTAGTAATTATACACTATGTAAAATGTTGATTGTGAAGAAAAATTGAATTGTGTGAAATTTTTATCAAGCAGAGTTGGTGAAACTATGAAATATCGCTTTCTAATAAAATAAATCAGTCGAGGTAACTGTATGCATGCATTTGAAAAAAACCATACACTGTACAAGGTTACGACTTGTATGAAAAGTTGGTACAAAATTTCATGAATACTTATTTGTATAACATCCTGTACATAAATGTAAATTATTTTTTATTCGTAAATATATCCAAATGTAACAGAATTAAAAAAATCATGAACCTAATCCTTAGTCTAAGGAGGCTATCCACAAATACTTTATATGACTCCATTCTGCTCCTTTTTTATCCCGTAGAATAGCAAATCCTCTTGAGAAAGATCGCAACATTGAACTCGTATGTTATTGAGGGAGGTGTCATCAACAGCTACAAGAAGGTCACAAATTCAGCTATTTTCAAAATGGCTAATATATTTACTTGACTGTCTTACTTATTCCTTGTCCATCTTGCACTTGTGTCTGCAACCCGCAGATGTACTCGTGACTATCGCAAATCCTAGGATTCGTCCATTCTCCCCAACGCTCACCTTCCAATTCAATAAATCCATTGGGACTGCCAGAACATAAAATGCGCAGATTATTCGTAGCCGTTTCATCAATTATTGCACCTCCTTCTTCCTCGACTCTGAGCATAAATCCGGTCATGAATCCATTTCCGTTACAGGAGTGGACTGTAGGTTTGTAAGATCCGAACTGGCCAACTTTGGAAGTAATGTTTCTCGTGACACCCCCACCAACCTGCCCACAAATGAGTTTTATCCCATTGAGACAAGTATCATCAATCAATCCACCACTCCATAGTTCTACTTTGATTTGGGCTGCAATCACTGCATTTTAGACATCAAATTTAGCGAATTAATGCGTTCTAGTAAATATTTATGTATATTTACATACCTATATTGACAAAAATTTATACTTACCTTTTGACCCTTCTGGGCAATACTCAAATTCGCCCCAGGTTCCCCAATTAGTTAGCTGTGGAGAAAGCAGGACTTGAGCAGCCCATGATTCTCGCAAGTAACATAGTAAAATTGTGTACAATAAAATTTTCATGACTTTTTGTAACACGTTGAAATTTATGATCAAATGTTCAATTTTCAATCTCTTGCTAGAATGGGATTCGCACAGCATGTGTAGTTTCACCTTTCATTCACCCTGATTTTATTTACATATGTAAATATATATCTGGAAATTCCATCCGTTGATAATTGTTTTGATAACCTGAGATTAAATCATTTATTAATTTGTGGCCATATTTTGATGAGTTGTCAACTTGAGGTGTGTCAGGCCATGATGGGTTTTAATAGTTATTGCGTAATTCGTATTATTATTCATTTATGTATGTAAATAATTAAATATGTATGTATATGAACGTATGTATGTATGTATGCATGTACTATACATATGTATTTATCATCGGCAAGACATTTATACATACAGCTAAAATTGAGATTACAATTAAAACTTGAAATATACTTTGGCTTGCTTTAAACCTACAATTCACTCTAAAGAGTCTACGAAAGTAGGAATCTTGCCTCCATCCTCACGCCAAGTTTGAGGTTTCTACGCCAATTTATAAAATTACTCATCCTTGCTTATTTATAAACATCGTTACATAATGTAGATGCATGAATGGAATCAGAGTACTTCTGCACACATATGTATGTGTAACAACAAAAGTATCGTAGAACTGTAATGCGATTTAACTCTAGCTTCTGCTACCTTACCAAAGAAAATCTATTGAGCAGAAATTTATTTCCTAAACTTTGACAACCTGATTATTTATTAAGATTTACAATCCATTGCATATAAACTGAAGTACATACATATATAATTCTATAGTGTACATTCCTAAATGTTTCATACATATGAAAATTTATAGGAAATTTAGTGTTAGCCAACAACCATTCGTGCATTTAATAAACGATAAAAGAAAATGATACGCACGGAACTCCCTCATTAATTTGTAACAAAGTAAAAGTTCTCAATGAATATCTGGTGTCCATGAATATTGATTTTTCTGCAGTTTTACATATAAGTGATTATTTATGTAATGTCCAACTTATTTTCTCCAGCATAAGACCAAATTCCATTTCTGCCCTTCTTAACCAATGTCGTCCAAGAATAGCTTGGGATTTCCAATAGTTTCCAAATTGAATCCAACATCGGTTTATGAACTTCCTTATTAAACCCTGGATTGGTCCATGGTCCAACGAAAATTGCATTTAAGCTGTTGTGGCGCAACAAAATGTCAAAATCTTTACCATGAATCCCTTTCACAGGTCCAAAAACACACCCAGATATTTCAAGATACTCAATGTTTTCGAAATATCTCTGAAACTCTGCAATAAAATCCTCTTCCACTTGACACATCCATATTTTTAATACTTTAACGGTTTTAAACGCGCTTGGAATTCTCCCGTCTAGGAAAATATTGACATATTTGAACGTAATGCTTTGAAGGGAGGAATCTTGTGGCAAATCCAAATCTATAATGCTGAATCCGGCCTTTGGCATTTCAGCAAGAAATTTAAAAACTTGCAGGCCATGAATGTTTCTTAGTAATTTTCGAAGGGTAGTTTGTTCAATGTTGACAGAGTACAATATCAGCTCACGGACCCATGTGCAATCACTGAAAGGATTTTCTACAATTTTCTGGTCGTGCAGGATGATTTGCTTATTGTAAACTGAGGCAGCGTTGGAAGTGGAATCCTCAACATTATGGATTTGATTATCACCCCGCTATAAACTTAGGAATAAATATTCGATTAAAGTTTTTGTAGAAATTTTTGTAATCAGGTTCATATTTTTTTACCAGTTTAATCAAATTCTTCTTTAATTCATCTATAAGTGGAAGGATTCCTGACAAGTTCATAACTTGAGTTTGTCCCCGAACATCTTGTATTTGAATATTTTCAATAGTCTCCGTAACTGCAGTCAGATCAGACTTAATAATTTCGAGAACAGAGATTTTGGAACTCGTGTCAGCTCTTGCTTCAAATTTAGGATAACTTAACGAAATACTGTTGGCAGGAGGGTCCACATCCGGAGCATTAAAGTCTCGGTTGATTAATTTTATAGCTGTTTCTGCATCTATTCTCTCATTTGCATCAAAAGCTATCATTTGTGCCACAATTTCTCTCTCTTCGATAAATGGGAGGAGTTGTAAATGCTTAATATCCCCTTGCTGAATATGCATCTCAAAAATGTCAAGTTTTTCCATATCATTTCTAAACGGGTGTAATAGTTCCAAGTAAATTAAGCCGACTGAGAAAATATCCGTTTTTGAAGTGTACGTTTCTATCGCATCTTCGTCTGAATTCCGCTTCATCATTTCTGGGCTCCTGTAGTACAAGCACCCTACTGGAACAGAAGTCAGAGACACGGGGTCGTCAATTGACGCTTTATTGAAGAGATGCTGACGTGATAGCCCGAAATCTCCAATCTTAACTTGTAGTTCTGTCCCGGTAGATAGAAAAATATTGCTCGGTTTTAAATCTCGGTGAATTATATTTTGTGCATGGATAAAGGCAAGCCCGCTTAAAATTTGTAATATTATTCGGTTTGCATCAATTACAGAAACTTGGTGGAGGTCACCGTAACCTTTATGATTGCGATTTTTAATCCATTCGCTTAATGTTGTATCACAGTATCCCATTTTTACGTACAGGTGTGTGTTCATTTCAGCCGAAGTGATTTCTGGATTTCCAGACGAGTCCATGGAGTACAAAATTTGCCTGCTAACGGTTGGATTTTCTTCATCTTTATTGTTGGAAAGTAACAAGGTTTCAAAGTAGTTTTTGAGAGGTCCCTCAATCCAGAAATCGTAGTATCGGACGACATATGGACTATCTCCAAGTTTGATTAGGATTTGAACTTCTCTAAGGATTTTTCTTATCGCTTCTTCCGCTGATTTAGGAGTTGGACGAGTTTTGGAAATGAAGCTACCAATGGAAATTCGTTTAATGGCGTAGCGAACTTTGTCGTATTTTCCTTGTGCTAAATAAACCTCACCAAACGAACCTTTATTTATAAATTCAATGCAACTTAAGTCCGTCCTGATGGACCAAGGTGATTCCATTATAAATGTACGTTAATTTTTGAAACAATTATTTAAGAATTACATATATGTATACTTGCAATTCTAAAATATTCCTGGTGGTGATCAGGCTTGACTTGTTTTTGTATTATTAATTGGCATACCCACTACTTATAATATTGCTAGTGCATATGTACATCGTGCATAGCCAGATCGTATGAATATGCATGGGTTGGACTTATACATACACATACGGGTTTTAATCTCACCTTATCTGGGAATAATTATCACTCGATATTTTGCTCAAGTTTTTGAGTAACAAGGCGCTTAGTGATGTTCACATGAATTAATTGAACAGAGGGTTAACTGCTACATAAATATTATATGTCAGATATAATTACAGGATTGTGTGTGTATAAAATCTATGCAATGTGTTTGGTTATATGTCCATTAATGAAATACATGTTCAAGAATTTTTAAGCTGCATTCAAAGCCCCCCAAAGCCTATTTAATTTGGTAGCACGTGTTGGTAGCATTTTCTTAGGTTAAGGTACCACAAGAGGTTGAATATTTCAATTTTTTATGGACTTAGCAACATGATTTTTTAGAGAACTTGAGTCAAGACATGAAGTACAGCTCCGCATAGAAACAAGGGCATTGGGGTATTTTTAAGAGCTCCCCGAGATGGAGGGGGAGGACTTTGAGGTCATAATGGTTGTTATTTGGAGTCGTTATATATTTCTGCAGGGTGTATAATCGGTTTGTGGGCTCATTTGTGTCGGGTAATGAGATGTGAACCATTTTTGTCCTCAGAAACATAAAATAATAGGGAGGGGCAAGTGTAGAAATACTATTTCGAAAAGTATGGAGGACAATATGGAAATGAGACCCATTATGCTCCCCATATACAACTATTTCGCACGATATGGGAATCGTCGCACATTTGTGCTCCGGATGGTTTTGACGCTAGGACGTTTTAAAAAAAATCATCACGTTCGACTATTTTGGCTATAAATACTTAAGTATAAGCAACAGCAGAAGGGGACATTTACCAAAATTTAGAGCAGTATATTTTTTACAAAATTTGTATTTGAACCAAATTTCTACCTACTATAATTTCTGAGAAAATTACAATCAAAGTGAGTGGTATAATTCCTTGCCAACTCTCTTGTGGTACCTTAAGGCCAAAGAAAATTGGTAGGAAATTTCGTGTTAGCTAACAGCCGTGTGGGCATTATTAGCTAGTAAACAATAAAAAAATAACACGCATGGAACTTGCTCGTTAATTTGTAACAAAGTAAAAGTTCTCCATGAATATCTAGTTTTGCACACTCTGCTTGGACAAGCGATCAATTTAAAAAAAGTTGTAAGTACATTCTGCATTGTTCGAAGAGTATTATGTACATAGTTTGAACTGCATTCATGTTTTATTCCGCATTTTATGAAAGATTTCAAAAATCGGATAAATGCATATATAGTGTGCTCGTCTCACGGAATTCATGGGTCACGTAGTCCACAATCTGGCGTAACTTCAGAATGCGCATCGAAACATCATCATTATTCGTCTTCATATTCTTATGTTTCAGGCCAATTTTTGTGTATTGTTACATCTTAAAATTGTATTCTAGCCTGTTTGAAGGATGTGTCCTTAATATTTTAAGCAACTTTGAAAACAAATATATTAATAATTTGCATGTTGTGAGTGCATCACTTTTACTTATTTCGATAAATTCTTCCACGTTTATTACTAAATTTCCTCTAAGTGGTTCACCGAAGAGGAAGAAAATCACGACCAAAATTGGGTGTCCGTGTTCCGTCGTGTTCATCGACACGTTCGTCCTTCCTGGATATTCTGACTTGGACATTTTACTGGACGGCATTACCTACAATAATTTGGACCCAAGCTTCGTAATTTTATTGACAAAATCTGATGTGACAAAGTTTCAAACGCTGTATAATCGCCACTCGTATTGCTTGACATCAAAATTCTTGTTGTTACACCCTGTCACAGGATTCTACCACCTTTGCAGACACTGTTCTCTTCAAGTCCCACTAATTTCTAGAACCGAAATAACGATACTAAAATTCTACGAAACTCAAAAAAGGGTCGAGTCAAAGCTGAAACAAAGCGCAAGCTGGATTTATCACACTTTTTCGCACATAGTACCCAAAAATCCAAAATATTTGTCGTGCTCTTACTATTACTACGGCTTAGATACCTCAGTATTCGAGTGCGTCGCCTACGTCCTCAGTTCTCATCTCAACTACTCACTCGCACCAAGATATCCAGGACATCGCCCCCTTTCCCAAGTCGTTTTTGGAGAGCCTTCAGGCAAATCATTCAATCGAGCTAGGTTTCTAGATCCTTCAGTCCAGAAACATGTGTGGTTCAACTACGCCTGTTCATATAATCAATATGTCCTCGTCATGTATTCGGCGAAAGGTCAATTTAACTTTTTAAAGTTATTTCAACCCATGGATTCCTGGCTGTGGATCGGACTGGTTGTTTCGTACCCTTTGGTGGGGGTATTAATATGGGCTGTCGGATGCAACACGTGTGACATAAAATATACCACTACCTCCATATTCAACTCGTTATTCCTCACATTCGCCATCCTTATGGAACAGTCCCTTATTTTCAGCAAAACGTTACGAAACAACAAAACCACGATGGTTCTTTTATCCTCGTGGATTTTATCCTCCTTCATAATTTCCACTTGCTACAAAGGCGACCTTTTCTCACACCTCACGATGGAAACACCACCCCCAACTCCGAACAGTTTTGAAGCAGTTGCCAACAGCAGTATCATGATTGCGACAAGCACAAAGCATTTCTACATGGGACAACCTTACTCAACTTTAAAAGATTATGTGCTTGCTGATTTAACCTATGGAGAAAGTTACTCTCAGTTTTATGCAAAATTTCGGCATTACGCGAAATTATTGAAGGGAAAAATCCATACAGTTGTGCAAAATATGAGCACCAATAAACCAGTGGACACGGATTGGGGGTTGATTCATATGCCTCAAGTTTTTGCAACGGCGAGCACAAAGAGAGATTCGGACTTGATGAAAGTGCTGGTTAGTAGACATACAGATTATTTCATTCAGGAGAAAAAAATTGGGCCGAATCCTTACTTGAGTAGGATGCCGTGGTATGGGATTAAGAATGAGTATACGGAAATGTTGGTGACAACATTGGGACAACTTTACGAGTCTGGCATTTACTCGAGATGGCTTGCAAATTATGATAAGAAAATGATGATTGATGCACTGCGGAAGGGGGACAAAGTTATGAACGTAAGCAGTCTGAATTACTATTTGTTGCTTGTGATGAAAGGAGAGGGTGTTATTAAGCAAGCTGATGGTGCAGGATTTGTGAAAGTGGAAAGCGTGCAGATTTGTTTTGCATTGTATGCAGTGGGTGTTGTTGTGGGGGTTGTTTTCATCCTAGTGGAAGCACTACGTGGCTATAAACGTTCGTCGGATGAGGTGTCAATATGGGAAATTTAAATTTGACAAAGGCAACGGAATAAATAAATGCACAATTAAAATCCTTCACTGGTACATTTTTGACTTTCTTAAGCATCAATAAATTTGGCAATGTTTTGATTAATACACAATTGCTGTAACTAAGTATGTTTAAGGCTTTCTGATGGAATTGTATGTTCGGTTTATAAATAAAATTACAAGTGAATATCGACTGAAAATATTTTTTATATAAGATATTTTAATTAATACTTAATAAAACTTCACACGAACGTCATGCATATACTAAATAATAAGTAATAGTTTTGGGTTTATACTGTATGCTTTAATGGAAAAGGGTCAACCCTGTGAGCAATTACCTGCATAATTACCATGTATTACTTATATCATACTTTATCATAGAAATTCGGAATTAAAAATTTCACTGCATAATCTTAGAATCATGTCTTTCATTAATCCACTGGCAACTTTCCTTCGTGTAGATTTCAGTTATGATTTCTCGGATTGAATCTCAACTCCAAATCGGCAATCGGCCGATTTAATCCCACTTTGGTATCAATTTGGACTGGGATCGGTGTTTTTTCAGTAGGCTCAATTTGGAAATAGTATGCAAAATAGGCGATTGCGACCTTTGCTTCAATTAGGGCGAATCTCATTCCTAAAGGAACATTTAGGTACATATAAATAAATTTCCTTTATTCACAATTTTTATTTATTTTACCAATGCAATTTCGTGGCCCCATCCCAAACGGCAGATAAGAATAAGGGTGCCGTTTCGCCTTATTCTCTGGAGTGAACCGTTCCGGGTCAAATTTCTCTGGCTCTGGGTAGATCCTTGGATCCATATGAATCCCTTGGACAGAGACGGAAACGATCATATCTTGCGGGACGATAACATCAGATCCTGGTATTTTATACTCTTTCACACATCTCCGTTCCAATCGGTTGGCTGGTGGATATCGACGTAAGATTTCTAAATGTTCCAAAGACAAGATTTGTATAAAAAAGTTGAAAGGATCTGGGCATACGAATTCTGAATAACTACCTGAAATGAACATGTCCATGTACTCCAATCTGCTCACCGTCTCATAGTCAATTTCCCCGTCACTTTCCTCCATCGAAGCTTTCACTTCATTGTAAAGCTTCTCCTGAACATCTGGATGGGCAGCCATGAGATATGCGGCGAAATTAAGGAGAGCTCCCACGGTGTCGAAACCAGCAACGAAAAAGATAAAACTTTGCGCGAGGGTGAGATTGTCAGTAAAAATTTGTTTGCTGTTGACCGTTTTTCTGGAACCATCGTCCTTGAGGATGGCTTCTTTCTCAAACGTGTCCAACTCTTCGTCCCCTGTCTCCGATTTCAATTCTCCTGCTCTGGCTTCGACCATGAGTTGGAGAAAGTCGTTGCGTTTCTCTCCAGTCGTTTCTCTGTGCAGCATTTAAACAATGACAGTCATGGAATTAATTACATGCATATACGAATACATATATCTTAAATTCTCACCTGTTCTTTAAAGCACCGTGCAAAATACTGGAAAAGAAATCCGTCACGTCCTTATCGAAAATTCTCAGCCCAATTACATTGCAAATTTTGGGGACAACTATGAATGCCATATTTTTAACAAATCTCCACACCGTAATGTTCGAGATACGATTTGCCATTTTGAGGAAGTCAGAGTTACTATCTTTAAGCGCATTCGTATCCATTCCGAAGGCCGTGGCTCCTATGACATCGACCGTGAAGCGGTTAACGACCTCTTGAATATTAACGCGATGACCATTACTCGCGTCTAGTGGGTAATCTTGAACACATTTCACAAAACCTTGCCCACATTTGTTAAATTGTTCAAACATTCGCTTCATCTTTCCCGTGGTGAAACTAGGACTTAACACGGATCGGACATCTTTCCATTTTTGACCTTCGAGAATGACCAACATTTCTGTGAAGATGGGCTCATTGCCAAACTTTACTCTGCGACGGTCCACAAAATAATCGAAATCTTTGACGAGGATTTGTTTAATGAGGTCCAGATCTACGATCATTAAGGATGGCGTACGAAATTCCATAAGGCCTCCATATCTGCAGTTTGGATCGGCTGAGATTTTTTCATGGTAGGCTTGGTCCATGCCAAATACTGTTTTCTTTTTGGTGATAAGATCCCATAACGAGCCCACTTCGGAAGGAAGGACAACTTTGACGCCACGCTTCGGCCAGTATGAGTTGTTCCCTTGGGGATAAATTTTGAAAAGATAGTAGAGCAAGGCGACGGTCGCTATGATCAGACCGAGAATGTCCCACATTTTGAAATATTAATTAGTGACAATTTTATACTATGTCTATTTTTAGTTTACATTGAAAGTGTATTATTTCATAAAACTGAAAACTATTCACGGTCTCAACAGACTGATATGGACTATGGAGTTAGAACTACAAAACATTGCTTTTATTTATTTTAGAGGGATGTATGTATAACAAGTTGAGTATGTAGATTACTGCACAAATAGCATGTTATGCATATGTGCATATTACAGAATGATGAGGTTATTTGGCACATCTCGCATCTCTAGCCAGGGATTGGATGAATGCAACGTTTTATAAAGTGTTTTTTGTTCAAAATTTATTAGTGAAGGTTACGTGTACTATACAATAAGGCAGAATGCCATGACATTGGCTGTTGACCATACGTATTTGTACGTATTTGCGTACATTAATACTTTGGCCATGAAACGATGAAGGACTGGACAACTCCAATGCAATGCATGTATTATCTATTTTAACTTTAACATAAGTATTCAACAATATGTTTATGTAGCTTACCAAGCGTAAACGCAGATTTATCCTGTCTATATGTGCATATAAACCGAAGTTACGAAAGAAATCGTTAGCAATCGTTATTTTGTACACATTTTATGTACACAAAACTAATTTAATTCCCCTTCACACATATGTATGTTGTATGTATGTATCTGACATATCTATGAAACTCTGAAATTTGCAAGTAAACCATTGATACTGTTGAATAAAACTTTGCCTAAATTTATTAACCGATTTATAGAAATTATGAATTTAATTATCATTATGAAAGCAATACCATATGTATATGATGACATTATTACATTTATTCAACAACCTTGTTTTACATATTTACAATAGCTAACCATTCATTTAAGCAATAATGCACTAAAAGCAAATGTTACTTAATAGTTAATACCATCAATTACCACTACATTAAAAAATTATTTTGTTCGTCAAGATTTCATGCCTCACTCTGTCTTCCGCTTTAAAAATTGATTGTACAACATTACTTCCGCGCACGCCAAAGTCGCCAGCCCAATCCCGACACTGGCTGCGGGTAAAACTCCACCAAACGGTTTCCTGAGCAAAAATCCTGCAAGCAGTGCGCCTACACAATACAAAAATTACAGTTAATCATCATTATCTTAATTTGCATATGCATTAAAATAAATGTAAGTATCCCACCATCCAATGCAATATAGTCCCACTTGGTTTGTCCCCAATTATAGGAAATTCTGTACGCTCTGTCCTCAATCCCCACCTTCTCCAAGGAGTAATGCCTCTCCGCGGCTGTCAACCCCATCAAAACCCCACCCACAGCGGCGCCACGAAATGCAATTTTGCCCACGGATGCCAAAATTCGCCCCCTCCTTCTCGCTATGGCGAATGGAACCGCGCCCACGAGGGCGAGCGTCGCACCGGCGAAGACACCGCGGAGCGTGATGTGTTGGGCTAATCGCCATGGGTGCGATTCTGGATAAAGCCAAAATGACTCGTATTTCTGTTGGAGCTACAAAAATTAATAATGGGGACCGAGTTAAGTAATTTTAAATCATGAGAAATAGTGAACCATATTTCAATTAAATTAACAAAACAATTATGTATATTTTACAAAAGACTTATTCTTATCCACGAATGGCTTTTCTTCTGCTGACTCTGGTACAGTTTGAGTCTCCTTTGATGATGGTGAGAGTGCCATGTTATTATTATGTGTTTTAATTTTTTAATAAGGTTGATTTTAAGTTATAAATGTGAAATGTAAGCTCGAAACAATGGACAAAAACTGGTGATTGTGATGCTTTTTATTGCATCTTTTATTCACATATGTAGTATCGTAACAAGAGGTTTACTGGTGCATATGTTTGCTTTACTTAATTATATATTTCAGGACAAATATTATACGAATTGACTGCCCAATATCTTGCTAAGTTTCATCATATATCCTCCACTTCATGTCATGTGGCATTTGAAGGACAACACACATTTACCTTGTTTCACTATATGTAGCTAACCCGGGTTTTTGCCCAACTTTTGTTGTGTTTGTGTGTCATGTTGAATGTAATGTTGAATGATCATAAAAAACTGATATGATCTCTGGCAGAGATTCTTTGCTCAATTCTCAAAAAAACATTTTTCATATCTAAAGCTGCGTTTATACTTCATGATTGAACGATAACTTTCTTATTTTTCAATGTTATAGAAATAAGAAAATTATCTTGAAATCATGAAGTATAAATAATTCATGAAAAATATTGTCAAACAACAGTCGAAATAAATTTGAGTGCATTTTCATGAAAACTTATTGACGTCCTCGATATCTTGGAAATCGAAATACTCGATTCTCCGCACTTAAAATGACCATGAATGTATGTACATATATGTTCCGTTTCATCATTTAATGAATTTGTCGGTATCGAAATAATGATTTATTCAAAATCAATTTATAAATATTACACTGTCAAATTAAGGTTTCCACCATTACTTACTGCTATCAAATGCTGTATGAAATATCCAATCTGATTCATGCGTCAGGCTCATAAGTTTAAGATGAAGAGCAATAGAGCGAACATTCTCCTTAGCAGCCGAGCTTATCAAATATAGTCCCCTCCTTAACATTTCTTTTACCAGAAATTGGGCGCATTTGGTTCCGTACCCTTTCCTTCGGTGTGGCAGTGATGTGACTAAGGGTCCCAACATACCATGACTTGAAAGCATCCCAGCAGTTACAAGCTCTCCTTGGTGATAAACGCCGGCAGAAATATTGTTTGAAATCATTTTCCTTAATCCAGCCTCACTCCGGGCGTAGGTCCAATTCTTCATCATGAATGAGGTGCCCTGGTCAATGTCAAGATTTCTTACGCATATACCGTCTTCCTCCCCATCGGCATCCTCTTGATTTCTGAGTGAAAGTTACAAAACTTAGAAATATGGATACCAAATATTTTATCAGGATATTTTTAATCGTATTTTCAAGTATTTACAGTAGTTCCTTAAATTCGAGGCTAGCTACTATCTTCGGATCCACCCAGTAAGAATTGGTTGGCGCTAATTGTACTGTGTTCCCAAAGGTGAAAGATCCGATGTCCAAAATGGTGCTGGATAATGATCGTTCAATACCCACGAACATGTAGGATCCCTTCCAATTTATTATTTTCGTAGATCTCAACGCCTCTTTTATTTTTGAGTCAGCTACAAATCCGTCCGGTATCGACGTACTAATATTCTGACCGAAATCCTGTAGTAGATTTATTTGGATATATGCAATTACTTATTAATTTATAATGCGTATCATAATGCGTGTTCATAATTTTGAAATTATTACCAATGTCTCAATTATAATTAAAAGTAATGCATTTGAAGTCAAGTCCCCGTTCAATGTGAAACATTTCGTACTTTGTTCTGCTTCAAGGTTGTCTAGTGTGCGAACTATGTTATACATCTGTAAAAATGAGGTCAAAATGTGCTGATTTACTTTCTTGTTTCATATAAAACTAATTGATCTTATGCCTTATTTACATATTTGCTACACTTACACCTCCAGATTGGGGAATTCTGTGTTTCAAAATGTCAGTCAAAATGGAATAATCTTGTGGCATAACTAGTTTAAATGGTTCTGATAATTCTTCGGCAGTGTCCATTCTTCCGATCAATTAATATAAATGAAGAATATCTTGCTTTATTCTGAAATGTTATCTTAATGTACTTATGTAATTATGATGGAATGAATTTCCAGACTCCTGACTGTTTTACTCGTATGAATTATTTGATCCAATTTCGGCAACTGAATTATCATTGTCTTATTTACAAGACATATATAGATAACTTATCCTCAGGCATGAAATGAGCAGCAGATCAAAATTTATCAGTTTCAGCTACAAACATTAAAGGTTGTTGACACACATTGTGTGTGGGAACGAAGCTTGTGTAGATAATTTTCAAGAGAAAATATTTAAACAAAAAACTGCAACCTGCATCGAAATTTGCATAACAAATTGAACGTTACATGCTACATTTGCCGTATCTTTAATTAATCAAATAAATATTCCACATATGCATTTTTACCAATAATCGATGTACAGAATAAATTACTGACGCCATCATACACATTCATCATAATTATTTTATAAGCGTTATAAATTGTAAATACAATGATTCAACCTTTGTTATGTATACATAGGTAAATATGTAAATTCATGTATACACCAAACTATTTACATACTTGTTCTATCCGGATCTCAATTATTATTAACCAAGGTATCTAAGGGGTTCATCAAAAGTTGCGGCATTCTTCGCATAAAGGCTTTTTCGACGCCGATATGCGGTCCAGATGAAAAGTACTTTGGTTTAATTATGGTTTCACCAGTAATATTGGCAAACGACCGGATCAGTTGAAAAATGGAAGAACTTTCTGCCTCTTCCGGACTTGGAGTCCCTTCATCAAAATACGATTTTCTCTCAGGTGGGGATTTGATGGCTGGGTTTGTAGCTGGTGGAATTGGTGTTGGTGAGGTGTCTGAATTCTGCTTTCTCCTTTCAGAAGATGAAATGACATCCTCATTTTTAGACTGATTTGACTTTGTTGTATTTTGCAATTTCCAAAGATGTTGATGCATTTTATCGACTTGAGCCTCGGTCAGATTCAATGGAAGTCCTTGATGGAGCTGCCCCACAAGGCAAAGTTCTGCGAGCTGAGAGATGAGCTGGACGAAAGTCAATAAATTAGGTTAATGTTGCATTGCTCACAAATTTTGTGTTTATTTATAAAATTCTCACCCTCGGAAAAATTTGTCTCCCCCTTGCTATACCATACTTTGATATTAAATATTTTTGCAACAATTCTGCATATACTTCTTGAGCAGAGTTAATTTTTTGTCGATCATCAAACACTGACTCCTCAGATCCACCAGAGTCTGAAAATATGACTAGTGGAATAAGTAGCATTATACTATTCTCGTCAGGAGCTATGTTTTTAATTCTCGAGTAAAGTTGTATGTGCATTTCAAACAAGTCTGATGGGAAGAGATGTGCTACTTCGTCCAACTGGAAATGTCACAAAATAATAATTTATTCAATTTATGCAAATAAATACACAAATTATATACAAATTTCCACATTATAAATAATTTGTGACATACCCCTAGTTCTGGGTAATTTTCTGGGTAATTTTCATCCAAACGAAATAGTGTATTACTTTCTATATGATATGTGGCCGCACTTCTTAAAAGTATTATTTGAAGGACTGAATTCTTCAACAAATTTGTTTGATCGATTAATGAAAGATTATTAAATTCAGAAATCATCCTCGCAAAGTAGACGAATCTATGTCAATATTTTTAAAATATTGCAATAGTGTCACCAAACAAGTATTTAAAATAAAATGGATTTAATTAAATGACCTCACCTCCTAATTGCCGTCGATAATATTCCAATAATTAAAATCCTAGATTTTGTATTGGTTAAAACCTCGTTTTGACCACGACATGGAAAATTGTAGGGAATTGCTTCACACGATTTTTCATAAATCCTTGAAAGATTTTCAATTTTCATCAAATCTTCATCAGATATTCTAAACTGAGGGGAAATTGCTTTTTCTGTCCGTGGCTCAGGAGTACATGAACGGGTCAATTTGTCATCTTTTTTGTCTGGTTTATTGGTTTTCTTGGCATGATCTGACACCACCCACCGGACATCCATCCCAATTTGTAGACATTTGTAGAATCGACAGGTTTTGCATTTCTTTCTCGAAACTTTGTCGATTGAACAGTTTCCTTTGTATTTACACGAGCTGATTTTTGAGTTGGGCTTTAACCTTTGAAGTACGAAATGCCTGCAGATTGATATTAATTAATTTTAATTTAATCATTAATGAAATTAATGAAATCTTGAAATGCCTGAAAAAAGATTTGCAACAATGACAAGACATTCCACCGTAGTTACAGGATTTTGCTTGCTCTCCACAAACATGACAAGACTGCAAAATTGTAAATAATCCTCGTGAATAATCAAATTTCTAAGTCAAAATTCGAAATCAAAATACCTTTTGTCCTCCAACTGCTCTTCTTCCATATTTTGGTTTATTTTCAGGCACAGAATATCGATTTTCTGGTGTCACCATCATTTCTATTCGTGTCGCCATTATTTCCTAGCTTTTTTGCAGCATGCAGCCTAGGAACTTGCACAAGTTTGTTTTCTCTTGTCAATTTGTAATATTAACGACAAAATTAAGCAGAAAGAATAAAATCTAAACCAGATTTTGTTAAATCTTCATAATAACCTTAGAAATGTAATGCGAAAAGAATAAGACTATCCCATATGAAATGAAAGCCATGACCAAGGTCTGCAAGAAGAAAACTTATGGTAACAAAAAGCTGGTTGACCTTCTCATACATAATTTGCAACTAACTTTGTTAAAGAAGCCAAAAAACTACAGACTCGTGTAACTACATACGTACGTATACGCATATACATAACAATGTTTTGCTGGTTTATCGCATAAGTAATATTTTGTGGTCACTGAAGCAAACCTCAAAAATGGGAAATGATTTAAATACGCATAATGCCAAATTTTAGACTTTCGTTTCAAATTTTTTACAATATTACCTAGTAATTAATCCAATCGTTTAAATGATTAATTACTTAACACCTTTGATAACATTAAAATTTGACTAACGCTGATTATGCTAATTTATAAATATGTAAATAATGGAGAAAATGTGCTGCATATCTTTAAAAAATGTGTGAAATACCACTTTCTTGCAAAACATGCAAATAATTCATAGTCGAAAATAGCTGACCCCTCTGCCCAATCTTCACAATAACCTCACGCTGTAGAGTGGGTGAGATCAGTCTGACTTTTACGTAAGGTGAGAAAAGCAACTCAACAAAAATTGAGGAGAACCGGTTTTATTTTTTTGGTTGAAGTGACCAAAGAAGCATCGCATAAATGACGTACGTGTACATATATTTGTTATTAATAACATCATATTGAGCAGACAAACACAAGTACAAAGTCAAACCTATGCATTTTTCTGTGTGTCATGCATGCTTGAAACCTATTGGTACTTTCCTCCTCTTTTGCATGCAATCTGATCTAAACCAGGTAAAATCATATCTGACTCATCTTCCTGCAAAACCTATATAATGTGCAATCTCTTCAAGCAAATCACTCATTGCTTCACAAGCACCAGTCCGACAGAATTATCAAAATCTTCCTGTAACTAAACTCACTCAAAATGACAAGTTGTCTCAAGTTTTCTCTGCTCTTGGTCTTTGCAACTGTTGCAATTTCGGTAATTATTTTCACTATCTGTTACTAATAAAGAATATATTTATACGTGTTTAAACCGTCCAATCAGAATATACTAAATAATTACAAATTTTCATAGATTGTCTACACTGCGCCACCTCCGGAACGAAAATGCCGCACAGTTTGGACCGATCTGAATAAAGAGGAGTTGAAAAAAATTGGAATTTGTACAAAGGAACTAGGATGGAAAAGTGGGAGAGAAAAGTCTCAAAAGTCAACCGTGAGTAAAATTATCTTTGTCTCAAAATTCGTTCCCTTCAATTTAATTCAAGCAGCTATATAAATAAAACGAAAATCTGTATTATTCCAGTGCACAATGAAATGTGTTTTGATCAAGGAAGGTTTGGTAAGCTTTTTCATTTTTGAAGAGAATTTAGTACGATTATGTGTACAGAAAAGAATTATGCAATTATTTTTATCAATAGATCCAGGAAGATGGTCTAATTTCAATTGCGAACTACAACACTTACATCGTTGATCACTTTCCACCATCCCTCCTTGAGCGGTCAAATTCGACGTTTTATCCATGCTTTAAACTCTTTGAAGGTAGATGCTCGTCTTAAATATATATTTATTAAGTGATTATGTAGTAATTTGGTCTAAATTAAATGTTCATTTATTTTCAGGAACAAATATTGAAGTAGATCCAGACTGCAAGGAATACGAGCCCTTTACTAAATGTCTTACTAAACGATTTGCTGATTTATGCAAAGGCCTTCCATGAGCGATTTGGACTGTTGGATACATTTATTCCTACATTTCATATCTTATATAAACAATTATATTATAAATACGTACTGATACACAATTTTATTAAATAATTACTATAGATTAATGAAATAAAATTCTTGTAAACTGCAATTCCTTTCATGGCATTCAAATACTTTTCTTATTTTCCAACAAAATTCAACACAATCTTGCACATCTTCATACATACAGACATGCATACATGGATGCGATGGTATACACACAATCATAGACGGCGGATAATTGCATATAAGATGCACATTTGTTAAATTAATTTAATCCGATTTATTAAAGAAATCAACACTTATTTTCCCATAAAACAATAATTTAAAAATAAAATGTTAGTAATTCAGGAATCTTTCAAAGCATCGAATGGTTTTCTTTTCATCATTCATCCATCTACGTCAATTTATGTACATATCTGGAGACTGATGGATTACATAATTTGAATGATCAGTATTACAGCATCATAATCCAGATTATATTATTTTCCTATGTAATTCATTGATTTGAAAGCATACGAGTTATGTAAACGTATGCACACCGAATAACGCAAAGATTACTCATTCATCTATAAAAAGACCGAACGTGTTGGATTTCATGACCTATAAATTTGCAGGAAAGGGTTAAATTTGATATGTACATATGTATGTATCTATGTATATAAATAAATTTGCATTTTTCTTAAGGCGGAATAGCATGCTGGCTGATGCGGGGTTTTTTGTTTGAATTGTTGTGTCTCAACTTTCCCTTCCTCCATGTATTCAAATGGCGATTTTGAAAAATGTTCACCGCCTTTCGTTTTTAACAATATGAAGATATAAATGCACCTAAAAATCGGTAATTTTTAGGCTTACATAGTTAGGAGATAAAAATTTTGATTTTTTTCTTCAACAAGAAGATAAATATAAAATAGATGAAAAATAATCAATAAAATTTAAATATTTCCTCATTGAAGAAAAAAATCAAAGTTTTTATCTCCTAACTATGTAAGCCTAAAAATTACCGATTTTTAGGTGCATTAATATCTTCATATTGTTAAAAACGAAAGGCGATGAACATTTTTCAAAATCGCCATTTGAATACATGGAGGAAGGGAAAGTTGAGACACAACAATTCAAACAAAAAACACGTGATACAATGCCACGTTAATACATCAAACGCCTGTAGTTTTTATTATTAGACCATCAATTCAGGAACTGAATTCATTTATTTGGAAATAAAATAAATTAATCCAGGAAATATGTACTTATTGTTATGTCAAGCTATAAAAATTATTAAGAACTGAAAACCATAGGCATCAAACCACACTAAATTTTGTAGAAATATCCGCAAAAAATATCTATTATTATTTTTTTATTATTTTGTCTCATGTAAAAATTTCTTCGCAATAACCCCAAAAATCGCGTCATAATGGAAGAAGAGGACAACTACTTTCCACAAATCTTCATGTTAACCTTAACCAAGCCTAAATTGTCTGCCAAGTGTTGCTTTATAACCGGTATTTCAACCAACTACATAACTTCTTGTGTAAAATGGGTAAAGAAAACAAATATATCAGACGCATGCAACATTTTTTCAACTCATTTTTAACATGGTCAGAAGCAGACTCAATGTTTTCCTCGTTGTTCTCCCTTTACTACTTTTCTACGATTCCATAAATTGCTCAACTTTCGCATGCAACACGGCTCATAATAATGAGCTAAATATGCACTAACTCCAGTCCATAGTTCAAGTTCATGGATCTATATAAATCCAAACTTTGCTAGCGTTCTGGTCATTCTTGTCGTGAAAGTAAATCTGACACAATCACAGGTGACACTCATCCTCAGTACATAAATCCAAGGAAAGTAATTAAATTAAGTCGACACAAATAGTAAGAGGAAAAACATGGACAATAAAATTGTGTAAGTAAAAATCTGATTTTTTTAAAAAGTGGCACATGATACTAAACTTATACAGAACGATGTTTCTGTTGGAGAGGAATTTTTTTAAGATTAAATTTATTTCGTGGGTTAAAAATAGTAATTATTTATATGTAACACTTTTCAGCACTCCATGGAAAAATCATGGAAGTTACAACATCCCTGCGGCTCATGACAACCCGGGCTATGAAATGGACACAAATTCATACTCTGCAAGCCACAATGGGAACGGAAATAGTGAAAGAAGAAAGAGCAGCAGCGTCTCTGCCGCCGTGAGAATTCAGCATGCCTCCAAAAGTTATGGATCTGGCCCGAAAGTCCTCAACGATTTAAACATGACCATTGAAAAGGGAACAATGTAAGTTGTTTTTACTGTTTATGAGATTCATGCACTGATTTGTATGTCAAAGGGTCTTTATTACAATGGAATGTTCCATTATGCTTATTCCAGTTATTCTCTTCTGGGCTCATCCGGCTGTGGGAAGACGACCCTGTTGTCGTGTATTGTAGGAATTCGCAACTTAAATTCGGGAGAAATTTTCGTCTTTGGTGGAAAACCGGGTTCTCGCGAAAGTGGAATTCCAGGCAAGCGTGTAGGATACATGCCCCAAGATCTTGCATTGTACAATGACTTCTCGATTAATGAATCAATGCAATACTTTGCTGCTCTGTATGACATGAGTGGTCGGGACTTGAGAGAAAGTCGCGATTTTCTTATCAAATTCTTAGACTTGCCTGACGCTGATAGACGCATAGGAACGTTGAGGTTTGTATATTTGCATGATACGAATGTAAAATTTGCATCCATGAATTAAAGTAAGGTTTCATTTCGTATTTTAGTGGTGGTCAAAAAAGAAGAGTTTCTCTAGCACTTTCTGTAAGTAGAAATATTTCAGAACCAGCTTTTATTAGTACTAATAATTTTTTTATTGCACAGTTGATTCATTCTCCTGAATTGCTTATCTTGGAGTAAGTTTCTAATTTTTATGTTTAATTTAAATTTTCAAGTCAAATTTAATTTATGTGTTTTCGTTTATTTCAGTGAACCGACCGTAGGGGTCGACCCGTTACTCAGGGAAAAGTGAGACTAATTTTATTTTAATTCGAAACGTTTGGTTTAGTTATACCATACGCCTTTATTACTTTGTCATAGCATTTGGAACCATCTCTTAAGTCTCGTTGCAACAAAGAACACGACTGTTATCATTACCACTCATTATACGGAGGAAGCACGTCCATCAAATAAGGTACGTATGTAACATTGCAACGCATAAGTTAAAAAATTATCTAATACAAAAATTTGCTTCTCCACGTAGATCGGACTAATGCGAGGTGGACGCCTCATCACAGAGTCCAGTCCGCAAGAATTGCTGGACAAACATGAAACCAACTCATTGGAAGATATTGTGTTAAAATTGTGTCGAAACGATGATATGAACATGAACACTCCAAATTTCCAGGATAGAGGAAGCTGTACGTTTAAAATATCTCGACTTAATTTATTAATTTAATTCACTTTCCTTGTATTACAGCCATTCGCTCTTCACTTAAATCTGTCTCAAACATGTTTGATTATCGCAAATCTTCCTCCATCGCGTCAATCCAGGACCAACCAAGTTCTCCGTACGAATCAACTACGTCTTTCCAACGGATTAAGGCTTTAGTGGCCAAAAACTACGTGGTCATGACGAGGAATATAATCCTCCTCTTGTTCATGATGATCGTCCCTGCAACACAAGTTCTCGTCATTTGTCTGGCCATAGGAAATGATCCAAAGTATGTGGTTTGGTTCTCAACTCAATGGATTTAAATTAAATATGTATGTACATCAAATTCAACTAAACTTTACACCTCTAATTTCAGACCGATGTGGATGGGGGTTGTGAACCATGAAATGAATCACACGGCTTGTCCGCCAGTATCATTAATGGATCGTGTTACGAAAGAAGGATGCGACGTGGAGAACTTGAGTTGCAAATTTCTTGCGGAAATACCATCGGATACGATTTACCTGGTGTGCATATAACGTTAAAAATGTAGCATTCAGACAACAAATCAAATTCCTAATTCGTGTTTCTGCTCTTAATTCCAGAGAGATTACGCAACGGACGAGTTAGCCAGAGATGCAGTGAAAGCTGGAAAAGTGTGGGGATTCTTTTCATTCCCAGAAAAATTCTCGGATAACGTGTACGAACGCGCTGCAGGGGCCAATACGATTGAAAATGAAACCTTGCAAGGATCCTATGTCAATGTGGAGATGGACTACTCAAGTACTTAATTCTGAACTTTTTCAAATTATGCAGCATTAAAAATATCCGCTAAGCAAACTCATGTTTCTCATGTTTAGATAAGCAAATCGCTTCTGCCATCAAAAAAGAAGTATACGACGCGTTTGAAATATTTCTGAAGGATATGTTAGTCAACTGTGGATTTTACAAGGAATTGGCAGAGTCACCGATTCGGGTGCGTATTAAATCTCAATGTTATCATTTTTATCCTATGGATCCTTACAAGTTTTGCTTCATACTGCAGTACTTGGACCCCGTATATGGCACAGATGACACAGATTTTAAGGAATTTATCGCACCAGGCGTGCTATTGGCGTGAGTTGGAAATTGAATTTTGTCAAAAAATATTGATAGTTTGTTTACAAAATTTCATTTACAACTTTTCAGTATGGTTTTCTTCTTTCCCTTGTGCTCAAGTGGAGTGTCATACATCTGGGACAAAAAGCAGGGAACGTATGTGCACAAAATTGCTGAATGTTGTACAGCATTTTAGTATAAAATCATTTTATTAAAATGTATTTATTTTAGGCTGGAGAGGAGTATGGTCGCCGGAGTGTAAGTAAAATTCACTAAACATTCATTACAAACTCACTTTATATTCTAAGATTTGAGCAAACATTAAGAGCTATTTCTTACTTGATACAGGCAAAGTTGGGAAGTCATGGCATCATTTTTTGTAACCGAAGGAATCGTCCTCGTGATCCAGTGCATTTTCTCCTTTTCCATAATTATCTATTTGTTCAATATCGAGATCTTGGGAAGTACGAGTTTAGCCATTGGAATCACGTTTATGATGGGATTGGGTGGAGTCTCAATGGGTAAGTTTAATTATTATCAAGATTTTAAAGTAGTTTTGGCAGATTGCTTAACTAAAGTTAAATATTTTACAGGGTTTTTAATTGCTTCGTTCTGCGATGAGGAAATTGAGGCAGTGATGATTGCGATAGCCTCATTTTTCCCAAATATCATTCTGTCAGGTTGGAATTACTACTAAATCCGCACAATTAAAAGTAAGCAATTGAGGTCTAATTTTAACTCGAAATTTTAAATTTCCAGGAATTATCTGGCCCACTGAAGGAATGCCGATTGTCATGCAATACATTACTTATCTACTCCCATGTAAACTGGCGTCTGAATCGATCCGTTCAATTGTTAGTAGAGGCTGGGAATTCACCCATATTGGAGTTTGGCCTGGATTTGCTACAACGGCGGCGTGGATTGCCTTGTATTGGTTGTTGACTTTGTTGATTCACAGATATAGGTTTTCAAAGAGGTAGTTCTTAGCCCTAACAATTTTCTGAGCTTAATAATAAATATATGTACATACAGAAGTAGTCAATATAAATCAAATTATCTTTGTAAATAAATATTGAAAGAATAAATAAACCAAGTGCTTTATAACTTTTGCACACATAAAATTCCACTCATTTGCAAATGCAGTTATTTCAAGTTCATAATAACGACATAAATTTATTTAGTATTTTAAAATTTACAATGGAAAGGATCAAATGTTGCATAAAAAACCCAAAATATTTTAGACGACGACATTTCCAAACGGTACTGAGGAAAATTAAACAAGGTCAAGTTACTTGTACAGATTCACAAATTCACGTACTTACTTAGCCCCCGAATTGTTGCAAGTATGGACTAGAATCCTCCCGTCGGTGATGGAGCTGTAGCCATCGACATGAATTGGTCCACCCAGCACCACGGCGTGTTGCATCCTGACGAGTCCCCAAAAAAGTTCATCATCGACATCGGTGGCATCATCATGTTGTTGGGCGTGGCTCCATTGTACATGTCGGTGAATCCATACACCGGTTTACCGTTTACTACAGCACCTCCAGTCGATATCCCAGAAAATACTCCATTACCAAAGTATGGGTACGGCGGATACATCATTTGTCCTGTAAGACGCTCAAAATTGAGTTTTTGAACCGTTTGAATTGTTTACCTATTAAATTTGCGTCGAAAGCTTACCGTTAATCACGCCGAGTTTAATGAAACACATTAAGAAAATTAAGAACTTCATTTTTTTAATTTTCAAATTTCTCGCGATACACTTTTGCATGAAGTAAGCTTTAGCTTTCGTCTGTTGGTTGAAGTTTGACTAAGAAAAGGAACTGGAAATTGTGTGCTAATAACATTTTACAAAAAAGTAGTTAAAGATATTATTTACGACGCATTCAAGGCATTATGCGAATAAATCAAATTGATACTTGTCATTGTTGTGCATATATGTGTTAATACATAAATGTGTAAATGATTGCATAACACATTTTTACCAATTACAAATATTCTTGAATGCTTCAAGAAGTTTCTTATTAGGTCATTATTTTCCATTCGTTTTTATTATTTTCAATTATTAGTACGTACATAGCTTGCCAATTGAATATACACATGTACATATGCAAGCCACCAAAAGTAAATGCATATGTAAATAAATATGTTCAAGTATAGATTTTGTCGCATGAAATGAAAACATGAACCATAGTATAAAATCATTTTATGCTAAATAAATTCTATCAAATGTGGGGAAGAAGACATACATATACACGTATGCTTATTTATTGTACTTATCTGACTAATCCTAAATGACTGACTGTACTAAGGATAAGTACATATCTACATACATTCCTATCATGTTAAACTATGGAGTTTTCTTTTCCTATTTCGTCAAATTGATTCGCCTTGGCAAGCCTAAAATTCAACCAATGAATTGTACAGACGTATTTTGTTCGAAGTTTGTAACGTCATAGAAAGGAACAAATTATTCATGCTTATCATACCCATTATCAGAATCAGCATTACAAGAGATTGGACTACACTCTTCATTTGCACTTCTTAATCTCGAGTGCCTGGTCGGAAAAGTAATGCCGTCTCCTAGACTAGAAAATATGGGGAAAGCCCACTTTCTTTTATCACGCCCAAAAACTTCCTCTATGTTGTCAAAGATGCCAAGATAAAATCCCTTCTTGTCCGGACCATGGGTAAATATTGCAGGGTGAAAGAACTCGACAGTGCTCCGGTTCATGGGAAGAAGGTACAAATGCGTGGAAAATAACGGGGTCACTAGGATCTAGAATTTCAAAAATAGTATTTACTACAATTTGCAATGCATGTACTTACTCATGTAGACTAGATTTCTAACCAGCCACATAAATACGACAGCGAAACCAGACATGATGTTATAATGACCAAGAGTGCGGATCTCTTCATTCCATGCCTGAATAAAGTACGGTAGTGCTAAACATGTGACCAGGAAACAGTAGGTGAAAGCATAGTTGACAAACAAGACGAAAAATTTGTAATTGTCAAAGGCTATGCAGTTGTTCACCCAGGCTGGAAAATTAAACAATTATCTATAACTTTACCATTTTTTAATGCAAATAAAGCGTTACATATACACATGTTCTTACGGCAATGATGATCACTTTTCAGAAAGCAACGCCCACAAACGTTGCAATGATGACATCGATCGGGTTTAATAATCCAACATATTTCACAATAACGTATTTGATTTTTAATAGATCTCGTTTCTAATGTCAACTCCTTAATGCGCAATATTCAGTTAGTTTTCGTCTGTATTTTGGACAAATTCGATGTTTTTTAAAACATTTACCCGGCTTTGTGTAAATTTTTGTAGAATCTCTGAAATCTCTTCGTCACTTTCTATAGTTTTGATCTTATGCACTACATCTATTCGCACAAAACAAGGTTATCAGATCACATGGAACTTGATGGATCCCATTTTGGCTTTTGTAACGAATAGATTTGCTGACCTTGAGGAATTTTGAATTGGGGAGGAACAGGTTTGGAGCACGTTATCATAGTTTTAAAGTAGGCCCAGAAGAAAAATATAAATGACAAGTGATAGACGATCAGTGTGAAGCTCTTTAATAATCATACATATTAAATTAGCAATCAAATTAGTAAAATATTTTTATATCGTCAATGATTTTGATTAAAAATACCTTTTCCCAAATGCTATCCATTTCAAATAAACAAATTTCAACTACAAACACATAGTAGCCCCATGACATCACCACGACAATAAATATCACTGGAACCCATCTTAACACACGAAATAAGGGAGTCCCCCAAATTCCGTTGTTCCTCTCCTCTCCCATTGTCTCTAGTGGCCTGAAACATATGCACACATGGATATCGATAAGATTACTTGTAACTTACAATGATGGGTTGGCTGAAATAATTCGAAACGATTATTACGTTTGGATACTATGCAAATATCCGACGTAATTTTTGTATTAAATTCTTAGCACAGGTATTGAAAATTTGAGTGTTATACTCAAAAATAATAATATTTTCTAAATGTGTGAAATTCAAAACACAAACACTCCAGCATCTAAAGTTGTTTAGTCTGTAGTAAATTAAACTCCAACATTATTCTCATATACAGAATTTTACATACATATGGAAGTATAAGAGTGCGAATTACACAACACAGACTTTGCGTATGACATATGCAAATATGTCTTGCTTAGGCTCAAAAACCGGTTTAGATTTCCTTATTTCGCTGAATGTATCATGGCGTATTTCCACGTGCTAATCTTAACAAAAGTACGTAAACAATGAATAAATGGCTATGGCTTCACAAAGATTCCTGGCTGTGTAACTAGCCAATTTTATTGCTCTTGTTCCTAAATTTCTGGTTAATAAAATGTGAAGAACAATCTGCTAATGGCATTTATTTTTTCAATTGATACTTCCAATTTATTTAATCTGGTTAATGGTACGTCATACCTATGTATTTACTTGTGCACATCATTAAATTGTCTGAATCAGGAATACTTGAGCAGGTGCATATATGTACTAAATTTAGATATTTGAAGCGGTCATAAGTACATAAATAATTTTTATAAGAGGAATCAAATATAACGAGGGCGGCATTAATGCAACTAATTGCAATTCCTGATCGATGCAAATTGAAGTAGTTTTTCTCAGTTCCTTATCAATTTCAACCGTTCCCTTGAAACTGGATAAGTACAATTATGTACGTTGTGACAGTTCCAACAATCTGTAAAGAAAGAAAATGCATACAAGGTTTATAAAAGTGTAAATTGAACAATTCACGTCAATGCTTTCACTTGATTGATAAAGAAGTCTCACCGGTGTTACAAGCCTGAGATTTAGTTTAAAGAAATCAGTCTGTACATATAAAGGGCAAGGTTTCTTAAACACTGGTACTTTCTAAAATTAGCAACAGTGGAATGAATCATAATATAATAAATACACTATATGTTGCACATATTTATTTATACAAATATTACTCACCTTAATATTCATTAGCATTTTTAAATCCCGGACAATACCTTTACTTTCACTTTCTAACTCTGATCCCCTCTTACAAACCAAATATATAATGTAAAAGTAGAGTCCAATCGTCATTAAGTCATGCATAACAGCCACACGGCTTGGAGAATTGGCACTAGAAGTAGAAACGAAATAGGCCGAAAAAACAACTCGCGAAAGACTATGAATCATATCAAGGGTGATCCAAAATTTAAAAACTCGATTAAAATTTTGAACCTGAGACTCCAATGAGGCATATATATTTAATATTAATTCAGGATTTTCATCATTTTCATGCCCTTCAACCTTCCCGACACTTGGGAAATTCCTGTATTTTTCCGTAACAGCGAACTTTAATTGCAGTAGCAACTCCAAATACCAGTTAAGATAGTAAACCACGACAAAACTAAATATAGAATGCAAGTACCCCAGAGCGACAGGTGTGCAATAGATATAAATAAATCCAATGCTGGCTGCAGGGTCGAGAATCAGGTTATAATGGACTTCTATGATTCCGAGCGCAATTAAAATCATGAATATGGCAACTTCAAAGACAAACGATTTACTATGACGGTTCGTCATCGGTGCTCTGATACCGTCGTCACCACCAACGACATCATTCCGAATGAAATTCCATAATGAAACGGACAGCGCGTGAATGTCGGAGTGCAATTGTGCCAAAGACTTTCTTTCAAGAAACATTCCAACTTTGATAACGACAGCACATACGAGATGAAGACTGGACTTGAGTAGGACTGACATGTACAATGTGTTGGATTGGCTTTGTCTCTTACGAACATGCAAAGGTTGGGATTTTACTTCGCCGAGGAAGAAAACTGCAATTACGGACACGGCCACAGATGAATAAAATACAACGGGAAAAATGGAAGCCCAGAAGGAAGATTGAGATGGCTTCTCGTGTAAATCGGGCAAAGGTATAATAGCTGAAACTGAATTTCTTGGTTTGGTGTTTATGTGAATTGGAATTGGAAAGTATCCTAAAAATTTAAAAACCATCTTTGGAAATGTGTCCATGATTTTGATTTATTATAAATATCTGAAATGCGTGTATTTTTTAAGCCTGTTAGTCCTTCTATTCGCTTCTGAAATAGTTGGTGCAGTATTAATATAGAGTCAAGTTTCTTTCTGATGACCAAATGAAAAATAGGAGTAGATTAACTAGTAATCAATTTAATGGGAATGGGACAAGTTATGTATTAGTGGGTAACCATATTTTATAGAACCAATTTCATTTCATGTGTCAACAATATCAGTGATCAAATTAATTTAGGTAATACATAACTCCATTTATGTACTTGGTATACTACCAATGAAAATAGAACGGAAAATCGTTAATTTCTAAATCATGTTCAACCAGGAGTGCATCCGAATTTAAATATATATCCTGTATTTTTTTCAAAGTACTTAACTCAATATAATTCATAACTTTACACTTTGCATGTTAATGAGAATGTGTATTAATAAACATCAGAGGAACTGACAATGAGAATAATATTCTGTTCCTTCAATATATGTGTGTATGCATATTTATTTATGTAGTACGTCCTTATTTATGGACCCTTTATTACATAAGTTCAAAATAGTGTACAAAGTTGATTTACATCTGTGTGTACATAAGTTTTAGTACAAATGACTCATTTTGTTTGTGCATCAACCTCCCGTACTCATACGAAACATGTATAACTTCTAACGGTCTGAAATTGAATGCAATCTCAAATAATTATTTACACTTACAAAATATGGATTGACGAGAATACTGGCTGCTTTAACTTAATCTACATACATATAGTTTGCTTAGTGTAATCTCGTAATACATAAATAAGTTTATTATCTTGGTACGTATTTTTTACTGTAACCATTAGCCTCCACTTACATACATCCATGCATACATTTATCTATACTGCCAATGCAAAATTGTTGTTTGCTTACTTCCACACATGGTAAATTGCTTAAATGAACACATCCAAGCATCATTACATAACGACAGTATTACCACCGTCGCCTTCCTCAACATTTCAGCAAAATAATGTCGCATCCAATGCAACCCCCATCCCCTTCCGGAAACAGTGCTTTTCCATATTTCCCCCCAATTCAGCCAGGCCGTGATCCCATTTCCGAACTTAAGGAACTTGTTGAGCGAGAAAATAAGGAGCGTCCACTTGATAAACGCATCGTCTTTACAACTCCCGATGCCGACTTCATCAATAACGAGTGGGTGTCGGTGTTAGAGTACACGAGCTCGAAAACTGGGAAAACTTATCGTGGTAAGAAATTCATTAAAAAATTACGATAATTCACTACCAGACACGAAATACAGTTTAAACATTTTACAATCGAAATGACAGAGATTGGTCGATCAATTGGGAAAAAGAAATTGGCAGCCAGTGAAGCATGTCGACTAGTCCTCTCAAAATATCAGGAAGACACCCAACTGAATCCATCATTTTCCAGGATGGCAATTTTGGAAACGCGAACTCCAGTCACAACAACCCCAAGTCCCACATTAGTGTCTAGTAATTCTGCACCAGAAGTATCCCAAGCACTTGACACATCCTTATATTCGCCAGTATCGTCATCAAGGTCCCTTCCTTTAAGTAACCAGTTGGTCTCGTCAATTAGTCCAGACTTCAATAGGAGTAATTCCTCTCGTAATTCCACAATTGTACACATCTCCATAAAATTCATCGCTATCCTTAACTAATTTAAGTCTTTGCATGCCTATACATAGTAGATGAACAACAACACTCAACCCCACAATTGTCTAACCATAAAGGAAATGCGACACAAGTAGGACATTCAATATGGATATACCCAGACATTATCCTTGGTAAAGGAGGAATGGGCCGTGTATACGAGGGTTATCATGAGGACCCCTCTAAACGGGCTGCCGTGAAGAAGGTGAATCTGTCCCAAAGCAGCAAAAGCAATCTTGAAATTATTATACATAGAGGTTTAGATCATGCCAATATTGTCCGCTATTTCGCATCCAATCCAACTCAACTAAATGGAGACACATTTATCGCAATGGAACTTGGAGACGATACTTTACAAGATGTAATTCGCTACGAGAAATACAAATCTCGCTATGACTTGCGAAAATACATGACACAAGTTGCACAAGGACTTTCCTTCCTTCACGAAGCAAAAATTATTCATCGGGATTTGAAACCAAGGAATATTTTAATTTTCAAGGGAACGATTGCGAAGATTGCTGATTTCGGGATTAGTCGAGAAGTAGAGAGTATTGATGAAGGAGGGGTGACAATGCACGTTGCTGGATCACATGGGTGGATGGCACCTGAAACTTCCAATAAGTATTCTGGACACGGGGACATATTTTCATTCGGGTTGATAATTTTTTACACAATGAGCTACAACCATCGACACGCTTTCGAGGAAAAGGGGTACAAAAGTGAGACTGCTTGGACGAGTAGCTTAAACCAAAAGATATCCACAAATGACAGTCCGCACTGGCACTATTTGGAGGAAATTGAGGACGCCGTCTCCCTTCGTAACTTGCTCACCCCGTTGTTATCTAAAGAACCAAACTCCAGGCCAAAAATTGACCTGGTTCTCGAACATCCATTCTTCTGGGATGGTTTGAAATTCATCAAATTCATCACGGACACCGCGAATGAACTGAAAAAAGTTAAGAAAGAACTCCGCAGTGAGCTTGATGAAAAGTATGACGCTTTTTGCATGACCCTGTTCAAGACGCATGTAAATTGGAAGATGCGACTCTGTGATCTCGTGAGGTTGAATCTGCTGGTTAAATCCAATCATAGCAAGACTTACGATGCTGGGTCGGTATTATCGCTCATTGAATTTATTCGAGATAAGGAGCAGCACGCTGTAGAGTGGAGGCAAAGTCAAGATTTGGTCGAGTTAAGGGATGTTCTGGGAACAACGGATGAAGCTTATGGAGAATATTTCACTCAACATTTTCCTGAATTGGCCACTTTTCTTTATACGCACATGCAAGAGATAGAGTTTCAAAATGTGTTTGTTAAAGTGAAGCAAGAATTTTATAAGCTGAATTGCAAATCTATATTTGATAAGTTGTAATATCTTGAGTAAGGGTTTTTACGCATTTACATAATTATCTACACATTTAACAATATTACAATTCATGACTTTGGGAGGACTTAGTTGTTAAAATTCATAAGATAATCACATATAATGCACGTTTTGCCACATGTTTTTATTGATGTATGAAATAAATATACGAAATGCATAAATGTAGGTCATAAAACATATTTATCTATGTACATACATGCAGCTACATATTTTAATCTTTATGCAAATTCACCGAAAGACTCTAAATGTATTGGTAGATGTTGGCTGTTTCCTTTCAGTAGAGTTATTTCACAGAATTTGTTAAAATAAATTCACAATACTTCTCTTATCAGAAATTAATTAAATGATAATCGATTACGTGCATCAATACATTTTTGGTGATAACTTATTGGCCGATAAATAGGCCAGTCTTTTCACTCATGCAAATACATAAAATATGTGGACTTAATTTTCCTTGTTCATTACTCAGCATATATTTGATGAATGTAGTCTGGACTTTAAATAAAACGTCGTGCACTCTTGACTAAAGCCATTGATCAATAAATTCATTATTGACGTAAAACTATTCTGGGCGACATGGATCCTAAGATATTAGTGTCTGCGATATTGCTACTTTTAGCAACGCCGTCTTTGACAAGAAGGGCGCAGGTATGAATACATTTTAAATATTGCAACAATTTACAAAATATTGATCCGATATAATTATTTTTGACATGACGTTTTTTGTAATTATGCAGAGTGGTCGCGGTCAGGAGATAATTGGACCGATCGATTTCGATTGCCCACAAAACGGCGTCTACCCCAATCCAGACGACTGTTCTCAATATATCGAGTGCTGGATGCAAGATGCTAATCTTTGGCAGTGCACAGATCTTATGCTCTTTGACTTAACTTACAATGGATGCAACTACGCTCAGTATGTCCACTGCCAAGGTAAATTTATTTCAAGGGAGTTTACCTAAAGATAGTTCAGAACAGTTAGTAAAGTATTTCATAAGCTCAATATTTTTATTTCAAGAACGACCTAGGCCAACAAATGTACCGTCCCCAAACACCACACCCTCCACAATCCCAACGACAACATCCAACGTCACAACAACTACTACGCCAAGGCCACCAGAAGATTTCGATTGTCCGTCGGACGGCACTTTTGCACATGAGGAACGCTGCGAATATTATTGGACTTGCTGGGCCGGTGTGGCAGAATTGATCCACTGTCAGTTAGACTACTTGTTCGATAGGGTTTACATGGGCTGCAATTTTCCAGAATTAACAGGTAATCAAGCTCTTTATTGAATCTGCATGCTAAATATAAGTATAAGAAAATGCACTAGAATTTACGCATCTCACTTAAAATTGTGTAGATTGTGACCACCGGTTGAGACCAAATGGGAGTGCTACAACTACGGCAAGAACGACGACGACACGTGTCACGACAGTGCCAACGACACGCGAGACGACGCCATTTGATCCGACCGCAACGACGGTTCCTACGACGACCAGGACTCCCGGTGGCGAATTCGAGTGTCCCCCAGGAGTAGAGGGAGATTTTCCTGATCCGGAAGATTGTGGGGCATTTTATACTTGCGTGGGTGGAATTCCGTATCACAATTTTTGTCCCGACGGACTTCATTTTAATCCGATTACAGACTCGTGTGACTATCCGGACAATGTGGATTGTATGGATAGACCGTCAAAGTAATATTTAGGATGCCGATGTATCAAGTGCATTTATCATACATAAAAATTTTGCAAATTTAATATAAACACATCTGAATCTGTGGTTCTGTATAATGTTATTAAAACTTAGAAATAATAATTTGGTAATGCTCTGGTCAGCAATCAACCAGAAAATTGACATGTGTAAAGGTTTATGTCATTTGAAGAGAAGAAATGAGAACGTGACGTGTTTTTCATACTTGAATTGCGAATATTTGCACTGATTACATATGCACAAATCAAGTGGGTTCAAAAATTTGTCGTTGTCCACATGCATGTGGAATTATTATGACGCATTCATAATATGTAACGCATTGTTAAAATATGATAAGATTGCAATATCAACAAATTAACTTGATTGACATTATTCTCGATACACGAGTTGCTCGTCATTTCCAAAAACTGGAAAGGGTTTGTATGTACATAACGTTCATTCGTCTATGCATGCATCTATTCGCCTACGTATCCATGAGATAATCAATATTTTTATCGTATGCACAATTAATGTAATTTGCTCAATTATCAGGAAATAACTTCGATACCAATTTGGTCAAAATTGTCAACCCATAGACGAATTTTCATTAATTTGTCACAAAATTCGACAACCTACATAAATGTAAATCGAGTTTGACATTCTTGAATTGTAAATATTTATATGCATCGGTAAATTACTTGAGGTATGTAATGCCGCAATAATTATTGGTGTAATAATGGATAACCTAAAATATTCTATCGTCCAATTTAAGTAATATGTTACTCGTATTTATCTAGCTGCAAAGTTATTGCTGAGATAAATACGGTGATGTGTAACTCCATAATTGAAGGGTAGCTAAATCAGGAAATTGGAAATATGACACGGTGATGACAATTTAATAGATCTATTTGAACAACGGACTTTCAGGCGAATCTAATACATACCTAGTAAATACAGATACTTACTCAATATTAGCTACAATTACTACTGATATATACATAGTTCGTACACCATGGTATTTATTTCGTGTGTACAAATTTTCGTCAACGACTAAATAATTTCTTTGAATGGATGATGACAATATTATACATTTATTTTATTTAGTAACTACAACCTTGGACAAAATGTTCATGCTGTGAATTCAAAATTACGATTAAAATGATTTTGTCCCCGCGTGCATTGAAAAATTTTCAAAATTCAGTAACTTTCCTAAATTTTGGCTTCGTTCCATTTCATTATAATGTGAAAACCAATAAATTCGTGTCCATCAGATCAATAGCTTTTAGAACTGCAAATTTGTTAAATATATTTTTACACTTCGGCAAAGTCTTCTACCTTATTTTTCATCTTCACCATTCGCATAATCAGAAAAACGTTGATTGTGTTGAGAAGTTTTGGTTATTCATTTTTCTTATCGCTACACTTTGGACTTTAGGTGAGACTTTTAGCAAATGGTTTTATCAAGAAGAAGTGTTATCTTCCTGGAACAAAATTCTTTACCTTGATGCTCAATCTATGCAAGGTGAATACATCAATTTTTTGATAGCGTCGTTGTCAGTGCAGAGCAGACGTTGTCGGATAAGAAATCAGTTGGACATCAAAGTTGTCGAATGTTATTTTTGGAGATGTAATATACCAGCCATTACTACCTTTATGTATAACACGTATTTGTAGTCACGTCCCCTACAGTTTCATCCGACAAGTTCTTTCTCCAAATGATTTCTTATCCTACAGCTACACGAAATCGAATTTGATATGAAACCTTTGAAAATTTAATTGCAGATTTCCCACGCACACTTAGCGAAAAAAATGCAATCGACATATTTTATTGGGACATTCTCTTCTTCAGACTTGTCACATATTCTACAGCAATTTTAATATCACTATTTTATTTGGCCAAACCTGCTTATAAACAATTTTTATGCAGCGTTCTGATTGTAGAACGACCTCCGCAAATATTTTCTGTCATTAAATGTTATCCCTTCGAATTATACTGTCAGCTCGCCCTCACATTTCCGTTAGGTGTTGGACAAATCCTACATTTCTCGGTCCTACTTGGATTCATACTGAAGGTGCTTTCAATACTGCGGTAATTTAAAATAATAGGTCAAGTTAAATTGTTGATTTATTTGCTAACTAATATTGCAAAAATGTAGGAAATGCAAACCTGGAACTAAAATACACGTGAAATACATTAATCTACTTCACATTCTGATAAAGGATTACACGAATTGTGGTTATATGGATGTGCCTTTGGTTCTCTGGAGCATGGGGCTAATTTTAATGTTCGGTGTAACGGCTTCTATCAGGTTCTACGGAAGAATTTATCTCATCGATTATCTTGTAATTTGTAAGGCATATCATACCTCGTACATGTCATTTGGGTATCTTCATTTTATTGGGAAAGTGGCGAAACGGAGTGAAGATATATTATCTGCAGTTAAAAGTGATGAAAGGAGAAAGTTCTGGAGGAAGAAGCTCAAGAGCATGAAAATCTTAGGCCTTCGGAATGGCCCTATTTCAATTTTGAGGTACAATGCTATCCACTATTTTTATTCGGTATTGATCAATGGAATCGTTACCATCTTGTCAGTGGTTCATCATTCTTAGAAACAACTAGTGCTTAATTGTCGACGACAATTTGTCGTTTCATGGTAAAAAGATCTTAAGAAACTGAAATGACTAAATGTAATTACCTAAATCGGAAGACATTTATCGTAATTATTAGGTATCTAAATAAAAATTTTATAAATGAGTAAGGTGATCAAGTCATGTGCATATTCATGCACTTATAAAATCAGATATATAAATAAATCCTGGTTACGTACACAATTATTATATTGCAACTGCACTTTTGTCTTACAACTAAATAATAAACCATTACAATAAATACATATAATCATAGGATGTGAGTGAGTCGTACATACGTCACAATGGATACCATATTGCTGTTGTCCGTTGAAAATGTTAAAATTTACCACATGCTTCAACCATGTCAAACTTTGTGTAATTTCTTTGTAATGAAGAGTACAGTAAATTGAATCACAGTTTAAAGCTGAATCCATACTTCATTGTCTTGTGCTGCTCCTAACCCGCTTTTTTGTTTGATGTTTTACTCAAAAATATCACAACGACAATTACAAATTTTGACCAATAAAAAGTCGGATTAGGAGCAGCATATGATAATAACGGAAGAATGTATGAAGCTTAAAGCTGGACTTCCGGTTTCTGTTTTATTAACGCAAACATAACTTTAAATTATGAAATTTTATTCAGAATATATTATATACAATCATAAGATTTTATTATTCAATTAAAGAGTCCCAGGTTCCGACATTTCCACAACGAATCCCAGCGACAATTTGACATATTCGTTAACCTGGGTGAATCCCACGGATGCAAAGTTATCACCAACCTGATAATAAATTAATTTCAGCACCATGAGTAAAGTAATGTGTTCATCTTAATCATACAAACATAGTAATATGAGAAAAGGGTAAACGACCAGCGCCGTAAAACCCACCGAATGCATCCTGGGGTGGAAGACGACCTCTGCAGGGAACCCTGCTGGGAATCCGTAACTGGTCCATGACGCGTGATCCGAGCACCCATATCCGCAAGTCTTATTGACCCAGGTGTAAGTGCAGTAGCCATCAACTAAAAGTCGGAGGAATGCAGTCACTTGAGCGTTGACGTTGTCAGTGTAGATTCCAATTTCGTCCCTCCCTGAGACATAGTATCCCGGGACGTCAAAGTTCACCATCCCCACGACGTTGACCCTGTTGGTGCTGTAACTCGAGGCAATAGCTGCAGATCCACGGAGACCAACCTCTTCCGCGGCATACCAATGAAACTCAATCGTCCTCTTTGGAATATATCCGCTTTCAACAAGAACGCGAAGGGTTTCCAGCACGACAACAGAACCACTCGCGTTATCATCGGCACCTAAGTACATTCGGAATGCAATTAGGACCTCGTGACAAATTCCACGTACAAACCTCTATTTTTTAAGGCCTACCTGGGGCACCGAGCGAGGAACCAGCAATATTTATTGAGTCTTGATGAGCTCCAATGATGACAATTTCGCTCCTAAGAGTGGGGTCGGAGCCAGTAAGCCGGGCAACGATACTGCTTTGGGGTCCGAATGTGTGCGTCACCTCATTGACGGTGGCAGATCCCGCGTAGTTTGCAATGCTTTCCTGAACTTGGGCGAAAAGCCATCGCTGGGAATCAATTCCGGTTTGGGCTTGGTAGTACCTGTTATGGTAGCTGCTGAAGGTCCTGATAAAATCTTGCATCCGGGTAATGCTAGTTCTTCCAAGAAGGCCGTTTACGGTAGATTGGAATCGAAGAGTGGTTGGAATTGCTGTGGAGAAATTTCCAAATCATATTTACACACATACAGATATAAATTGAGTTCGTATTTATACTAATCTGCATTTCTATAAATCTTACCTTGGACATTGACATCTCCCTCTTTAATATCTGGGAAATTGTGGTCCGTGATATCCATAAAGTTTTGATGCTTCGAAATCAACCCCCAAATTTCGTCCTCGTCCATCCACTGACCGGGACCTTCGAAGGTCGTTTTAATGAGACGCTTCCCAGCTTTGGCTTCTTCATCTCCGTGTGGGCATGAAGCTACCAAAGCAACGCCCAAGGCTACAACTAGCACGAACTTCATGTTAATGAAATTGCAGTGAAATTTGTCAATCGATGAGGAAAAAGTGACCAAGTAAAGTTTTGAGCTTTGTTTTATAGTGCATGAAATATCTGGGGAAATAATGACGATACAAATGTCAAGTACTTGAAATTGTTGATAAGATTTGTGCATATGGATTCCCCATCAATGAAATACATACTGGTAATAACTGATCATGGTACTTTCTAATTTATGGATGTAGATATGTAGGATTAAGAACTAATGCAAAATATGTAAACGCAATGTTTCATTGCGTTAAAGGATGCCGTAATTTCAAAAATTTGGGATGCCTATGCAATGGGAACAAAGCTGAGATAAGCTTCGAAAGTTCGCACATAAAGTTCCGTATTTTGATTGGAATTTCCTATACATAGAAAATTCCCATTTCCAGGTTTAAAGATGTTCCAATACGTGGTTGTCGCATTAGGCAATTTGTAATTCGTTAAGTCCAATTAAGAAATTTGACAGCTCGGATAATTGATTAAGTGACTGGACAATACATTATAATATCTGAGGATTGATCGATCTGTTGTTGGGTTGATGACATTGCAATATTGACAATTTTGCACACGGAACTAACAACAAGTAACTGGAATTACAGATATTCGCGTTTCGCATCACCTGATGTAAATCATATAAAATAAAGACACAAACTTTCCATATTGCATAAATCCGTACGTTCGGTTAATCACTTCAAAGTCATTGCCAATGTCACATAAGGCCATATTATGCAGCTTATATACGTGCAATCGGTACATTAATCCTGATTGATTTGTTACAATAAGCAGAAAATAATTAATGACCCCAAAACAACGTACAATACGTGGTTTTCCTTATTAGCCGAGTAAGGGCAATAACATCAACGGAGTGTCGGATCGCCAAAATTGTTTTTTTTTCAAGCACCAACAACCTTCAATAATTTTTGTAAATTTCATATCTTATTTATTATTACTTAACTAAATTCATTTACATATGCATAAAATTGTGAATAAGCATATTCCTTAAAACAACCAATATTTTTAATGCTCAATAAATAAACTATGTGGATTAATGTGTAATTCCTAATTCCATAAATAATACATATAAGTATGTGCATATAGGTACAAATACATGAGTTCATTCATGAGTCATGACATGAGTTCATTCAGCATATCGCCCTGTTTTCCCTGCAAACTTGCCATCGATAAAGTAGTTGTGCTCCATGGCGCAGTTGACCAGCAGTCCCCTCGGTGGTCTATATTCTTCTAAACGCTCAGATCTCAGGAAACTCGCCTCCATGCACCGCTCCGCCCAAGGCTCCGCTTCCCCATTGTAAAATTCGCCAATAATCCATTGAAATATCAAGTTATCCTTTGGATTGATCCTAATTTAATTAGTCAACAGTCAAGAATCGCATATAAGCGTATGATCCAAACGAAACGATCCTCTCCACCCATTTTTCTTCTCTAGCTCTCAAAAAATGTCAACATTTTCTGACAACACTTTCTGGGGAATTTAATAAGATGTGTGAATTTAAAAATCTAATTGACATTTCTCTAGATACATATTCGTTCCAAAATAAGAAGACAAAAGCAGATAAGTTATGAATCGGGTTCATCGGGCTTAGAAATCATTTGGATCACACGCATGCGTACATATATGCATTCATAATCCCGATCTACTTATAGAATTATGCATACCAAGTTTCTCTCAAAGGGATGAGAAAGTCTTCAGTGAACAGTGAATGGAATTTTGATGCGACGTGCGGGATCCGATCTTCCCTGTCGACAACGCAAATTCCAAGAACTGTGGCGAAAATGCGCCATGACATGTCAACCACCCAGTTGAAGACAAATTCATTGTCGGCCTAATTAATAAATTATTTATTGATTCGCTTTGTATAATTTTTAGTTCAATATCTTTGCACTTGGCGGTTGCTCTGGGGATGAATTTGATGTCGTAGCATCGAATTCATCTCCAAAGCATCCCCCAAAGACCTTTTAGTCACATGATCATCATCATCCGAACTCACCTGCTCCTTGTGTGGTTTGATCAAAATCTCAGTCAAGGTTCCATTCTTTTCCTTTTTCACCCAGACCCATTCCCCCCGCTTCTTGTTCTTCATTTTGGCCGTGAGGTCTCTGAATACGAGGCTGTTTCCCTTCCCAAGCCGACACTCTTTCAGAATTTCCATAATCTGATCCCAAAACTGTCTTCGCTCTGTGCCCTGTTCGGGAGAAGGTTTCGGATTTGGAGGATTAGGGGGCGGTGGCAATTCTGCGTACTGAACGCACGTTAAAGATGTTGTCCCAGGTGCTGCAAGTCCAATTCCGAAAAATAATTTATGTAAGTAAATAGCTCATATGTAATTCACTTTAATCTATGAATAGGTATTTGGGTATGCCCTAAATTGGTTACCTGGCTGCCTTAAATTGTAATACTCGTCCGATGTCAAGTAAAAGCTCAAAATCCTGTGGACCATAGTTACGAATCGAATCCTGTCTGGCAAGTAGGGACATGCTTGGCTAAAAATTGCTCCGATTTCATGTAACACGTCCCCCTTCCAGGAAGCGTCTGCATCGGTCTGCCACGTAATCTGGTCTATACCGAGGCTCGTCTTGAAGAGAGTGCAGGCGTGGTCGTACGTCGGTTTGCCCTCAGCACAGACCACGCTTCTGAGTGGAAGAGCATCACACTCAGAAATCTCGTACGTTTGAGGGGAGCTCATCCTCTTTTTGGGGTAGGTAACTCCCTTCTTGCGTTTTGCTTTCTTCTTCCTCCCCAATTTAGTTGGGGTGTAGGAAGTAAACTTATCCTGCAACTCTGCCACTATGACAGAGGCGACGGAAACAGCGTGTCTCCAAGTGGAAAGTGATTTCCATGCGGTAACCGTAGATGCAACAGCAGTCTGTTTCACCTTGGCCAATTCTTCCTGTCAAACGCAGACATCATATTATTTTCCTACTCTCAAATGGAATTAGGTGCGTATCACTACTAAATTCTACCTTTGCCTTCTTGACGTCACCTTCTAAACTCAAACTATCCCACGCTTCTAAATCTTCCAGCTCCTTTTTTGCCTTTACAACAGCTTCGACATCGCTTTTGGCTTGCGTCTCGAACCCATCTGATGGTTTGACCACGGACGACATCGCAGTCCCCGCGGCTGCCCACAACTTGCCAAAGGCTGCATCTTTCTCTCCCTCCGTCTTGATAGCGGCCGTCAACTGGGTCTCTTGCTCCAACAGCTTTTTTAGCACGGCCGGCTTTGGTGGGGGTGTGGCTGCTATTTTTCCCTGCACAGACTTCAGTTCAGCATCAAACCCGTCCGTGGTTGCCTTAACTTTCGCAGAATAAGCTGTGTTCCATGCATCTTTCGTTGCCTCTTGGAAAATGGTGTCCGCGTCTTTGAAAATTTCTTCAGTTGCAGTTATGTTATCTTGCAGGGTGGCATCGTCGAGGAGTTCAGCCCCACAAGTTCCCTTCTCCCTACATAATTAGGAATTCAGATGAGGCTGATTACATATTTCTGTCATAACTTAGCTTAGTTTTTTCTGAATACCAACCCAATCGGTTCATCCCTCACCAAACCCCGCATTCTCCCATTCTCCACCGTCCCATCAGGGTCTGTATTACCCACTGATGCTGCGACTGCCGCCCTGAGCACGTTAGAAAATGGCTGCTTGCAAACGTAGCCTAGTGTCTCTCCTGGAGTAGGATTTGAACCGTTTCTTTGAATGTTAGGCTTAAAGGTCAAGTCCATCTTGACCTCTCCATCTGACCCGTTCCCCTTCTCCACGACGCACTCAGTCTCTCCAATCAGGGCGATGGACGTTGCATTTTGGAAATGCGCTGGGAATCCCATCATATATTCGTCTTGACCAAAAAAGTATGGAGCGGAGAAGGGTTGGACGAACGGGCGGCGATAATCCGTGGGGTCGCCGTATAGCAAAATACCCATCAGCTGAAAACAGCAGAATAAGCTTCTACGAAATTGGACAAAATTTTAAAAAAAATTGAAACGCTCGGATGTAAAACAGCCTTCGCGACAATTAAAAAAAATTCAACCTAGTTACATTTAAATACCGTTTTGTAAAAATAACTAAAAATAATTTAATTTCAATTTTAGCCCGAGTCAGGCTTATTTTGAAAAATCAGTAATAATCACTTTGATTGCACTTTGCTCACTTTTAACTTCATATTCTTTAATGAGAAGCCATTAAGTATCATTGTGCCGGATTTCATCTTTTTAAACAATTTCTAAAAATCGGTATGGGTCACCCCATCGGGTCACTCCAGATAAAAATTTAGACCCCCACTGGTCAACCACTTGACCGATTTCGCCCATATTCGAATTCGTTTCCGAACTTTTCCCATTATGCATATGGTAAAAATTTCAAGTCAATCGGTTCAGCCGTTTTGGCTCTATCGTGCCGGACAGACAGACGGACGGACGGACGGACGGACGGACATGACGGTTCCATAAGCCTTGACTCGGGCTAAATAATTTTCAAAAACGGTATTTAAATGTAACTAGGTTGAATTTTACAAAAAATTGTCGCGAAGGCTGTTTTACATCCGAGAGTTTCAATTATCAAATCAATTTGTCAATTAGGTACGTGGAAAACGAGAGTATTATACGACGCTCCTTTGCGTGGAATGACGTTGTGTGTTTCGCAAGTGTGCACAAAAATCTGCGACGAGGGTGACTCGTACACTGTGCCGAGACTCGTGTTCTTCGAGTAGTAAAGGTAAACCCTGCCAAAATATTTTAAACAATTCCCGGAAATAATGACCAATAAACAATATCCAATATTACACGGAAGACTCACGGTCCATTAATACACACCCACAAGTTTGACATGGAACCCGTGGGATAAAATCCTGGACCCCACTCCTGGAGCAAGGCGCCTTTCCTCCCTTCATAAATTCTTATGTACGGTTTGTAAAGTTCGACGTCTTCGCAAATGTACTCAAATATGCAGGACGCTGGAATGATGCTCAATGCAAGGATATAAAGTCGGAGTAAAAATTGCAATCTCGAACTTTGTTTTTGGAGGAATTGAAAAGGGCGAGAATTCTGCGGCATAGTGGTAAAACAACGAGTCAAAATTGGTCAGCATGTTGCAACAAAAACAAAATCTTAATGGCGATACGTATGTATTTATGTAGCTACATACAACATATGGATGGTACAAGATGAAAATGAGGTATGCCAATATTTATAAACATACAGAAACAATACAAGTAGTCGGACAATTACAACGTGCATCTAGATAATTTACATACATATATGCAAAGTGTGGGTGGACGCATGATTAAGTAATTATTATAACAATTCAAGCTGCTATAAATTCAGAGTGATGACTATTTACAAATTTTGAAAAATTTACAAATCAATGAATAATTTTTCATAGGATTTATTTTAGATTTGCAATAGTTTCAATCAGATAAATTATTAATAAATTATTAACATGTAACGCTAATTTAGATCAATAATGTGTTTTTTCTAAGGTGAGGTAAAAAACTATGGTTACATTTACACCTTAGTATGCATTCACCCCCCCTTCGAAAACCTTGACCGCCGCCTACAGCCAAGGGGGTGCGTTTTAGAGAAAAAAATAAAGAGACCGAAAAATCAATTACGGACATAATCTAGTGCTATTGAAAGGGATTTTTCGATATGACCTCCCAGAAAAAAGTTTTGATGGTGGTGAATGGTTGCGTTTCTCAATTTAAGTATGAAGGAGACTACCTACATAGCTGGGTATCTAAATTTATGAAAGATCGCCCCCACTTTACTATAAGGGGAAACAAGAATTGGGTCAATTGGTTGAGAAACCAGCGACTTTTCCTTATAACGAAAATTTCCGAGTGGTTGCTATATAGTAACTATATAGTTACACCCTCGCTATGGAGTAATTTATACTCTTAGCCCGTGTCCGGGCTTATGGGACCGTCATGTCTGTCCGTGAATACGATTGCCTTGCAATTTTGCCATATTCATATTGGACAAAGTTAGGAAACGAGTTCGAAGGTGGGCGAAATTGGTCAAATGGTTGACCCGTGGGGGTGCTAAGTGGGTGGGGTGCTATGCACCAGATTTCAAAATTGTAATAGAAAGCTGAAATTTGGCAAACAGATTGTTAGTGGCTCCTAATGGAAGAATATGAATTCAGATTGGAAAAATTTTAATCTGGAGGGACCCTATGGGGTCCCCCATACTGATTTCTCAAAATCATCAAATCGAGCTGTAATTTGGTAGAGCGTTTTCTACTCGCACCTAATGGAAGAATATGAACTGGAATTGGGAAAATTATTATGTGGAGGGCGAGGGACCCTTTGAAGTCACCCAAACCTTCTTAGAAATTATCAATAATGGTCTTATATATAGCTTTATACATATGTCGAAGCGCAAATTTGACTGCGTTAGGCATATCGGAACTTGACACCTTCAACTGGCACTTTTACAACGTGAATTTCAACTAACTAAATAAATTGGCTCCGATATTCGCAAGACTAACAGTGTAAATGTTTCTTTGCAAATAGTGTGTAATAGTGGTTACGTTCTATATTTGCTTTTAAAATTCAAACCTTAAAAGAATTAAATAAAATATAGCTTGAAAAAGTAAAAAGTTCTAAGGTGAGGAAGTGCACTTAAAAGTATTAAACAAGCTCCCTCCGCCACCCAGATAATTTTACTTCGCCTGGGCTGTCTATTCCATGCAAAATATCGACAATAATGTTTCGGCGTCATGTAAGAAAAGAAGGATTAGAATTAATTTCTTGATCCAAAGTTAACTTTTGAATTGGTTAATATCCAGCCAGATTAACATTGCTGTATGTATGTATGTATGTACTTTGATGGATTAGGTATAAAACCCAGCAGGTCAGACCAGAGATCTATTTAACATTGCTGAGTTGTAAGGGTATTAGCAATTATCATCATTTGGTGGTAATTATTACATATTGTTCACCCGTCCTAAAGATTTATTAATTATTCGTATAACTAGTTCGACATCGTGCTCGTTGTGCATTCAAGTCAGAATGCATGTACTGATAAACCGATATATTTTAAACCTATAGGATTGTTCTTAGATTTGTTGGGTGACTCTTTGAGCGACTTATTTACAACCTATTTTTATTTTGCATGGAATAGACAGCCCAGGCGAAGTAAAATTATCTGGGTGGCGGAGGGAGCTTGTTTAATACTTTTAAGTGCACTTCCTCACCTTAGAACTTTTTACTTTTTCAAGCTATATTTTATCTAAATACATGTTATAATGATATGTATAATAATGTACATATGTACATACATCCATTGTTAGGTTACCTACGGTAATATTCAATTTTATTAGAAACACGGAATTTTGTTAATAACTCGTCACCTTGTTAGATTCCTACCGTTGCAATTTGTGAGATCACAACCGCATAAGTTAGCACTACCCCAAGAAACTATATAAAAAATGTATTAGCAGAAATCAGAGATCAGCGACTTTTGATCACATACCGGAATGGCATATTCTAAATACACATTTTAGATTTACCGTTCCCAGAAAACCAAAGTCGACACGAAAAAGACCAAATGGTTGGAGTGAAATTTTTGAATTTGTCAAGTCATACAACAAAATCTGCAGGTTCGCTGAATTCAATTTGAGATGTGATTCATTCTTACGAACCCACTTTTCCAAGTCTTGCTGTATCTATGCACATAAAAAATCTTAATTTGTAATGTTTCAAAATTATTAATTTATTAATTCTTACTTTACTCGTGGCAAACCCAGCGACACAAATGGCCATAAATTTTACCCCGATATGCAAAACAAGAGACAGAGTATGGATTCGTGAAACATTTGCAGGCTGCTTGCTACTGAACATTGCAGAAACGGTCCAACTAATTATTGGAATCGATCCCATCGTGCTCTGAAACGAGATTGCACTTGTGGCTTGATTAATAGCTTCTGTAATTTCCTTAAGCCATTTGAACTGCTCAAGTATCTGAATCACAACACAAATTTAAGGAATTTTAATTACATACAAACATGCTTAAATATTTTGGGAAATTTGACGTATAAATTTCTAACCTCGTCTGGCCTTGCACGTGTATTGAGTAAAATGAGACAGAATTTTAAGACGAGATCATACAAAAGCGTCGCACTGAGGAGAAAGTATAAATCTATAAAATGGTAAATATACCACGAATAAAGGAAAACCGGAAGTAGAATAATGTTCAAGAAGTAAAACATAAACCCAGAAATATTATTCGTGTCAGGTATCAAATAACACGATGAATTGTCATTTTCTCCACAAAACGAATCTCGGACCGCCGTGATAATATTCCAATTATAGAATTTTAGCCCCCTCATAATTTTTATGGACAAGGATGTGAAAACCATTCCAGTTCCAATGATACAAATCGCAATGGCCTACACAAATGCATTTATTTAAAACGTCTTACCGGTATTCGTTACATACGCACAAACCTTTCTGCTGGATTTTTGGCTTCGACCGAATTTCCTAAAATACAGTAAGTCATGAATGTCAAAAAATGATTTCTGCTCTCCCCAACAATTCCAAAGTATGGCGAAAAGAAGTGACAGGTTGAGTGACATTTTTAAAACCATGTTCACACTTGGGGGTTTGTCATTTAAAACAATTGCATATATTTCTGGAATCGCGATGTATGGAACGAGAATGAACTGCATCATAATGACAGCACTCTATCAAAAAAGGGAATATATTGTGAAGGTTTTGATTTAGCACAAAAAATGAGATCAGCTCAAAATTATGTAAAATGGATGACATTATGTACAAAATACATATCGAATACCTTTTGAAAACTTGATGACTTCCACGCATATGAATTTGTCACAGTTTCTCTCACAGAATGAAATGGTATCATCAAAGTGTAGTAAGACAGTGAGAGAAATAAACTCCAAAAGTGTAATGGTACTGAGTAATTAGTCATTTGGATATTTGGCGACGTGACTACCTTGAAGATATCACTGTTGGAACCCATGTTTTCAAATACTCTGAAAAATTTCAGGTCTGACTAAATAGGTAAAACCTGTTTAAAATTAATAGGTGAAATAAGTTTGTTTTAAATAAATACACATCGAAGTAGCTGTCAAATGCGAAATTTTCTGAAGCAATGATCAACAAAAACACATTACAGATATGCTAATATTTGATCCGTGCAAACAGTTCCTGAATACCTCAATAATTAATTTAGGCATGCTTTTAGTAGAATTAGCTCAATTTATACGTATCATCATAATAGTTATATATGCCTAGGTAGTACCTACCTATTATACATTTGTATGTACATAATGCCAATATAGGCATATTGCTACATATATGCGTATATATATGTTTATATTAGTGTGTAGATTAACATGGACAAATTAAGTACGCCAACAGTATTTGGAATATGAATAAATGCACATGCATAGTATATACATGAATAATCCAAACATACTTATTCCCAAAAATGTTACAGCTTTTGAATTGGACGTAATTCGACACTTCAGATCGAAAATTCGGTGCACTCATAATTATGCACATGATACACATGATATCTATGCACATGATATCTCGACAATCAGCTATGATAAATACGATACGTACATACATACGATTATACAGTTCTATGCAAAAATATATGTAAGTACATATCTTTACTTTGATTTATGTTTTAATAAAGATGGATCAACTTAATTTCATTCTTTGCTTCTTGTTGTGCAATAATTTACTTAGAGCATACAATATTTTGAGAAAGTTCTGACATTTTTATTCAGCCATTGCATTATGCAAAAGTTTCAAATTTTCAACAGACACCAACCAATATTTACAAGGTTCCAGGTTCCGAAAGTTCCACTGCGAATCCCAGCGATAATTTGACAAATTCATTAACCTGGGTCCAACTAACCAAGTCAATTGTGTCACCAACTCTATGCATTTGCGGATTGTCGACCAGCTATTTAAATATTTTTTAAAGTATTAAAATTAAAATTGAAATTTAATTTAAATGTAACTTAAAATGTTCTCTATTTCCCAACCTCAGCAGGAAAACTGGATGGAAATCCATAATTTGTCCAACTAGCGTGATCCGAACATCCATACCCACAGACTCTGTTCCTCCAGGTAAAAGTGCAATAGTTGTCGATTAAAAGTCGGAGGAATGTATTCACTTCCGCGCTCACGTAATCAGTATAAATTGCAATCTCATCCCTTCCTTGTGTATAATAACCAGGAATGTCAAAGTTCACCATTCCCACGACGTTGACCCTGTTGGTGTTGTAAGTCGAGGCAATATCTGCAGACCCGCGGAGTCCAACCTCTTCCGCAGCATACCAATGGAACTCAATCGTCCTCTTTGGAATGTATCCACCCTCAATAAGAACGCGAAGGGTTTCCAGTACGACCACAGAACCACTTGCGTTATCATCGGCACCTATTTATAAAGCATACAAAATATCTGGGATGATGCTTTGAGGCACGCTGCGACGCATGACTAACCTGGAGCAGTGCGCGTTGAACCAGCCATATTGATGGAGTCAAGATGAGCTCCAATAATGACTATTTCACTTCGGAGAGTGGGATCAGAACCAACAATTCTGGCGATGACGCTACTTTGTGGCGAGAATGAATGGGCAACTTCGGAAACAGTGATTTCTCCGACGTAATCTACAGCAGTCTGTTGGACTTGACTGAGCAGCCACTTCTGAGAATCTATACCTGTCTGCGATTGATGGTATCGATTAAAGAAATTACTAAAGGTCTGGACAAAGTCTAGCATTCTGGGGATGCTTGTCCTCTCAAGGAGTGCATTGACGACCGATGGGAATCTAATTCCGGTTGGGATAGCTGGAAAACAAATTAAAATCATATTGCATATTCTTTATATATAAAATATCTAAGGGACATGCCTTTAACGTTGACATCTCCTTCCTTGACATCGGGAAAGTTGTGATCCGTGATATCGATAAAGTTTGCATGTTTTGCAATCAGGCCCCAAATTTCGTCCTCGTCCATCCACTGACCGGCTCCCTCTTGACTCGTTTTAATAAGACGTTTTCCCGATGTAAATTCATTTCTTTCAAATGGCGACGAGGACACGAGGGCAACACTGAGGGCAAAGAGAATTAAAAGCTTCATTTTAAGGGCATTCTCTTGAACAATGACCGAAACAAAAATAACGCCATGCAAATTAAACTGAAGCATTTTATTCTACGTGAGTGTGGAATGCTCTTGGGCAATCGTCAACTATCTACTTGAGTTGGAGATTAGATTTATTCACTGAAGCATCGCAATACTAATTATATGCCTTTATACACAAAAAATACGTGCACATTGATCATTGTTACTCTTCAAAATGTCAATCCTAACTTTGACAAAGTTACAAGCTTTTTTTATTCTAGTGAAAACTGGATTTCAAAATATATATGTATATGTATATATGTATATGTATCTGTATATGTACATTATTCAATATATACCTATTAACTTTCATATAAAGCATAACATCAAGACATTGGATTATTTATGGATACGTCGATTAAGAAATGTATATAAAGGTGCAAATTTTTTTTAAATTCCACAAGATATCCAACATTACATTAAAAGATTATGCCAAATAATCGAATCATGATGGAATTTCCAATCAGTAAACTTTAATCAATCGTTATTTAGTGTTGGAACATTCTACACTCATCCAGGTTATTATCGTGACTGTTTGATCATAAGTTTTAAATAGGAAAAGTCTGACACGATGAATATTTATATAATTGATGGATTACTTAAACTCGGGATCGATGACTGTGCGGACATATTTATGTGCACGGACTCTGTACAATAAGAAAATTTCGGTGAATATAGGTTGAATATAAATACTTATTAAAATACCTACATGTTTAATAAAAAAATATAGAAATCTCGTAAAATTTTATAGTATAAAACAAGTATGTACAAATGCAAGTGTGCCTGTCTACGTAAGCAATTGCATACATATGTAGCTCAGAACAGTTTCAAAATAATCAGAAGTATCAAACAAAAAATACGAAAAATAAATGCACGGTTATGTTTATGCATGTACTGGATATATGTACATGCATACAGGAGAAAGTCAACATTTTCTTTTTCCACTTTACATTTTGGGTACGCAGATCAAGTACAAACATTATTATCCGGTTCTTCAAGTAACTGATTCATAAGCTTGCCATAAATGTTCATAAAACCATTTGACAATTTACACAAGTTAGACACATACTCGGAGTAGCGTGTTGAACATAATTATTGCAAATGTTCCGTGTTATCAAAGTACTTAGAAACAAATGCAAATTTACAATTGTTTCTATTTATACATACATGGTCTTGTCAAGATACTATAAGGTAAGTATCTAACTAATGCAAAATTATAATCCAAGTCCTGTCCGCATTTTTCCTTACTGTAATCAACAAAGTATGGCTTCCAGAATTTTTGTAATATGCAGAATTGCTTATATCTTTTGTATTTATTTATACATATAGATTCCTCCTATTTAGTCATCTAGCAGGTCGTAAAACATAAGCTTAACATGTTTACATAACACTTTTCTTTCCCCGTTCGCTGAAATTCGTACACTATGATTGTGCAGACATATTGTCCGAAAGTTTACATGATAAATATACCGTTTTACGGTTACCCAGAACTTTGTTAAAAGATTATTATATCTTTGTCATGCTATACATACATATGTCGGACTTGAGTATGTTTTACATTATTAATGCATACACTGGCTATTCATTCGGGTTCCATCTTACACAATATACAGATAGTTAACTCACCTCAAAATCCGGACTCCTGGCTAAAAAAATTATTCTGATTTTCGGTCTAGCTACATACGTATGTGTGTAGTTGTTGTATACATTGTCCCGATTGTACTAAAATATCATCTTTGCCAATTTATAATAGCAACTATTTAGTTTGCATTTTCGTGTAGAAGAAATCATGAATTGTTGCGGACAAGACTTACAAACTATAGTGAAAACTATGCAAATCCTCCAAATGGTGAGTTACTTGAAATATTTAGGGAATTATCTGTAATACGTATTACAGGTTTTTATATAATAATCTTTGCTTGGTACACTTATTTAGCTTGGCTATTTCGTCGCAGCTTCATTTTGTTTTGACGTTGGAGTCAATTTTGGTCTCGAACATAGAAGTAATGATCGTATGAACTTGAATTTATAAAAAATAAGATACAAAAATGCCAATTTTAAACGTTACTATTATCTTTGTTTTCAATTTTTCACAGTTATCTTGAATACGGTTGTACTGCTTATGGCGATAAGTTCTACAGTGGGACTCATCACCGCAATTATTTTGTTTATAGGCATGAATCTGGTATGACATTAATCTTTTATGTAGAAATACCATCTCTTGATCAATTTATTTATTTTATAGGAAAAACCTTCCAAATGGAAAACACGGCTAATTTACAATTCAGTCTGGATGGCGTTAATAATTCCCAGTAATGTATTTATTTTAATTGGTAATCCAGATCCATTGGTGCGACTCTACGCGAGTTTGGATTTGGGAATTTTCACGTATTGCATATGCCTTCTTTACGCTTATGCCAAAGAAGTAAGAAAATTGAAAGCAAAAGGAGTGGATATATGTACTGTTCTCGATAAGGCTTAAATAAACAAGGTTGATGCAGATATTTCTTGTCAAGAAAATAAAGTATTAGTTGCAAGATAGTCATGCAACATATACATACATATTTAGCGAACAGTTAGTAGCAAATATAATTCACCAAAAATATTTTTCATATAAATTCTATATTTTGCTAAGAAAATAATTCAAATTTGATTTAGATAAAATTAATTATATACAGAATTTGAAGAGACTAGATATGCTCAAAAACAAGCACAAATTACGCTATTATTTACAATTTATGTAGTTGTTTTTAATATTTATTGAGCATATAATTTTTAGTAGCACACAGATTTTACACAGATTTCTAAATACTTTCTATTTATGTATGTATGAAATTGTGAATGTACAGAACGTATAATTATTACAGTCTAGAGAAGCGTCGTATGCACTTGCATGATCTTAAATTCTAAAAAGTTGAATTATAAGCTACAGGACATATTGCAATCAAACTAAACACCATATTTCCATATCGGGTTTCTCATGTATTTGCATGTGTCTATCATGGACTTATTTCGATGATCAAAATTCTATTTGATGCTCTATAAAATATATCTCCTACTTTTTTTAATTCAAAAATTACTCCATGCTAAGTATTTCAAAAATGTCGCATAATTTTCGTTTTTTAATTATAAGTCTTCGGCATGATAGTATTTCTATTATGGATGAAATGATTAGTTCATTGGTAGGTTTTTGTACACTTCATTTATTTTTAGTATTTCAGTTACTTATTCCCAACTCCCAGAGGAACAAGGAACACAAGGGTTTACTGGCGTTGGAGCTGTTGGACAAAAACATAATTTTTTAAAACTTTTTAAATGAAATTATGACATTTTATTAAATATGTTTGCATTGTTCTATAATTTTACCAGTCCATCCAGCTCTGCTATAATTTCTACCCAATCTTTGATCCCCTCCAGCGTTTGTTCAGTCTGCTCCTTTCGTAATAACGTCAATGATCTTTCAGCGCACGCTTTCAACGCCACAATTCTAAATCTTTCCACCCCTTCGACATTCACTTTCACCCAATTCAGCAAAATTCCACGTACATTTTTATAATCGTCAATAAAATTTGGCCAGTCTGACGTATTGTTTAATCGTTGAGCCATCGAGATTCCGGTAGAATTAATCAAAATCGAGAAATCTTCATCGCTCGTCCGATTATCGCTGACGCAATCGAGCAGCAAATGAATAAAGTTTATCTCTTCACGTGGTTTGTTGTCCTCTAAATTAATTGCTATGAAACCGGGGATGTCTTTTGTGGCGGAGGTGATAAGCGTGGCAGACCCGGCGATTAAAAACTTATTTTTGAGAGGGATGGAAAAACTCTTGACTTTGAAAATGCTCTTCCCCCTCCATAACCCAAAAGGCTTATAAAATATGGCAAATAGTGTATTAAATTTGAATCTTTGTTGCGACTGGCTGAACTGATTATAAAATTTTCCAAAAATTGGAAAGGTTTTGAAAATGTGTGAACCCATTTCGTCTTAAATATTTCTAAGGATTTAGTTGAGAATATAAATTTCACTGTAATTGTCGAGATTAATGCAGAGATTTTCAATACAATGAAGTGAAGTTACATAAACTCTTGTAACGATAACGCTGCTGATAACGTAAAATAATTTACACAAGGTGATGGCATAGAAGACTGTCCACATTAAAGTGATAAACCAGTAGTGAGTACAACATACATAGAAATACATTGGTCTGATCTGCAAAAATCCTGTAATGCATTATTTAAATGTCAACTTCAATAAGTGTGTATCTATCTATTACCAAGGAAAACGTTGAAGCTAATGAAGGTGAATGGGTTATTGGCTTCACGGCAAAAGTTGTCAATATGCAGGGGAGTAATTTGATGCCGCTAAATGTAGCTATTTGGCCATAACTTCATTACATAAACTATTGGTTAAAATTACTGTTATATAATGTATTGGTCTACCTAAATCCACAGATGGAGAGATTTTGTAGTCTTACAAATACATATGCAAAATAAACGGATGAGTACTTAATTTAGTAATCTGGTAGCATTTGATGACTTTATTAATAGTAATACAAATATCATACTCGGATTTTACAAGTATCTACATATGACTTCTTAAATACACTTATGCACATGCTTTATCTAATCACTTTCAGTCAGACTAGAGTTGATCAAAACCATTATTAGCAAGCTAAAGTCTTGTGAATATCACAATTTCTATTTCTCAAATACTTTTTCATCTTGTAAAAAGACGTCTAAAAAATCTTTGTATAAAAATCCCACATCATATGCAAGATGACACAAAGTACTAGAATAAACACAACAATTGTTTTAATACTGCTTTCACTATTACCGACTAATTCATAGTATATTCATTTCGACTCCTTCCTAGCTTCATTTAACCAAGGCTCATGCACATTCGGAAACATCTTCCCCACTTTTTCTCCCTTAATATGGGGGATGTGCAAATATCTTAGCGATTTACACACGGTTTCCCTTCCCTGCAACGCTCCTGGTGTGTCCAACGGTACAAAAGACTGAAAGAACCACTTGTCTTCCTCCCAATCTTGCACTTCTTTTCCCCCACGTAAATTTTGAGTCCAGACCGTTAGCGATACCAATGAGGGAAAGTGGGTCTCGTAATTAATTCCATTTTCAATCCCATTCTCGCTGTGAAATACGAAAGTGAAAGTGGGCATTGGTTCCCGGTTCTGTTGATCGGCTAGGCCTCCTCCAATCCCAATTCTCGACACGGCCACTAAATTGCCAATGCTTCCCCTCCGATAAGCCATGTACTCCCCGACGAGACCAATGCTCAGCTTTTTCAAGCGTGGAAGAGGTGGAAGTCTTATCCGGGCGTGTTTCTTGGGTCGATGCAATCTCAACACGAGAACTTCCAACCGTGTCAAGTGTTTCTTTAATAGTTCATCAATCCCATTGTTTAACACGATCTCCTGCTCGATCGAGGTATTGGTGTGGAGTTCTAATTTCCTCAATTTAAACCCCAACGGCATTGAGAGGACGAGGCAGTAGCAAGGAAGCGATGGATGGTGAAGAGTGAGCGAGTCCAACTTGGATAAATTGAGCCATTCATTTTTCACCTCTTCCATAAATAACTGATCCACTCTTTGTCCCCCGTTCAGATTGAGGCATTTCAGATTTTTCATCCCAAGAACAAATGGTGGGATCCATTCCCTCATGAAAGTTGACGTCGCTTGTTCCGTGTCCTTTTCGTAGTTTATTGTCACCGTAAGCGTGTGCAGGGCAGGGAATGACATCTTCATGTCTGGCGGTGTTGATATGTTTCCCCTCGGTTGGAATTTGCGGATAAAATCGGAACCCAGACTGATTTTTATTTCAAGTTCCTCCAGCCCGGGTTGAGAGGTGGACACTTTGATTAAGACGTTCATGAAGAGGGCGAATGTTGAGGAATAATTGAATGGTCCGAACAAGGTTAGTTTCTTGAGATGGTTGTCGTACTGGGGACACAGGAAGAGATTAATGTCGTGCCAAATGAAAGCGATTCTTGATCCGGTCTGAATAGGAAATAATTCCGGAGCTGCTGGTTTACATGGAAGATTTGCATCCTGGCCAAACATTGATTTCATTTCTTCCTCCACATCGAAAATTGATTCTCCGTCGGAAGTAATAATATCATCTAACCGTTCAAGATTTGGAATGTAGCGATCATGAAACCGAAGCAGTTTAATTTCAACGTTGGGATGGAAGAAATTTTTAAATGAGTTGATTTTTGAAATGGAAGTCAGGCGTGAATTTTTTCTGCAGATCGAATAGTCTGTAAAGTCCAGTTTTAACTTGGATTTCTTCAAAAGGAGGGGAATAGCTTCATAGTTCCAAAATTTGGAGACGAGTCGAACATTCTTTAAATCAGAGGATGGCGACAAGTAATCGAATATCTTGGACAGGATGAGTGGAATTTGGAGTGGAAGGTTAGACGAGATAGACTCGTTGAGAGAAAGTTTGTCCATAATCTGTCAGACAAGTGAAATAAATAACATGTTAGTCATGTATATATGTACATATGTATATAAATCAAGTTGTTGTCAAATGAATGCTTAATGTACATAATCGGACAATCGTATCAATTTTTTTTTACAAATATTACATTTACATAAATATATATTTACGTAAATGTAACATTCTAATTTTAGAATTCCGAGAGCAAGAAGAAACTGTCTCAATTTTTGATACAATGTTTAATTCAATAATACTTGATTTCTTACTTGAATATCTTCACAGTTAGGAGCAGTTTTGTGTAACTGAATGTTTCTCAGAATGGCTACTTATGTATGTAAAAGTTTAATACTTGTTGGGTTAAACTCGAATTTGGTTTTACTACAAGTGACCTTATAATAAATAAATATTGTGTAATTTGACCCGATCTTGACGAACCAGCAATTCACATTTCTTTAATAAATACTTCAAGGGTGGTATTTATATAGTTCAAATTACTCGTTGAATTGTATTGGTGTTAATGTGCTTATGTACATATCAGCTTTTAATTTAAAATATATGAACATAAAATGTGTAGTATATTTAATGCTTCTATTGTTAAAGTTTTATTGATTGATTTTATTTTAACATGTGGCAGTGAATCCTGCTTATAGCCTAGCCTAAAAAGGACTTGAAGTGACTCGGATTTCGCTTGATTTAGATGTGTGTAGGAACCATGTAGGTACAGTATCTAGGAAGGAAGGAAGTATCGTACAAGGTAGGCGGTAGAAAGCACATCAGTACATATTAGTTCACACACCACTGTTTTTTACTTTCTCCATGATATAGGCTTTCTTAGGATTAGTACTATTGCATAATCTTTTCTTCACTTAAAAGCAAAAGCTAAATAAGATATAAATGATATGAATAACAGGGGTTTTCGTAGCCAAACAAGTTAATTGTGATTCCGAGCGGATAAATCTGCATTTACATTCATATGTACATAATTCTTCTATGCTAGCTAAAACGATGAACACGTATTTTTTACCCTGTGGCATGAAAAACATGATATCATCATTTATTGCATGACATGGCATACGAAGGCATCTTTTTAGGAAGATTACTTTTAGTTTGGTACAATTCGATTTTATTTCTCCTTAGATTAGACCCTTTTATTTCTAGATTAAATATCCATATATCAAAATATATACATTGAAAAGGAGATTATTTACAAATCATGCGATAATTTATGTATAGAAGAGCGTGGTTGACATTTCCAAGTAAATGAAAACACTGGAACCATTAAATAATTCGTGTGATTTTTATTAGACGTAAATTTCTTGATAAAGAGATAATCTCGTCGGTACAATCGTTAATAAATACTTCGCTTTTCTAATAATTTGATTGTGACGGAATAAAGCAGTTGATTGATGCATGAATTGCATTAGTTAGGATAAAATTATGTAAAAAAAACACTAAAGAAGCTGGAATAAATACAGTACTTTGCTTTCATTCTCGAGATAAAATTAAACTGCCGTTATTTATTGACCTTGTATAGGCCTTGACACTATTGATACGTTTATGCTCCATTGTAAATAAATATTTTTTACATCAATTAAGTATGTAATCAGGAAAATTAAATCCTCCGCAAATTTTCAGAAACATAAAAACATAGTGATTAGGTACACTACAAATTCAAAAAGGGGTTTGGAAGATTTTATGATATGTCATCAACAGAAGGTCATATAAATATTAGTAGACCACAGGCACCAAATTAGATAAATTTACATCATATTTAAGGATTATGCCAAGCTAACCCATGTACATATATGTATGCATATACAAATATTAAGTCATTTGTCGATACGATATCATATCTTACTTTCCGGTAATATATATCTTATTGGATTAATGCCTTCAAATTTGCGGACTATAAATTGAAATTTCCGAGGACGCAGAATCACTTGATCAGAATACTGAGCTAATTGACAAGTACTAAAGGCCAGCGTTTATGATAAATTCAAAATGAGGAAACTTTTATCATTTTCCCTATGTTTCCTAATTCCGTTTCAATTCCTCGCAGCCAAAAAGACAGTGGCCGCTCCTTCCCTTCTGATATTGATACGTCTTCTAATCTGGAAGTCAAGGTTACTGAAAATAGTTGTATATGGTAACAAATCTCTCATATCTGTATCTTAAATTTTAGCCACTTTCATCAGCCTCGTATGAAGGAGGCGTTAACAGAAGGCGTCCGCACTGGAATTCTGGTATTCTGCGTAAACACATTGTTAATGAAACTAATTATTAAGAACATTTTTGTTTCAGTGATTACACGAAATTGTGCCGAAGTTCTTGTGTATTTTCCTCAAGCTCCCAGTGGAATTTACACAATTCATCCAATTCCAGGAACGCCAGTCGAAGTAATAAATTTAAATAAAATAAGAAGGATGTGATCTACTAAAATTTAGTAGATTAGTAAATTTAGTAAAATTGGTGCAATTTTGTGGGAACATAATATTACTTGCATATGCACATACATATATAATTCTAGTATTTAAATGAGCCGTTGTCGTGAAGGTTTATTGCGACATGGATTATGATGGAGGTGGGTGGACAGTTATTCAGAGGCGTGGTGCACCTTTGGAACGTGGAGTCGTACGACAAGATTTTGCTCAAGGCTGGTCGGCATACGAGAAAGGGTTCGGAAGTGCAGAACAAGATTACTGGATTGGTAAATGGTCCTATTTCTTAGATGGGACAGTTGCACGAAAAAAAACGGTCTTTTGGTGCAATATTATACATTGCAGGCTTAACAAATATTGCTGCTATGACTCGGATGGAAGACTCTGAATTGGTATTCGATTTGGTTGACTGGGACGATGAGGTTAGATTTGCCAGCTACAAAGTGTTCCAGGTATCAAACAGTGCAGATGACTATAGGCTGACCACGGGTGGTTATGTTGGCAATGCTGGTAATGAAATGACTTATGAAAAATATATAAGAAAAGTTAAGAGGTCTTCCATCGGTCAAATTTATATTTTTCCCTCATATGACATGACAGGAGATGGCTTTTTCGCACAGAATAACGCCACATTTAGCACCAAGGATAACGACAAAACTCTCAATGTCGGCAATTGTGCTTCGTTATATCCTGGTGGTTGGTGGTTCACAAAGTGTCATTCGGTAAATATTTTTTTAATCATGATTAAATAATGTAAAATATTTATGTGAAAGTCGCGTACTGAGTTAATCAGCCCTATACTTGGTGGTGATATCCATGAAAATTCACACGTATTTAGAATAAAAATGGATATGTATATATTTTTTAGTCGAACATTAATGGAAACTATGCTGCTGAAGGGTCAAATGGCGTCGCAGAATATGCCCAAGGGATTACGTGGTCTAGATGGAAGGGCTACTATCACTCTCTAAAGCAGGCACAAATGCAAATTCGAAGCAAATCTTACAAACCATTTTGGTAAAATAAAGTACTGTATGCATAATAAATTAAAGCATATGATGTATTTTAATTAGAATTAATTATAATTCCTTTGAAAAATGTACTTATATTTTCAAAAGTTAAAAGTTTCATGGTATTTAGATTTAGTAATCTATTTAAACGAATAAACGGGCGTGAAAAATATATTGTCGCATGATGATATTTGAATGGATTGTCAATCTGCATATTTAAGTGTATGGTCAATGGTCACATTTTCTTACTAAAAAATTGCCATAGTCTGGACTGTGCAATTTAGTATTTAATGTACAGGGTGGTTAAAATGTCACGCTACAATGGAAAATTTTTCGATGGGAAAAATTTATAAATTTCCATTAGTTACCGAAATTTTGTCTCTAAAATTCAATGTTTTAAGAATTTTGTCATCAGTTTTCCATCAGTTTTAATAATAATTATAAAAATCTTAATCCAAAATCTTGTAACTAATGGGGATTTAGAGATTTTTCCCATTGAAAAATTTTCCATTGTTGCGTGACATTTAAACCACCCTGTATTTCATATGTATGTGTCTACATATTCCCAACAAAGAAAGTTTTGACTACAAATGACGTTAATTTAGTTCCATTGATGTGAAAGCATGTTCAGCAGATTTTATTGTACCACACGTGGCCTTTGACCTTCTTTACACTATGCTACTGAACAACTTAACTTACTTTTATGCTACAAATATCTTACTCAAAAGTATTTGGAATAATTGTAAAGCCACAGTTGACAAAATAAGCATGTAAACCACAATGAATTAGCGATACAATACAAATATACAATAAAATTTCTTGTGAAAAATACATGAGTTATATAACAAAGGCCTTTTGTACTTCAATAATAAAATAGTTCAAAAAGCAAATTTGTCTTGGGGACTCTGTCTCGACCGAAACTTCGCAAGGACCGATTTACTTAAATACTTATTTCCATATAACACATTTTTCACTACCATTCAAGTAAATTTTATGTAGAAAAATATATCATGGACAACAATGTAAACTATTCATTCTAACACCATGAAATACACAGAACAATACATATATATATGTACATATGTATATATTACTATATACATTTATTATTCTTTCATGAAAATTGTACCTCCTTCATTTTATATCTTTGTGTATATATATATCAGTGTATTTACATATGTACATAGAAATGCAGAGATGTATATGTATCGCATTTGTTTTAAATTTCAATGAACAGTTCCATCCATACTTCAAGAAATTTCAATATCACCTACATACACCCTATGGATTATAATTTTATACGCATTTGACTACAAAACGATTTTCCACAAAATGAACTTAACGTCGTCCCCCACACCCACTGATAACTGTTTTCTTGTTCCAAAATTAATTTTTGGAAATACAGTCATGCAACACCCTTCAGTAGACGTGTATCTGCACCAAACTAAAAGCATTATTCTCGATTTCTACAATATGTTTGAGAATGACGTCGAACGCGTCGTGAATGTGAAAAATCGACACGAAATGATCGTTAAAGTGCTAATAGAACATTTAAATCTGAGCTTGACGGTCTGCGGAGATTCTCAGTATCCGCCTCCACCACTTCGACACATTGATTTTGCCCTCACAAGATATGATCAGCAAAAGGAAAAACTGGGCAACGCTACCCTCTTTCACTCGAGAGAATTTTATCAAGTTACGTTCGCCGCAGTGAAAACTATCGATGTTTCAGTATTATTCGCCTCCTTGATACGTCCAATAGGATGGAGCGTGTTCTTATCCAGTATCGGTCTCCTATTAGTGCTATCTTTGTTTATTTCCGTCTATTACAAATTACGGGGCTCAAAAATCATCACCCAATTTCTTACCGTGACATATTTTCTGCTGCGGGCACACATTGACCAATGCGCCAACCGCAGGAGGACCACTACGCTGTTGAATCATCATTTTGACCTAAAATTGATTTATGGAACTTATCTGTTCTATTGCATTCTCATAATTGCAACATACAAGAGTAATCTTGTTCAGGAATTGATGCAACCAAGTGCAACTATTAGTGCAAACACATTTGAAGAACTTGTGTTAGATAATAAACCTTTAATAAGCTTAGGATTTGACAGGGGTGGACAGGCAACAGATTTAAAAGAATTTATGACCATGGAAGCTACACGAAATCCAGTGTTTGTCAAACTCGTAAAAAAACGTACACGAGGAGCTGAACATTTGGACCCAGTGTTCATAATTAAAGGAAAAGTAAATATAATCGATGATGGCACCGTGCTAACTGCGTTAATAACCATGTTGGAAAGAAAGTTTCAAATCACACATTTCCGAATGGGGAAAAGTGTAGTGGTAAATCCTGAATTTTGGGGAATAAAAAGAAGTCGGCATGAAGACGGAGTTGTGAAAACCTTGAGGCAATTGGCAAGTTCTGGAGTTCTGGATCATTTTAAGTACGTATTTAATATTTATTTACAGATACATAATTAAATGATAATGCCACACTAAGTATTAGACGATTAAATCTGCATTGCTTGATTGTTATGTTGACAGAGCGCAACAAGCCCAAATTGATCAAGTCGTCGCCCACAAGATGGTACGAGTTTACCTCTCCGGATTATTTCAGAAGGACGATGATGCCGAGGAAGACACTGATTCTGATGAAAGCAAAACGCAAAGTTTTATTGAAGTGTATAACACAATGTTGGATAAGTTGAAATCTATTGGATTGGAAACGTCAAAAGGAGCAGAACCAATTCGACTCAACAATTTTCTCGTCCTTTGGATTCTACTTGGCGTTGGTTTCATATCTGCGTGGACTTCGTTTGCAGTAGAGATTTTAGTCAAAGCCAGAGGAAAATGTACATTTTGTAAATTTTGTAGAAAAAACATGAAACATGGTAGAACTGCATATATAATTGTGCAAAGTAAACAGAATGACGAGGGTTAGCGAGAGAATGTGCAAAGTGCTGGATTGGCATGCAAGCGTATAAAGTATAGCGTTTTGTTACTAATTTTTTATAAGAGAATTATCATTATGGCCAAAGCATTGAGTTTTGTAAAGGTCGGAAAGTTGTAAATACAAAATGCAGCTGGAAACCGAACGTTTAATTTGTATTCTGTACATATATGCAAAAAGAGTCAGACACTGTCAGACATACATACTCAGACGCGATAAAAAATTGATTCAGTTGCAGTACAAGCGTTGGACGCAAAGCATATTATGTGCAACATTTTTATTTGGAAACACATTCATTTCCACGATGACTTTCTTGATTGTAATTTCAACCTTAGTTGTGGTTTTGGCAATAATAATTTATCGCAAGTGGCTCTATAACAAAATCGGGTCGGATAATCGGAAGAGGTACAGAACAGTTTTATACATATTTCAAAAATCATGCTTTTTATTGATAAAACACTGTATTTGGTATCATTTCATTTATATTTTAGAAAATTTTACGTAAATGTGAAATATTAAATTATCAATTTCAGATATTTTGCAGAAATTTTTAAAGAATTCCCCGAATTTTACAATTCCAAGACGGGACATATGAAGCAAAAACTTTTTGAATCTTTGATAAACACAAACAAGGACATTAACATTTTGGAAATTGGAATTGCCTCAGGTAAATTTTTTAAACGTCATAATATGTATAAGTGAGGAATTGATTTACGTGATCCACTTTCTGAATGTGTGATTATTAATAGGTGGAAACTTTGACTTTTACCCAAAATCAAAATGCCACCTTTTCGCAAATGAACCGAACCAATATTTCCATCAAATTTTGTCGGACAATGTCGCCAAAGTAAGTTTTCTAGCTTATTACATAAGTAGTAAAAATACTATACTTATAACATTTTTCCAGTATCCACAAATAACCCTGAGCCGAATTTCATCCTCCTCTGCCGAAAATTTACAAGACATCGAAGATGCTACGGTGGACGTTGTCATAAGCACAATTGTTTTATGTAGCGTTCCCAACGTTGCAAAAACATTGGACGCAATTCTTCGTGTTTTGAAGCCGGGTGGAAAATTCTACTATATGGAGCATGAACTGGACCCTAAATTTACTTGGTGGAGAACGCTTCAACAATTAATTGACCTTTCCGGGATTTGGCCCTTTCTGGTTGATGGTTGTCACGCCTCACGAACTACGGGAAATCTGATAAACAATTCCGGCTTGTTATCCGTGAACCAGGACAGGTTTGACCTTGATCCGGTGGGGTTTTGGGGACTATATATAATTAAGCCGCACGTTTATGGGGTGGCTATGAAGCGGGCGACGAGCAGTGGCCAATCTTAATTGTTTTGGCTATGCACTTTACAATCCAGTTGAACAAAATGTGATTGCCTAACGACAGATGTATTATTAACGGACTGCACAAATATCATAAATATCAATTTTTGTCATTTTTCGGGATTTTCGTTTTTGATTCCTAAATATCATAAACTTCTAGATTGCATAAAACTTTTGTGATTATTCGTACATATGTAATGTACTTCGTAAAATAGCTTTAACTTTGTCATTAACCAATCCATATAAATTGACCAACTTTAGTAAACACACTATCTTTATTTCAACCACTTTCCGGGGACTGAAAAGGTAAAATTGACTTATCATTATGATTAAGAATATACCAATGCGAATGGAAAAACTTGTGATCTTTTCTCCCGTTAACTTTTGCCTCTTAAAACTAGTTTAACGGTTTACTAATTTAAATCGGATTTAATAAATTATCATATTATCATGCATTTTATATTAGTGGCTGATGAATACTGTATCAACACATCTAATAAACTTAAAAACATCTCTAATCCTAAAACTAAAAATAATACTGGAAATAAATCTATTGCCTTTCACACAAAGTTACGAATTTCAAAAAGTTTGTTGAGAACTGCAGTTATTTTCTGAGCTTCAGAAATTTTTGAAAAACACAAATTCTGCATAAAATTAATAGTGTTCGAGTCTTGTACGGTATTTACCTACTCTAAAATTGTTACAATTTCTGAGATTGTATGCAACTTCCACTTTTTAAATTTTTTATATGGCGTCATACTACATGGATGGGATCCGGACAAAATGAATATAAAATGAATGTGGATAGGACGAAATGTGGGTGGAAAAATGTGGATGACCATAAATATGGAAAGGTCAAAACGTGGATGCCTTGAATGTGGAAAACTGGTTATAGGGATTATGATATTCTTGTACTGGCCCTTCTAATCCTAATTTAATTTGTCCCTATGCACAGTGCAAACTATAAAAATTTCAGGACCACGCCCCCTGAGGGCTAACTCCTCAAACAGGGGGTGTCATCGGTAAAAATTTTTGACGTATTTGTTGAGTCCCCCTGATTATAAATATGCATATACTGTTCAGGTTACACCCCCATGGACTTTTGGGACGTGCCCTGGTATTATATTATACTGTTTCATGTCTGTTCTAGAACCTTGGAAGTTCTCATTACAATTTGAGACCTAAACCCGCACACATTGTCCAAAAATGTCGCAAAGTGTCTCAGTTTCGGTGTTACACCGAAAAATAAGCCTCGTCTTCCGTATAAAAATTACGCATAAAGATTATGTAATTCCTATTTAAAATCTGCTGCGGAGTATGTAAGCAACTTTCTACATAAACTATACTTCTAGACTACCATTTACAGTGTAAATTTTACACCGAATTTTAGGACGGAGATGGGAAATTTTGGGTCCGATTGAAGTCGGTAATCCGGCTCTCAGAAATCTCAGAAATCTAATGATAGCTCCATGTAAAACTGTTGCACCAGTCAAAGCTATATTTTTAATTTATCTAAAGAATTAAATTTTCCACGTTTTTTTTCATCCACATTATATTGCTATCCATATTTCTGTCATCCACATATTTTTCAGCCATATTTCAGAGGTGATATTCCGTCCTCTCCACATTTCGTCCCTAACCCTACATGGATATGCATATATGTATGACACTTGCATGAACTCCTTTTAATCTCATTGCAATGCATTGCTGATTTGGCCATACACTTCATTTTATTAGAGATTTTAATCAAAGCCAGAAAAAATATAAATTTTGCAGAAAAAGCATTAAACTGCATTTGTACATAATTCTGCAACCTAAAATTAGTAACGAGAATATCACGGGAATAAAGTGCATACTTAATTGGCATGCATGCATAAAGTACCTATTTTGGCACTAATTTTTTCATGAGCATGGTCATTATCACCAAAAAGCATTGAGTTTTGCATTCGTATGTAAAGATCTCAAAGTTACAAATACAAAATTCAGCTGGACTTGTGACCTTGAAAATATTTGATCTTATCCTTTGCATACATCCAAATGTGAATATACTCATTCACGATATATACTTCTCTAGTATCGGTTGGAAACATAATTAAATTGATACATGTCACTTTTCATTTTGAAACTCAATCATTTCCACGATGTCTGTGTTGTTAGTAGTTTCAGCTCTAATTGTGGTATTGGCTATAGTTTATCAGAAATGGCTCTACAAATATATCGGGTCGGATAATCGGAAGAAGTACAATTTCATTGATTTTCACTACGTATTTCATAGATTATACTAATAATAAGAGCTCATATGTATGTAGTATATGTAGATATTATATTAAACACTGTTGGATATTTTACCTCTCCAATTACAGATATTTTGCAGAACTTTTGAAAGACTTTCCCAAACTTTACAACCCAAAAACTAAACCTATGAAGCAAAAACTTTTTGAATCTTTGATAAAGACAAAGGAGGAAATTTGCGTATTAGAAATTGGAATTGGCTCGGGTAAATTGTTTAAACGTTATAATTTAGTAATTAAATAATATTATTCATTTTTTGTCTTTCCTTAGGTGGAAACTTTGATTTTTACCCAGAATCAAAATGTCGCCTAATCGCAAATGAACCGAACCAATATTTCCATCAAATTTTGTCGGACAATGTCGCTAAAGTAACCTTTCTAGTTTATTACATGTAATCAGAGACTGGCGGATTAAAGATATCGGGATTAAGGATTGAGATTGAGGATTAAATTTTAAAATCTTGGGATTGAGATTGAGGATTAAGGATTAATTTTAAAATTGTGGGATTAAGGATTGGGATTAGGGATTGAATTCAATCTGGGATTGGGATTAATTCGGGATTAAATTTTGGCTATTTTTCTGGGATTGGGAATAAATTTAGTCCTCGATTAATTGTTTGCATTAAATTTCATTATGCCAGATTTTTAAATTAATTAAATGAATCTGAACTTCGGAACAAGAAATATTTTGAACATTTCACATGCAAAATTAGATCGTTTAGGAATAAAATTTTTAAATGGCAATTGAATATTTTTTGCACTAAAAATTATATACGGGAAAAATGCTAAATTTACTCTAGGTACTATTTTTAACGGAAAACTTTGACCAGAATTTGAGCAGAGCACTCACATTGCTCACACCAATGTTGAAAATTGTTCATTGAGGACACCACGTTATGAGTAGTTTTGCAAAATGATGTGCAGTATTTTTAAATATGTGATAAAAATGAACGAAATGCAATCAATTCTTGAAAAGGGAGCGATCTTAAGAGAAGTTAGCTTTTAGATTTTTCATTCATTGCAAATTTAATCCCATTTTAATCCCATTCTAATCCCACTTTAGGATTAAACTTGGCATAGAGGGATTGGGGATTAGGGATTAAGGATTAAAATTCTAGAACTTGGGATTAAAGATTGAGATTGAGGATTAATTAATCCCCAATCCTAATCTCAATCCCCAATCCTTAATCCGGGATTGACCAGTCTCTGCATGTAATAAATGTGCTGTACTTGTAACATTTTTCCAGTATCCACAAATAATCCTGAGCCGAATTTCATCCTCGTCTGCCGATAATTTACAAGACATAGGAGACGCTACGATAGACGCTGTAATTAGTACAGTTGTTTTATGTAGCGTTCCCAACGTTGCAAATACATTGGACGCAATCCTCCGTGTTTTGAAGCCGGGTGGGAAATTCTACTATATGGAACACGAATTGGACCCTAAATTTACTTGGTGGAGAAAGCTTCAAGAAATGATTGACTTTTTCGGGATTTGGACGTTTTTGTTCGATGGTTGTCACGCCTCCCGCACTACAGGAAATCTGATCAAGGATTCCGGCTTGTTGTCTGTGGACCAGGATAGATTTTACCTTAACCCCGTTGGGTTTTGGGGGCTTTATATAATTAAACCGCACGTTTATGGGGTAGCTATGAAGACAGCGATAAAGAGTGAAAAAAGCTTGGACTTGTAGTCAGTCAGTAATGCATTACTGACTGTTATAATGGTATTGTAATATTATACACATCTTACTTTTATGTACATATGTACAGTGCCGTTGGAAAGCAAAATGTGATTCTAACGAAAGTACATTATACCTATTTAAACAATATTATATTATTAATGGATTGGAAAAATAAAATTGTCAATAAAAGCTTCACAAACACAATATCAATTTTCATTCACTTTCAAGGTGTAAGAAAGAAAGTCTCAATACGTCTCAATTTGCCTAAATGAAAGGCTCGTCTCATTTACGTGCACATGTGTGTACTCATTTACTCATTTAGTTTTATCGCATTTCATTCATTCACATGCAACAAGCATGCTGTCAAATCAACTGTTTCATGTTTATATTGACAACGTATTTAACAAACTTGGATTTAAAATTTTCTGGGTAATGGCACACCAGCAAAGGAAAACCTCCATTAATTAAGCATTCTAAAGTTCAAGGTTTGACAAGTATATTTTGCATTTTACGTTTAATGTCTACTAATGAATTTCACTGTTTAAAGTTTAAACAGTTTAAACTTTAAACTATTATTATTATAGAAATACTCAAAATGGAGTGCTGCCTTATATGTGGGGTTGATCAAACTGCCACACCCACCACGATTTCGGGAGAGACGCTTGGATATCTCTGTGACAAATTGAAGTTATCTTATCCGCTGGGTTGTCAAACGCCAAATCTCTGTGCACAGTGTGCCCATTTGTGGGAGGATTTATGCCCCCTATACTCTCACATGCAAGGTCTTATCAGCTTGGTGGATAAGAAAGTTGAGCAATTCCGTGAGCGCAACGATATCAGGAAACAAAATGGTAGGTCTTACTTGTTCTCATATTAAATGATCAGAACACAGGATAAAAATAATCAGAAATTCGAAATAAACTGTTTGTCCACTTGCACTAATTTAAAATTATTTCAGATCAGTTAAGGAAGAAACTGAAAGAGTCAGAATCTACTTTACGTGATTTTGTTCGAGTGAAGATTCTGAAAGAAGAACCAATCGAAATTGTGGGTACAGATGAAGAGACGGATGAAACTTTTGCTCAAGTTAAGTCGGATGACAATGCTTGTTGTATTATTGATGGTTCCGAATCCGAAGGCGACGATGGGGACCAAGATACTAGTCCAGATTTTTTTCAATCAATCTTATCACCAACTGAAAATGAGTAAGTATGAAAACTTTTAAAAACAAACCTTGCACTTCAAAAACGGTTTAGTTTTTATGTCGATTTTTACAGGATTTCAAGCCCCTCGCCTTCCCCCATTGAACAAAGTAAGGAACAAGAACAAAAGGCAAACGACTCTATTCGTAGGACTAAAAGGAAGGTTAATAATAGCGACGCTAGGGGATGCTTAGCTCCATCCAACAAGCGACAGCGTCGTGAAGATTTCAAACTTCCAGTGGGAGAAACATTTCCAAGTATACATGTTGCACAAGCCTTTATTTCATTGACAAAAGGGTGGAGGTAACAAATTGAAATTAAATTATCGTATGTAATAACAAATAAGTGTATTATCAATTAATCAAACTGTGATTATGTCAGTCCGAACAAGGGTTGGACGGATGCAGAGGGAAAGAAGTTTGACTATTGTTGCAAATATTACTGGTGTGGTGCTTGCTTGCAAATTGTTGCCCCCGTCAACTCAAAAAAGTGTCATCTGGAACATATAGGAACGGATCATGACCATTCTGCTAATGTTAAGAGACCAACCTACGGAATCCCTTCCGTAATCAAGGAGCAAATTATTAAACTGGTTGAACAAGGAATAAAAGAACACAAAGTAATTATTGAAATACTTTCAAATACTGGATATCAACCTCCACCTCAAACGATTTTGGTCAGCTATCTCGGTATTCTTTGGAAGCAAACATGGGGAAAGGAAAAAGAGTCACGACGAAAGTTGAGCAAATCGACATTACCAGCAGTTTAGGGTTGACCTGAATTTTTGAATAAGTCTGATATGAACTTACTTTTAGGCTTTCCCACGGGACGGGACGGTACGGGATTTCGATGTCCCGTCCCGTCCCGAAGATTAACCGGGACGAGACTTTCGGGACGGGACGGGATGGAGGTCATCCCGTCCCGAGTCCCGTCCCGACGGGACGGGACGGGATATCCCGAGGTTTTTTTATTTAAATTGAAATTCAGCTCTTTATAAATGTGAACAAGCTTGGCTGTAAGTATGGGTTGCTGCTTTATTTTCTAACTACATAAATCACACAAGATATGTTGGCACTCCCACCGACCGGTCAAATCTCAATAATTTCAGTGTTAGTTTTGATTATTAAGTAGCAATAGCTACTTATTGTGATCACTTTGTATTGTGCTTCGAATTTTTAGTTCTCGGTCGAGTTCGATAATGGAGTCAATCGGACCACCCCCCACAGCGCCAAGGGGTGTGGTCCAAAATTAAATTCACGTTAATTTTCATATGTGGTGTCATTTTAAAGGAAATTTGACCCCGATTTCAATAACGTTAATATTTTTGACGTTATGACCAAGAGGAGGAGGTCAGAGGTCAAAAATATATCATTTTCAGATATGATGTAATTTTTAAGGAAATTTCGATCGTTCTGACGCTATTTTTTATATTCGTTTGTAAGGGTTTATTTATAGTTTAAAGTTGAGAAATCGTCTTCATTTCGACCTATATAATATTACATATAACCTGCGTATCAAAATACATAACTATTGTTTGTTTAATCTTAAAATGTAAATTTGTTGATTTTTTGTGGTGAAAATAATTTTTAGGTGATATGTAAATACGAATTACTTATTAAGAAATATAAAAACAACAAACACCAAAATTCAACTAACCGTGTCAAATTTTTAAACTGTTGGGCATGATATGAAAAACTGGCTCAAGGTAAAATGTCAGACATGTGTATGTAACTATATGCATATGCATATGCTTAAAATACAAAATTATAGTATGTAGGGTCAAAGCATGCGAAAGATTTCCATACGATATGGTTAGTTTTGTCAATAAAGGGAGTGAATTTTGAGAAAAACATTGAAGTTCACGTCCCGTCCCGACCGGGATTGACCGGGGCGGGATGACCTCGTCCCGTCCCGAAGCCTGTCCCGTCCCGAGATTCTTCGGGACGAAAAATCTTGTCCCGTCCCGAGTCCCGTCCCGTGTCCCGACGGGACGGGACGGGATTATCCCGTCCCGTGGGAAAGCCTACTTACTTTGTAATACTTATTAGTTTTTAAATTCAAGCTATTTTTAAACTTAATGTCTTTCCATGTCGAAATTGGTCGTGTCGTAAATTACGATTCATAATATTGAATATTACTTTATTATTAGGTGGATAGTTTTACTGGGTAAAAAGGCAAATGTGTGGCTATTATAATATTACTGACAAACAACTTGTTAATAATTTCGGCATATACATAAATATGTATGTCATTTAAAAACAATGATAAATGTTTTCATACAAATAACTCCGCGATATTATTACTAATCTGAAGTACATGCATGCATTTCTCTAAATCCCCATTCACTTCCGTGGTGATTTAACCGGCTGACAAAAACCCGCAGCAAACACCGAATTGACACGCTAAAATATAAAGCATCATAAATAAACACAGAATTTGTGTATAAAAATAATTAAGTTCTTTATTTTTTAGCTACCACATTCGTTGATCATGGGTATTGACTCGAAATCGAGGGAAGACCGCAGTTCGTCCGAAGAACGTGTGGGGATGAGAATGGTCGATGGAATATGTCGCAAATTCCGCGTATCCAAAGTATTTCGAGAAAATACTGACCGCATCAACTCAATGTGTTTCGCCCCCGGTGGTGACCTACTAATCAGTTCCGCGGAGGATGACCAAATCGTTATTTACGATTGTGAAAAGGGAACGTGAGTTGTGACATTTTAAAGAATACATTTAAATCGTTTATTTTATTAATATTTACATAATTTATTTCTAGGCAAAAACGTGTCCTCAACTCAAAAAAGTATGGCGTTGACCTCATTCACTTTACTCACGCCAAGAACACGGCGATCCATTCGTCGACAAAGATTGACGACACGATTCGATACCTATCCCTACATGATAACAAATATCTACGCTACTTTCCTGGACATACCAAAAAAGTTACAACATTATGCATGTCGCCCATGGACGACACATTTTTGAGTGGATCTCTCGACAAGACGTTGCGACTTTGGGATCTACGATCACCCAATTGCCAAGGATTGATGCATCTGTTGGGGAAACCGGTGGCCGCATTTGACCCTGAAGGACTCATCTTTGCTGCCGGAGTTAACAACGAGAGTGTCAAATTGTATGACTTACGTTCATTTGAAAAGGTACTAACATAATTATATGGGTCGATTAATTAATTCTCATCACATAATTATGTCATAATGATTGTATCAGGGTCCATTTTCAACATTCAAATTCGCCTATGAAAAAGATAACGAGTGGGCATCGCTTAAATTCTCACCGGATGGAAAGACGATAATGATTTGCAGTTATGGATCTATAATACGATTAGGTAAGAGGAACTGTTATCAATTAATTATTGACATTTTATTCCGAATCAAATTATTCCGAATTCCTTTATGGATCTAGTTGACTCATTTCATGGAACACCCCTCCAAACGTTTACTGGATTCGTAAATAACAAGAATTTACATATTGAAGCCACATTCAGTCCAGATTCACAGTTCGTCTTTTCTGGAAGTTCGGATGGGTTGATTCATGTATGGAATGCAGAACATGGACATAAGGTAACATTGAAAAAATAATACAAGTAACACATGTTTAAGCAAATGAGATGGAGACTGTTGGAGTAGTTCTGTAAGATAAGAGAATAATGAAGAGGAGATAAGAGCGTTGAGATAGTTGAGATTGAGACGGGACAAAGAATGCAAGAATTGATAAAATTATCATTGAATTGATAATGACAAGAAATGAATATCGGACACAACAAAACTTGTTTCTATTCTTTATTCATCCACTTTTTCCCAGTCGCTTAGCAGAAGTACTTCACAAAGGTGCGAGTGAATTGTTGTCGCCCTAACGATGACGGCTCTAATTCCGTCTAATCTTACCCAAGTATTAAGTTTTCCGACCTCCCACTCTTACAATAATTTCTGCTGGCTTTGTCACACCCCTTTTGGAGTCGTTGGGTTGAAATTCAAACACCACCTGTTAACCGCTACTCCGGGCCTATTCGAATTCTCCTGTTATCTACAATCACTTCGTTCTCCAAACACGATCCCTTTTGTTGACCGAAATGAGACTGTGTGTGGACCTTGTCACAAATCTCTGCTGAAGTCCTTGAATGAACGTGGAATCCCACGCCGTGTGCAAAGCCAAATCAGAATGAATAAACAATCCGTTCAAATCGCACAGCAAAATGTTTCGAAAGAGGAGAACATGACAAGGATGAATTTTCATTCTGGTTTCATTTTTAATCAGGTAAGCAAGTCGTGATTCTTGACCGACTTCCATTAGATTTCAAATGCAATAATTTGTCACGTATAATGTATTAAAAATCTTTCTAGGATCATATCATGAGGATGACGAATCACATTCCATTTCTACCACCACCACCACTGTTTGAAAGCTTTCCTCAACCAGTACAACCACCCAAACTTTCCTACTACACCCCCACAAATTCTGTCTCCTCGCGTAATGCCATGTCGTCCCTATTACCTCCTGATACTGTCATCTCGATTGGAAATGTGGGACGCGCATCGCTGGAAGCTGTCAGAAATCATATTCCGCCCGAGAAATTCTCACATATTTTTTCATCCATGCGGGTCCCTCAAGCTGTGCCTAATCTGAAGCAAAATCAAGCTAGACCAGCACCACCCAGAGTATTCAATATGTCTGCCGATTGCGTTCCAGCAATCTCCCCTAGCATTTCTATATCCCAGCTTCAGTCACCCGATCTCCCAGACTACTCTTCAAATTTCCACCCTAACCAAAACTTCAACATTTACGACACCTTCTCATTCTAACCTAGACAATATATACATATGTACAATATAGTGTGTTATTCAATTTTCATATTTAGCTCAATTAATTTGATTTTAATGTCTCCAAGTAATTTATAAAACTAAATTAATTTGATTTCTTTATTTCCAGGTATGCGTTCTCAACGGCGATCATACCGGTCCTGTACAGTGTGTTCAATTCAACCCTAAATATATGATGATGGCGACGGCCTGTACAAACATGGTGAGTCGTGTTTCCCATTGCTACAATTATAAATGAATTCAATATGCTCATCATAATTTTTTCTTTCAAAACAGTCCTTTTGGATCCCCCTCATTGAGGAATGATCAAAGTCAACCCAGTCATACTATCATCATCATCTCATAAATATTAGAGTGACGAAATTCTGGACCTATATCTGATTCTAACCACTTTTCGACACACTGACAGAATTATAATTACAGTTTACATATTACCTAGATAAAGTTTAATTTGACTAATTTATCATTGATTAAATAATTACTAGTTTTATACATATTGCCTACATAAATATATACACACATTACAGTAGCTTGTCATACACATAATTTGATCCATATATGTCTATTTTCTGTTATATTTAATAAATTGTCAAATGATTTCAGAATGTCTACTCTGCTACCAGTGGCGGCGGAAGCAGGGGTGCATTGTCCCCCCAGAAATTCACGAAAATCCTATCTTCCTATTTCACAATGCTAATGTTCCCATATTCCCCCACCTTCCGCCGCCACTGTCTGCTACATATTTATATTTATTTGATATAGTGAAAGTTTTTCTTTCATTATTTGAGATTTACTAAAATATGTTACTAATTAGTAATTGGCATATACTTCTAAACACTGGACATCAGAAAGTAGTTGTACCCGTCTTTCAGTGGGTATTCAATATTCATATGAAATTTTCTGTGTCGGTAAGTATGTACAGGTCAACGAGATAGATATATTATTAAGTACAGATCCATGCATGGAACGTTCAACGTTAGGTTAATATTAGCTAATATTAGCAATACCACTTTTTACCCAGCAGCCACACTGTATATAGCAAATTGCATCAGGTTCTGATATGCTAAAAGTTACTCATCCTCATCTCAAGCACATGCTTGTACATACATATTTATTTATATTTCCATGATTCAGCTGTCCTGTGCTTCAAATTACACAAAACATTTAGATTACAAAGTGATATTCCTGTTCTTTATTTTATCTTTGCGGTTGTAATGTTAAGCTTGAGACTAATAAGATTACATAGAAAACAAATACCAAGGAATTGCATAGGCATATTAACACAAACAACGATAGATATCGAGATATTATTTCCAATCAGAAGGTCATATTTCCGATGGATTCCCACATCAGACAAAGAATTTGCAGAATCAGAGAGGAAGCTGCTAACATGTAAAAACATAATTGCATGCAAAATTTGAATACTTTGTGCTTTGAATATAGCTAAGTAATTTCTATGATTATACACAATATGCACATAGAGCGGGTCTTATATATACCCGATCACTTGCAACTTCGGCCTGAAAATTGTCAAAAATGAGTTCTGAAATCTCAAATTTCTGTAGAATACTAAAAATATATCTAGCCCAACATATCCAGGAACAAATAGGGCTTTAATCCATTATCCACTTTGCATTTAACTTTTTTCTTCACACCCGCCGTTATTGATTTTTTGGAAGACTTTGGAACTTCATTGTCAATTTTCTGCAACCGGAACCAAAATTTTCTAAAAGTATCGACTGTTTCCCAAAGCTGGAAGTATTCCTTCTGACACATAGGTCAAATTTTTTTATTGAGCAAAGATGAGGGATGTATGTAGGGTTTCCATTTTTCGACGTCAAACTGAATTTTTTTTCGAATTCTTGCTTGATGGTTGTTGGAATGTGGAATGGTCCAAGGTCGATCCAAAAATTGCATTTTCTATTTTATAATACTCCTTGATGAAAGGAATCAGACGGTCTATCCCCCATTCCCGAAATCAAACTTGTGCTTCCTCACAGCCCTTTTGAACTGAAGGGTCCGCAACGTGCCCAAATTGCCCGAACGCCAACCAAACCTGAAGTTTTTTGAGAAATTTCGAAAAACATTTGAATTTCTCTACGGGTTTCAGCTGAGAGATATATTTCCCATGAAAAAATTATCTTCCCGGAGTTTCTGTTACGTTTTTAAGAAAGTAGGACTCGTCGTCAGTGACCAACTTTTTTGGTGAGATTTTGTTGTAAAGTTTGGGAGGTCGTGCGATTACTATTTTTTCTTCAGTCCCCCTTTGTTTTGCTGGACATTTCTTTGCATACACTTTGACACCCATTTTATAGGCCTTAATATGATACAAGTGGTTTGTATTAATATTTGACTTCATGGCCGCATCAGGCACCGACGTGGATGGAGAATTTTCTTAAACAAATTTTTCGTTTTTCATTCTCTGAAGAGTCGAAATGATGGTTTTTTCTTATCCTGCGTATTTGGGGTTGACATTTTCGGATTCTCCATACTTTTTTATGTATGTCTTAATTTTTGCACGGCCACATCCCTCTCAGTTAAAATGTAGTCAGGCCTTCAACGAGTCAACGTCGAGCAAAGTTTGGGACTTACAAAAACTTATTTCCCGACTTAGTAGTTTTGAAATGGTATAGGAAATTTTTCTTTCGAGGAAAACTTATGAAATTTTAGGGACACGTAGCCAGATATATTTACCTTATTCCACAATAATTTCAGATTTCAAAACTTGTTTTTGACCATTTTGATACCGAAATTGCAAGTGATCGGGTATATATAAGACCCGCTCTATTTACATAGGTTTGAAGTCACCATACGAAACTTGCTTCGTGGACGCTGGAGAAGTTTCGGAATTTCAAAACCTAACCAAACTGACGAATATAAAGATTCAGACCCTGGCAGTAAACAAATTGCGACAAGGAACTCCACTCGTACTCTTGCATGGAATGGGTCTAGGACTTGGCTCGTTGTTATCTATGATTAACGCCGTCTCAAGTCAGTATCAAGGACCAATTTATGCCTTAGATTTGCCTGGTAAACGTTTATAACCGTTTCTGATCAAACTATTTTGTAATCATGCACTATATTTGTTTCTTCGTATGAAACGCTCGTATTACTATGTCTTCATACATATGTGAAAAAATATTTGTGCTAAGGTTTTGGCCGCAGTACACGCTTAAACTTTCCAACCGATCCTAAACAAGCAGAGGAGACGTATATTAAATTGTTGGAGGGGTGGCGACGTGCCCTTCATCTGACAAGAGTATCTATTGTGGGGTACAGTTTAGGGGGCTTCTTAGCTACATCATATGCTCTCAAATATTCTGACAGGTACCCGTATGCAATTTTATTACATAAATAGTTTGTGTTTGAATGCAATAGTTTTTATTATTCACTGTCCTATATTTCAGAGTTCGAGAACTGGTTTTGTTAGACCCGTGGGGATTTCCAAATAAACCAAAGAAATTAACGTCACTTGTAGGAAGTCGAAACCCTGTCGCAATATTTGCTACAATATCAGTTACAAAACTAATAAACGTTTTCGCCACATTAAGACTGCTCGGACCCTTGGGTAAATCTTAGACTTCAAACTGAATATAAATTAATCAATCTGATCTAAACTTTATTCAGGTCCTCTTGTTCATCGTGGCAAAAAAGAAAGTAAACTTTTCTGCAGAAACTTTGAAATTCATGCTCGAGTATCAGGGTCAGGAAAAAACCTGAGTGAATATTTGTATCATTGCATGGCTGCGAATCCAAGGCAAGTTAACTTGTATGCAATTTGTATTAGGATACATACATTCTAATATCTATTTTATTATAACATGTATAATATAATTCTAATACATATGTAGTGGGGAGGCTGCCTTTCGCTCATTAATGGATTCAATTGTGTTCGCCAAAAATCCAATGTGCCAACGACTTTATGATCTAAGGGTACCTATGACCATGGTTTATCCGCAATATGACTGGTTCATCCCTGGAATTCCGAGCAAAGAATTGCAACAACTAGCCGGACGAAAATGTCCCCTTCGGATTCATGTAAATTTATACAACTTGTTATCAAGATACATATTTACCTATGTACATGTTTATCTTAAATCTAACACAATTTCCAGACAATTCCTTCGACGAATCATGAGACAATACTTTTCGCGAAAGAAGTTGAACAATTACTTTGTGACATGAATGCAAAAACTGAAGACTGCAGTAGTTAATATTTTGGAACAATGTAGTTATAATATTGGTAATTCATAAAAGTCTGACCACCCAGTGGCATATTTTGTTATACATGAATGAACGTACTCAAGGCGACATAAGCTATTGTAGTTATAGAGAGAAGTACACGCGCTCGTATATACCGTATTCATTTTATAAATGTATTTATTTTTTTAATTTGTCACCTCCTGATATAATTTTTTCCATAACTACAATCTGTATGTCCCCTTGGCACGTGTCAAGTACTTTAATCAATTGAAGTCTTGGTTATTTTAGCCAATTTCAATTTATTACTTTCTCGTAATATCTTATTCATTTGAATACCGATGTGTTATATATATGTACATCATGTACACCACATTGCGTTATTTCTTGCCTGATTTTGCTGTTGTTATTTGTATAATGATAATGTTTTGTGTGAAGATGCAAATTACTATGGATTCTTAATTAGATGTTGACCTAGCAGAATCCGAAATTATTGACACCTTTGTGTTTAGTTTTTACGTTAAAAAAAATCCAATAAAAGAGTTCATTTTGCCAAGAAGATTGATAAACCAAAGTTCACACGTACATTTTTCATTTACATATGTATGCACATAAGTATAAACAAATAGTTCATAAGTTCAGATGCATAATAAAATATAGCTTGAAAAAGTAAAAAGTTCTAAGGTGAGGAAGTGCACTTAAAAGTATTAAACAAGCTCCCTCCGCCACCCAAATAATTTTACTTCGCCTGGGCTGCCTATTGCATGCAAAAATATCTGTTGCAAATAAAACCAGGTTGTAAATAAGTCGCTCAAAGAGTCACCAAACAAATCTAAAAACAACGGTTGTGTTGTATTCTATACTATAGGTTTAAAATATATCGGTTTATCCGTACATATATTCTGACTTGAATGTACAACTAGCAAGATGTCGAGCTAGTTATATAAATAACTAATAAATATTTGGGGACGGATGAACCATATGTAATAATTACCACCAAATGATAATAATTGCTAATACCTTTACCACCCATCAATATTATCTGGATATTAACCAACTGAAAAGTTAACTTTAGACTAAGAAATTAAGTCTAATCTTTATTTTCCTACGTGACGCCGAAACATTATTGTCGATATTTTGCATGGAATAGACAGCCCAGGCGAAGTAAAATTATCTGGGTGGCGGAGGGAGCTTGTTTAATACTTTTAAGTGCACTTCCTCACCTTAGAACTTTTTACTTTTTCAAGCTATATTTTATTTAATTCTTTTTTAGGGTTGACTTTTAAAAGCAAATATAGAACGTAACCATTATTGTACGCTATGAAGCAACATTTACACCGTTAGTCTTGCGCATATCCTAGCCAATTGAATTCGCTCAAATTTACATACATTTTAGAAGTGTCAGTTGAAAGATCAAGTATCAAGTATCAAGTTTTGATATTCCTAACCACTCTCAAATTTGTGCTTCGACTTATGTGTAAAGCTATATATAAGACCAATGGTGACAATTTCTAAAAGGTGTGGGTGACTTCAAAGGGTCCCTCCACGTACAAATTTTCCCAATTCCAGTTCATATTCTTCCATTAGGTGCGACTGGAAACCGTTGTACCAAATTACAACTCTATTTAACGATGTTAAGAAATCAGTATGGGTGACCCCATCGGGTCCCTCCGGATGAAAATTTTTCCAATCTGAATTCATTTTTTACCATTAGGAGCCACTAACTATCTGTATGCCAAATTTCAGCTTTCTATGACAATTTTTAAATCTGGTGCATAGCACCCCACCCACTTGGATGACACCCGCATTTGACCGATTTCACCCACCTTCGAACTCGTTTCATAACTTTGTCCAATATGCATATGGTAAAATTGCAAGTCTAACGTGTTTGCGGACGGACGACGGTCCCATAAGCCCGGACACGGGCTAAGACTCCATAGCGAGGGTGTAACTATATAGTTACTATATAGCAACCACTCGGAAATTTTCGTTATAGGGAAAAGTCACTGGTTTCTCAACCAATCGACAAAATTATTGTTTCCGCTTATAGTAAAGTGGGGGCGATCTTTCATAAATTTAAATACCCAGCTATGTAGGTAGTCCCCTTCATACTTAAATTGCGATATGCAACCATTCACCACCATCAAAACTTTTTTCTGGGAGGTCATATCGAAAAATCCCTTAGGATAGCACTAGATTAGGTCCGTAATTGATTTTTCGGTCTCTTTATTTTTTTCTCTAAAACGCACCCCCTTGGCTGTAGGGCGCGGTCAAGGTTTTCGAAGGGGGGGTGAATGCATACTAAGGTGTAACTGTAACTATAGTTTTTTACCTCACCTTAGAAATATATATGCATTTATTAATTGAATATAATGAATGCATACATAAATATTTGCATTCATTCCAATTCCTTCACATTTAATTGCATAATTGTTTCCTCGTACATTTATGTACGCATTTCGCTCAGCTTATTTAAGCACAGTTAGTCGTAATCAAAGAATTCATATTCCTAAGTAACTAAATGTTTATAGAGCGGATAACGGCGTCATGATGTGCCAAGGGCTGGAGTGTTACCAATTTGGTATACAAATTTTGTTTGTATAAACCAGTTCTGCAATAGATCGTCAGGAATTCAAGGTGACACATTTATCCACATGTTATAAATAATCTATACTATTAATTTATCAACAAATTCCAATTATAAGCGTATAATATAAATCATATACAGGATCTTGTTGCAAAATATAGTTGTCAATTATTTTACACCAAAGATGTCTGGAAATAATCAAAATTACAATACTATTGTGGGCCCAAATAACATTGAAGAAATTAGAGCACACAGCTCCAGACGAAGGTATGGATAGTATGTATATATTTATTTATGCATATATAAATTATAAATATGCACATATTATAAGTTGCGAAATTATGAGAAACAAGCCTTGGTTAAACAATTTTTAATACTTAAAAAACATGTACAACGATGCCATCTCAGATTTGGTCTAAGATGGATACCAACTTCTGCACAGGAATTCGAAGACTCAGAAATCAAGTTACTTAATTGTGAGCAATTTGTAGTAAGAAAACACGTGCATACATTTATATACAGAAATATTTTGTGAGAATGATTTTCATACAGGCTTAAACGTTCCTTATGAAATTGGTTTCGTCAACGCCGGACAAGTTCTTCAACCTGGATTTTGTTGTGGAGTAGCTAAGCTGATAAATGTGAAAATTCGGACCCTGGTCGTTAACAAAACCAGACCTGGGACACCACTCCTTCTTCTGCACGGTCTTGGTTTAGGGATCGGTTGTTTCGTTCCAGTAATTCGTGCAGTGGGACAGCAATTTCGAGGTCCCATTTATGCACTGGATTTACCAGGTACTCATGTATGCGTTCAATTATTCGTATGTATTATGACGTTACTTGCCAAATTGGAGTTTGGTTCAACCAGACTCTCGTTTATGTAGGTTTTGGTCTTAGCACACGCTTCAACTTCCCAACTGATCCAAAAGAAACAGAAGAGACGTACATTAAATTATTGGAAGGGTGGCGACACACCCTTAATCTACAGAGGGTTTTTATTGGGGGCCATAGTTTTGGGGGTTTTCTGGCTACATCATATGCCCTCAAATATCAGGATAGGTCCTGTGATTTCGGATTTCAAAACATTCCTATGCATACAAATTATATACATACATACGGACATACGTATGCATCTTAAAAATATCATTGATATTAACTCATTAAATTTTCAGAGTTCAAGAATTAGTCCTCTTTGACCCTTGGGGATTTCCAGAGAAGCCAGAGAAAGTCTCTTATTTTGCAGGATTTCAAAACCCATTCGTAATCCATTTCATCACATTAGTCACAGAACGAGTCAATGTCAATGCCCATTTTCGACTACTTGGACCTTGGGGTGAACTTTGCATTGCTATATAATTTCAATTTTTTAGTACTTCAGTATTCAAACTGGATACTTTGACAAATACGCCAATTTCAGGTCCCAAGTCATTTGCCAGTGCTATCGAGACAACTTGGTCAGGTTGTAGTGCATCCAAATTGTTTGAAATCCAATCCGGCTTAGAAGGCTCGGACAGGCTTCTTAGCGAATACATGTATCATTGCATTGCAGGAAATCCAAGGTTTAAATACTCATCGTAGTTGTGCAATTTAAAAGTTAGCTATACATACATATTTGCAAATATGTCCTTCAGCGGAGAAGCAGCATTCCGTTCCATGATGAACTGGTTAGTTTACACCAAGGAACCAATGGCTCGACGCCTCCATCGGCTAAACACACCTGTGACAATGCTGTACCCGGAGGATCACTCCTTCGTACCTAGCATTCCCGATGACGAATTGGAATGCCTAATCGGTCCTCTGTGTCGTCTGAAAATTATTGTGAGAGCTACATACATAAATAATTTCTATTATTTATCAAGTGAACTTCAGATTCAACCGCAATTAGAAAAATGTTTAAATCTTAAGAATACAAATTACGGTGCAATTTTTCATTTTTTTGCAGATAATTCCATCAAGACATCATGAAAATATGCTTGTCTCCAAAACAGTTGAGGATGTCCTCCTCAATCTAACGTAATATTTCATAAAAACGATTTCTTATAAGACGTTAGACATTATTTAAATTTCAAAAGTAAAGTAGGGCTTAGTGTATTCTTATTACAAATGTACGTACAATACTGAAGTTTATCAAGTGTCCCTAACACATACATACTTAATATGTAATCTGAATTATAAAATATGAATCAATACATGAATCCGTGGTAAGATTGGCATGTGCAAAATCTAATTTCATATTTTAGCATCTAAACCACTTTCAAGGGAACCTTAAGTACTGTCCCATCTCGATTGCCTTTCATATATTAAATAGTCTTAATTGATAGATAATTTAGCGTACTTAACTTAAACTTTGTCATAGAACATATGTAGAACATACATACGATACTACATTACCCTATCGCGAAATATTTATTTGGCGAAAGCTGCACCGACACGTGGAATCTTCCAATGATTTTAATATAGATAACAAGCTTCACAATGATGAAACGAAGTTTTTAAATTACATGCCTGTCCGTAATTTCATGCTGATCACCAATATTCAAAAAAACGATGCAAAGATTTGTCATTTTTTTAAACTGCGAAAATCTGAAAAATTATCTGAATTCCGTCGTTTCTTTGAATTTGCAACAAAATTTAAATGTTAAACTTCTTTTAACCATTACCAAAAAGTTTTAACAAACTAATTTTTATATTAACGTATTTAATAGTATCGTAACGGGCGAAAATTAATAAATTCAAATTAAAAATTTTTCATGAAAAAAGGTGACATGACAAATGCTAGTCTGTTTTACTTATTTTTCAAATTGTTAGCTATAGCTAACAATTTGAAAAATAAGTATAGATATTTATTTTTGAAAGTTGCAAAAATTTTTGGACATTTGTATCGCCAATTATTAAAGTGTTCAACAAAATAACTTTTCGAGACCTCGTTCGAGCTTTTAAGCTTTTGGAAAACTGGAAAAAAATTCATCTGGGAGGGACCCTATGGCATATATACAGAGTGGCTGCCACTCGTCTTTTCGTCAGAATATACATCCGTATTCATACATATATAAAAATTTTTGCTCATGTCTGCTCTTATGAAAATAACTCCATTCTCTTCGTAAAATTTCTTATTTCACTTTTTAGTATAAAATTGGTATGACTAATCCTAAGTTTGTAATCCGGGTTTCGACATCTGGCATCTGCACATTCAGTGCCAATAATCTTAGAATTCTTTTGACGCACACTACGGTTTCTGTAAACCATTTGTCCTTGGTGACATCAAGACAAAAGTTAATGAAATATAGAGGCCATTAGTCCACGGGAATGGCGATTTCGCAGGTGTGTCCTGTACCAATAAATTACACCATTCCACGCAATTTCACCCCTTTCCTCGACTTTAATCACTTTATCTGCGGTTTGTCCCATCTGTACACACCCATATAAATCCTGCCACCCTATACACTCCATGGTCACTCACTCACCAGCTACCAATCCACACCTTGCCTTGTCCGCCAACAATATGAAACTCTCTTCAGTAGTCGCGACCTTCGTGGTCGCCACCCTTATTGGCGTCTCCTACGCTCAAGTTCAAGTCCTCGACGTTGACGAAATTCTCGGCGCCCAAGGCGTATTTAACGGTCTGAAAGTACCATTCGTTTCTTTCGGTGCGTTTGACGCCGCGGTGTCACAAGCAGTCTCCAAATTCAGCTCCGTTCTCCAACTCGGCGCCTTGGATGCTGCTTATGCAAATTTTGCCTCAAAATTCGGCAAAAGTGGGGGCGAAGGGACCAAGAATATTTTCAAGACGAACATCCTTGAGATTTTCGGGCACAACTTGAATGCAAAGGAAGGTCGAAAAACTTTCACGATGGGAGTCAATAAATTTTCCGATTTGGTATGATTTTTAGTAGATCTTCGTGAAATAGTTTTTCATATCGTTGTCTTAAATTTTAATTTCCAAATATTCCAGACTCTTGACCAAGTGAAGGCCAAATTCACTGGTGCCCAAGTCCCAAACATCACTAGGCGAGATCTTTTTGAAGAGGCCACCCCAGTAAAATTGCCCTTAATGATGAACCGCCGACAAACCCGTGCCGCACCTGCTAGTAAAGATTGGCGTGATTATGGAATTGTGACCAAAGTTAAAAATCAAGGTGGATGTGGTTCATGTACAGATTTCGCAAACTCTGGTAAAAAATGGTCACAGATTATTATTCAAGTCTATCAATGTATATAATCCTTTTGTTAAAAAATTATAACAGGTGCTCTCGAATCTGCCATGGCTCTTTACAAGGGAACAAACAATCTCGACCTCTCCGAGCAAGAACTTGTCGACTGTCCTGCCAATGTGGGCCGCTGCAACGGAAACAATCCCGACCAGATCTTTGAGTATCAGAAAGCTGAAGGTCAAGTTTCTGAGGCGTCATACCCATATGAGGCTAAAGTTGGGTCTTGTCGAAACGGAGGAAAAACTAAGCTCGCAAAGGTCTCCAACTTTTACAGGATGGGACAAAAGGATGAGAACACGATGAAAGAATGGCTCGCAACCTATGGTCCACTTACGGCCATAATTGAGGTGAACAATGACTTTTACAAGTACAAGAGTGGTGTCTTCACCTCTCCCTGCAGCAAAAATAGCTATGACCACGCAGTTATGATTGTCGGGTATGGTTCCGAAGGCGGAAATGACTATTGGATCGTCAAAAATAGGTGAGCAAAAGAACGTTTTGTCTGTAATTGTATTATTAATTTTGGTTTAAATTAATCTTTACTTACGACGTAGTTGGGCCGATAATTGGGGAGACAAAGGATACATCAAGATGCTAAGAAATAAAAGTTTCTGCATGATTGACATGTACCCGATTTTAGCTCAGGCATAATAAGCATGCGAAAGGGAATATTAACTAATAAAACTGGTCTGGAAATGATTAATTAAGAAATTATACATATGTTTGTGTTGAAAAATTAATTCACCCCGATCGGATTTCATGAATCGAAACATATTTTATATAGTATGTACTATGTAATACATACTATGTATGTAGTCGTCTATGCATATTTATGCATGTGTACATAGTGTACATAATTCATACGTTCAAATTTATCGGTAGACACGATCGATGATGTAATGAAATGACAGTCGAAATTCTTGGGAGACAAATAGATATCTATGTACATAATTGCATGCGTATTTACATACTTTGTACATACATGTTACCAGCAGAAATTAACCAATTTCACCATGATAGTAGCAACATCACTTACATCACCCAGCCTCTAACTACAACTAAATTCACAAGTTTTCAGTCAAATTTTTTACAAATGTAAGATAATACTAGCATGTACAAATAAATCAATCAATTAATTTTTGTCAATATACCAAATCACGCTGCTTAATTTTAAATATGTAATTACCAATGTAAGTAATGTTACAAACACAGTATAATAATTCATTCTACAAATCGCATCTTTTCTCTATTAAAATGTTGTTTATTACTTAATTTCATTTCATTGTTGAATCAAATAACAAAAAAACAGGCCGAGAATGACAAACAAAGTGATAACCAAATAATGGTTTATAAATTATTGCAGGTATTTCATAAGTAAACAGTACAATTTCAGAAATTGAAGTCAAACCCCACACTTTCAAGTCTTATCTTCTTATTCATTCTTGTTCATAAATCAAAAAACAGTTCTTCATAATACCAAAGTTATAAATACAATTTTAAGAAGTGACAGTCATTCTTGTTGCAATTATGACTTGAATCAATTACGATCTGTTGCTCGTAAAATTTCCTCGACAGCTTCCATCGCTGCTTCTGATGCATCGGTAGCCTGTGAGATAAATTGAACCAATTATTAAATTGCTTCATATAAATCATTTTGTAAGGCATCAGTCCTGTGATTTTCTTACTTGAATGTACTTTTGTACGCCGACTAAGGCCTTCTTCAAGGCATCAAAACTGGACGAGTACAACATTTTCTTCTTTATCTTTGCAGCATCGGGACACCACAACATGAGGAACAGTTTTTGTTTCTTGGAAGCCTGCAAAGACGATCAATAATTAGTCAAAAATTCGTAAATTTTCGCAATTTTTATTCTAAATTTAGTTTTAGCTCAACATTAAAAATACATGACAATACATGCGATAAATGCTAATGCAACTTGGATAATTTAAAAAATCATAGAAATTAAGCTCACCTCCGTGGTTCCTTGACACTGATGTGTGTACTCAAAGTCAAACAATCCATATCGGCAATCCCCACTGCCCCCTTTCTGAAGATCTTCCAAAAATTGGTCGTATGCAGCATCTCGGGAGCCTGGGATATAAAAATATGTTAGAACTGCCTCGACCAAGTCAAAGGGTGTAAAACTGTATTATTAATAATTCATTGAGTTTGTAACTTACCTATGGTTTCCACATCAATCTGCTTCTCATCCTTAATTTCGAAAACAACATATCGGTGTTTTTTATCCTTCTTAATCTCCTCGTAGGTTGTTTTGCAAGTGTCGGACACGGTAACGCCTGAAGCCTTTAGTAGAAATATAAAAGTATATTTTTTTTGCATAACCCTTATGACATGACATAACGCTCAACAGTCTAGTCACGTAGTCAAATCATACGAAATTTTTCTGTCTGGATGTTCATCATAAATGCATTTATAGTTATGATTATATCTAACAGAAATCGTAATTTAAGACACTTCCCATCAAGGCAATGCCATTTAAAAAATTCCAACCAGTTATAAACAACTGTCAAATTTATATCGCCAATTTTTTTATCCGGCAACTTTCTACTAATTTCCTCACTTAATTACCGCATAATTAATACCCTTCCCATCAAGCATACTACAGCTTAAATTGATAAAAATTACAATATCAAAACTAACAACTCCATTAATTAACAAACTATTTTAATTTAAGTCATTAAAACTTTAATATAATCAAAATTCTTTACCATTTTAGTTCAACTTGACTCTTTCCTTCCACACAAGAAATAATCGTCCAACCGACTAGATACGCAGGAAATTTCCTCCTTTAGTGACAACAATATAAAAATTGTTTCCAATTTATACCACAAAAATTGTTGGGCACAAAAGCTACGGACCAAGTTGAAGTGAAGACTGAGTCACAAATCCAAACTGTGAATGCAATGCAATCCAATCCAGTCACAATACAGGCAAAAAGGGAACGACCAACGGAGAGCGTTAAAAACGAGGCAGAGAGAGATAGGCAGCAGCCGTAATGAAATCATGACTTGCACTCATATACCGGTATTCTGTTATTCTGTTAGTTGAATCCATCCCACCATTTCTGTCAAACGTTTCAAATACTTCGTAAAACAATTCCAGACATAAACCCCCCTCCAAATAAATTTCTGGGAAAAATTTCCCCTCAATGGGACTCAGTTTGTGGCACGAAATTGCATGGATGATCCATCTTCCTTGCATCTTTTACTTTGCTTTTGGTTGCACGAAAATATTACAGAATATCGAGGGGATGTAGGGGGGAGCGAAATATTACCTTATATGGCAATGGCGGCAGGGGGCCAAGCGACCATAATGCATCGTAACCAAGGCGTGATAAGACATGGGGAATATGTCGTATTTCGAAATTTTGCGAAAATGTGCGAAAAGTGTGATATTGAATAAAGTAACCCCGCCGCCCGCATCAAGTTATCCTACACCCCGCGGGGCCCATGGTATCAATATCAAATGTATTAGGCATAATATCGGCTACTTCATCTTTCAGCAAGATAAAGCTCTACTTTTAAAATGCATGCTATAGTCTGTGTAACTATCAAAAAAATTTATCACCGTTAACAAAGCAAATAACTCGACAAACAGTAGATTTTCTTAAATTTATGTGTCAGTACATACAAGCGAAGGTCTCATTTTGCTAAGAAGTCTCACTTTCCCCTTCCCCTTGGGATTTTTGAAAAATTTGAGATTTGCAGCACTACATATCAGCGAAAATCGCATTTTACCCTAAAATCTCACATTCCCCGTGACCACACCCCTTTTGGGATAAATTTTTGAGGGTGACGCGGTAGATTTAGTATGGTGCGTGGTAGCGTGGTATCTTTATGCGGAGTTGTTTGACGGACGAGCGGAGTGGAGGATAGCTTGATGCGGGCTGCGGGGTAAGTTTACTCACATGTGCAAATGACATCCGCAGTGCATGATCCGACCTTTGTCTTTGTTGGGTTTGGTTAGTTGTTTGACAAAAAGGTTGAAATCCAAGTCTTACATTGCATTACATTATTATTTTGAACCCATTTCCTTTCTGATGCTGAGTCTCTGCCTTTTTGCTATAGTATTTATTTAGTTGTTGGATCAAGTAATGTCATGATCATCATCGTAAAATAACATAACTAAAAGTTTGAGCTAGCAGGATTGCCTTATTTGGTAAGATAGTTTGAAAAGGGAAATTTTTTCTCGAGTCCGGTATGAAATAGGAACAAATTTCATGCAGGAGTGACCGTAATCATTGCATATATCAGATGCCAATTCATTCACGTAATACATCCTGAAGGTGAATTATGAGTCAGTATAAGGTGAGTGTGGTAATCAGTAATCAGCCAGCTTTATGAATGAATATATATGTATATTAAGTGTAATATTAACGTTTAACACGATCGGTTTAGGTCAGGATTTGCAAACCTTTAACGTGACGCCAAGCATGTTTTTCTCTTTTTATGGTATTGAGTTGAATCCTCCTTTCTTAACTAGACGTGTATTGGTCTCCGTTTATATTGACTTGTGACTTGTGTGGTTGGTTGGTTCGTTCGTTGGTCAACATTGCATTTCATTGTGGATGTGGTTTTTTAATAGGGTGCTACAAATTAGGAAATAAATAACGTATGTACATAAATATGTACAGCATATACTCATTATGTAAAGGGTGGCCCAAATGTATCTCCCGAGCCATTTTTTCGCAAAAGTCAAAGATAAAATCGGCTGTAATTCCTGAACCAGTTAATGTTTTATTTTGAAAATTTTACCATAAGTAGTCCAATATGGAAGGTCGATCGTGACTATCGTAGAATTCAAACAAAAATTTCGGTTGCGCAGCAATAAAAAATAAATCAAAATTTGGAGAAATTGTTATATGGCGGGAAAATGGTAAGGCTACGCAGCAGCAGACATTTTGTCAAATACAAAAAGCGGCCTGACCAATGTGGAAAGATGTCACCTACCCGAAAAACAACAATTAAGCTCAAGATTTACCCGAAACCCGAAGTTCGGTACTTACTTATTCAAAAGAACGAAGTGACTCAAAATCCTTGAAAATTATTAACAAGTAAATTTACGATACTACAATGTTAAACTTTGCAAAATCAACGAATTCTAGTCAGACAACTTACAAACTAATCAGGAAAACTTTACTATCTCCATAGAACATTAATTACAGTCTTAAATTTGGAGAAATACTTCAAAAAAGTGGCGATTTTGGTGAAAAAATACAAGGTCAAGAACCATGGCGTCATTTCCTCTGGACCATTGAATCCCGAATTAAGCTGTACGTAAAATTCAACCTACACAGTATGAGATACAAAACCGCAAAAAAATCGGATGTACCACCCATACGTGTGTTACAATTGGTATCGAAAATTATGGTTGCGGGTGTTTTTTTGCGCGTGGCTTAAAAACCTTTCATATTATACATGTATGGCACATATCAAGGTAAAAAATTTTATAGTGAAAATACAACCTAAACACTTAGATAGCATGAGAAACAAGGAATTTTTTCCAAATGTTAGTCAGTACTTTTCCTGCAAGATGGTGCTGCAAGTGACGCTTCAAAAATCACCATGGCGCTAAATGAAGGGCAGGGTAAAATGGTTTGGGGCAAGGGGGTGTGGTCTACTAAAAATCTTGATGTGGGTGTTTTGGATAACCAATAGGCAGTACTTAACTAAGATATGTATATGGATCAGAACCATGCTCGACAGCAGAAATAACAACGAAAGTTCAAGAACAGTGTAATTTCACACCAAAAATCACTTTGGAAAGATCATCATAGAGTTTCAACAAAAGCGACGAGGACATTGTTAAGGTGAATTGTTGAAAGACCAAATACTAAGGTATGTGCGGAAATGAACTTGGGTTCGCCAAGTCACATGGTTTTGAAAAATAGGGTCTAATTCTTTTGAAAGAAAAAGTCGGGAGATACATTTGGGCCACCCTTTACATAGGACCAAACAACAGGATATGAACAGAGTTAGCGTGTATGGTTTTTCTGATAAGGAAAAAGCAGTATAGTCACCAAATTCTGGGAGAGATAAGCAGCACCATTTAATAAGTCTTATCATATTAACGAGAAGGAATGTTTGAGTAAAAATGATTGTTCAAATCGTGATTAAAATGAATTTTATACAAACTTGTAGCATTTACAGATACATAAACGGAATATATATTCAATTATCTCACCAAATATTACACATTTGTCAATACGTAAATGTATCTGCAAAACACTACGTCACCTCTCCTGCTCATTATCCAGATTTGATACGAAATGGAAGAGACAATGACTTTACCGATACGAGAAATGACAATGACACCACAAACAAATCATAATACAAATTTCGCATCACCAAATAAATTTAACTGCAGTAAACGTTTATTACTCTGGTAATTGCAAATAGATAGAAATTTGTGGTTGAGAAGCATCACATCACAATTCTAAATATCGTAAATTCTAAGTGTATGTATAATAGGCTTTGATTATTTTTATTACTATCTATCTAATAGACATATTTATTACTGACGACTTATTTTAAGCGGGGTGAACATGTGAATTTAAGTATTTCTTCCTGAATTACTTAGCATAATAATGATGATGATCGCGAACTAAAAATAGTGCTGCCAGGTTCACGGACTATCTAGTCTGTCAAAATTAATGTGATGATGACAAATTAATGTTACTGCATATGAACATAAATACATAACTGAGGACAAGTCATGTCCACGTACCCAAATCTAGAGATGACACAAGTGAAATACTACTCGGTGACTCAAAACTTCAAGATTAGCAGATACTGGGTGGAATATTTTTCTGACCAAATAATCACTCCTCTAAATAACTATTTTATGTAATAATTCCTTCCGCTATAAATGCAAACAAGGCTAGAACAAGTATCCCTTTGTTCCCATTCACCAAAAGAGACGCAGCATCTCCGTCGCCCGTCCTCGCATTTGCGGAAAGGCAGCACGTCCTCTTTGTATACGTGACGTGAGGTTCCGTCGGGCAGCCCCACTTCTCCCCCGTCCCCATGTCCGCATCTTCGTACCTTTTCCGCATACAATTATGCATTACATTATTTTACTTTACCATAATTTTTACCATCCACATACCCTTTCGGACACGGATCTCCCTTCCCAGAGGAGCACGACGTGTTAAAACAAGGCGGCTGATAACCCTCATTGCAACAGAGGAGCGTGGTCATTCTTGGAGCCAAACCTCCACAAATAACGACGTCCCTGCTCAACTCGGCCCGACCTGCGGGACAATCGACCCGATGGGGTTTGCATTCCGTATCCTCACATCCAGCAATGTGATGACAGCACAAATTTCTTTGCTGACCGAGTGGACAAGCTACATGAATTAGAAACACAAAATATTTTTTAAACGCATTTTACAAAAAAGTATACCGACTCACCGTTCTTGTCCACCAGAATTGCATGATGGCCGGGTTTACAAAAGGCATACGTTTGACATTTCGTCATGTAACAGCCACCTTCTTTTAATCCTGTGAAATTTTTGATGAATTGGTGTTCGTCCCGAGTACTCGTGCCAGTGGCGGATGTTGAGGCAATAATAATTGCTATGATGAAGGCAATCAGCATTTCTCTAATCTGAAATTACCAATATAAATTTCATGACATTTAAGATGACTTTCTATTTATGTAATCTACACATAACTTTAATACAAACCTCGTTCATAGTACTCCTGTTCCGTCCAAATTGCTTATCAAGCAACACAATATGTTAAGTGTTTTCAGGCTTTTTCCTGATTTTTATGGTATTGAAAGAACTGAGTTGAGGTGCACCACTTTTCTATGAAGTGAAAGTTGGTGTGGGTGAAAGCAGTTGCGTTGGGTCAGCACACTCTGCTCAACTCGACGCTCCCATAATGTCTGTCAGTCAATTCGTTTATTAGGCCAAAGTAAAAGAGCAAAAGCAGCGTGTTACGTATTTGCTTGCTTTCCTTCTTTCTTTTACCTTTCTATTTCTTAAAAGCGTCATTCGTTTCGCATACTTCTACCGAATTTTGCTATAGGAACTGCAGTGACCACTGTAATCAAAAGTTGCCCGGATTCTGGAGATTTGTTCGATTCAACGTCACGTTTCATAACGTAATATAATATATGCGTACTATGTCCAGCGTAATGTTGACCAGGAGTCGTATTGCACGGAATATGATATGATGCCATGTCGTTCATTCCGCCCGGAAACATGAACACCTTCCGTGTGTTAGTCCAAGTACAAAGTGTTCAGGTGTTTGTGGATGAAAATAACGAGCAGTACAATAACCTTGTTTTAGGGACATGTTGCATGCAAAAATAACAAGGACTGGACAGGTTCAATCGCCATACATAGGTTTTCTTCAAGGCAAAAATGAAGAGTATTACCTACTTTTTCCTTTGGTAAAGTGTAATTAATTTGATCGACTAAATGCAAAAATGAGAAATTCCACGACCAAGTGTTGAATTGCATGTATTTTTCATCCGTAACAACATATAATTATAACATTCGTTTGAATCACTTGTAAATGTATGTACAACTATGTACACACTTGCGCATATATACGTATGTATGTACATACATAAATGTACATATATTTTTGTATGTATAACCTATGTATACCATATATAGCATTTTGATTGAATGCCAGTGTAAATACATATGTACAACGCCCCACGGTGAAGAAATCGGTTCAAACTGCATATGTAGTGTTTAATTAATTAATTAATTAATGCGAAGTCACTTGTTTGTTGAATTATTTAGATGAATGACTATTAAATATTTATAATATGCACCAATAATATTAGTGTTTTCCCCTTTTTACTCAGTCTCACCTAAGCATTTGTCATAAATTATTTTATTAACCGTTATTGCGGCATATGACTTTACTTACATACGTATTTAGACTAGGTCAATGGCAACAAATTTATTACTGTACATATGTATATTAGTGATTGCCTTGAATTTGTAACCAAATATTTTGTACTGTCATATGTGGTAATTTGAAGCAACTACAGACTTTATTTTGGGACATGTACATATATAATTGGCAGCAAATATGACAAATGATGCTTGTAACTAACATTATGGCAAGGTTTGCTGCAAATAAAATTATGGTCTAAATAAACCAAGATGCTATGATTTTCCTTAAACAAATATTTTCAACGTAAGGATCCTCTTTTGACTACATTGCTTAAAGTACACACTTTTTCCCATATTGCTCATAACCCTCTACTTTCTAGAAATGTTGCAAGCTTAATTATACAAGTGATTACCAATTGGTCCGATAAATAGTTCGATAAATAGGACATGGTTTTTGTCATATTTTTTTGCAAAACCAATAGTATGGCTGAACACAAATAACTTAATACCTGTGTACCCACATTTATGTATGTATGCACATACATACATCCTTGGGCCTCGGCCAGACTTCTCCGCAAAAATGAAAATATAATATTATCTAAATTGGTAAACATTTCTCCGATATCAGCGTAGCGTAGCACTGCTGCAGGTTGCAAGTTAAGGCCAGCTCAAATAAGTTTATTAAATCACTTTGCCCTAAAGTCAAGGTAAAGAATATCGATATATGCAAATTCTTTCGTCCCTTTCTGTTGGATTTGACTTTCTCCCAACGATTAATACTCGATTCCTACTCTCTACAAACATAAGTAAATACATTCAAGATCTAACTCTCTCCCTCTCTTTCTTGCAAAATGCCTAATAAATGCATGCTCGCAGCATTTGACACCTACGCCAGATTAATGCAAAGGTTCTCCGATCCAGTGATAGAATGGGACATATCAAAGCAAAGTTGGATTTATCACAGGCACCTTAAAACCACGATTGTCTGGTATTATAATATCCTGATTGTCAATGGAATTTGGATTGCTGGTGCAGTCCTACTTTTGATATCTAGACTTTATGGAAACGCCGACCCAATTCCTCTCCCAGTAATTTTACTTAACGTCATGATAATGTGCTTCTGTTCGATGGGTGTTGCAACTTGCTTAGCAGCTACTGCATACGGAGACAGGTTTATATCTGGCTGGACGGCGTTACTCAAGTTTAATAGAAAATTACAGTCTCAGGGAAATAAAGGTATCAGTACAAACACATATGTAAATGTAAATTTATACTTACAATGAAGGTCATCCAGCGTATTCTCTCCGATTTTGACCAAATTAGTGTTAATCGGTCACAAATTGAAGTAGTACGAAATTTGCAAAAGACACTATCTGCCAATGCGCATACGCTGGGAGACTTCATTATCAGATAGGTTAAAATAAATTTGTAAATTTTTCAGGAGGAACTAGCACATGCACTCAAAATAGCTGGGACAACTTTTGGAAAGTCATGCCATGTTTGGTATACCTATTTGCAGGGTATCAAGTACTCGCAGTCCCTGCGATCTACATATTTAACTTGGACCCCTTGGATCACATACTGGGAAGGATTAAAATGTCTTATAACAGTTTGAATATTTGCACCACAGCATTTCGAGTTTTCATTGGAACCGTTTCAATTTTCGAATGCAGTCGGCTATTCCCATTCACTTTCCTCCTTGCATTCTCATTTATGAGGATGTTTAGCACAATTTTTGAAAGCTTGGGGAAACCGCATAGAAGTTTCATGCTGAGGATATCCGTGTTCGAATATTTGCAAACTCTAATTATTTACTCAGAGTTAAATTTGCTTGCAGAATATGGCGTGGTGTGCATGATGAGTGTGGCCTTGTTTTCTAATCCCGTCATTGCTTTTGTATCTATTCGAATGCATCATACCTTTCCTTTCTGGTTCTACATCATCTTTCCAATTTTCAATATTTTTATCTTCATTTTTGTCAGCATTTCTTTCTACATTTCTATCGATGTTCGAAATAAGTCTAAGGCGTTGCTGAGAATTTGGAAAACTCGAGCCACCACGAGATTTAGAAATATAGATCGTGTGATACTGCAGAAAAAATTAAAGTCGATGAGAATCCTGCAATTGAGTGGGGGGATTAATGACGTGAGGTTTTTTAGTTTAGATAATAAAATTAAAGTTAAATACTTTGACAAGATTGTGCTGTATACGATTAATTTATTGCTTCTTGTTAGCATTTAACGTAAATATGTAAATACACGAGTTTAAATATGTGGTTTTAATAATACTTACAATGTAATACTATATCAGATCCCCAAAATGGATTTGAAAATACATGCTTACATATTTATGTATTTACTGGAAACTTAAATAAATTAACGATAAATTCAGTGTCAGTATAGTAGGCATTACATTACTCTAAAAATATATATGACATACATACATAGCTTGGGGATTACATTTGTTTCATAGAAGGGAGATTATTATATAAATTTAATTCTGTACAATACTATGGCTTGATTAGGATAAGCAATTTCGTAAGGTTATAAATACCTAATACTTATTAGTCTTCTGAACTCGAACATTTCCTCCGTAACTTTAACATTACACCATTTTAACGGCCGGAAGTAAAAATATTTCTGAATGAATGAAATAATAATGTCGTAACTACCAATTGAATTCTGAATGGGCAATACCTACCACGATTGAATTGACAATGTAACCAAGGTGAAAGTGAACTTGGCTTAAGAATAACAGGGACAATGAGCGTGCGTTTTATGATGTTAATAGGTAATGTACATATGACATATGCAATTGTGTACTTGATTGTGTAGTGGATTAAATTACAGTCGGTTCAGTTCTGGATTTAATGAATATTAGCACATGTTTATCTGTTTAAATAGTAAATTCCTCCATGATATTTTGGTGCATATTAAGTAGTTTTATCTGCTGTGGTTAATACGAAGTCCTTCACAATGCAGTTTCCCAAAGTTTCATCTTTCTACAGTAACAGTGGTCCCCTCGGGATCCATGTATTTGAAGGTTTCCTGTTCTCAGAAAAGTATCGAACGACGTCAACCTACTTCAATTCATGGCAAAATGAATGGAAACTTATTTGGCTGCGACCTTCCATAAAAACATGTTATTTAAACATTAGTAAACTTCGAGGAGAAAATGTTGCGGAAAATAACAAGCCAAAACAATGCCGGTACAGCCGTTTGTATGACATTGAAGGAAAAGAAAATCTCATAATTCTGGAGGAACAACGGGTGCTTGAATCCTTTTCTAACATCGGGGACTTGATGGACTTCATGTAAGACTTTTCGTAATTGGAAATATATATTACATTAATTTTACAGTCACTTTGTTCGTTCAGTCCGTATCATGTTACTAAACACTAGGAAAAGTACCACCACTAGCAAATTGGATATGCAAGTTAAGCTCCATGTGGATAAATTGAATACTTTGATGAACAAAGGGTTACCGGAATTAATATATTTTGACAATCATCTCACATCATCGAGTGATTGTTTTCTGGATAACTTTGATAGTCCACTTTCCCTCATGGACAACCGTATGCACAGATTACTACTTGCTGTTAGTAGTGATGTAACTACTCGAATTTTTGTTTAATCCAGTATTTATTCAAATTCTAGTTGATCAAGAAATCAAGGAATCAGTTGTGCAAATTGGACCAGCAGGACTTCTCACTCCCCTCCAGCACGGATATCATGATTTACCGAATATTCATCTTTGTCATGTTGGGTGCAAATTATGGTTTGCTCATATTGAAATTAATTTGAACTTAAATAATGAGGGGTACTCTTAATCTTGTCGCAAAATAACTTGCGACATTTGCGAAGATTGTGAATACCCTTATTTTTTCAAATTGAGCATGTACAGATTGTAAAATATAATGCAGGATAATTATTCACCCATCTTCACGCATGCAGTTATTGCAACGGGTGTCTGACTGTTTTCATCGCAGCAAGAAAGGACCACAGGCAACAGTCGATGTCCACTGCATTCTTCGAGATGGGGCTTTTAGCGTTACTTTTGATCAATTGGATTCCTGGGAAATTTTATACACTGTGGTGAGTGGTGTATTTGAAGCAAGAACTTTTAAAATTTATATACGCTTTTAATGACTAAATTCTGCCAATGTCCAGTTATTACAAGAGGACGGCGATATCCTAATGCTTTTACCTGGAGTCATCCGTTTCACTTATAATCCGACTTTTTGTGTGACAACTTGTAAGTGTAAATTTGGACTTAATGATTTACAAGGCTTGTCAATTAAGAAGCCAATTTTCTTTAGCCATGAACTATCTCACCCTCTCTCAAGAAGATGCTCAAGTTGTACAAAACCACAAAAAATGTACATGTTTTAGATCAAAAATGGATCACCAGGCTGAGGCTAGGTAAACATGTCTGGATTAATTAAACGTCAGACTCAAACCTAACTTTTAGAATGCCTCCTTAGACATGGGTACTGGAATCCTTCAATTCCTTCCAGCATCAACTCGGTCATTTCCACCTGGATGTATTCCACCTTGTTAGAAATGCACCCCGTTATACCACAAGACCAAAATGTATACCAAATATCCTGATTAGTTTTAGTTGTAATGCTTTAAATAAAAATTGTTAAGCCTTCTGTTGCAGATAACGACACAGCTTGAACCTCATGGGAAGCAGAAGGAGCTTTGCAGCATTGGAGGTGTAGAAACATCGCCCAATCCCACCAACGACGATACTTCAGATCTCGGTAAACCAGTTAACCAAACTCTTCTTCAGTCCTCGGACCAAAATGATGTCATCATTAAACAACAAACCACGACTTCGGGTTGCATTTCCACTCAGGACTTCATACTCTCAGAAAACATGCTGATCTCAAAATCAGCGTACGACATGACTGATAACGACGTAATCCTATGCATATCAGACGCAGCTCATAACGAGAAAGAAAATGCCCACGAAGGTTATTCCAACCTTTATATGGATTATCGCCAAATTTGCTCCGATTTGGAACAATTCTTTGAAAATTATCCTAGTCCAGGGGTACACATAATGGAGTCATGCCTTTCAGAAGTTGTGGGGTCAGATGAGATCAGTAGTAGTAGTAGTAGTAGCATCTGGGAGATAAGTTCGAGTGAATCAGACAGCGGAATATCTTCAATAATGCATCACGATTTACCCGAACTTGTCACAACAATGGGTCCAGTATCACCAATTGTTCCTAATAATATATCATCTCCATATAAAGAAACATCTCGACAAAAATCATCAACGACCACCAGGAAACAAAAGAAAAGCTTTCCGTGTTCAGAATGTCGTCAAGTCTTAAGTACCAAAGCGCACTTAAATCGTCACACATATCTGAAACACTCGACTGCAGATATTTCCGTCCAATGTCCCATCTGTCTCAAGAAGTTTGCTAACGAGATGAACCTTCAACGCCATAGACGACTTCTTCCTCCATCTGAGGAGGGTTCGCTCTGGTCGACAAAAAGGAAGAAAAATCTGTGCCGAGGAAGAGATGAGAGTTTTGCTGCAGAGGATAGCAGATTTCGATGTGAAATTTGTGGACAACGGTTCATCCTCAAGAGTGGGTATAATCGGCATTTGAGGAGAAAACACAGCTAAATTAAAAAGAAGTCTATTTATATTTACGAGTATGTAATTATCAGTTTCAATGAAGGCACCGTGCCATCAATTCATCCCACATAAAACGTAAATACTAGAATAATGCAAGTAAATAATTTGTAAACCAATTAAGTGTTATTTACTCTTATGTGCACACAAATACATCGTTGCTCCCAATCTCGGTTAAGCTTGAAATTATTGCATTGTCAATTGTAATAAAATTTGACACGTGCCACTAGCTGTCAATATTAATTTGATTACCCTTTGTCTCAAATTTATTTCTTAATTGCCACCGAATGGAATTAAACAGCTTATTAATTCAGAATTCATAATTCTTACGAGAACGCCTCTAAACTATTTTAAAATTAAATCCGGAAAGATATACATAAATTACTGCATTAAAAATGGAATCCGCTACATCCATCCTACTGTTATTAGCAGTCATTTCAATTTTCATCCTCCTGATAAAATTTGCAGCCCAAAAGAAAAAGACAACAATGAACCACAAAGTTCCTCCCACAGTTTCCTATTCGTTGCCAATATTTGGACACGGCATTTACATTTGCTTCTATCCCCGACAATTCCTCAAACACTGCTATTCAAAACATGGCGACGTGTTTCAAGTAAAAATATTCTCCAGACTTGTCACCATTGTCTGCAATCGGGACCTAGTTTCAGAAATTTGTAGTTCAAGTGAAACCGAACTCTCATTTTATAATCATTTGGAACGAACATTCGTCGGGATGGCAAACGGATTAAAGATATCAACACGTGCCTCCATCATTCGAAAAGCTACCGTCAAAATTGGCAGCCGCCAAATGGGGTATTCAATCCTGCCCGATGCTTATGAATTTGTCGACAGACTTAAATTCCAATCACAAAATGCAAAGGACAAGATCGATCTGAAACTGGAGATTTCTCGCTTTGTTATCAAAGCAACGGCATCCGCTCTCCTCGGGATCGAGTTCACTGACGCAATGGTGGAAGAATTCAAAACTTATGCGTCCCTACAAAACATTTCGGCAATGGCGACAAGAGCACTGCCCATCCAGTTAGCGAGACTGTTGTTTAGTACAAGATTAAATATGAGGATGAATCATATTTGGACAGCGTTGGAAAAGCAGATTGCACTCTATCGAGAAGATTCGAGTCTCAGGGAGTCGCAAGTTTTGAGGTACTCAAGACTTTTCTATGGTAAAACTTGGGGCACCGTCAACTGGTTTAATTTGACGTTGAATCTTTTTTAACTAGAGCTGCTGTCGACGCTGTCAATGACCGAACCCAGTCTCCCTTGACGGATCATGAGATCACCTGTGTCCTAATGGGGCTGTTATTCGCAAGTACTGGGAACACGTCGCTGTGCATTTTGCATACTATTCTCGAAATTTCAAAGAATCCTGAATGTCTAAAAAGAGTTTTAAAACTGGTCGATCTGTCCTTTGATTCCGGAGATGTGACAGATATCCTAAATTCGGATTATTTGCACTACTGCATCCTTGAAGCAGCACGATTGAATACGAATATTATTCTGGTGGAGAGGATGCCTGAGCAGAAGTAAGTAATGCGTTGAATTATAGCTGCGTACTTAAGTGAAACTATTATTAAAATCTGCATGCATTTTATTATTTGACAGAAAATACATTGGAAACTACTACGTCGGGCATTGTGACCTCGTCGCAATTGCAGGAACACTAAATCATGTTGATGGCTCTGCGCAACAATCGTTCCTCCACCCACACGATTTTAATCCCGACCGTTATGTGGAAAATCAGCAACTTCAATCTCAAGTTATGAGTTGGGGAGCTGGAGGACACGCATGCAGTGGACGACTTTTTGCAATAGTCATGACAAAACTGCTGGTGGCAAATTTTCTGAAGAACTTTTCACTGAATTTGAGGAGTACGAGCGTGTCTAAACCTAATTTTAGATATCCAACAGCATTTGTGGATTTAAAAGTATTGGCAAAACTTGATGAGAGGAATATAGAGTAGATTACATATTACATACAAAAATAAAAAAGCTTATTACTATAAAAATTTATTTACACGTATGCTTAAATCATCATTCAAGAAAATGAGTTTTTTAATGTTTTCTAAAATTTCGCAATTTTCTTAGACCTAGGAGTTCGTCGAAAAAATCGTAAAAGTATCTCAAAATTTATTTATTTATTTATTTTAATTTTTACTTAAATTTTCGACTTTTATGATTATTTTAAGCACGAAAATGCAACATAAACTGCAAAAGTTATAGAGCTGGTCGAAAATGAAGATTTTTAAATTTGGCGTCACACCACTGCGCAAATATAAATTTTACACGGAAATATGAATGGATCCTTCACGAAGGGTCCTAGTAGATTTTAAGAAAACATGGTGGCTACCCTCGACTCAAACGACACCTCGTGAGTGTCCCTTGTGAGTATTTATTAAAATGAATATATACTTATAGCCAATGACTTCTGGACAAAAGTGCAATTTTTTTTACATTTATGTGTATTACGCAAACCAATAGCTTGCGGTATTGTACCTCCGTGCATGTGGTACCCAAATATGACGCTTATACACAGACATGCGTGCAATTTTGTGCGATAATTAATTATTTGTAATGTGCTGATTTTCATGCATAATTGTACTCTATCAAATTATAATAATTTTCAATATGCAAAGTTTCAATCCCAAAGCACACCCCATTTTAATTAGTCCTTCTTACTTGCACATGTAACCATATCATCGCCAAAATCGCGATAAGTACCCCCAATTCTGTCCCAAAATGTAAAATATTGACCATAATTATAATTGTAGTACAAATGATGAGCTGTGTGTTGATGTGGTCCATTAAATACACGTCTGAACCATTTAGGCATGCGATAATTCCCTTCATGGAGAAAGACGGCGAAACAACTTCCAAAAATGAGCATGACCAGAAAGACATCTTTGTTGAGTGGGAAGAGGAATCCGTATAAGTGAAATGGTGCACTTTGTAGGAACCCATCTCTGCAAACATAATTCATGTAATTTATGAAAAGTGCGTGAAAATATCTCTTACAAATTGTCTCAAAAGTTAATCTTACACTGGATGGAATAGCAAGCTTGCAAACGGCGTCGGTATTTTTGACATGTGGTGAATCTTGTGTAGCTTCTTATACAACAATTTACAATGTGTCAAACGATGAATCCAATAGGCCATAAAATCCGTAAAGAATGCCAATTGTACTGCTTCCAGAAGAAAATCAGCAGCTGCCAAGTCGTGTTTGGTGTATAGTTTGGAGAATCCATTTATTTGCAAGAGGAAAAGGGGAACTTGCATAAGAGATACGATCGGTAGGAGCAGGATACATGTTTTTATCTCGGTTTTAACTTGGTTCTGAAAATATTTATTAAATTTTGATGACAATTCGTAAGATTAAGATTTAAGGGTAAAATTTTAATAGATAATGTCACCTTGAGAAACAGAGGATGTTTGCATAACTCTTTGTCAAAGAAAAGAATGTATGCTATCCCAGATGTGATTAAGTAGATTCCATATCCTCCAAAAATTTCTATGATGGACAGACTTAAAATTTGACGACCAATCGAACCCTGCTCGAGGCAAAAGTCCTCCGGGTAGATGTACTTATTAAAAAACACTTCTTCACAGTAAAATAATACCTCATCCATGACTGAGAGACGATTTGAAGCTGTGGGCTATCTCAGACAAACGGTTGTTTATGCCTTTACCTTCATTGTCCCATATTTTCCAAACATATTCATTTGTATTACTGCCATTTTAATGTGGTAATTCATAAACTGAAACTCGACAAATACATGGATGCAGAAGTACGTTTACCATCCTGTGGCACAATATTTCGTCACATCAGCATTCAATAAAGTAATACGTGAAAATCACACGGTTAATAAAAATTGGTGAATATTTACTTATTTATTGTTTCCAAGATGGATTTCATACTAGCAGCTTTTGTCATTGTGATATTACTCCTTTTCATACTTAATTTGACAAGCAAATTTGGCAATACCAGAAACCAGGGAAAACTGCCACCGGGTAAATTATCTATTAACCAAACTCAGATCAGCATGCAAAAATATTTGAGTCATACATAAATAATTACACATCCTCCACAGGTCCAAAGGGTTACCCAATTATTGGCAATGCTGCCCAAATTGGTAAACTACCCCATCACACGTTTGCAAAATGGGCGAAACAATATGGAAAAATTTACCGTGTGAAGCTCGGAAGCAGAAAGTGGGCAACATTTGGTTTTCACATTTTTCTAGAATCAATAGCCAACTTTGTAATTTCGTACGTTCTTATTAGCGTCATCGTGATAAGTGAACCGAATTTGCTACGGGAAGTATTTTCACAGAGTCCAGATTTTACTGGGAGGATGAATTCTGTCTGTATTCATGACGCTTACGACGACTCTGATAAACCTCATGGTAACTAAGAATTTACTAAACTATTCACGTTTATGAGTTTCAAACTTTCTTACATCTTCGCTCCGTTTTACGTTTAAGGACTTATAAACACTGAAGGCGATGAATGGGAAGGGCTGAGGCGTTTCACAATGAAAACCCTACGAGATTTCGGAGTGGGAAAGCGGAGCATGGAATTCTATATTCGAGACGAGGTGGACGCCACGATTAAAAAACTTCAAAGTTTCCAGGGTGAACCTGTAAGAGACCTGCATACAGTTTTCAGACTCCCCGTTATTGGCTCCTTGTGGACAATTGTCTGCGGGGAAAGAATTCAGGCAGAGGATGAAGAAAATTACCACAATTTAGGGAAGATCATTGACCGGTGCGTATAATAAACTAATGAAATTTTTTTCACATTTTTTGCTAAAATAATAAAGTTTTTTTTATCTCGCAGAGCATTTCGACAAATGGCTGAGAAAGGTGGAATCCTGTATCTGGCTCCTTGGTTAAGACACATCGCTCCTGAATGGAGTGGTTTCAATGGATTTCGATCAATGATGAGAAATTTGAGAACGGTTTTTAACAATTTGGTGACACATCATCAAGAAAATGATGCATCACCGAGACATCGGTAGATATTTTAGCTTACATATTTTTGTCCGTGTTAAAATAAGTTACTAATTGAGTTTCAATATTTTCAGAAATTACATTGATATATTTCTACAAGAAATTTCTAAAACTTTAAATATCGATTCCCCATTTTTTGGAAATAATGGAGGTATTTAATTGGCATGATAATCGTCGTGTTTATCACATGTAAATAATGTTTAAATTAAAGAGTTATTGATATTTTCATGCAGAAAAACACCTGATAGCAACTCTGATAGATTTCTTCATGGCTGGGACGGACACTACGACATCTTTTTTCCTCTGGACGATATTTCTTTTGGGGAAGCATCGCAAAGTGCAGGCGAGATTGCAAGCAGAAATTGATGCCTTTGCTGATCAAGAAATGGATGCTAGAATTACTCTGGAACATGCGAAAAAGTTAGTAAATACACAAATGGCTATAAAACCCGATAGAAATTAAATTAAATTATATCCTGTGCCCATATTAGGATGCCATACACTGAGGCAGTAATCTCCGAAGTTCAGCGTTTTGGTTCAGTTCTTCCTCTCGGCGTGCCCCACCGGGCAAGGGTAAATTCCACCATTGGAGAGTACATGATCCCCAAAGGCTCCATAATTTTTGCAAATCTGCACTACATCCACCATGAAGAAATTTGGGGGGATCCCGGCAACTTCAGACCTGAACGATTCTTTAGTGACGACCACACCTGCAAAGCCCATCCCGCTCTGGTACCTTACTCCTCTGGGAGAAGGCAGTGTCTGGGCGAGGGTTTAGCGAAAGCATCAATTTTTCTCTTTATCACGACCATCTTTCAAAACTTTGACGTGCATGCGGAAGGAGACTTGGAAGATGTTTCTGAAGGCATTGTCGGGGTGACGTTGCAACCAAAAGCGTTTTTGTCGACATTTACCAGACGAAGGGGTTCATGATATAAGAAATCAAATCCAGTTGTTGTACCGTACGCAAAATAACTCGCAAAAAAACAAAATTACAAACACACAATAGAGTTCAATAAATGAAAGTACAATGGTTCCAAATAAATAACACATTTTTAATTGTCTAACATGGTAGAGAACAGTGCAATCCTGGACTATATGTAAATATGCATGTATGCGCATATTTGCACACACGTCTTCTTCTCCTTTAATTTCCTTGCCAACGACTCTGAAACTTTCTACCCAAATCATCATGGGTTTTTTCAAAACAGTGCTAACTTTCATACTTAAATGCTTAATTTTTGACTCAATTTTCCTCCTGTACTTAATTAACAGCGTGATCCGGGCTTTTACTACAATCGCTTCAAACATATTTCGGCCTGACCTGTTACAAATTGTTGACAAGCATTTCACCCATTTAGCTTGTCAGGTTTATTCAGAAGCAAATGTTGCCATCCTAGTGAGTGGGAAGTTCAGGGGAGAGCTTAACAAGCAAAATGTAGCAAATAACGTTAAAAGAATTTTAGAAAAACCAGAGTATCATCGATTAAAAGAGTGTATCGTGCCATGGTGGGGACACTTATTTTGGAAATTGGATAAGAATTTTAACATCAAGGAACATATTTTAAAATGCAAACTGGGTAAAAGTTTTCAAGTTACAGATTAAGTCCTATATTATCCAATGCATAAATACTTTATGTTACTTTTCACCTTGCAGACCCCACATCACCCACTGCCCTGAAAAAATTACAGCAATCCGTCCTCTCAAAACCATTCCCCACTGGCAAGAGCCCCTGGTTCATCTACATAGTCACAAACTCCACAAAACAGGAAAATGAAGACATTTTTATGCTAAAAATCCACCATTCACTCGCTGACGGTCATAGCATTTTGAAACTTCTGATTAATGAAATATTCGACGAACCATCAACCTCAGTACTAAAACCGGTAGCAGCAAGATTGCCAAAATTAGTGGAAATTTGGCTGGGATTCACTTTTGTATTAAAAGCAATAAATTGGTTGTCGAATAAAATTATTTCGGGCGAAGATCCTGCTTTGACACCATCTGGAGGGTTAGCCTCACCAATGAAAACTCTTGGATCTGGGGGGAGAAAGTATTATTCCGTGGAAAGTCGCGAGATTTCTGTGGATTCGATCAAGTTGGCGAGAAGACGTTTAAATGTTCCCTTCATGGGAATAATTCTGTCTGCGTTGTCGCAAGTCTTGAGAAATGTTGCGATTCGTAAAGTTTCGAGGATGAAGATTCCATCACATGTGACTTGTGTATCTCCATTTCCAATAAAAAATCATCCTGGAGGGTTGGAGAATCATTGGCAAGTGATTTTAACGAGTTCATAGTAAACGAGACGATTAATCACGTAATTAGTTTTTACAGGTCGGTTCGTCTATTTCCATTGCCAATCGGAGAACAAGATGAATTAAAAGTAGTTAAAGATGTCAGAGCTAATCTAACCAAGAACGTAGTTTCAAATGTCATGATGATGCGTGCCCTCACAGGAGTTGTGGGTACTATGCCGTACTCGTGGGTTCAAAAGTCTGGGTTCACAGATATCATCGGCATTCCGCTCGTGGTCTCCGAATTTCCTGGACCAACAAAGCAAATCTCGGGATTTGGACTTCCTTTAGTAGAAATCTCATTTCAGGTTGGATTTCATAAAGGCAATTGTGGTGAGTGTGGTTGAACATTAATTGGTTCATTTCCAACCAAATTTTGAAAATCGCCTTTACTTATTAATTAATAATTATGTATATAGGTTTAATGTTCTTTGGAACAAGTTACAAAGGAATGTGGAGGATGAAATTAAATGCAGACATCGATGTGATTTCGACAGAGGAGGAAGCACAATCAATTGTCAACGGTGTCGTGAATAACATTATTTCATATTCTAAGGCCCAATGAGTACTTGAATTTGAATGCTATTTAATAAAATAAATAGCTACCTTAATATATACAATGACTAATTAAAATAATGTGATCTAATAATAAAATAACCAGATTAACAAAAATATTCCAATCAATGTGACATGACCATTTAATTAGTCATGTATATAAAAGTAAATTGAATACGTAAATATGTTGGCTGTTCTCAGATAGTTTTCACATTTTTTCCCAATAGTTGTTCAGCAATTTAGGATAATCTGTTATAATTCCATCCGCTCTTAGTTTTTCACATTCTAAAAATTCTGGCCTTGAATTAGCTACCCAAATGTAAACCTGGAGAACCATAAATCATTATCAATCACCTGAAATTTAATCACTGGTTTAGTTAATTACCTTAATTCCTCTTGCTTGCAAATGCTTAAAAAGCATTTTGTTGGCAGCAAGTGAAGCAATTATCCGATGCGAAATTATCCTCTGCCACTGACTTATTCCCCAACTTTCCGATAACCTGACAAGATACAAAAACTCTGCCAAGTTAAGATCAACCCATCTCCTCACCCATACATACAAATAAAATCTAACTTATAAACTGCACTTGGGAGCCAAATGGAATAATGTGTTTCATTGATGTGTAAGTAAGGAAGAAATCCAGTTAGAAAGTAAATCATGAGAAGAAATACTTTTCGCAAACCCATGAATTGGTTGGGGGCCTTTGTATTCACATTCATCAAATTAAAAAAGGTCTTTATTTTGCATAAAATAAAATTATTTACATCTCGTCGACACTCTCCACACAAGATGAACTCTGTACTTCCGAGAATTACGTAATCTTCCAATCTTCCTGAGTCTTTCAGTAATTTGGTCACTTTACAGCAAAACTTCCCACAAACATCGACATGAAGTGGGATGCGTCGTGGAAGCTGTGACAGCACTGTGGACAACAGCGGAATATTTCGTTCATCCTCCGAACATGTCGTGTCCTCCACCAACGTATCTGAAACACTTGGATATTTTATTTGCACATAGATTGGATTGGAAAACGTTCATGTTTAGCTTGCATTATTCACTAACTTGGTTCGGAATCCATAGGTACAATTCTTTTAAGCTTTGGCAATTGTGAGAAATTTGTATCGCTGACATTGATATCTACGCCACATAATCGTGTCAAATTCTCATCATGAACAACAACCAGAGAACCATCTTTGGTGGATCGAATGTCCATTTCTAGCATGTCCGTCCCAACATTGATTGCCCTACATATAACTTTTTAATTGGATTTCGTCTACTCTGCTTATCCTATTTAGTAAGTACATTTCCGTTTATTTTATTACTTTCGAAATGCGGATATCGTATTCTCATATGCTTCTCCACCCCCTGGAAGAAGACGTAATAAATTAAACATTCTTTATGCCAGTACGTACATACAGCGATAAATAAATAAATATACCTCCACGATGACTAATAGAAATACATCGTCTCGTAGACGAATAGATAACATTTTTTCTTTTCTTGAAATTATGAATAAGATTCGGATAACACCAAAAATAGTACGAAAATGACACGTGAAGTAATACCACAAGAAAAAACCAGTCCCACATTTTCAGTCTGATCAATGCATATGTAATTTATCCAATTGAGCATGCACAGTATAAATATTGTGTAATTAGACCCAGCTCTTGGCACAGGAAGAACCTTCTTCGTCATATAAAACTTTGGTCCACTATCGAATTCAGCTGCATACTATCCTCGTATTTAGGCGTGTCACCTCATTTGCATAAATCTTAATTTTCGGCAATACGGGCTTTCCATGTTGAATACATTTTATGTCTCTCGCGAAATGCGTCAAAATATGTAAATGAGGTGACCGCATATAAAAATTCGACAGTAGTGATCAATATTATTGTCCGGCGTTTCGTAATGCGTGCCATAGTTTTCGGTGGGTCCGGAGCCGTGGGAATTTCCATCCTAACCGCAATAGCCGAACGCAGGGACAAATTCCAGAACGTAACTCTTGTCCTACGACGAAAAATTGATAACTTGGAAACACTTTTCTTCCCGTCCGCACCAGGAGACGGTTCTTATTTTATTCAAGTTATTGTTGATAACTTCGACTCGCAAGATTGGATGACGGCAAAACAATTACAGACGGATTTTGATGTTGCATTTTACGCACTTGGGGGTAAACGGAGAGAGGTTAGAAAATTATAGTCTCCACAACTGTACATAAATTGCACTATTATGCATGAAATTAACAATTAAACATATTTTCACCTAGGTGGATTACGATACTTACAGAAAGATCGAGTTGGAGTACCCCAGAAGCATTATGGCTTTCCTGAAGCGTCGCAATGTGCAGGAAGTGCATTACATCTCGTCTTTTGGGTCATCCCCAACGTCGTTTATGTCCGTGCTGAGGTACAAATACGAGGCGGAGGGGATCATATCCAGGGCAGGAATCAAGTGCACGTTCATCTATCGAGTTGGTGGAGTGCTGACCCCAGACAAGAGAGGAATGCATGCTTTTCTCCAAGTATTGGCCAGATTCACGGATCCATGGCACAGTTGGAGTATTCCATCGGAAGTGTTGGGGAAAGCAATTGTTAATAATTGTTGTTCTGGGGCAGATTCCAGAGAGGAAATTGAGCTTCGAATTATTGAACATGATCAAATCATAAAGTTGGGAAGTGCAAATTAATAAAATGTTTTATTTTCAATATCATAAAAATTAGAAAAATTAATAATTATTCTGAAGCATTAAGTACTTAATAATTAAGTTGAAACAATTACATTATGCAAAATACTAAAAAAATAAATCCTAATGACGTCTCACAATCTCACAATTCAATTCAATTCAACGATTTACGTAACTTAAAAGGCTTATTATTGTGTAAATAATATTTATCAAAAATATACCTCACTGCTAAAATGTATGTATTCGTCTAATTCTCCACCAAACGAAGCTTACACGTTATCTTTTTCTCTGAAAATGCTTTCGGAGCAAAGTAATCTACAATAATTTCATTTGGATTTTCTATGATCAAGTCGAAATTCATAATAAAAAATATACATGCCGTCTTAATTTCGTTCAAGGCAAATAGTTTGCCTGGACATCCGTGGACCATATTTCCCCACCTAAAATTATTAGTAAAAAACTCATATATTCTCAAAATAACCCTTTCGTTAAAAGTTCCCATGTAAATAATGTTTTTGATTAATAATTACGCATTTATTGCTGGTGGACCCTGTGGCTCCTTCTTTTCCTTGTCAAAAAAACGCAGCGGGTCGAACACCTCAGGATTTTGAAAAATTTCTCCAGCAGAGCCATAAACCTGCATCAGAGAGCCGCACAAAATAACCGAATCCACGTTATCAACATAGTAGTCTCCTAGCACAATTCTGTAAAATCAAGATGTTTACTTAAATGCACACAAAAAAATGAAATTATCAAAATAATGGTTCCATCAACTCACGGAGATTTTGGTGTTCTTCCAATCGTAAAAATTTGTGGATTGATTCTAATCGATTCCATAATGCAACTCGTCAATAATTTGTTTCTCAAAAGATCAGTCCACTCCCCGGCAATTAAAGTTCCACGAATTTCGTCCCGTGCCCTCGCATACAACTCGGGATGGAGGGCGAGGTCAATAATTGCATTCGATAACGCTAACGCCGTGTTTTCCGAACTTGTGTAGAGCAAACAGACGAAGAGATCTCGAATATCGTCGTCACTCATGGATGACCCATCGTCACGTCGTATGTCGATGGCGTACCTATTTTTAAAAAATAATTATGTATTACACTTCTGGCAAATTATGAATATTTAAATTGTGAACATTAAAAAATCACCTTAAAAATGGGGACTCGTTCAACCCTTCGTCTTTTCTATATTTTGCAATTTCTGGCATAACGACTTTGCCCACTTGAGCCTTAAGTTTCTTTAGCGTCCTTCCATACGCAGTGAGAGAAGCCATGTCGGAACAAAATATGACGAAAGCATTATCTTATTAACGATCTGGCTAAAATCGTGTAAATCATCGAGATGATTTTGATTAATCTTAATCCCAGCGATACACCAAGCACTCGTTCCTGCCATGAAGTGGCCCAACTCTTTCACCAGGTCAAGTTTTTCCCCCAGCGACACCTGCAAAATGTTGGATTATTTTCATTCTTCCAGTAATTTTTGGTCTGTATAACAAACCTTTCCTCGCAACGATACAATTAATCGGGCAGCCTGTTCATGTATTTTTGGAAGAAATGTGTCAAATTTGTTCCCTAGTGAATTTTTGATAATGTTCGTAAAGTATTTGATGTCTGCGCGGTTTGGGAAGAAGGCATCGATGAAACCAAGCCTCTCCAAATTGTCGTACATGGACATTGTGCTCTCCGGTGTCTAAAAAATACTGAGTCAGTTATGTTATGCAGTATGCAGATATTTCGTAATTATAAATTAATAATTGCCGCACCTTATAAAACTCTGAGGCATAACCCCTGTCGCAAATAACGACCATGGAAAATCGAAATATCTTAATTTTGAAAATCTTCCCATATTTTTCATAACACTGTCGCACAAATCCAATGATGTCTTTGCTAAATGTTAGTCCATGACCGACATAAAAATAATTTCCAGAAACTGTTGGGACTGCTTGACATCCGGCAGGAATGCTTTTCCGAAACCACCTCTTCATTAAGACTACAAAGATCATGAGCAGAATTATGAAGGGTAAGTAGAGCAAGGGTTGCGCGAATCTGTGAAAGAAAGACTGCTTATAAATTAGTAAAAATTTGGTCATCATCAAAAATCTTACTTTGGTTCAATTATTTTCAAACTTTCCATCGTTTTAGTATCAAAGGTGTGTATGCTTTTTGGCAAATCTAATGTTTGTGAAGATGGTAAACTCATCGCTCAAGCGGAGTGGTGACCTTTTTGGAGGTTTAATGATCTTCTCGTCCAATACTTTAAAACACGTTCTCCTATTCTCGTTTACTATTTTTTGTTGAATACACAAAATTATAAGCTCCTATTTATTCATGCGATATAGAATTAAGGAGAATTGATTCTCGTCGATTTTTATCAACAATGACGTTCATTTTTGCATTTACTAATGAAAGCATGACCAAAAGCACATCGATTTAGCAAGGTTAAATCTCAGGAAGTTGCACGCTTTATTTATCAAAGTGAGGGAAAATACCATTACAAATTAATTACAATGTAAATGTAAACGACTTTTATCCGTCCGGTTTGATTTTTAATATGAACGAACGTCGGTCTTTGTAATATAAATATGTACGTGGGCTGGTCAAAATGCATGTTCATAAACAGTGATAACCATTAACATAAAATGTAACGTGTTTCACATTGACAGTAGTAACAATAGGTCATTGTAATCCGAATTGAAATATTAATTGCATTCCCTCTCATTCAAAAATATTAGGAGTTGTGACCCGTGTCAATTACGAAGAATAAATGGGAAATGCAAAATCACTCGTCTGCAGAAAAAGAACAATTGATTGAAAATCACGAAAAACGTTGCCAACTTTTTTGGCACTTTCACTCTTAGAATTGCAGAGTGAAAAAGAACGAGTAAAATTGCATGCTAATTCAATACTAAATATTCACGTTAGGATGATACTTTATTTTTAAATATTTAGTGCATTTCAGTATTACTTGCTGAAGATATACATATTTATACATTTTCATTTCGCGTGCTGCTTAACTCGCAAAATATGTGCATATTAATGGCTGGCACGTGGCACAATTAAATTTCCATCAAATGGAACATTTTGTCATATCCGTCCAAATCACACATAAGCGACACCAGAGTAAAGTTTCAGGGGCCAGCAGATAGCACAATAATGCCAGCACATGGCACCCCAATGAATACGTAGAGGCATTGATGGCTGGCACGTAGAACAATTAAATTTCCATCAAATGAGGATAACAGATTTCGATGTGAAATTTGTGGACAACGATTCATCCTAAAGAGTGGGTATAATCGGCATTTGAGGAGAAAACACGGCTAAATTAAAAGAAGTGTAGTGATACAAATACATAATTATCAGTTTTAATGAAGGCACTGTGCCATCAATTTATCCCACATAAAACGAAAATACAAGAATAAGGTACCGCCTCCATTGTAATAAAATTTGGCACGTGCCACTAGCTGTCAATATTAATTTGATTAGCACTTGTCTCAAATTTAGTTCGTGGTTGCCACCGAATTGAATTGAAACAGCTTCTTAATTCAGAATTAATAATTCCTATGCGAAAATATCTAAACTTTTCTAATTAAATCTGGAAATATATAAATATATAAATTGCAGCACTAAAAATGGAGTCCGCTACACTCATCCTCCTGCTACTAGCATTAATTTCAATTTTCATCTTCCTCATAAAATTTGCAGCCCCAAAGAAAAAGACTACAATGAACCACAAGGTTCCTCCCACTGTTTCCTACTCGTTGCCAATATTTGGACACGGCATTTACATTTGCTTCTATTCCCGACAATTCTTCAAACACTGCTATTCAAAATATGGCGACGTGTTTCAAATAAAAATATTCTCCAAACTTGTCACCGTCGTCTGCAATCGGGACCTCGTTTCAGAAATTTGTAGCTCAAGTGAAACCCAACTCTCATTATATAACCATTGGCAACGAACATTCGTCGGGATGACGAACGGACTAAATGTAAAAACAAGTACCCCCATCATTCGAAAAGCTACCGTCAAAATTGGCACCCGCCAAATGGGGTATTCAGTCCTGCCCGATGCTTATGAATTTATGGACAGAATTGAATTCCAATCACAAAATTCAAAGGATAAGATTGATCTGAATCTGGAGATTTCTCGCTTTGTTATCAAAGCAACGGCATCCGCTCTCTTCGGGATGGAATTCATATTTATAATTTATCACAATCGGAGTGCAAATTGCTTTTATAGAAGATCATTTTTAGTCCCAGAAGGAAGTGAAAATGAGCCTGTGGACGCAGCCACGTTGCAAAAACTGTTTCTCGACCTCCTACAGAAACCCTTTGAGCAGAACAAACCACTTTGGGATCTCAGCATCGTCAATCACGTACAAAATACGGCCATATTCCTCCGAATGCATCATATTTTAGCGGATGGATATTCCATAATGAATATGCTACAAAATGGGCTACTAGAATTTGAGGAAGGGATTCAAAACGTGGCTAAGCCATCGGCGGAAACGACTAATCGCAACATATTTCAAAAAGGTCTGGTCTGGATTCTCTACCCGTTTCACTACATGTACGAAAGCATAGGGACGAACGAGGCGTATTTAGATACTGCCAGTGCCAACACGGAAACTCGGAGGCAGCCTGATAATCCCGATAAATTAGGTAATCATATAACCAAGTATATACCGATAATACAATTTTCATTTTATTATTGAGATGCAGACCGCAAGCGGCGTCTCCTCGTCCAAGTTTCCGATTCGGTGCCTATAAGCTACCTAAAAGCGATTAAAAACCATTACGGCGTAACATTCACCAGTGTCTTGCTCTCCACATTTGCCAGATCTTTTAAAAAAATCTTGCCAAAATCTTATACCGCGTCGTACGTCGCAACATACGTCGTCATGCCTTCCCCCAACCATGGAGACGATCTCAGCAACGAAATGTACATGCATAATTATTTACTAGATTGTTATTACTCTCATAAAGTGCTCTACACATATTCCCATTGAAATACATATGCATTCCAGGTCTTCTGGCACAGCTTATCTCACCTTGACTGAGAATAGCGATGAGAAACACCTCAAGCTTTGTCACCAAGAATATGAATCGATTAAAAGTTCTACGGTACCGCTCGGGAATTCCATCATGATAAAACTGATGGGCGGATTGCCTCTCCCACTTTACGAGGGCCAAGCAGGAACACAAACGGTGATCAAGGCTGCAATTGGCAACTTTCCTGGACCGAATGCGTGTGGCAATATGAAGGGGAGAAGACTTGTAGATTGTTTCTTCTCTGGTGGGCTTTACCCTGGACTAGGTAACCTTCGCAATTGCAGCAATTTATCAAAAATGCGAGCATACATATAATCTTGCAAAATTGCATTCAGAATTAAAAAATAACTTGTTTAATTTATGGATTTCCGAAATTTCCATTACATAAAACCGTACCGATAATGAGTCATCTTTCAACTTATCTAGATTTGGACGTGAGCGTGCTAAGTTACAATGATTCCATTCGATTTTGTATCCTGGGTGATGGAGAAGCTGTCTCACAACTACAAATGCAGATATTAACAAGTGGCATGGTTTTGCACTGTAAAACATTATATGAAATGTCCAAAAATATTTAACTTTTAGTGGGAAGTAAATTTGTGCAATTGCATAAAATACAGTAAAAGTCAAATATGATTTTATTCCAATTACTTACAACTAAATAAACATTTATCTAAACTGTAATATGTTTTATAGTTAGTTCTTTGTGGCCATTAAAATTTGACTACCTGTAAAATAATCTGTACAAGATGAAGGCTAAAAAGTTAGTTCCAAACACGAAACCCAGTCCGCCAAGAATTACATTATCCTGATCTCGACAAACTAGTACCCCATCGCTTAACTTTTCACACCTTTGTCCCACCCCACAATCGTAATCCTTCCCACAAATGCAGTAATCATGCAAAGCACACCTCTCCATTTCCGGGTCGACGTCAGCCTCACCAATCTCCCCAGTCAGTCTCCTACCAAACTTGTTAAGAAAGACGCCGTCCGGATCAAAGTTTTTCATCTCCGCAATAAAATTGTCTCTATTTTTCTTGAGCACATTTTCCCCCAAGAAATGCAGCCCATTTTTCCCCCAGTGAGGAATCCCGTCAAAGTCTCGCACCATCCTTTGCAAAATAGCTTGAAATGTCCCCAGTCCCACGACGGCATCCAAGTGCCTCCTTGTCCTCAACGGGTTCACCCATTCCACGCTGAACGTCTCTCTCCCACTCGACAAGGACAGGTATGCTTCAGACTTGGGCATAAATCTGATCAGGATTCCGGACATGTAGAAACACGTGGGCATTTCCCGTAGCGTGTCTTGAATCATGGTCATCACTCCTTTGAAATGCTTGGTGTCAAACGCGATGGCAGATTCCGTCCCGCCCACGGTCGCCCAGGGATTGTCCCACCAGCACGTTCCAGGTCTGCATTGGCTTGACAGGAGACGCCAACCTATTCCCACGGCGGGATTTTTAAACGTGCCCCCCTCTTCGTAAAGTGGTCTTGCTGTGGGGATACTTTTAAGTAAGAAATCTCTCATGTATCCCTCCAAGATGGTCAATCCTATCTGAGCCCAGTTACAAAATTCGTAGAGGACCGCAGCAAATCGGGCAGTGTATTGGGTGACTTCGGTAATCAGGTTGTTAGTAGCGTTACCTTCGAAAGTGGTATTTTTGAGAAATGGTAAATAATTTCCCTTGGCGACCACGACTTCCTGCAGGGATGGGAACCACCAGAGTTGGAAATGATCATATTCTCGCGCCCATTCTAGGGCCTTCCCACTCGTTAATATATCTATTTCTTCCACACTGTTTTGAATAGACATTTTGAAAATGGGGACAATTTTTAACGTGACTTTGACCACGATTCCAAGAAGTCCCAAGTTAACTCGGAATGCTTTCAGTGTTTTTGTATCGTTTATGTTGACCAGTTCACCAGTTCCGGTAACAACTTGAAGCCCGATTATTTGATCTGAAATTGATGCTGGGTGTTTGAGAGATGATCCATGTGCGCCCGTTGCTATTGCACCGGCGAGAGTGATCCCTCCTTGCATAATTTGTAAAAAAAATATTGTGAGTAGAATATTCTGTTGGAAAAATTGTATGAATTTCTTACTGTAAATCGGGATATTAATCAAAGTACGATTCCTTTCTTGTAAGAATAATAAAACTTGGTCCAATTTTATGCCAGCCTCAAAAGTTGCAGTGTTATCTTCGTGGTAGTACTTTTTGGTCAAAAGTTTCAGTGATATTGGAGTACCGTCCGTACAGATGATATCCGTTATGGAATGTCGTGACCCTATCGCTTTGATAGGTACGCCATCCTTCCTCGCGTTTTTTACTAGGCGAACGACATTGGATATGCTTGAGGGATATTGTATTGCGGTTTTAGGGTAGCAGATAACCGAGCTTTGATACGAGTGGTACGCATATTTCGGATCATTATTGCGTGTATTTCTGTAAATTAAAGATGTACACATTTACTTACTTATTACAAAATGAATTAAGCATCGACTTAAATATCTTAATGTTTTTGACTTACATGGCAATTTGATCACAGGAGGTCCACATATTTTTTGGAATTAGAACGAAAAATGTGAAGATCAATTTACAATTTATATTTTTAGCACCCATGCTTTAATTGATCAGTTATAGAAATCAAATTTACAATAAACAATTTAGTCTATTTAGAATATAATGCATACTTTCAAGTTTTATATATTTTGGTAAAGAAAACAAATATGTACTTAAAAAATGTATGTAAGCATCAACTCAGGATCAGCTTATACATTCATTTTACTGGGTTAAAAATATGCACATAGGAACAATTAAATATATTTAATGTGCTTTTGACTGGAAGTCTATGGGGTTAAATTTAATGCACCACCGAATAAGATGAAATTTGCCAAAAATTTTAGTTGAATTCACCACCGGATGAATTTTTTCCAACTTTAGCCTTTTTAGCCACCGATTTAGATGGTGGTTACCACAAATTTAGATGAGCTGCCATCACCATATTTCATGACGATAAAACATGGGTATACATATTTGTATTTATAAAAAAATATATAATCACCATAATGTCAAGAAATCATGCTGATTTCCTTTTGCATGTAATTATGTGTGTATATATTTGTATATCATTGACTAGACTGGGTAGGAGAAGTGACGTATGTATTTATTACCTTTCACCTTACCTTTCTTGACACTGAATCCTCTCTTTCTGAGGAAAATTCTGCCAAATTTTAGAAACGCAAGCCCATTTGCGTCTAATATTCCATTAGAGATTAAAAAGGATATCCGACTTAACCGGATTAATCCAATCCGAATCCGACAGGGTAGGATCGGATCGGATTTTTTATGACCCGACCAAGTCGAATCGGATCAGATTGGATTTTTAAAAACATCGATCCGACTACATTATAGAGAGCAGTACTTAGGATATAGAATGTAACCCGATTAATCCAATCCGAATCCGCCATGTTCGGATTGGGTCGGATTATTTTAGGATCCGACCAGGTCGGATTGGATTTTTTAAGGATCCGAGACAAGTCGGATAGGATCGGATTGGATTTTTAAAAACATCGATCCGACTACACCCTGGTTTCCTGTGCTAGTAGTGGGGGTCTCTTAAAAAACCGAACTTTTCACCCAACCAGTATTGCCGTAACGGCTGGATAGATATCTATTGTAGGGATTGGATATCCCCCACCCGACGATCCTACTACTCGGCACACGGAAGCCACCGTGGCCGAGTTCGACTGTAAAAAGGAAGAACCTCTCTCCAGCTCAGACAGACCGACCCGAGGATTCCGAGTGTGAACACCTCCACAACTCTTCTCTCCATATTTTCTTGCACCACGCCTTCTGCGTGGCTGCCATTTTGGAAATACATTATTATAAAAAATTAAGTTCCTAAAATTCATTTATTGTACACGTTATGATCGTTTAATGTAAGGAGTAAAGATTTCTTAAAACCTTGTCAAGTGAAACTTATTGTGTGCACCGATATTGAACAGTTTATTCGGGTCATTGTTCATAAAAAATCGTACATTGAGTCGTGCTAGGTGCAGTTTAGTATAGAAACGGTGCATAAGTGGAAATCGGAGTAAAAAAAAACAATACAGTATTTCTAATTGCCAAGCGAGAGACAATTCATCCTCCTCCCCGTGCGTCGTAGCTCCCATCCGGCTACCCCCCTGTGGCCAGTGAAGGTGTCCCGTGATCAGAAGCGTGTCGCATCCGTCCCCCAAGGACCCTGACGTCCGGTACTCGATGACTCGCGCCCATATTCCCCTACCGAGCCCACGGCGACATCATCTTCTCCGCCCACACTATAATAGATATCTAGCAATTTTAAATTTCTGTTGGAAGGTCTGAAAAAGGGGACGAAAGAAAATAATTGGATAAAAAATTCAGAATCCGATTTATGATGTTAGACCGGAAGCGTAAGAATTGTAAGGTTGCGAAAGCTAAAAAAGCGCTCATTGTTATTTAATTTCACGTGTATTGTTAAAAAAGACGTGTATATAGATGTATTATACTATAAATAAATCATATTATTGTAAATTATATTGTTTTTATATTCCTATAGTCATAAAATATGGTAATGACAGCTCATCTAAATTTGTGGTAACCACCATCTAAATCGGTGGCTAAAAAGGCTAAAGTTGGAAAAAATTCATCCGGTGGCGAATTCAGCTAAAATTTGTGGTAAATTTCATCTTACTCGGTGGTGCATTAAATTTAACCCAAGTCTATGGTGCGATTGGCTGGTAATGTTAAAGGTACATATTTATGTTTCTCTCAATCTGGTCTAACGTTTAACCCAAATTCTGAAATAATTTTTTCATATAAATCTTGTCATTCTGTATCTGCCAAAAAACTATTGGTCGCATTCACTGCGTTGTATATACCTACATAATGAATAAAAAATGTGTTGATTTGGTTATAATTTATAAACATGGAAAGATTTATTCATATCTGTTATTTATAAGTAAAATTTCTGAATCGAATTGCTTATTTCACACGTTATTTCCAAGCATTTTAATTTCCGAGTGACACAGCTCATAGTTTCCCTTTCGTCTTGGAAGTAATGAATTTACAACCACCGCTCTTCCCACAACATCCGCATCGATATTTAGAAGACGCCAAAAATCAAAATACTTTGCAAATCGTTGTTGAACTGGGTGCATCATCCCTCGATATCCGGGCGCAATCACACCACCCATTTTGTAGATGAACGTGCAATCAAATCCCTTCTTTTCCAGGTATTCCTCAGTCTCGTACTTCATCCTTTTATGGATCAACCACGAGTTCTTATGGACAAACATGCATGAAATTAAATGCACCGAAGGTGTTGTTCCGCCGTTTGATAACATGTCCAGAATTTCGGATGACAGTTCAACCTCAACTTGATGATAGTATTTTGCGTCAACCTGGGTGAATGAGCACTTTATAAATTTTTTGATAATATGTTTGCAAATTAGATTTGAATTTTAATAAATATGTGGGCTTACTTTCCTTGAACTGACCCCGATTGCGTAGAAAGCGGTATCAAACCGTTGCTCGATTACGTGCCTAAAGTCTTGAATTCGTTCGAAATTAATAATGTGGGTCTCAAATTTGGAAGGGTTGAGCAGTTCCAGCTGGAGTCTTCTTCTAACCACGAGCGTTGCATGAGTGTAGGCCTTGGCGTCGTCTAACGCCCGGATTATTGCAGTCCCCACAGCACCGGTGCCACCAAATACGATTGCACGCATTTAGTTATTAACTTTTGATGGGCCTGTAATTGATTGAATTTGCGAAGAGTTCAAAATATATTCTGACTAAAAAATTATTTTCTGTTGGACTATTTAAGGGAATGAAATGGCGAGTTGAACAATCAGTTAAATAAGCACGAGTCAAACACTGCCACATGAGCATTGAATAATATAAGCTTTACTTGTATAGTGTAACGTTGTGGCCTATTATTATGTGTACATAGCTGCTTTTCTTAAGGTGAAAAGATTTGCCAGTCAACAGCACTTTTTTCAGGCAAGGCTCTACACATTTGTTTGTATAATGCTGTTATCTATAAATGATTTATTAAATTAATTGGGCAACAATGCCCTTTGGCTGTAGATTGTAAAAACTGCCTTCAAATGTGATATTCGTTTATGTTCATCACATATCTAATATGCAAATTTTGTATGAAAGATTACATGATTCATGATATGTCTACAGTACGAAGTCAATGATCACAAAGTTATTTAAGCCTAATTTTTCGAAAAGCGAAGCTAATTGGATGCATTAAATTTATCGTAAATATTTCATGAATCGGTCAAACATAACAGTACATATTTTTATTAGTACATTAATCGTATCTGTGAATGATCAAAAACTTCCAGCCTTTTTTCCTTCATTTCTTTTCCTTTCATGGTCAAAATATTGGACACAATTGCCCTTCCCAATCGTTCCGTTTCAATATTTCCAAACCGAAAAATGTCCAAATATCGGAAAACAATCTGCCAAAAGACGTGCATCCCACGCGAATCCCAGCTCAGGACGCCTCCCGGTTGATAAATTGAAACCGATCTGAATCCTGCGTCCTTCGCGACCTGTTCATAGGAATGGGTTCGGATCGGATCGGATCGGATTTTGGGGTCTTCGGATCAATCCGACTCGGATTATACCGGGTATCGGATTGATCCGAGGCGGATTGACCGACCAATCCGATCCGATTCGGATCAATCCGACGGATTTCGGATCGGATTGGATTACTAAACCGGTTATATCGATATAAATCCAATACTTACAATAATTACATATGTACATATGTAATACATATTATGTATACCTACTTAAGAGAGGATAATAATACTCACCAATATGCCTTACATATATACAAGGTTCAATAATTAATTATTAGTATATGGTTACTAAAAACCGACAAAGAAATCTAAATTTCACCCTACATATTAAACAGGCAATAGTTAATAGTTGGGGCAAATTAAATTGCATGATGGATAAACTTTTCTATCTCACACAATGGCCACGATAACAGCCTGAAAATTTGCAGGGTAGTAGCCCAGAAATATTGGGGTTGGATGCAATTGTCACAATTTTTGACCCAAAAGGTCAAGTTTCATGACGATATGTTTCTTTAGAGGCTTTACATATTTTTATCGATAGCGCAGCGAAATGTGAACACTTTTGATATCTTGTACTATACACTTCCGTGCGATTTTTTAAACAAAATTTGTTAGCGAATTTGTTAATAAGGCGAGTTTTGACAAATTTTTAAAATTCGCCTAATTAAAAAATTCACTACTTCAAAAAATCGTCCGGAAATGTAAAAGATATCAATATGTTCAGATCCAGTTGAGCTATATATTTGTCAAGAAATAAAGGCCCAAAGCAAAGCAAGTCACAGCGAGAAGAAGCGCGCTTCTTAGTCAAAAATAGTGACCTTTACTGTTTTTGAAACTTTTCAAAAGTAGGGACGTGATCCAATCACATTATTTCTGGGATTGCACCCTGCAAATTTTCAAGCTATGATCGTGGCCATCGTTTGAGATAAAACAGTTTATCCATCCTACACTTTAATTTTCTTCAGTAATTAATAACTAGTTACCGGTCACCAAATATTATAAGCTTGAAAAAATCTAAAATGCTTCATGACAGATTATTTCGTAGTGTTTTCGAACGACCAAATAACCTCTTAGAAAATTTATCATGGAATTGCGACTATTAATATTAGCTGAACAAGAATTTTTGACTTTGCCCAATCAATTTTAGGCGCATGTGTTGACAAATTATGTTACAGGTAGGAGAGAGAGAGATGGTTTTTGAAATCTGTCGTAATTTTTCAACTATTTGGGTGAAAAACTGTGGGGTGAATAGAGGAAGCAAGCCGGATTGATCCAAATAATATAATCCGAAATCCGATCCGAAATCCGATGGAAAGCCTCGGATTGATCCGATCGGATTTTTTAACCAATCCGATCCGACCGGATCGGCCTCGGATCAAAAAAATCCTTAATCCGATCCGACATAATCCGACGGATTAGGATCGGATCGGATTACCCATTCCTACCTGTTCAGCTTCTGATTTTATCCGCAAATACGGAAATATTGATGTCGAGGAAGCATACCGGGCCGAAACGTAGTGCAATTCTTCAATCCCACATTCCGTCAAGAGGAGCAATAATTTTATCAAGCAAGTTTTATCTCCGTATATTTGTACGTCTCCAAACTATCCTGAAATTTGAAATTTCACTCTGTAATTGCATTTAGCAGCTAACCCAATTAAAAATTAAGCATACAACTCACCCTTCGATAACTCGCACTCAAGGAATACACGGCGCAATCAAAGTTTCCTGACTTAATAAACCCACGGTAGCTGTCAACATCTTCCACGTTGACAACTTTTTGTGTAATTTTTTCAAAGTTTTCCGCATCATTCGATTTCGGGAGTAAAATCTGTCTACGCTGAATGAGGCAAACTTTCCTGATTTCTTTGCGCTCTGCCAACGCTTGGACCACGCCCGCCCCAACCACGCCTGAGCCACCGAAGACGACAACGCTTTTTCCTACCATTTAGTTGGAGTTGCTCTCAGATTTTTATATATCGAATTGCAGAAAATTTGTATAAATATGATCAGTAAAACTATGAGTTGCAATTTGTCATATGAATGGGAATCATAACACAATGCAATATTTCGTGCAGGAAATTTACTATCCTCACAATGGCACCAAAACCCAATAATGCCAATACTCGTACATACGTAGGCAAATCACAATCAGCTCCTGGCACATTCTTCTATTTTCCACTTTTGGGCACTTCCTTTCTCCATTTCTCAAAGTCGTTTGTCAAGAAACGTCTCAAAATCATTTATTAATTTCCCAAAAATGGAGCTTTTAACACTTACCTGTATTTTTATAGTGTGCTTTGCTATATCTAAAATTTACTTGAAATATGTTTCCACCTCTGCATATTTTGAGACTCGTGGCATTCCATTACATGGGTTTGAGCCTATTCGTGTACTTAGAAACACATATCATGGAATTGGTCTGAGTGAAGATACTTTAGAGAAATATAGGCAAGTTAAGGCCAAGGGTGCAAAAATAGGCGCTAGGTATGCAAATAATAATAATAATTTTAGTATATGTGTGTACATATATAAATTTATTGCATATTGATTTTATTGCATGAACTAGTGTGGATTTTAGCCAGAAAGCGTACCTAGTCTGTGATCCCGTCATTTTGAAACACATCATGGTTAAGGACTTCAACCACTTTATGGATCGCCAGCTTTTTGAGGTGCACAAAGAGGACTTTCTCTTACAAAAAATGTTGTTGGTATTGACAGGTAGGTAGAAAAAATATGCTAACGTGTCATTTTATAAATGTATGTATGTACCAACTTCATTATACCCTTGCCTGCTTTTTATCAATAGGTCGACCATGGAAATATGTGAGAACAAAATTAAACCCTGCATTTTCTTCTAGAAGCATACGTCGACTTTTCCAAGCTTTTGATGACTCTGGCAAAAAATTTGTCGAATTTCTTGAGAAAACCCCGAAAAATGGGGGAGAGCTGGATTTAACAATCGCTATCGACAAATTTTTAACGCATGTATTTGGAAGCGCTACTTATGGCATTGACAGCAAAGCCTTTGACCAAGAAGGACCATCAGAATTTCAACACCACGGAAAAGACGCCTACATACATTTCCACGGACTAAAGGGTATTAAAATCTTCCTTCTTGCTGCCCTTCCAAAACTGGGGTATAAATTAGGCTTGACCTTTCTCGGCCGGGATAACCAAACATATTTCAACAACGTATTTCAATCAGCCGTAAAAGATCGTTTGCAATCCAACACTAGCGGAGAAGATTTCGTGCAACTCATTCTCGAAGGTAAGGAGGCCACAAATTTGGAAAAAAGTGAGGACGAAGACGACGAAGAGTCCAATACGTCGTACAAGAAACAGCTTGCACTCGAAAATCACGAGGTTTTTGACGACGAAGGCATCGCCACAAATTGCCTACAATTTATGCTTGCAGGATTTGAAGGAAGTCAGAGCTTACTGCTATTTTCCGTCTATGCGTTAGCCCTCAACCAAGACATTCAGACAAAGTTAAGGCAAGAAGTACTGGCTGGACTTGAGCAGGACGGAGGCGAATTTACATTTCAAACCGTTAATGGGATGGAATATTTGGAAATGTTTGTAAAGGGTGGGACAAATAAAATGCGACAATTTTATGCATTACAGAACAATATGTAAATACATCCAATGTATTTTCTCGTTTAGAAGCGATGCGTTACTATTCAAGCGCTGGTGTCACGGCTCGTTCATGCGTTATGGACTACACTTTCCCTGGGACCAATATTACAATTAAGAAGGGCGAAGGAATATTAATCCCAATAATTGGATTGCATCACGACCCAGGCAAGAACTTTGCAACCTTGTAAAATTAGGCAGATTTATTCATGGACATGATTGATCTTGTTAATTTCACACAATTTCAGAGTACTTTCCAAACCCGGAAAAGTTTTCGCCAGAGCGTTTTTCCAAAGAGAATAAGCCTAACCTCGTTCCAAACACTTTTATGCCTTTTGGTGGAGGGCCGAGAGATTGCATCGGTATAGATGCGTGTAAAATTACTTGATCAGATTCCAGTTAACGCATGTTTTACTAACTATATTTTTGAAAACCTTCAGGTCGACGATTTGCCGTTATCGAAGTGAAAGTCGCTCTCTGTCACTTGGTGAAGAACTTTGAACTCGTCCCATCAAAGCGAACTCTGATTCCGCTCCAGTTTTCAGACGGACTTCAGAGAAAGCCGAAGGGAGGCATGTTTCTCGCTCTGAATAAAATAAACTAAAGAGGAATTAAATAAAATTAATTTGCTTTTGAATTTCTTCTGTAAATTCGTAAATTCTGTAATTCAAGAAAATAGTTCTCGGGAAGCATTAATAAAGATATTTGCAATAACATTTTATTCTTTGAGATTAGTTAATTGTAATACTTTTGATAATTGGAATGAAAATCTAAATCTAAATGAATTATGCTGTTAAGCTGTAGATTTATAAATATTATATGTATGTACATAATTTTCTGGGATTAGACAACGTGCAAAATATAATAGGTAGATAAATACATATGAAAATAAATTAAATTTGATCCCAATTCCCAATTTTTCATTTACTACTTCATAAGCAAGAAGTCCATAGTTTCAACGGTGCAAAATTCCTGAATTACAAGAGGAGTAAGACAATCTACGAAATTTTCTCCAAACCAGATCTTCAAGGGTTCCATGGATCTCAGAATTTTTCTTTTGACCTTTCCGTTACAATCATTCTTCTCCACGTTCCTCTTGACCGCCGTCAACCAAGCTTTGCTCTTTCCATAAACCATTCCTGAACAAGTAAAGTACACAATCATCGTATCCACCATTATAATTACAGCAAACACAAAATGTGCCATGCTCATCGAATCGGAATGTCTCAAAACAATGAAGGATGTCACAACTTGCATAATTGGAGCGATTGACAAATGCTACAGTTGCAAAAATCCTGTTTCGCACGCATGAATTTAGCAATGCTCCAAGCACCTGCAATTTGCGATAATCTGTTGTGAAATTTATCTTTCGAAAAATTAGCACAGATTCTTCCATCAGATATATTATGCCTGAAAGAAGAATGTAAATTCCGTAGAAGAAAGAAATCAGTATTATGCAGAGATTGAGGATTGATTCCACAGCAGCCAGAAGAACCCTGATTATGATTATTGATATAATTGTAAGAACTTCGTCGTTCAAATTGACATGACACGTGGGGAGGATTAGAGATCCCAAGAATGGCAGTTGACATGGTCGAATTAGCAGAAGTACTCCTATGATACATGGAATTATGACCAAGGTTGACTCTGCCAGTTTGTACCCCAGTCGGATAATTCTTGCAAGTAGTAGTTCAGAGACAGTCGGAGCTTCTGAAATCATAATCAGTATAGTTTTAAAAGTTTTTTTGTATTTTTTAGAAAAAAAATTATTTACTTGTTCCATTTGATTGATCTGTTTTACAAATTGTTCTCAAGAGGAGTATGCAACTTTGGTCTGGAGTCCACTCAAATCGTACTACGAGTACAGCAATGTATGGGAATGTTATCAGGTTGATTGAATTCTTGCCATGGATGTTGATGCCGATCCAAAGATTGAAATCAGTTGAAGAAATATGTGTATCAAATTCAACAAGGTTGTAAACCGGACAAAGTTTTGGACATTGTTTGAAGAAGGAGTTACTCGTTGTTTCGAATAGTCCCATGTATAGTGAAGGCATCGAAATTTGTTGGCATACAAAATATGGCGTTTTAAATGCGGGGTAAGAATTTCGGAAATCATCTGGCCAGTTTTAAACCAGGGCAAAATTTTGCATGGGAGGATGTCCTCTTTTAGCTTTGAATTTCTAAGAGAAGTAGTGATTCGCAGTTCTCTACTTGCATTCCAAACCGACGATTCCACTGGGTTCATCATATTTAGCATTCATTATTCACAGCCACGTGCAAAGTACATATTGACTTATTCTATAAAACCATTTCAATCATGCAGTAAACTGTCAAAATTGTAGTTATACATAAAATGAAAACCGTGATCTTGGATATCACACTTAGGATTAGGATAAATTTGAAGAATATACATACATAAGGTATATACATAACTAAATAAATATTTGGCGTTCACATAAGTAAATAAGATAACTTTGTTCATGGGACACAGCGATATTGTAGAATACTGAGAGTAGTTTCGGTAGTTGAACATGTTTACTTTGTCGCATCCTGTTTCTAAGGGATACGGGTTACTTGTCGAATCCTATGTCGTCGAAATCAACTTGTCGAATGAAAAACTCGTCAGAAAGGCAAGTCGTCGAATTTAGGTGGCATGAAACTCGTCGAATTTAGGTGGCATGAAACTCGTCGAATTTCATGTAACATTTTTACTGATTTTACACTCCGACCGGGCTCATTCCATCTGAACCCACACAATCTTCGTCGCACCCACATGTGATATCTTGTCCACAATCTTATAATAGATGCATAATATAAAATAAAACATATCATAAAAATCAAAATTTGAAAATTAATTTTCCCCGCAAAGAAACAGCAGTTGAAACAAAATTTGGAAATGCATTCATAATGGTTTCGTCGCGAAAGTGTAGATTCAACGGGGTAGGTTACATTTACGGATTTTATTCATTTTTTATTCTTTGATAGAAAAAATTTTCAAAAATTCCAAAATTCGAAAAAATCCGAAATTTGAAATGTATTGAAAAACTCATTTATCAAGAAGACGGACAAAAATCGCTTATAGGGAGATAAGCCAATCGATGCCTTTGGGCCTGAGGAACCAAAAACGTTTAAAACCTCACGCGATTTTTGTCCGTCTTGGAGTTTTGCCGATTTTTCGAAAAGATAAAATTAACATGGGCTGCTTGTGTAGACAGCAGTAAATAATTCTGTGTTCCTACGTGGCCGGGAACATTGACAAAGCAGAAGTTGTGTGGTGTTCTCTTACAAAAGAGAGGAAAATACATGGCCAAACCCAGCGAGCAGGGTTTAGCACCTCTATTTTCTGGTACTCGATCAAACGTGTTGCTTACAAATGGAATGAGCCACCGGTAAAACCAGGCCACCTAATATTTTTCCTAATTTCTCAACGGCCCTTCAATATATTTAGCTGTTTCTTTCGCCATTAAGTACTACAGTGCCTAGTAGTCTTGTCGTAAATTTTCCTTAAAATTAGTGCAAGGGCGGAGGAATTATCTAATAATATGTTGAAATCAGGTGGCCAGTAAAACAAGGACACTTTTGGAATTATTTCCACTTTAATTAGTAATGTTGTGCTTTGTCAATTATCTTTTACCTCAGTATTCGGTATAATTACCCCCTTTATTGATAACAGAACAAAATCGATTCTTCATTTACCCCACGTGCTTATCTACAACAATGATTGGCATTGAATCGCATGCAACAGGGATTGCTTGTTTCCGTTCCAAAACTATTGAATACGGTCGACTATTAGCATAACCCTGATGCAATAAATATCCCCACATAGTTTCAATCAGATTTAGATCCAAACATCTCAATGGCCAAGGCAGAATGTTGATATCCTTGTCTTGGAACCATTTCTTTGATCACCGAGGTGCATAATATAAGGTATTATCTTGTTGAAACAGCCGTTTTTCTTCCAAATTTTGGTTTCCGAGGAACATCCGAGGTCCATGGACCATCTGAAAATTGGTCCATGGTCCATGATGGACCATTTTGGTCCAGTGGACCATGGTCCATTGCGAGTTATGGTACAGTGTACGATCCATCAATGTTTCCAATACTCTTCTGAAATGTGCACCAAAGTGTATTAGATAATATTTCCAGAACCAATAATGCAGTGGAGGCCTGGAACAGGCGGTTTGGCATTCTTTCTGAGAGTTATTTTGAGAGAGAATGTTATTTTATAAAACTATAATTTATATTTAGAATCGTACTTTATTTAAAAAAAATACTTTCGACAAGTATTATTTTCGACCACTTGCCCAAGCGACGAGTTACCCTTCAGACGACTCGTCCTCGACGAGTTACTCTTTCGACGACCATGTTTTCGACGAGCTACCCTAGACCCGTTTCTAACGAGACAATTTAACTAAATGAATAGCGTCCTTAGCATATAATCATTATGAGCATTTACATATTAAATAAATAAGGTTAAAAAGAGGCTTAAAGAGCCTCCTTTACAAAATTATTAAATTTGATTACGAACATGTCACAGTGTGATCATTTTTGTCTCAACTACGACTTGAATTTAATAATGTAAGAAGAATGAATGTACTGCGGATGAATGTCGACAAGTCTAAAAATTCAAAAGATTGGGTCTACAAAACTTACTTAAATAAGTACGTAGAGTATCCGATCTGCTTCGTTAGCAAAAAAAGTCAAATAACGAATCTCGTTGGGTGACTATTTTGGTAGTTCCTGGAACGAAATAACAAGCTACCTTCAATACACATCCGTCTTAATTTACAGAGTTTCCATGTAATGGTTCTACATACATAGGCCCAGAGCCAAAAGTTTGCTTTCTCTCGCAATATTCGCGACGAGAAGAGAAAGTCAGCCAGCCATAAAAGCGAATTGTGCTCTACAAAAGAACTTTCCCTGCTTGCCAACTTCCTCCATTCTCGTCTCCCATGTAATGATAGGCTTTGAATTCAACACTCGGAGAAGATCGATATAATACCGTCACATAAGCTGTCTTATCTCATTTATTTCGTACTCGTCCTCCCAACCCACTTTCTCGAAGATCTTCCTTTGTGAATCTTTCAACTCGTCACTTCGTTTCAAGTTACTTGACAATCAACATGTCCTGATTCTCCAGCCCATCAAAGCAACCAAGCAGAAGCACCTTTTGTGAAGCCCAGGTAAATATCCTAAAACCTAAATACACGAGTTGAATAATGGAAGACGTTCTGAATAATGAACTGGTAAGATGAACTGCAAATTAGTACTATTCAAAAATTTTAAATTGCTCAATTTAATTTGCACATTTATTTACTTTTCAGTACATCAAAAAAATCCTGTCGTTCTCTTCACTTAACGAGCTAAAGATTTGCTCCTTGCTAAATTCCAAGTGGAATAAGGAGGCCGTTGAGAGACTTCATGAAATATCCACTACTCATCTGAATCTTGATTATTCCAATAATCACGCCAGACTTCGGGCATACTTACGAATGGTGGAATGTGCCGGTGGTCGAATTGTAACTCAACATCCCAATCTGTCAGCTCGACTAAAGTTTGAACCCAGGTCGAGAGAGGAACAGGACGACACGATTTTATTCCTGGTCGACGCATTTCTGAAATTCGGGCAAAATGTGAGAACCCTTTTGATCAGTGTGGATTTTAATAAAGGGTAATGAACAAAATTATCTTTGAACTATTTATACATTTATATGTACGTACTTTTATAAATGTTTAATTGTTACTGTTGTTATTATTGTTAGCTTACCAACTCGAGCACAATATATGGAATTGTTCTCCACCCTGCAAAACATAGAACGACTTCGGGTTTCTTTACAAAATGAGACGTGTCTCCAGATTTCATCATATTATCCGTTCTACTGGAATCTGCCCTCCTTGAAAGAGTTCTGGTTTGAGTTTTCTGGCCAAATTGAGGGAAGCGAAGTGTTATCCCGTGTTATTGTAAATCCATTAATCTCATCTGCCAAACAACTGACAACCCTAATTTGTGAGAGGTACGATGTCATGAGACCAATTCTGCGCGAAGTCAAGAAGCTCGGTAGGCTGGGGCAAATTGAAGAGATTGTGACGGGGTCACCTCCACCAGGCGTTGAACTAACGGATTCTATCCTTCTTAATGTTCCTCACTTGAGCCATATCGAGCTAATTATCAGGACGAGTAAAGATGTTTCTTCGACCAACGTGATTTTGACCGAATACGCAGATAGGCTGACAAGCTTGTGCTTAACATTGGAAGGAAGTTCTAATGACGAAAATGTCCTGATTTTTCCAAGCATGCAGAAACTCAGGATTTTAGGTAAATGTAGTTTTTATTTATTTATATCATAGTTTTTTTAACGATTGCTAAATTAGATAATAGAATTTAATTTTCAGGAATTAAGCTGCGTACACCAACACTGCTCCAATTACCTTTGACAATAAAAGCATGGACCGGAAGCTTACCCAAACTCCAGATTTTTAAGCTTTATGCAAACAATCGACAAATATGTCATGATTTTTGCTCCAAGATATTTTCTTCTTTGGGAGCCGAAACAGAATATCAACTTTGTCAGGTGGCAAAGGTCATATTTTCATTGGAAGATGCGAACGAAGAAAATGAAATTGATACCGAGTTTATTAATCAAATGCAGAATTATTTTCCAAATGCTCAAATCATTACTGGTTCCAAAAACCCATAATACAAAAGGCGTTAGGACATGGTTTTGACGAATTCGCGGTTGAATATCTCTGGCGGGGAGTTGAATTTTGAACTGATTTTTGGTCAGTTGCAAGATAATACTCTCAAAAAGATATATTTAAAATTTTGGGCCGATAGCTTTATAAATGCCCCCTCCAGTGCCCCCAGAGTTTGAAGGAGCCAAAAAAACACTTTCCAAACTGAATTACTCATATAGCATGATAACCTAAGAGGTCAGAGGTGAATGATTGTTAATATTACAACCCTAGATAATCATTGCATGTAATAATAAAAGAATCCACAATGAATTACATAACGTTGGGCCTCCATCGTCGCTGATACGTTTTCATGAAAAATGATCAATCGGACCGTGCACAGGAAAATTGACCTGCTGACCTTTAAAGCGGACCCACTAGGTCAAATGAAGATTGAGGGCAAAGCTCTAAGTGTCTCAAGTAATATTAAATTAAACAGTGAAGATTTTGTGTAAACAGTTTTGGAGAAGGACCCTAGCTAATCAGCTGACGGGGAATAGTAAAAAACTCGTGAACTAATTTAGGAAAATAATGGTCAAATTTTGTTGAAAACAAATTTTAATAACTTTTTTGTGTTCCCTGCTGCAGAACTATTTTACCTACAAGGTACAAGTGACAAAATAATAAAATTACTGCGTTTTGATTAGTTAAAAAAATTTAAAGTTCCGCTTCAATTTCGAGAACTTTTGTAAAAATTTTATAGGGTTTGATGGAAACTCATTTCCTGGGGTGTAACCACTTATCAAAATTTTATCAAAAGTACTTACAATGCAACATACAATTTCTACCTTGGATAAAAACCACGTTAGGGATTTTTAGCATCAAAGTCCTAAAATGTGGGGGCCTTTAAAGTCGAGGAGTTGCGTTCAAGAGAGCATTCCATTAAGACAAGTATGAAGCTAGACTACAAAAGGGACTTAAAAGATAAGCATGATACAAAAGTGGTTTTATATAGTGAAAAGCATGCTAAGTCCCTTGATAATAGTCGCAAAGACGATTTTTGCACCAGGACCTCAGAAAAAAATATTTTGTTCAACGCCATTTTATAAGAACACTGGTTTGGAAAACTAAAAAAGGACACCTCTCCAAATTTGACCTTTCCTCATTTCGCAGAGTACATAAAATCGGAAGCCAGATATGCTTACCTATAGTTTGAGACATGGGCTTTCAAATAAAAAAAGTTAGAAATCTTTACGACTAAAAACCATCCCGCAATTAAGGTATGAATTCGTCAAAACCATGTCCTAACGCCTTTTGTATAATGATGAGCTTATCACATTGTAACAACTCAGAAATTTATAATTATCTATCTATTTATTTAATTGAAAGGTAAATAATTTTAGCAGGATGGCTATTTTTTATACAATATAACCTTTTTTTTGTTTTCAAAATTTGTCTCAACTTGTTAAAAATAGTCCTACATATGGGTCATTCATATTATTAGAAATTTTAATTTTTTTTACATGCAGCCAAAACTTGGTACGAGAACAACGGGTATTGACAATTTTCATGGAAATGCAAAAATGTGGTTTTGGTAGATGATTAGCATTTTTTAAACTGAATTTAGTCCCAATTTTAGATTATTGGTGACCAAATATTTGGGCGAGAAATAACGTACAGAATTTGGGTTATATTTTACTCAATGTAATTAAGGATGTGGCGAGGCGATTCTAGCCTTGTAAAGGAGAGGAATACAAGTTTTTGCTCTTGAAAAAGTAATATAAGCACATATAAATGTTTAATTCGTTTTTCAAATTCATTCAAGTATAGTTAAATATTGATATTAGTTCAGAATAGTTATCTATAAATTACATTACTTGAATAATATTCTGAATGTAAAAATTGTATTATATATTATACTACATATAAATGCATTGCGAGCATTACTACGTATTTAGCTACATACATAATGACTGCGTAGCTCATGCATATACGCATGTCACTTTTCGGGCAAGTACATGCAAATTAAATTTAAAATACACTAATTTAAAACTATCCCGTCACCCATACATAAATATATATGCACTTTGTGTTTGCTAATTACTGATTTCCTTGCTACAGATGAAATGAAATTCATAAATGCGATATTTAAAGCCTACAGAGCTATGTAAGGACGAAATTTTCAATACTGGTCAATTTATCGAAGAACAATTTCAGCTACCTACAGTCATTTTGGCATTTTTTCAGATTTTATTTCTCGCTATAAGAGTAAGAAATAATACACCAAGTCAAAGATTAACAAGCACCTAGTCATGGAAAATTGTGTGATAAACTGTGAAAGCAAACATATATATAAAAACCTTCACCAATAAATACATTGTGCATAGAAAAGATGTATGTGTATATACAGGTAATTTCGTATTGTGACTCATTCGTGTTGAATCGATAAACCTAAATTAGAAATAAGTATGAGTATTTTGATAAATTTTCGATTTAAATATTTTATTTAATCTCATTTTTTAAGCATGTTAAAATTCACTCAAATTATGTGACTTAAACATTTTAGCGTATTGCGATCTGATAACATTTCAAATTTATGCAGGTTAACAATAAAGATTTTTTGAATTAAAATTCCAATCTCATTTCCTAAACATCACTAGAAGTCTCGTTAAAAGCGGATGCGCACCAACCTCCCCCTCCAGCCGTGATATCGACATAAACCGCAGAAACGTAGCCAGGTCCAACCAAGAACCAGTTCGGGTTTCCATTGACAACGGTGCCAGTCACCCTTTCGAAGATATCCAGAGTGGCTCCATTCGCATACGACGCCACAACGAAGGCCGAAGTGTTGGGGTCCTTCCTGCAGTTGAGCGTGTCAGCGTTGACCCTCCCTCTGCAGGTCGTAGGACAACCGCCGGACTGGCAAAAGAGGACACGTTCCGACTCCCTCCTCCTCGCCAAACCGAGAAGCGGGCTGCCTCCAGCGTTGATCCACTTCCTGAACTCTAACGAGGCCCCCAAGGTGTTCCCAGCGTTTAACAATGTTCTTAAAGTCGAGCTCTGGAAACTTCCGCACCCAAGATTGAATGTGAAGGATACAAGTGCGGAGAATTGGTCTGATTGGAAAAATTCGTAATTTCCAAAATTGTATACCTTGACAAACTAATCAAAATTCTGAATAATCCAAACCTGCATTTAGTCCAGTGTACGTGTTGTAATTTCTGATGCAGCTCTCATAATTTCCATTGACCAGATCATCGGCGAGTAGATTTTGTCCATTGGCCAGAGTGAGTGGAACGCTGTATCGGCCGTTGAGGGGGACGCTGCAGTCCCAAACGTGACAAGCATGACCGTATCCGATGGTGCGAATACCCTAAGTTTTAGTTAGAGGGTACTTAATTTAAAAGTAAGGATACCATAAAAGTTTGGCTTTGTCGTTTGGTTACCACGGGGTCCGTGTAGAAGTTTGGGTACCATCCTTCGTAATACTTGATTAGTTCTAGGCCTGCAGGATTCGTTGGTCCGTTGTAGCCAGCTAAGCATAAAAATTTCCAACGTTACATAAATAGGTTTTCTTGGGAAAGTGTAAAATCTGTTGACTTATGTACCTCCATTGGCTAGCCCAACCACGGCCAAAACTACTGGCAGAAGAATCAATTTCATTTTTATGGTATGTGAACTTGTAGAGACTCGGCAGGAACTAAGGCATTGACAGGAATTTTGTGAAGCTTTATGGATATTCCAAAGTTGAATAACGAATGTACATTTCATTAAAAATATCGGATGGTTGATAAGAACAAAATGATAAGTACACAATTATTGATCCCAAACCTGATGGAATTTCAAGTAGGCCACAAGTTTGAAGTGAGCAGATGTTTCTAATTTGTTATATTTGTACGAGCTTATATAAGTATATACGAATAATATAAATCCTCATTTGCAATAATAATTGTCACATTATCGATAACCATTTTTTTTATCTGGGCGTGTTTAGTATACAGGATGCTTTATGAGGCTTGTGGTGCATTTGAGTATTTGTTGGACACGTGAAAATAAAAGCCCAACATTTCTCCCAATTTTTTGCTTGGTATTTTTTTCCTTTTAATGGAGTCTTGCATAACCGATTGTACATTATCGATTATAATACTGTCGGATAACCAAACTAAAAATAAACCAGGTAAATCTGGTCTAGGCGTTTCGACGTGCATATGTACAAACATACAGTCGATAATGGGATGGAGTATGATTGAAAGTGGCGTGTTCGGATATCTTCAAATGACTTGATTAATCAGCAAAACAAGATAAAAGTTGAATAATAATACGATAATATGAGTGTAATACTCATGTTATTGGTACAGCTTGATTTATAATGTGCAGCTTTTTGGACTTGGGAACGAGAAACTGAGAACAATAGTTAATTGCTTGACAGCTTAAATACAACATTCCATATTTCAAATACAATTTTTTTCCAAACCCTGACGAAAAAGAGTAAAATTTTTATACTTTATCGATAATTTATAAATTTATAATAATGAGTAATGATATGTAGGTTAAATATGTAGGTGGATGTGTCGAATATATTGTGAATTGTGCATAAGGTGCGCAGGTATGCATTTAAGTATGTGCATTGTACATGTACTTCGACTTCAATCAAGTGACTGATTTATGTGTCGATTATCTCCCATTCGAAAAAAACTCATTATATGTAGTTTGTCATAAATATATAATAGTATACATACAATTTATTCTTTTAGTATATTTATGAATGCATAAATCGTTCAAACAATAGAAGAAGGATTATCAACAGAGGGCTTATTTATTTCCTAAATAATCTAAGACAGCAATACCAAAGACACTGTTTGCGTCAGACAAAAGTTGAGATAAACCAATGGTGTCATTTTATCAATGTAATTTGTCGACCCAAATCGAATTTTTATAACCTTTGTAGCCTTCATAATTTTAGTAATAAATTCTCCCCTCCCCAAAGTTTTCCCCCACTTTGGAGCGTCCCTTACAAAAATGTGTGACCTCGTATACACATCAGCTGCACTTTGTGAAATTAAAATCATGGACAATTCGTCCAACGCCAAGAGAGGGAAGAAAGCTAATCCTGGCATTGGGATTTCTGAGTGAAGCTTTATGCAGGTGTAAAGCCCGATAATGATGACGAGACACGCCGCCGTCATCTGCGTCGGGATAAAGACAGATTGTAGACAAAAATTGTACAATTTCGCGAGCAATTGTATATGATGGTAAACTCGGAAGGAGGAAAGAATTGTGCTGCTTCCAGACTTTTTATTCCCATCCTTGCAAATTCTATGCAAATCACAACAACATTTAGATAACATATACATATCCTAAACTTGATGTTATCTGTTTCTCACCCAATCACCAACTTGATGTAACTTGCTAAGCATTTAATCCCAAGATAGTAAACTTGGAAAGCAAAAAAGCAAGCGGGTGGGATGCAATTTGACCACATCCAAGTGTCAAAGACCAATATGACCATTCTCACGGACCATCCCGGCACAGCACAGATATTTCCCGTCTTCCAAAATAGTATAAATCCAAGGTGCGGTGGTTTGCATGGGGTCACGAGAAGCATGGTGCACATCAAACCTGGCAGTCCTGCAGAAGTGAGGAGGCCAAGGGTCATCAAAATTTGGGAAATTTTATCCCCTCTATTCCACCCAGATGGCACGGGTGCTTGAAATTATGGTGTAACAATTATTGTAAATTTTCTCTTGTATTTAATGATTTTTCTTTGTACATAAATCTCACCAGGAAGAAATCTTGTCTCAAATTGTACATAATCATTCACTAATTGTACTACTTCGTGTCTATTATTCCAGAATGTGAGTCTGGTCAGCATGGTAGTCCAGAAACAGACGAGAAAAGCCAAGCCCACCATTCTCGTCGAACTAGAAATCTTGTCTTGGTTTAGAGGATTGAAAAAATTTGCCGTCATGAGCAGCGTGTACCCGATCTGCATCCCCATTTGTAGCTGGCAAATCTTCAGGCGGCTATTTGACCGAAGTAGTCGCATTTTGCAGTGTGAGGTGTCCCACTCGAAGGGAATCGTGGCCATGAGATTACACAATTTCAACTGCTGTATAATGGAAGGGATGAAGGATTTGAAAATTGGTGGGCTTGGGAGACAGATTTGAACGTCTTTTTGTATGGATCCAAGATTAATCCAGGCAGATTTTTTCGTAACTTTCTCCATGATGATTTTAATTTTTACCTTTTTATCAATTAAACCTGGTAATGCCGATATGACATGTTGAAATGGTTGATGTGTGCCTAATTTCTAAACTAGGCAATAACAAAGGCATTTCTTGCTTCATATCAAGGAAGCGAAGCCAACGTGCGTTGAGGAGGTGATGTCACGAATTATTCATGTCATGCTGGATGTTTGACTTCAAAATGAACTTATGATTAAGCGTATGCTAAAGTCATACAGGTTAAAGTGAGCCAAAGTAACTACCCTCAGACACAGGAACAACATTAATGCGGAGAGAAAATCTAATGATAAACAGATAATTGGAGTGGGTACCAAACTTCGGACCCCACGCAGCTCCGTATTGAGCAATAAACAATACATATTGCTATATCTCTATGTACATACTTGTATAAGCTATTTATTCCTCCCTGTTTTGCTCCCACGCGGACATGTTGACCTCATTGCGACGATGGGGTTTCGAATGTTTCGAATTATTTGAGTATGAATCGATAATTCTGTCTTGTTCCGGGCGGTCCACCAACATTCACGATCAAGGTACCAATATTACGCTTATCTTTAGATTTCACGATCTGCTTGCCTTTGACATTTATGCAGAAGAGTAAATAACCATAGGAGGCACCAGTTCGAGCAATCCATAATTTAATGATTTCCGCTGACTTCACCACAAATGCATGTAAGTACTTCTGTACGTTATAAGCAAGAATGTATTTTGTTGCCAACCTCAATTGTGTTAACAGCATTATCTTGTATCAAGTTTCCTTATTCGTGTTTGCTTTCACGAGCACTTAAATTTTGTATGTATCCTTACAAGTTTTTGTGTATAGCCACAAAATTGCTTTAGTGAATATCAATGCAACCTTCTGAGCAGATTATTGGACAGTGAACTTTGCAGTTAGTACATATATTTCTGCCATACTTAAAGTTAAGGTTTCAGGGTGCATGAATCTACAAATTAGCATCCATATTTAGATATTTTTCTTGTGCATACCAACAATGAGGTATTGAATAGCATCAAATCCATTACACACTTTTTCACTACATAAATAATTTAGCATATTCATGCAATGATCAACTTTCGAACTATTTGTTAACAACATCTATTTCTACACAAAAATACTTTATGCATATGTAACATGTCCAGGTAGTCATTAAGTACTTGTGCGGAAGTCTGTTTTACGACCACATTGAACCCGTGGTCACGAGAATCGAACCCAATTGCTATGGCTATACATATGAATGCATTCATAAAATTACCTTTATTCAATGAGCATGGCCACTCGCCGTATTTTTACCCCAATCTTATTATATCTCGTTAACTTTGAAATTTTTTCCTCTCAAACAAACAATCACGAAATACATCTTCCACTATCTTTCGATCGGTGTACATTTGCCATTTTAAGCAATTTTTATAAAGACGACAGACCATTTTTCAAAATAGTTCCACAAGTTGGTCCCAATCCGAAGTCTCAGGCCGTTTTAATTGACCATGTTTTCGTAGCAGATAACTCAACTCAGGGCTCTCCTAAAATATCAAAACTACCTGGCGTGCTTGGGCTGAGAATTCCTTCGTCAAAATATAGCACGTGTAATGCTCTTGTTTTATACACTTTTTGGAATTTTCGCACACCACCGATATCGATCACTGCTAAATTACTCTTAAGGGCACAACAATCCTCAAATCCACAGCTTGTCGTTATCCAGTATGAAGCAAATATTTTACCCCTGATTCACCTTATCCAACTTTCATCAGTCTTCCTAATTTTTTGTTCAATATCGAACACTTTTATTTTGCCATGCTTAGCATGTAAGTGGAGAACGCCTCTGTCTACCCAGCCACTGATTAAATTTACAAATCAAATGTCAATTATGGACATTAAACGACAATGGTTTCTCGCTAATAAAGATTTAAGTCGAAATTCCATCAATACAAACTTTGGTGGAAATATGAATGTCGACGGCAAAGATTTGGGACTTTGTTCTTTGCGAAATAATCCTAAATTTGCAAACACAAATGCGGACAATTGTGTTGAAATGCAACTTTCTGAAACCTATAATTACACAGTTAAGCAAACTGCTCAATTTGGATTAAGTCGTAAAACATACGGTCACATTTTAAGTGGAATTCCTTCAGTGTCAGAGGTCAATAAACTACTACTAACATTTTCTGGAACGGGTGGACCTGTGTGGATAATCCATGGCGTAAAAATCGAGCCTTATCATTTCGCTATTATAACCGATCCATACGTAATGAATTTATCCACAATATTCATGCCATTTGATGGTATAACATGGATTCTTTTAGGCACGATTTTGACACTGTTCTCAATTTTGTTGGGTGTAAGTCATACCAAATTTGAACTAACGAGAGTATTAAAAGTTCACCTGTTTTGGGCATCATCCGCCTTTTTAGAACAATCAAATCCTAAACCATTTCAACAAACAGCACGTCAAAACAGGATGCCCGTACTAATACTCCTTTGGCTAATACTGTCCTTCTTTTGTGGCGTGTTTTACAAAGGATCTTTATATTCCTTCGTCACAGCTAGACAGTCGCCCACGGTACCACTAAGTTTGGAAAAAATCGTCAAGGAAGATCTTGCAATCATGATGAGCACCACAATCGGACATTACCCTGAGCTTATATGTCCGCTAGGAATAATACTTCAAGACCTTCTCTCGAGCCACGTCGACTCTTCAAGCGATTCTTTTTCGCTTCTTTTAACCAAAATTTTCAGCAAAACGGAATGGTTGATAGGTGACGAGTCTGAACTGGCGAAAAATATCTCGCTAGGAAGAAACGTACAAGTTCATCCTAATTCAACTTTACGTTTACCACCAACGTTCGTCATGTTGAATGGCGCTACGGATCTTACTTCTTTTATCCAGTCGATGAAATATTTCTCAAAATCATTAGTAATCAAAAGCCAGGAAGAGACCCCGTTCGTATTCAGAGTCCCGTGGTTGGTGACCAGAAATTTCTTCTATGACCTCTTCTCCCACGGATTGGGGGCACTAGTCGAGTCTGGAGTTTATCAGAGGTGGAGATAATTGTCAGATATTGGAATACAATTGTTAGCATTGTCTCGAACGGATAGCAAAAGTATTAACCATTATGCGAGATTAATGTTGTCTGTGAATCAACACACTGCAGATTTAACTGAAGCACAACAGGTAACTTTGGCCCTGATGAAGATGCCGTTTGCATTCTGTGGGGTTTTTTGCATTCTTCCGATTTTAATATTTTTCTCAGAAATAGAAATATGTAGAGGCGAGAATTTAAAGGTTTGGAGATGGGGACAAATAAATAAGGTTATTAGTTTACAGGATTACGCTTCAGTTGGTTTATTTCCTTGGATAAGTTAAGTTACGTATACTACTAATTTTAGTGAAATTTACTAGCATAATTGTTTTCAACTCTTGGAAGAATATTTTATCGTGAAATTTGTCCATAAGAAATACAATTGCAAATCTATCTCTACATTTAAAATAGTTATGATGGTAATAACATATTTTCAATTTTGAAAAGTAAAAATGACATTTATTTTATTGTGAGTTCCTATTATGTAGCATGTTAAGTAAATATGTAGTTACCCAGCTATTATTGTAGTGAATGAGAACTTTTCTTAAATAAATTCCAAATTGTCCACTGCACACAAAAATGTATTTATTTAACACAAAGAGAATTTATAAACTACACCAGCCATCCATCCATATTTTCGTGAAGCTCAGTTGTATACGATTTTATTTTATTTAAGCTGCTGCTTTTTAAATCATGGGTAAAATAACTAATGTAATCCTGCAATTAATAATTTTTGTTACAGTGTTTTCAAATTATCAATTAAGCCACATACTCGGTCAGCATGTAATCAACCTTCCATTGTGTTTCGACGGATGCACATTTGCAATTGTGAGCGATTTCAACAAAGATCATCGCCCGTTTCTGTCATCCGTTATGCCACAGGTTGGACCATCACTACTCGGACAAGCAGTACTAATTGATCAAATTTTTAATAAAAATCAGTCGCGACCATCAACACGAGTCACCAGTAAACCAAAGCAAACAGCATTATCCAAATTACTTGGAGTTAATGGGCTACGAAATATCCCATCAAAATACAAATCCTGCAACGTGCTCGTGCTTTACACATTTTGGTTGCAATCTGACCGTTATTTGGTAGCGTACCGGGTACTTTTGGCATCACCCCAAAGGACAACGCTTCAATTTATCCTCCTTCAATATAATTACGATTTACTCCCACCATTGCATCTCGTAAGGATGACCGCAACTCTCCTACTTTTCGTATCCTCCCAAACTCTTGGTCAACTATGTTTCTTACCATGCGTTGCATGTGAATTTGGTCACCCTGCGCTAGACATAGTAAACTTTGGAAGAAAAACGTCCCTTTCAGACATCCGGAAAAAATGGTTTCAGAAAAACAATAATCTCCAGACGAACTACGTCAAAATAGAACTGGACGGAAGTGCAACTTCACGATATGAACACGGCATGCAAACTTGTTCGTTGCTGAATAATCCAAAACTTGTAAAACTCCACTCTGACAATTGTGTAAAAATATTACTCGCAAAAAAATTCAACTTTACTATGAAAACCTTCACCACAAGTTTACTTTATAGATATGGAAACGTTTTAAGTAACATTGTGGCAGGATCGAGAATAAATAATTTAATAACGGGAGAAGGTGCTGGAGTATTTTCTTGGATCGTCCCAGGCGTAAAAATAGAGCCGTTTCGTTTCGCCGTTGTTGCCGATCCAACCGATATGAATCTCACAGCGATCTTTATGCCGTTTGATAAAATCACTTGGTTGGTTGCGTTCTGCATATTAACCTTGGTGGCAATTTTGTTGGGGTCATTTTCCAAACACACGAATATAGTGGTGGCATACAGGACATACTGGTTTTGGGCTGCGTCCGCATTTTTGGAACAATCGGACGCTAAACCACTGTACATGGTAGCAAGAAAGAACAAAATCCCTTTGCTGCTTCCCCTTTGGTTGATTATGTCCTTTTTTTGCGGAGTATTCTACAAGGGGGCCTTGTACTCATACGTTACCGCCTCGCCAACCCCTTCAGTCCCATTAACATTGGACGAAATTGTTAAAGAAGACTTAGAAATTTTGACCAGCACAAAACAAGTAATTGGAAATCAAACAGGGTTTCCCCTTATCAGCACCATGAGAGACTTACTTCCAGCGAACTTAAGTTTCGTGTCAACCGATCCTTACTTGAATAGACTCAGAATAATTTACATAAAGTTTGAAATGTTGTTAGGTGACGAGTCCGAACTGGCAAAAAATATTTCAATGGGAAAACCTGTGAGCGTTTCTCCTAATAGGAGTGTCACGTTGCCACGAAAATTCGTAATTTTAAACAGTGCTACAGATCTCACGGCATTTGTTCAGTCGATGAAATACTTTTCGAAATCTGTAGTTGTACAGAGTAGGGAAGAGACACCATTCGTCGCCAGAATTCCATGGCTTGTGGGCAGCAATTTCTTTTATGATCTGTTTTCTTACGGATTAGCGGCATTAGTTGAGTCGGGATTGTATCAAAGATGGATAACGTTGTCCGATATTGGGGCGCAACTGGAGGCATTATCTGGAATTGATGCTGACATGAAAACCGACAAGCTTAACAGTGTTAATCATTATGCTCGTTTATTACTTGCTTCCAACAGTTATAAACCAGTGTGGGCGGAAGCACAACAAGTCACCCTGAATGTAATGAAAATGCCGTTTGCATTTTGTGGGATTTTTGCAACGTTACCTATTCTAGTTTTTTTCTTGGAGAAAGCAATGTTTTCCATGTCAGGGTTTGCCATTCACGTTCCCAGTTTTTTTAGCAGACAAACACAAGTTGTTAGCATTAAAGATACTCAAATCCCATTGTTTCGTTGGGTAGAGTAAACTTTGCTTAAATATGTACATATATATATTATATATACATACATAGATAAATACATACACACGTTATTTATTAATATCATTATATAATTATTTATTATTGTTCACTACTGAAGAGGAAATCAGTGCGATTTCGAAAGATTGAGAAACTAGATAAATAAATATATCAAGTGAATTAAGGATGTACTTAAATCATATTATCCGATCATTCTATTGTACTTACAACAGATTCATTAATGTTTCATCATCAAGTATGAATTTTGAATATAAATGTCAACTTTAAAATTCAGTACAAAATTAAAGTGTCGGTATTCCACATTAATCTTACCGACAAGCTAAATTTTTAGTTTTGAAAATTCTGTTTATTCAGTATGTAATTTTTGAGCATTTGCCATTTTCTGTTTATTATCGAAATGTATGATTATGCATATCATTGAAATGTTTAGACATAATTTCGTTTCAGAACGGACTACGACATTCTGCATAAATGGATAGATAATATATTATCGACCCATCTCAAAGCTTCGTCCATACTTCACGTCATCGTCTACTCCTAATCCGATTTTTATTGGTCGAAAGTTTTACTTACCGCAGTGATAAGTTCGATAGCCTAAAAAATCGGATTGGGAGTAGAATGTGATGATGACGTGAAGTATGAACGAAGCTTATGTAAGCAATAAAGGAAAATAATTCAATGGGAAAATGGTATTAATTTCATGTATCATAAGCGTCATTACCAACTATACAATACATGTTATCATAAACTGAATGTAACGTTCTTGGGTACAATTGGATTACATACACAAACGATTATTTTGAAACGAATACATAAAGGTAGAAAAGCCCAATAATTTGAGCTATTCAATTGATTCTAATAAATTTGAATATTAAAATAATAGTGTCACGAACGTTGAAGAAATATGTACACTTTGACATTTTGAAGGCTACTTACCATAGCTTTACTTTAGTAATTAATGGGGAACAAATTATTCGACAATTCGGGTCAAAACTCAAGAATGACGAGAATTCACCACATTTTGACACCATTTACAATTTTAAGTTTACATCTCCCAAATTCCATGTTAATTTTGGAGGATAAGAAGCATTTTATAAATTTGCCAGCAGTATTTGATAAATGCACATTTACAATTGTGAGCGACTTTAGTGAAGACCGCAGACCATTCCATTCCTCCGTAGTCCCACAAGTAGGAACATTTGCCAGACCACAAGCCGTGCTAATTGATCATACTTTTATAAAGAAAACAGAAGACCCCTCCGCCCCACCAGACGTTGTTGAACCCGTTGCCGTACGTGGACTGCAAACGTCACCGTTCAAACATAGCTTGTGCAGTGCATTTATTGTTTACACTTTTTGGACACCGGACAATGCTGTGCGTTTCCTATTTGCATATAGATTACTTATGCAAGCCAGGAAACAAGCAAATCCAAACTTTATCCTGCTTCAATACGATTTTCCCATGCTGCCTCCTATTCACGAGGTCAAAATGACCTCTGCCTACCTAATATTTTCAACATTTCAAAGCCCCGTTGGCTCCTACTTTATTCCTTGCATACCATGTGGCTGGGGGAGGACTGTGCTACAACAATTAGAAGATTTCAATCCTCAAGCACAACAAAAATTCACATCAATTTTGGACATCCGAACTTATTGGTTCTTCACGAACCGGAATCTTCATAGCAATGATATTAATATTAGACTGGACGGTAGCACTGGAAAATTTTGCACAGTACGGGACAACCCAAAACTTAAAAATCTTGTATCTAACGATTGCGTTAAACATGCTTTATCAGAATCCTATAATTTTACGATAGAGCCTGATAGTGCACTACCGTTACAAAGTCATGGGCAAATTCTCAGTGATTTTCCAGCAACATCTGGCATCAACATAATGCTCCTTAATTTGCCTCAAAAGGATTATCGGTGGGCTGTTCACGGTGCGAAAATGGACTCATTTCATTTTGCAGTGATCACAGATCAGACGGAAATGGGCCTTACCGCGGTATTTATGCCATTCGACTTGAAGACGTGGCTGCTGACGTTCACCGTTTTAACTCTAATTTCAATTCTACTGGGGCTGTTTTCCAGACATGAAAATATTGTCCAAGGCTACAGAATCTACTGGTTTTGGGCTGCATCCGCATTTTTGGAACAATCCAATTCCAAACCGCTCGCTTCCGTGAAAACGCAGAACAACATGCCGGTCATAATACTTTTATGGTTAATCATGTCATTTTTCTGTGGAGTGTTTTATAAGGGAGCTTTGTACTCGTATGTTACGTCTAAACCTCCGCCGAACGTTCCGTTAACATTAGACGAAGTTGTCCAAGATAAACTAGCAGTTTTTACTTCATCAAAATTTACCATGGGCTCGCACCCTGTGTATGGTCTTAAGATATCAATTGAGGATTTGCTAGAAGGAAGACACGGACACTTTCTCGAAAAGACTAAAGGGAATTCATGATAGGTTAAAATTATTAGCTGGTGACGAGTCAGAAATTGCGAGAAATTTTTCACTGAACGAAAACGTAGAAGTCTTTCAAGATCAAGACTTGGGCAACGTGGAAGTCCATCAAGACTTGGGCATAAAATTACCAAGAACTTTTGTCATGCTGAATGGAGCTGTTGACCTGTCGTCATTTGTCCATTCGATGAAATACTTTTCGAAATCGGTAGTAATCAGAAGTAAAGAAGAGACTCCATTCGTTATGCGAGTGCCTTGGATAATTCACAAGAACTTCTTTTACGACATATTTTCGCGTGGGTTGGGGTCACTCGTTGAATCAGGAATTTATCAGAGGTGGGCGAAATTGGACGATATTGGTGTGCAACTGGAGGCATTATCCAAATCGGATATAGTGAAAAACAATTCGAAATCGAATGTGAATCACTTCGCACGACTGATGTTATCTACGAATTTTCATAAAGTCGAATTGGTCGAAGCACACCAGGTTTCTTTGGCCGTGATGAAAATGCCATTTGCTTTTTGTTCAATTGTTGGACTGTTTTCCGTCTTGGTGTTTATATTTGAAAATGTGCAGTTTTGGTTTGGAAAGTACATTAATGCAATGAATTCTACCAACTGGAGATACAGACAGAAACAAGTTTTACAATTTAATAAGTAGAAGGGTGGACCATTATTTTTTATAATAATCCTATTACTTCTTAAGTTTCAAAACTTAATGTTTGAATGCAAATCTTGATATGAATCTGTTTAGCAATATTTTATTCATACAGAGTTATTTATTATGTATCATAATTAAATACATAGTTTAAATTTCCATGATAATAATTGACCAATCCCACAGTTTATCTTAGCTATCAGCACCCTTATCACAGATTGCAGACCTTTTCGCCAAACATCTTTTACTCTTCTTTTCATGTTCTGTAAGAGTCGACTTTTGCGTAAAACTTATAGCACACCACCGACACTTATATCTAATCCCTTTATGCATGGAATCCACATGAATTACCAAATTACTTCTGTGTGTGAACATTTTGCCACAATACTTGCAACCATGTTCCTTTAGTCCCTTGTGATATTTCAAATGAATCGTTAAATGCGATTTAACCGTGAACAAGTCGCCACAAATTTTGCATTCCCATTGCCTTCTCACACTCAACTTGTTGCTGTGACTGTTCTTATGCACATTAAGGCTTGAAAGGCGAGTATACGTTTTTCCGCAAACTTTGCATTGATTTGGCCTTTCTTCCGTGTGAATTTGCATATGTGTCGTAAGAATTGAGGGGGCTCGGAACCTTTTCGAACAAAAGTAACACTGGAATTCCCACTGAGATTCGACGATAACCTTTTCGTCAGGATTGAGATGACTGTAGAGATGCACCTTGACGCTTGAGTGTGAAAACTTCTTTTTACAGAGTGGACAACTTATTCGATTTCTGTACGTGGTGTCCCAAGCCGACCAGTAGTGAAAGCCTGGAGTGTTCTCTTCTTGGTTTGTGACTGGGTTGTGATGCTCACCACGGACGGTTTCCAGCTTTATCTTAGGAGGAAGGAAGTCGTCTTGAGATTCGTGTTTCCATTTGGTTTTGTCGTGAAAGATGGGGATAACAGGTCGGGAACGACGAATAGGTCCTTTTGTACGACCTCGCCTTCGCTGTTCCTGCGAGACTTGAAGGTCACCTTCCCGGTTCGGTTGTGAATCACTTCTTGTTTCTTCTTGTTTCCATGCTTGTTGGAAAAATAAGTCTTGTTCCTCTTCCAAAAGGACATCATTGTAGTCAAGGTCTAGCTCCTCCTTTATAATGATATCATCACAGTTTTCTACCCTAGGGTGGAGACTAACTGTGGTCTTGTCTTCATTATCCATATCCTTGGATTTTGGTGTATTATAATGATGGAATGTGTCTCTTGGTTCACATATATTCTCGATGTTCCTAAGAAAGTTCAAAATCTATAAATGAATAAGGAATAAGTAAACAATTATTTAAAACTTTCGACTTACTTGAAGCTCGCAACAATTGGAATTTTATAAAATTTAGTAATTTCCGATGCTCCATACACTCATGAGTTACTTATGTACTCGGAGTAAGTCGTTCGAGTTGAGTTACATACTTGATGCTCGAAATCTAAATCAATTTAATCAATTAAAATAGTTTATAAGAAAAATTTTGGCTGTGAATCACAAATCACAACTTGTGATGATCACGTTGTACAAATCAATTGATATTTATTACGAACCTGTTACACGTATATGTAGACATTCTTGTTTTAGGGTCAATTAAATATCACAAAAAAATGTTATAAGGACTGTCTGCTAATTTTTGTATGAATTTATATTGTAAAAATTTAATTCTCAGCAGTTTCTGCAAGTCAATCCACATGGATCTTCTTCGCATACCGCATTTTCATTCTCGGGAAGTTGTTTCGAGACCCGAATAGACCGAAGTAAAGCTTCATGTGTATTAATAAAGTTTTCATGTTTGATATAATGTTTAAAATGATGTCTTATTTCTGATTTGTATATGTAAATATGTTAGTAAATATACACTTCAATTTGCAACAAATTATTGCAATTTATTTAGAGTTACGAATAAGTTCAGAATTATATCATGAATTATTTACTTTATAATAAGTTGTAAATTTTTAGTAAAATCTTACCATGTATCTGTCTGAATTAAAGTAAATAATGAACATTTTGTAATATTATTTTATGCATAATCGGAAATATTTTTCACCATGTCTTAACAAATTATAGAGTAAAACGTGGCTTGATAAACAGCTTTAGCATGTTTTCAATGTTCATTTAGTAATTGTTGTTCGTGAAGCCGCACCTTGCCAGACCTAGCGATTGAACAATAAATAAAATTGAAGTTTACTTGTAACATTGAATAATTTTATATCATTTCATACCGAACCAACTAAAAAATGTACGAAATACGCCACAGCCATCATTATTGTTGTTGTAAACTGTTCGAGGGATTTTTCTTGATGGTTCAGATTCAGATGAAGACCGATGCGTTGTGGGCGTTGGCGTTGGTGAAGTTGTTGCCTTGTCAGCTAATGCAGTTGCGAGCATAAAAACCTAAGAAACCCAAATTGATATAAAATTTCAGAAAATTGTCCATGATTGTAATAAATATTTACCAGGAGAATAATGACAGGCTTCATTTCTTAAAATTTCTTCACAGGTTTCTTCTAGGACGGAAGAATAACATATGCACTGTCGCATTATATGCATGCCGACGCAATATGAAGGTGTCTGATAATGAGTTTTTAATTACAGGAAAGATCAATTAAAACATACTTAAAGCGCTAATTTGATATTATGACTAAACCCCCACTGTTAACTTGTGCTCATGAGTCAGACAAGAACTAAATAGTCCAGGATTAGTTCTTGTCTGACTCATGTACATTTCAATCCTAAATGTAAATGCGTATATATTACCATCGAAATTCGTAGGAATACGGTATTTATACATATTAGATACACTTTATTGAACCAAATATAAGGTAAAGAAATACATGTACATATGCACATTTAATAGTTACATAAAAAAATTAAATATTTGTGCTGGTATGTACATACTTATGAATTCATCTATGCAAATATATCTGTAAATTCGGAATTTAATTTAGAAATGTGAAATTAAACTAAAATATATCTAAACCGCTATTCAATTCCTCCCACTTTTACAATCTCCAGTCTGAAATTGTATCAAGACGAGTAGGTAGGTCGTCACGGTTCCAAGAATCTATAATTTTTAGAGTGTAATTACTAATCGAATTTACATGCTATACAAAAATAACTTACAATTAGTACAATTTTCACAAGATTAGATTTTTGAGCTTACCGGTGTAATTATCTTCAAGTCGACATTGAAAAAGTTTGTTTCTATCTTTATTCGCTTCAGTCGCCCGTGAATGTCCTGCCAATGAGACCATAATAGAAATTTAGCTTTGTTTTAGTTTGCAAATCTCACTTTTTATCAAATTACTATACATAATTGTTACTGTAGTACGAACCTGTCCATTCTCCAAAGACATTAAGGATTCCAACGCCTCAACAACTTTCTCACTTTCTCCCGCAATATCTGATCCCTTCTTGCACATCATGTACAAAAGGTAGAAATAAACAATCACCGTCAAGATGTTCTGGACAATGGAACGCAAAGCCGAGATTGGTTGACACATCAACGACACAATAAAATATGCCGAGAAAACGATCCTCAACAAGCTATGCGCCATGTCGAGAGAGATCCAGAATCCGAACGTTCGGTTAAACTGGAGACTTTGTTGTCTCACGACATTATAAATATTGACTAACATTTCACTATCTCTACTTATGGACTGAGGAGTTTCCATTCTATTACTCAGATTAAAATTATTATGGTGAAAGTACCAAGAACTTTCATTTTTTGAATTTTTTGTACATTTGTCAATTTCCACACTTTGCATATATCGCAGCTTATTGGTCACCACGGAACTAATTCTTTTCAAACTTTCCAAATACCAATTTAGGAAAAAGACCGCAAGGAATGGAAAGAGGGAATGGTAATATCCCATTATTGGTGGGGTTACGTAAGCGAAAGTGTAACTGAAGCAGGCACCCTCTCTACCATGCAACGTAAGAAAGAGCTCGATACTCCATACAGTGATAAGGACAAGGAATAAATATGTACTGATCGATAACCGTTTCTGATATCTGTTGGTTTTCAAACTCGCCTCACATCCGCCGGTGGCTTCTCCTACAGAATCAATCATGGAGAGAAAGCTGTTGTAAAATTTTCTCAGTCTTCCTCGCCGATAAATCATGTCGAGCTTAACAACAACGCAGCATAATATGTGCGATAGAGCTTTTAGTATGACTGCAGAGTAGAAGATGCCACGACCCTTTCCCCAAAATCCTGGGACAGCTATCACCCAATAATTAAATTTTAAGAAGAAAATGCAAACAACGCAGAGTAAAAGCAAGGTGTAAAGTGATCCCAGGATTATGAGGCAGGATTGGGATAGAAAACGGAGTGATTTTGACGAGGTAAAGTTGGATTTGAAATTCTTCGTGATTAATTCCGATTCGTTCTCGTTAATGACTTTCGTTTTTGGTATGCAAGACGTGGATGATAAAGGGATGGGAAAGTATCCCAGAAATTGGATCAGTCTCAGAATCAAAGGAACCCCCATGATTTTGAATCCCAAAAGTGATTCAGAATTCGGATTGAGGTTGAAATAGTAGATGAAACTGAGGTCCTTATATGAACATGCCAAATCCTCCTTATTGAAAGTGGTTACTGCAGATAGTCTAGAAATATATTTATGTACTTGTCTATTTAATTCATATAAATATCTAAGTATTTATTTCGCAGTTTAGCTTGATGAGTAGGAATCCATGTCAAATTGACCCCGTCAGATTTCCCCGCGACAGATTTCCCCGGTCATATTGACCCCGCGACAGATTGACCCCATGTCATATTGACCCCGCGACAGATTGACCCCACGCTATATTGACCCCGCGACAGATTGACCCCCGGCAACTATTAGTTAATACACAAATAAATAGGTATGTCCCATGGACATTGTCCACTAGCGTACCATACGCATGTTCAATCATAACTTTGTTGACAAATTGTTATATTTTTAGCCCGAGTCAGGGCTTATGGAACCGTCATGTCCGTCCGTCTGTCTGTCCGGCACGATAGAGCCAAAACCGCTGAACCGATTGACTTGAAATTTTTACCATATGCATATTGGACAAAGTTAGGAGACGAGTTCGAAGATGGGCGAAATCGGCCCAGTGGTTGACCGGTGGGGGTCGTCGGAGTTGGTGTGGTATAATGCACCAAAATTTCAAAATTATCGTAGAGAGCTGAAATTTAGTACAGAGGTTGCTAATGGCTTATAATGCACAAAAATTCAAGTTGGAAAAATTCAAGTTGGAAAAATTGTTATCTTGAGGGACCCTATGAGGTGACCCATACTGATTTTTCAAAAATCATCATATCAAACTGAAATTTGGTAGAGATGTTGCTTATAGGTCCCATTGGAAGAATATGAAAAGGAATTGGTAAAATTTTTATCTGGAGCGACCCTATGGGGTGACCCATACCGATTTTTAGAAATTGCTTTAAAAAGATGAAATCGGCAAGGTAATACTTAATGGCTTCTCATTATAGAATATGAAGTTAAAAGTGAGCAAAATGTAACCAGAGTGACCCTGAAGGCTGACCCATATCGTTTTTAAAAGTTGTTATTTCCATCTGAAATTTGGTATGGGTGATAAAAACCACTTCTGGATAGCACACACAGCTTTGAAAGTTCAAGGTGTTAAGGGATTTGATGCCAAATAATAGAAAATCTAACAAACATGACTCGGGCTATATGAAGTCTGCACTGTAGGTTTTTTAGCTTAAAATGAGAATAAAAATAGATTAAGAAATTTGCATATTAACAATTAAAATATTACATTATGTATGTATGTATACTTTTTAGTGGAATACATATTTTAGACTTAAATTTTAAATAGGAAATAAAATTAACTATTTGTGTGTAAACACATTAAGTAGTACCTGTATCTATGGCCTGGGGTCAATCTGTCGCGGGGTCAATATGGCCTGGGGTCAATCTGTCGCGGGGTCAATATGGCGTGGGGTCAATCTGTCGCGGGGTCAATATGGCGTGGGGTCAATCTGTCGCGGGGTCAATATGACGTGGGGTCAATCTGTCGCGGGGTCAATATGACGTGGGGTCAATCTGTCGCGGGGTCAATATGACCGGGGAAATCTGTCGCGGGGAAATCTGACGGGGTCAATTTGACGCGCTACCGATGAGTAGAAAGGTCGATATAAAAAATTATGATCATGACTAATTGCAATTCCCTACAGAGTCAACATGATGGAATATGTCGATCTTATTATCAGACAAGGATAACACACCTGAATACGAATACATAAATACGTATGTACTTAATTGGCCGTGACATTTACCAAAGGCGTTTGACATTTTGTATCCAATTATTAATATTGTTATACGACAGATGCAACTAAATAAATAATGAATATCTATGATTGGGTAATTGGATAATTTGGATAATTGGAATGTACAGCGCTATTCCTCAGAAATGGAATTTTGGATAAATTGTTTCTCAAACTAGAGAAAACTGGTCACACTACTTTTCCTCTGACCTGGTAGGAAATAGGATCGACTTCATGGAACGGTAATGGAAAAATAACGAGATTTAAATATTACTTTTCCGATCTCAGTGAAAATAGCTAATTTTAGCAACAATTCATTATAAGTATACACATCATTTAAAATAATTAGTCCCTTCTTGAAACTCATATGCACACGAATAAGATTTTATGGCAAATTTTCTTTTACGTACTGGAGTATAATAATAAATTATAACTTGATAATTTTTGCAGCAATTTCATTTACGAGGTTATTAAAGTGTACTCGCCTATCCAAAAAAACGTCATGTCCAGAATTAGGAAATTCCTGAAAATGATTTTTATTATGAAATTTATTACATGTATTGCATCGTCATATTTCTTTCACAACTAATTAATTAAAACCTTACATAAACCTTGATTCCGTCATCGAATCCTCTCGCATTGAAAATATCCCCCAAATCTAAATGTGGCATGAACGAGCTCTCGCCATAAATATAGGTAACCCCGATGTCCTTTCTTATCAGGTGCATCTTATCATGGAGCGGCTCTTTAGCGTAGACTATGCTCGACATAATTTCACGATAGGCGGCTTCTCCCCTAGAATATTTACATACTCTTAACAGTTAAGGTAATCTAACCAAAATTACATTTTTTCTTATTACATTGGTAACCCCACATTGCAGTAGAGCATATATTTCCTAAAGGCGTCAACGCCTCCCACTCCCAACACGACATACTTTCCTATAAAATCTGCATACATGGATCTTGACAATACTTCCAGTCCTATTATTGGACCAGGAAGTCGAATATGCATCCACCAAACGTCAAAATACTTTGACCCAAGAGAAATATATTTTATCCAGAAAGGTGTCCGATACTGGGCAATGCTTGGAATGGGTTCCGGTATGGGAGCAAATCCCCACGGATCGGCAAGAATTAGGTGGGCCACGCCGTGCGGATATTTGATGGTGTATTTTGCTGCTATGTACCCACCCACACTGAAGCCAACAAGAACCATTTTATCAATTTTTAAGTAAAGCCTCCATTGTTCTAACGTATCCACCCAGTCGGAAGGGAGTAGTTGAGGTGGGCGTGAACTCCGGCCAAACCCTGTTTAAAAAGAGTGTATGCATTTATTTATATAGCTACGAAACTTGCCTAAAATATCAAACGCGTACACTGGATGATTTCTAGTAAGTGAATCAATATTTGCAGCCCAACTTCCCCATCCGAGTAGAAACCCGTGAACAAGGACGATTGGAACTCCTTCAGCGTGCTCATTAAAGACCATCGTCCAAATGTTTTCATGATGCGATGTCTCAATTTTGGTGACACCCTTATTGTTCTTATTGGAGCAAGAATGGCGTATGGTCACTGGAACGTTGAGTCCTCTATGAGCCGTGTTAATGTCTGACCAGTTAGAAATGCCTTAGTTGCTTACAGTGTGTACACAATTTATTTCAACTTCCTTACATGATAGGACCTCTCTTTCAGCAGTTTGCAGTGGGTCCTCGTTGGACCCTAAATATTTTAACCATCTGAAGAACATGGTTGTTTGGAACCAAAAGGCAAAGATATCTTCTCTTTCGTATTGCTGTTCCAAAACTGTGTAGAATATGTACTTCGTTGAGCTTGAAGCAATTTTTTCTAGTTCATTAGGCATTAATTATGTACCTATGTTGCTAAGGATTTTCCTAATACCCGAGTATACAACATAACAATAAATGTGTAGTAGTTTGAATTTCTGCCATACTATACCTTTTATGCAATACCTTTGTATGTGTATGATAAGCATTAGTATAAATTGCATTTTTATTGCTGTACATGCCGCGTATCGCACAGTTTTATGTTCACCATTTATAAAATGCAGTATCTAAAGTGTATTATATGTAAGTACCTACCTAGTATGCGTGAAACTTAGAAAATCTATTTGAAACATAACAATGTACAAAACATCAGTTTCATATAATTCACTTGACCAATCTCCTCATTTGCACACATAATATTACATATAATTCGAGAACAACATATTACACACCACGCAATACAGAACAACATTACAATATACATACATACTTTACGGCCAGCAAAAGTATGCAATCGTGTTTGAAAATCGAGTTAACTGGAATTTTAACACGTATGGACAACAACTGAGAAAAAACCGTTTTTTGAACCTTACAATACTTTTGACTTAATAGTACATACATAAATAAGTATATGCCATTCTCACGATTTATTCTGTGTACAGATTTATTCTATAAAACATGACAACTAATCTTAAGATTACTTATTAATATCAGTTTTTATTATTTATCGTGAATGATAAAAAGCAACCAGAAATTGTTCCATTGCATACTTCATCTTTAGATATTTACAGCCCAATACATTCCCCCACCGTGACAAATCGATATCCTGCCGAAATCATAAATCGGATCGCTTCCACAGCCAGCTCTGAGCTTCCTGGGAGCGGATCGTGATGCAACGCAATGAAAGAATCGACGCTAGGATGTGATCCACTCGTCTCTATTTTATAGTTCTCAATAGCCGCAGCTGTGTCTCCGGGATGACTCCAGTCCAGCGTATTGACATTCCACATGATGACCTCGAGTCCTAACTCCCCACGAACAATGTCCAAGACGGAGTCGTTATAAGCACCGTATGGGGGTCGCATTATTGGAATTCGGTTCCCAGTAATTTCCAGCAGCTTATCTGCCACGGATTTCACTTCATTTGTCACTTCTTCCACAGACCGCCAAGGGTCAGCAAGGTAGGGATGGCTCCAAGTATGGATGCCAATTTGGTGACCCTAATTTCAATAATTTTTTTGCTTTCTATACTCTGAAACTATGTAAGTAGTATTAGATATTCGTGCGTAGTTTTTTTATACCTCGGCAATAATTCTTCTGACGGTGGCTTGTCCTTCGACCGAGTGAAGGTCGCTGTATGTTTGACCACAGACGAAAAATGTTGCCGTGACATTGGCCTCTTTAAGGACGTCCAGTACAGCTTCAGTTCTTCCAGGCAGTGGTCCATCATCTAATGATCAACCCGTATCATGGAATGAATAATTCTCAGCGTAAAGGATGGCTGCGTATTTAGATAAGCAGTTACCAAATGTGAGAGAAAACATCCCAGGCTGCGTGCATTTTGTATGAACTCCGTCTTCTTGTTTTGCCTTTGGGTATGGCGATCCCAACGTTGCTGAATAATGACAAAATGGTAAAATTAAAATGAGATATTTTGTGTATTTTCGGATTAAGTACTTATTTGATTATGCATCTAACCCAGAGCCAGGCTAATTACTCCAACCAATGTAAATATCAGTCCCATTTTGTTAACCATCTTTTCCAATTGATTCCCAGTAGCGTTGTGGTTGTGAATAGTTGTGATCAATGTGTACGACTTCGACAATTTGTACGCGACAGAGTGAACTTGAGATTGCGTAACACTAATGCACGATAACATTAAATTTAAGTGAATTAATTGTCTCGAGATAAGCATGATTCATTAAGCTTAATTAATTGTTACATTTTATCTCATCAATCACGTTAGTCAGATTAGTGGTCAGTTGATAAGTCTCTCTCAATAGTCTTCAGATGATGAGCGTTTGTACATATTTAACTGATTAGCAAATTAATTTAAAATATGCATCATAATTTAGTAACTATGTATGCCATTATAGACATGAAGTAACATTATATATTGCATTTTATGGTGGGTGTGTAATAAATTTCTGAAGTATATTTTAAGACTTTATTTGAAATATTTAAATCAAATGCACAATATTTCTATATGGATATACTTTCAATAATCATCCACCCAATGACACAACACTTTTCCTTGCTTCCGTACTGCTCTTGTTCTTTCCCTCACACTATCAAATTCTCCCAAGCAATCGTCCAAAACGTAATCGTGTTGACATTTGCTCGGTGATGGTTGTGTCGGCCCTGCTTTGATAAGACCTTTGCACACTGGAATCCAGTTATCCTCGTCAGTCATATAAAAGTTAAATGGGCTACATTTTCCCTGATTAACGGCACAATGTTTGGTGACATTATCGTAGAAGGCGTAATAGTTTGGATTCTTCTGAATAAGGTATGTGTCCTCACACTGCCTACGCTCGCAGGTCGGATTCCCCTCGTTGTCGATCAGGATTTGGTGTTTGAGGGAGCAAGGACCCTTGTAAACAGAGTAAATAAATTCGACTTTATAAATTTAGTTCATGTGCTTGATCACAAAATAAATACCTGAGAAAATACGGGGTAGCACGTCCCGTTAACATTTGCCAGGTGGACAAATTGATCCGCCAAGTGACAGTGATTCCTGGTTGATGCTTGATGAAAACACTTACAGTCGCACACTCCTTGTGAGGTTCCTTTAACCAGGAACATTTTCATGTTATGGGGACATATGGCTTGGAACCCGGCAAGATAACAGCGACCCTCATACGTGACCCAAGGGTACCCTTTATATGATCTAAATAATCACAATTAGTCAATTTAGATTTGGACTTAGCACTGATTATCGCTTTTGCATGCTATTTACACGTGTTTAACTAACTTTGGGCAGCCTGGAGCACTTGCATGGCCCACTTCCCCCTCCGTTTTGGGGGGTTCGCTATACCGCATGTCGATAGAGACACCTTCCAACATTTTTTTCTATCAAGTACCAGAGGTTCCCCACATTCTGTTAAGGGTTCTAAAAAAGTCGTTGAGCTTGGCTGTGGAATTTTTTTGTTGAACATTGTAAAACAGCCAATGCATAGTGCAAAAATTGAAGGAAAAAGAAATACAGAAAGATAAACCTGTTTCATAATTTGGTAATACGTATTTAAATCGGAAAAATGTGAAAGACAGCACTTGTTCTGTATAATGTGACAAAACTACGAATGGCTTGGGTAGGCAGTGGAAGTACAGAGGAAATTCGCAATTTAAAACGTTGGAATGAATTCAACCTCAATTAAAAAGTTGTTGACATTATGGATTGCAATGAACACTAAATGCTTGGGCCTGAAATTCCTATGTGTGACCTCTACAGCATATTTTCATGCTACGTAATCCTAGAGGAAATGTCACCCTCATACTAGTCCTTATTATCATTGGTTCGATTTACTCTAATTTTTGGAATGTTTTAGATCATAAGAAGCATTTTATTGCCAAGCAAATCCACGACATGGTTATTGATATTGACGAGCAATATTTGAAATAATAATACATGTCGAAAATCTCCTTGTCCTTGAAGCGTATTTTTACGCTGCGGTGTTTCATGAATAAGTAAATTAGCAGCAGAATAAAAGTTAGATTACACTTTAGACGTTAGGGAAAACTTCGTGACCATGACCTTTTACGTTTTTTAGTAAAAAATCTCAAACTAACCTATAAATTCTCGGAAAGGGAGTTCCGAGTGGGTTAATTTCAACTTGTCATGAATTATTAAATTATTTACAGTCTTCCATCACCTTAAAATAAATTTGACAACCTCAGGCATATGTACAGACAGGTATTAAAATGAACTTGAGAAACTGACATTGATCTGATTTCAAAATGAAGAAACGTCCGATCTTAAATCCAGGCAAAACAATGCTTTCAAAGCAGTGACATGTGATAAATATCTCATAATAGATTATGGCGACAAGTAAATAATGGGACGCTTGAAAATGTCGCTAAACTTGACACATTTCTATTAGCACTGTTTATACATGTTTAGTTGGTTATTTGAAATTTCAGACGACAATTGCTAACGATATTTTATCTAGCATGACGCCAAATAACTGGGTTTATGTATGTCCAGAACGGAAATTTACGTACTATGTGTTATGATAGATAAATTTTGACAGACGTCTACGTAAACATGGTGCATGCTCTATTGTTAGTAGCACAAATTTATTAAATATTTCTACATTAGGACCCAAATTTGGATTTCAATTTTATCCGCAATGAAACAAATTGGAAGTAATAATACCTTGATTTAATTTTTATTTTATGAATTGTACATGCATGATATCGTAAGCTAAGCATAAGAATAATAATGTAAACCTATGTATACTTTAAGTAAGAAACATTTTGTAACTACTTATTTAATCGAGAGGTATCAAAATATTTAGAAAAACGGTGGAGTGTAAAACTATTTAATGACTAACTTCTATATAAGTAAATACTACCTAAATCTTAAATTGGGTAACATCAATTCCCAATTTTATATAAACATTTAACACACTACAAAATTTCTATATTTATGCATATCTTGCCATCAATAAACATTTTGCATAATTATGTACAGTTAATTATCTACTCATTAATCAATGTCTGTCATTTTTAAACAGTAAAACAATGAAAAATTTCAATTAATCTCTCATAATCCAAATTTATCGCCAGTACTGTCAGATTGGCTCGTGTACTTAACACAGATGTTCCAATTGCAAAGTTACCCAGATCCGAGGTTACCTTCAGCATCGTACAATGTCATCCCTGCCCAAAATAGTTCTCCTGATTGCTCTGGCTATTGCCCAGTGTCAAGGTAAAGCACGCAAATAAACTCATATTTGCATACCTTGGACTATGATAATAACCCCATACTTGTTACATATTTACACAAGGACAAAGCTGGGCAGATTTCCAACGCAAGCATGTCCTGGACCCTGCAGTTGATTCTGGATATTCCGGGTGGAACAGGGCGTCGTGGAACACCTGGTTGCGAAACAGAATTCCATCCGACTATGGAAGCAAGAACGTCAACAGTGTCGTCGTAAAACAACCGACATCCCTGCTGAATGACTTCAAGTTCACCAATCCTGGGGTTTGACCACACAAACTGTGCACTATCTGATGCAAATTATCTAATACATACATTTTTTTAAATAGCATTCCGCCGGCCCAGATTTCCACTGGAGCAGTATTCGTCTTTCAACCTACGTAATGCAACTCGTATCTGGATCCGGTACATATGATGCTTATCGGTGTCCGGCTTGGTACGTTCTGGCCAGACTGGATGCCAGCCAGCGACCCATGCATTACCATGGTTACGCCGACAGTCAGCCTGCAACCGGATCACTGCCCCTCAATTTGGGATCGTGCACAAAAATTAATTAAATTGCATTAAAAATGTATCAAATTAATACGAGCTTTGTATCAGTACTAGCAAAATGAATAAAGCTAAAGACCAAAGAAACATACATATAAAGGCTTCAATAAACATCACGTGTTAAACTATTTTATTTATATAACCATGCATTTACATATGCAATTACAACTACTACAATTAGGGACACTTATGTACGGCGCTAGTCGTATAGATTTTCCCAAATTCATGTATGCAAAATAATAATATTCCGCGCATTAATAATATCTTTCAACTCTCTGCGAGTACAATTTTATGCTTAAACGAATAAATCCTACATATTACTATAATTATGCAACTTCGAGAAATTACAATTACTACTACAATTAAGTAATTTTGAGTAACTACAATTAGTACAATTAAGTAACCTTGAGAGTATTTACAATATAATTAAGTAATTTTGAGTAGTTACAATTACTGCAATTAAGTATCTAATTTTGAATTTATATTTGTTGGACATATGTACATATCATCGTTTAAAAAGTGACCAAGAAATTGAGTGTGAGCTGCATCGTGTTGTGGAGGGATATGATGACAATAGAATTCTCAAAGGTGAACAACGAGCCTGCTTCGCATCTCAATCCATGACACGAATTCAGCCAAACTTTCTCCAGCTTTCTCTTTCTGCTCTGATCCAAAATCCACCGTCCGTACACAATCTGCTTGCCCTGTGCAATCACCTTCTTGTTCTTCTTGACCACTTCACCCGACAGCATTAAAGGTGTGATTCCTTCATAAAAGCATCGAAGTCCGCAGGCCGGAAACATAAGGTTGGATCCCGGATCTTGATGCCAGACACGAATGGCCCCAAAGAGAAGAAGAGACACCACGGCAAATAGAATGGTCGAAAACGTGGCAAGATATGGACGACATGAAGAGTTGATCAGTTTCATAATGTTTTCCAGAACCCTGTATTGTCCGGTGGGGAATCCACCAGGGCGTGGGCTGTGAGTCAACTTTGCCCTAAAATTAACACATCAACGAAAATGCTTAAATATACCGACACGTGTGCAAACAAAGCTTTCGACCCTCAGAATTAAGTAGGTTGAGTTTGATGAATTTAATAATCCTACATTGTGGGTTACGCATGAACAGCGTTTGGATTATTGGATGTGTAAATAGTTTATGTAAATATGTAAACAATGAATTCGACAATTTCAGACAATGACTAGTTCAATCGTGTTATAGAATCATGAATAAATAACTAAGGTACTTGTATGATTTTGAAGTACTAAAATAAACTCACTCCAATTTTTTCAACTCGTACAATATCCAAGAGATTCCAAGAAACAGTAAGGCCCAGTTGAATGATATGGTCGTAAAGATGACGGTGGTCAGGTAATATTCGATCATGATGAAGGGAATCTTTTCCAACAAATGGTACGTTTTGCCAGTCCCGTTCGGAAATCCAGAACAAGGAAAGTAGAGCGAACTAGAGAAATGTGGAGCACACGGACTCTCGTAAACCAAGATGGCATGGGCGGCCGGCGTTATGGCGAATAATGATATGCCAAAGGTCAGATATCTCGTCAACCTTTTTTCTTGTGCGATTTCTTCCCTGGATTTTGGTCGTTTTTGGACTAAAATTATCCAACGATGAAAAATTTTGATTAAATTTATGTATATATTTATGCAAATGTTCTCACCTTTCGGAGCGGCCTGTTGGTCCTCAACATATTTCAAAAGCCAATTTACCAAGGTTCGGATTTCTTCTCCATGACGACCAAATTGGTATAATCCGATCGTGGCAAGCGAGTAAATTCCTATCCATCCTGAATTCATTATTTTAAGAGAAAGTGGAAACTCATCTCCGCTAATGTATTGCACTTGCAGAAATCTGTACATGGAAAATGCTGTCATTGTTGCCATGATTAAACTGTGTGCTTGGAAAATTGACAATTGGCTCTTTAGAAGAGGTAATACGCGTTTCTTTGTGGGGTCCCATTGATACGGAAACAGTTGCAAGTGACACCCCAAATCCAGTAAGTAACAAAGAATATATGTGTTTTGTAAACTTAGCATGTTTAGGGAGTAACTCGCTTAACCGCAAATGGTCATTGTATGAATGGCGAATAGTGATTTACATTTTGGATTAATGCCAAACATTGTGCAAATTTTCAAATGTCTGGAATTTATAACTTTAGGAGATTTATTTAACCATAATTTATTAAACATTAGTTTAATGATTCTCATGACACCATGGTTCAGCCTTTTATTTGTAATCATGTGACTTGTGTCAGTTTTACTCGAGTTTCTGGATTAATGAGGTGAAGCAGAAGTAACAGAAGCTACTTATTGCGATTAATTTGTCCGTCGATCCATGAGCAAGATTATTAATGCTTTCTAGCGTGTCATATAGTTCTGTTTTTTAAATAATGACATCCAGTTTTTAAAGTAAGGATATCATCGTTAGCTGACCTTCTAATTTAAAATAATTTCGATGACAAAGATACTTTGTTGCGAGATAAATTGATAATATTATTCATGATTTATCCAAAAGACAAGGTTGTTTTAGCCTATGATAACCAAAAAAATGTCGAACTTCTCGTACTAGAGTTCCTCCATAGTGACGCTCAACGGTATGACATGGTAGATATTTATGTATATATGTCGGTAATGCATGGGAGTTTCAATTCATAATTTTCACCACTTTGCTTCCAATATTTTATTATATCTGTTGCTTTAGTTTACTATTATTGTTCTGCGTCCGGTTAAAGTAAATACCAGTGATGAACGTGATCGTAACATAATCATTAATTTAAGCAACGCCTTGTCGTTGATTGGTCATAATAAATAATCAATATTCAATGATACATATCTATATATATTTTACTAGTTTAAATAAATGAATTAAGAATGAATATATGTAAAACGTGAAATTTGTCGTTTTTTTAATGTATGATGGAAGTAACACAAGTACACTGACGGAATTTGGAGGGATAAGGAATATAATTATTATTTAGCTCTGTTCTATAATTTTCCTCAGTTTCATGTAAGCATATATACGAAGTACGAAATTGCCATCAAATTTATGAGACACTGGAATAGAGCTGTGTATACATTTTCTATTATGTAGATGGATCGCAGCACATACATTGAACAATAAAATTTATGCGGCCTGGTCTAATTTTTCATTTAATGCATATGTCTATATGTGCATACATATACATGTACTTATAAATAACCAACCAATTGCGTAATAAGGTTCTCGAGAATATGCTTCCACTTTTCAATAAAATTCAACTTTCACCCAAATTCAGGCATCATTTCTCTTTGTTCGTTGGTGTTGTCTGTCCATTCTCCCACGGCTTCCAAAATGTTATCCAAAGGTCAAGCATATTTTCGTTGGTGGGTGGGCGCCATGACATTGTGCAACCTTTGCTTTTCAGTCCCTTACAAGTGGGACAACGATTCAAACTCTGTGAAACTAATTGGGAAATTTCATAGAAAAGCATACATTTTGACCCTTCTGTTGCATTTGACCTATTTCATGGTGATGTGCTCGCATCTCGGCCTGCATTACCAGCTAATGACCTTGCCCGACTGTCTGAAATCACTCGTCGTAATATTCGCATACGCTTGCTGTGGAATCTCCCGATTGACTTTTTACATTTGGGAAACAGATTTCTTACTATTGTTGAATGCGTTCTTGAACTTTGAGAAAAATCTACTCCAGCGTAGGTTTGTGTACTGAAATTACAAGGGCATCAGTATGGAATTTTTACACTATGCACATATGTACTTTGTACTTTTAAGGATTTTCTGGGATGGACCCCTTAATTCGAAAAGGGTCAGTCTACACTTTCTTAGTGTTTGGCACAGGAACCGCTTCAACAGCAACGTTCGGGTTTTTAATTTTTATGCTTTTGTGTATGCAACCTTGCACACCCCCGTATATTGGATCGATGATGGATAAGTGCATGACCAACAGGTCAACTTATCATGGGAAGCTCGAGTATGCAGTGACTATGATGGGGGTAACGTTTGATGGATCCATGTGGTTTCATGTATGTACATTAAGTATTTTGTATATTTTGAATTTTTCATGTGCTTAGTTTTACTAATGTGCATCATTTATGTAGGTTGCTATGCCGTGCGCAATGGCATTGGGAAATTTTATGCTTGGATTTTCTCTGTCGCTAAAGAAATATTTGACCGTGTTGTACAAGTATATAATTTACTAAATTTTTAACATATCTATATTTTATGTAAAACCCATTTTCTAAATATTTGTCTCCTCACAAAAATAGCGATGTGGTCATTATAAGTTCATCATCTTCTCATTCAAAGGAAGCTGACATCATTGCCGTATTTGACTATTACGCACAAATTCAACTCCTGGTAAAGCAGATGAATGCAACCTTTCAAGATTTCTTCATCCCGATTGGGCTCGCATTGTTCTCAAACGCATTGATTTTTGTGCTGTACGTCTGCATCAAACTGCACGATGCAATTCCAATGCCCGGCTTCATATTTTTCCCATTGATTCTAACCGATGCACTATTGGTTATTGGGGTTGATTTCGCGTCGGCAGGGTTCGTACATTCAAAGTCGAACGTGGTTATTGCAAAGTGGAAAATGCTGTGTGGTTTTAAGAGAAGGACGCAACTTAAGACTAAAGCGCATTCATTTCAACCCCTGAAAATAAGGTTTGGGATGAATTTTATCGATGAAATGACCTCTCTTACGATTTTGGACTATTGTCTAAATCAGACCGTGTCATTACTGTTGATGAGTTAAACCCTTATATTTATCAAACTTTGTTAAATCACAATAAATATATTTAATTCAGTCTAGATTTAAGATGTCACAGGTTACAAAAATGTCCTTACTGGCTAATTTATATTAATTAATTAATTGACTAAGTAATTATTGAATTTAAAGTTAGTAAATATATGTATAAAAGTAATTAGGCATTAAGTTACTGCAAATAATTTATTATTTTACCAAAATCTTGTCATTAAGTTTTGAAACTTGCTTGTTCAATTTCACTAGAAGCACCGTCATGTTGTCCCGACTTCCCTGAAAGATATTAAATAATTTATTATTAAGTAAGATAACCCGTCTAAATATTTCGTGTATAGTGAACAATGACAATAAGTGCATTTGCAATTCTTAATCTCACCTTAGCTAAACACAAGTCTAAAATTTGATTACAAATGACTGCCAAGTCGACTCCCTCATTTATTTTCATCTGCACCATTTCCGCAAGGTCCTCATTTTTTAAAACATCGAAAACGCCGTCGCTACCTAGAATGGCGTAACCACCTGAGAAAATAGCAGATCTGCTGAAATGAGTGACGTCAGGTGTGGAGGATACCAAGTAGTTATCAGCGTTACTTCCAGATTTGAATCTGCAATCAATTCGTTGAAAACTAATGAATTAAGCATTTTTGAAATTATGGACAAGAACTCACCTAAAGTCTCCAAATGCTCTTGACACAGCTAAGTCTCCATTTACTCGTCGATTCATGACAAACCCATCATTATCATAAATCCTTTTCATCTCTGAAGCATTTATGGGTTTGTGATCTTCGGTTGCAAATATAACTTTACCCTCCGATGAGCATAGTAAGGCACGTGAGTCTCCGAGGTTTGAAAGGTACAGAGAATGCTTATCAATTAATACTGACACAGCGGTAGATCCGCAAGAATTGGCAAAGTTATTTTTCAAGTTTGATAGTTTTTCAAGTTTTTTATCCAGTTTCTTGTATCCTTTAATTAGTGCAGTTTTATAATCTTTATAATCGTGAGATTTTATTTGCTTAAGAATTTGTCGTGATAGCTTCTTGGCGATGATGAATGATACACGATGCCCTCCATGGCCATCAAAAACTGCAAAAAATGACGTTTCGTTCTTCATTCCTTTGAGATCTAGGCATGCAGTGTGAGTATCTTCCATTGAAGGTCGCCACCCTTGCATAGACGCCAAGGCGTAAGAGAGACCATTCGCTTCTGACCGATATTCGGCATTATGTTTAACCTTAATTGGTGAATTCATAACCATTTTCGGCTTGCACGGCAAATAATCTCGAATTTTGTTCAGTATTAGCGTGAACCCCAACTTGTCTTTAAATCTCAGTCCGTAGCTGACAGAAGTATTGGGTTCAGAATTTAGATCAGTCCAACTGATGAACGTTTCCTGTACATAAAGTTAAAAGTTAGTAAATATATGTACAACAAACCCAATTCTAATAGTATAGGTCCACCATTTAAATATTGTGCGTATCACCTTAGAAGTTTCAAACGCCGTATTTCGTCCGATTTTTGAGGAAAATATGACTCGATCTGAAATCACGCTGGTATCCTCCTCATTATATTCATAGCACGTAATAATGCCCTTGACAAATTCCACTCTCCCTATGCCCACCGGTGCCCACTGTTGTATATCATCAAGCCGATATATCATGACGCAATTCACTTCTTGCTCAGTCTTTTTTAAACTTAAGGGTGGGGAGAGCTTGGGTTTTAGAGCATCTGGATCGTTGAAACAGGGAAGGACTACATTTTTCGGATGCCTTGTTTTTTTCAAAGTCGTAGATTTATCTAGAAACAAAAACGAATACTTAATGCTGCAAAATTAGTGGTGATTATTAAGTGGTTACTACTGACCGATTGATTTCTTGGCATTATTAGTTTGCAAGGATTTACAATAGGTAACAATGTGTTTGTCAATTTCCTGGTTTGTCGTAACGACAGTTTTCGTTTTGATGACAGCTCCTGTATATAAAACAATTTCAGGAATTGTATTTGTTTAAAAAAACATAATGTAGATACATTAGAGTTGCAACACACCTTTTTCGTCTTTGGCAACCGTTGAGGCGACAAGATTCTGCTTAGGAACTTTCTCCGATCGTTGATCATCATGAAGAAGAGGACTTTTGCGCTTTGCCGTAGCCCACAAACAACTAGCCTTATTATTTATGTTATCCATCATCATGGTGACATCAGTACACAAATTTTTATTTGTTTCGACGGAAACTTTCTCTTGTGTTTTCTCTGATGGTGGTGCAACTTCTTGACGAGCTAGCGCCAACGTGTCTTTATCAGGGTTCGTATTTTCAAGAGTAAAATTCACTTCTACCTGGAAATTATTAATTAAACATGCAAATACTTATGTATAAATATATACGAAATGTCATTACAACATTACAAAATAGATACATATGTGCATACCTCCATATTTTCATATTTGTAACTTTTGGCATATCTCAATATTGCGATTATATCCCCCACTGCGACGATCCCCATCTCTCTTAATATCACCCTATCTAGATCCTCCAGCATTTTAAAAGTTATTCGATTTTCCCTAAATATCACGCTGTACCGGGTTGCAATTTCTGGCAGGATATCCGCCTTGACGAAAAAATCTCTCCACACTTTCTCCAATTCCATATCGTTATGTAAATCTATTTCATTTGAGAAAATTGTTAAATTATGCTTATATTATTTATGACTATCTTCTCTTACCACTTAAATTACTGCATCATCGTAAAACCAAGACTTGAATTATTTACAGAAATTTAACATAGTTTTTAAACTCACGAGTTTAAAATTTTAAAATATCACATAAGGACCTAAAGTTTGAGTGAATGTTGGTAACTGTGTTTATTTTCGTGTCATTGTTTAAGTTGTATAATACAATTGAACAAGCTAATTTAATTGTATTTAATTGTAATGTGCTTATAAATGCATTATTGACAAACATTGTCAATGACAATTTGTCATTGTCAAAGCTGAACGATTTAGTAAATTCCAGATTTGCAGATCCTTCTCATTTCGTCTCACATTGCACATTCAGATGTCTCATATATGCACAAGTGAAATGTCTCATGTTTCATGTGTCTCATGTTTATTGTTCTTCTGTAAAAATTTATTTTATAAATTATGATTAAAATCTATTACAATTTAATGTAGCTAATATAAGTATACACATCTACAAACTTACAATAAATTAGCTATAAATTATAAACAAAAAAAACGAAAAAAACATTTTTCATGTTTATCACACTGTCTCAATATGCGCTATGTCCGATTATGCATTATGTATCCCAATTATTGAATTAATTAATGACATGACATGCAATATTAGCAAAATAAAAACTGATTCATCTGATTTGCTGTATTACGCCATATCGATCGCTTGAAACTGAACAATTATCACCAAATATGTCACGATTGCTGCAATCATCTAAAAATAAGACAATTCCAAATTTTCATTTATACGCATGCATGTAAATTTTGCATTGTAAAAATAATAATTTACCGACAAGAGAAGACGTAAATTCAAATCCAGTACTGAGTTCCCGATTGTAATTGGATCGAGGGACATAAACCGCCTTGAATCATGGCTATTCTGTGTGGCCACAATAGATAATTTTTAACTTTATTGGCATGAGACGACGGTTAAATATATAAATAAATGTGCAAATACTTATCTGCATACCTCGTCCCCCCACAACTTTCCCAACTTTACAGCCGCAATATCTTTCCCAAAATTTGCATAGCTAGATCCTTTATTAAAATACATGCGTTTTGGCAGTTTACAAAATACTTTACTCTTTTCCTCCAACTCACTCGCACTATTTGCCAACCAGTAAAAGTAACAAGTAAAGCGTAACAATTGCGCAACGGTTATCCAACACAATAAATAGCTCTTAATCTTACTAAGGATAAGAATAAAATACATGCAGAATAATAGATATCCTAAACTGAATAAGACATATATATTAAGTATATTTGCAAAAATAGAGCTAAATTCTTGCACATTTTCTTCTAAAGAAAAGTACAAATTTATAATGTTTTCAAACTTGTGTACACTTCTGGCCTCATTGTGTTGCCACTTGTTCCGCAGCATGGCTAAAAGTAGGATCATAATTAATTTATAATTGGCCACGAAATATATTAGGGCATGCAATCCAAAATTTATCAAAATAACATTCAGGGTGAAAGACAAGTTTTGTAGAGCTGCTACAACGTTAAATTTAAATGCGGACTCTTCCCCTACTGATCCTAACGAGTAACTTGTAGTTATCGCAGAAAATATTATCGTAATCGTGACTTGTGCGATTAAATGAAGAATAAATTGTATCCTGACAGATTTCTGGTGTTTTTGCAATAATGGTGTGAAAATAGTACAATTTTCAAGAGATTTTACCACAGACACAAAGTCGTCAAAAAATGAGACAAAGTGGCTCCTCCAAGATAACATGTCAAGCCTGAGTCCAATTGGGGCAACAATGGAAGAAACGTACCAGATCATGTTGATTATATGGAACACCGTTTGGCCATCTTTTGACGAATTGGTTGACGGCATCTTAAATCGTGAATCATGTTCAATGAAAATTCCAAAAAATATCGGAGCTATGTTAGTCAGAATTAAGGCGAAAAGCCATAGCGTTGGGACTGATTTGAACCAAGCCTTGTACTGAATTTGAATAGGCGAGAAAACAACATTGTGATTGGACTTAATTGACAATGGAAAGAAACCACAAACTTGTAAAATCCTAAACGGCAATCGGGCTCCATGTAAAATGGAGAAGTTTTGCGAATTGGTTGGAGTAAGTTTTTGTTGTTTTTGTTGGATGATTTTCATATTCGTATAAGAATTTGAGATGTTTTATTCTTGGCGACTTTTCGGAATACATCTATTTCACTGAAGAGAAGATGAAATCAATTAAAAAATAATTAAGCAATAGAGACTAAGCTGTTTAATTAAGTAATATTTACATAAGAAATAAATGCAATGGTTTGTTTAGAAAAATGTTATTCTTAGGTGAGGCATAGTAACCATGACCTCTTGAAAAAATGCATGGTTACGGCGAAGCCTAAGTATGCAAACAGACCCCCCCTCCCAAAATTCCACTCAAGATTGTGGCAAAACGGCTAATCGTATCAAAATGGTGTAAAAGGCAATCGTGCAGACCTTGCTGGGTAGATGATGCCCGTCAGGTCTAGAGACTTGACAATCTTATTTTAACCCATTTTAAATCGATTTTAAACTTTCAAACGACTGGCAAATTCACTTTTCCCATGCAAAGGTTGTGACTCGTCCATGTTTTAATGTGCGGAAATCTATAACGCGTCATTTAAAACAAACCCGAGCGAAATCGGACAAGAAATGAAAAAGTTTTCTTGGTAGCATCTGCAGCCAGTTACGTTGCTTGTAATGTTTCTTCATTACTTATAACAAATACTCGTTTCTATTAGCAACCAGCACAATAGAAACATGTAAGCTCTGCACTTACATATGCAAATATCTAAACATATAAATATGTATGTACATATATGCACTTTTAGAAATCCAGTATTAAAATAGTACCAAGCGGTATTCAGAAATGACTACAAAAATGGTATTCATAACTAATGCTCTGACGTAATCATGTTTCGTTTTCTCCCATGTGAGAAAAATTTCACGGTGAAAATGCAAATTCTCTTTCACGTTTTCCATCATAACTTTGTTTAAACTGAGCATTACGAAAAATCCTGAAACACGTGTTTAATCATTTATCTAAGGATACATAATTATCGTGTTTTCGTCAAAATCGGAGCTAGACCGCTGGCGTCATCGTATTGCAAGCAATAGGAACCACTGAGATTTCAATTATACCAGATTTCTAAGTGTGTGTACATACAAAATACATGTATGTATGATGTTGATGCATTTCTTGCCCTTTAGTCCACGGGTGATAGGGGAATTTAATTTGGTGTTCCACGCATTCACACCCACTGGAGAATTAATTGCATATTATGTAACGCATCCAGGCTAATGAGATTTAATTTGGTATCTATTATTGATGACAACTTAAAGAGACTTAAAAACAAAAAAATAAACTAATTCTTTAAAAAAAACTTAGGTGAGGCTTGCTTAAAAGGGAGAAACAAGAGGTTCTCATCGTGTAGTAAAATAATATGCTACATCAATGTTCATCTCATGATTTATAATTTTAGGTGAATACAACAACAAATTATATGCGTTTCGGACCATTTGCCTCGCCGTGGGCCATTTTATGATTCAAATAATTAAAATAACTTGAAAATTTATTAGCGCTCAGTGCATTTGATACACATATGCAGTAATAATTCATATGAAACGATACAGGATTTAGTTAGATAATTTCGTTATCCATAATCTATTGGTGATGTAATGTACGAAGCTTGAGTTAGTTTGTAATATTATATTTCAGAACACTAAATGTTAAAAACTTCGACCTATCTTTGAAATATATTCATGTAGGCCATCAGTATAAGCAGAATCGAATAGTAACGAAGATTGCAACTTATGTATATTTAGGTACAACCATCAATATGGCGCACATACTATATATATACATATATGTATTTGTATGGAACAATTAATCAGGCCCACGGCGAGGCAAATGGTCCGAAACGCATATAATTTGTTGTTGTATTCACCTAAAATTATAAATCATGAGATGAACATTGATGTAGCATATTATTTTACTACACGATGATAACCTCTTGTTTCCTCCTTTTAAGCAAGCCTCACCTAAGTTTTTTTTAAAGAATTAGTTTATTTTACTAAAGTAGTCATGTAATTTGCATAATGATGCAATTAGACTAATTAAATGGAATACGTGATAGATGGGTGTATTAATGGTGGATCAATTAGCCGGATCAGATGGTTATTAGATATTTAGTAATAATAATTCCGATCGATGCTGCTGGGTTTTTTTTTTACTTACACTACACTTATTTAATAATTAAAATTGTATTTCAAAATCTTAACAAGCCATGTTTATTTTCTCCGATACGGAACGATACATATGTAATATTTGCAGCTTACCATGATTAATCTCATATCAAACAAAAGTTGGATTACCGATAGTTTTGAATAATATTTTCAGCATTTCGAGAGAAATCAGTTACGCAACTGAAAAAACTTTGTACCCTGCAATCCAACAAAACGGTTGGGTTGGGTATAAAGTATACATACACAAATGTATATATTAATGTTTTCTTATGGATTATGTGTATTGAGGTGTGATAAGCCTGATGGCTGTCAAAATTGTTAGATAAGCCGAATTTGCATATTTGCATCTATTACTTAATCCTTATGTGCAACCCATATAAGTGAAGTTGCGCATTATGCATCTTTGATCCGGATTTTGACAAAAAAAAACTGCAAAATTTTTTGTCCTTTACGTAGTAAAATATAATTCAGTCTTAATTCTTCCAAAGGTTTGTCAATGTGATTTATCATTTATTTCATATTAGGCATTCATAAATACATGTGTACATGGATTATATTTTACGGACTTACATAATGCAGATAGACATCATGGCAACCGCTAAAGAGGACGTAGTCCATCCAAAAAATCCATGGTCCACTCCCTTCGATCTCAACATCGTCGCCTCAAGTCCTGTAGGTTCCGGCGCATTCGGGTCAATTTGGATTGCTAAACATTTCGAAGATGAAACAACTTACGCCATAAAACGCGTCAATATTTCCAAGGCCCTCCGTGATTTTTCCGACTTGGATAAAATTAAGCGAGAAGTCGACTGCCACACCAAATTGAGGAGCAGTTTCGTCATCCAGTACTACACGTACTGGATAGAAGAGGACGAAACTAAGGAGGATTTCAAATTCGATCAATTGTCCGAAAGTGCAGTTTTGGATTTCGATGATTTCGATGACACTGACACCCAACTTTTGCCAGACATCGGACCTATTCTTTACATTCAAATGGAATATTGTAGTCACAAAACGCTGACCGATTTCTTGAAAGAAAACAACACCATAGATCTTCGTAGTTCTGAAATTAATAGACTATTTTCCCATTTGGCGAAAGGCTTGAGCGCAATTCACAAGGAAGATATTATTCATAGAGACCTAAAACCGGACAACATATTACGTGTAGTGTCCTCCGACGTGGGAGGAGGTGGAGAAGGAATGTCAATTTGGAAAATAGGAGATTTTGGACTGTCAATCATTCCAAGTTTCCAACCTCGTCAATTTTTTGAAACTCTGGAGAATTTTGGGGTAGAAGAACCATATAATTTTAATGAAGACGATGACGACGACGGACTGGATGACGATAATCCCACCTTTAGAGGGACATATTCCTATCGTAGTCCAGAAATGGTTGAAGAAAGTTGCAGCTATAATGAGAAAACAGATATTTTCTCACTTGGGCTAATTTTTATGGAAATATTATCCCCCCATTTGATAGATCCAAAAGTAAGAAAGCTATTATTTCATCAAGTTAGGCAGGGTGGTTCGGTGGTGGAGAATTTCATACACAATCTAAATCCTACTTTCTCCAAAGATAAGTTAGAGCTAATATCGCCTGTACTAGAAATTTTGCCAAAAATGTTGTCCATAGATGAACTTACCCGACCAACGTCATTAGAAATTTTCCAATGGGTTCTTTGCCCTGTGACATACTGTGTTCCTCATCCAGTATTAGATTTCATGGGTAGAGACGCCGAACTTGTCGAACTGCATGAGTATTTAACTCGCCACAGCAAAATTGTTATGGTCACCTCAGACAAATATGGCACAGGCAAAACGCAATTTGTCAAGAAATATGTGCAGAAATATATTATAGAAAAACATACCAAAATGAATGTTCTATTCTTAGACGCCAAAAACAGGGCGGGTTCCAATTTGAGGGGCCACATTTACAAGTTATCTACCGAGCTTGACATTTCGTCTAGAATGAAGGGCTTGGTGAACATTAAGAGAAATGCGGAACACATCTTGCACGAAATTTGCAAATCGCTTACTGATTCGGGAACGTTCTCCAAATTCCCATCCCTTCTTATTCTAGACGGTATTAATGCAGGGAGAAAGTGGGCACTTGACCAAATTGAGCGAGATCACTCGTTTCGTAATAGAAATCGTGTTATAATTGTTGGTGAAAGTGACTTTAATTTTGAGGTGGATGCTAACTCGTCCTTCATATGCATAAAATTATGTCCATTTTCACCCGGAGTTGCAGAAGCATGCGCAAAACAAGTCTATGAAGAAATGTGTCTCCCCGTACCACCCGAGTTAGCCTGGCATAATTTCTGCAACTTTTTAGAATTTCATCCACAAGCCTTAAAACAGGCCAAATTAATTCTGCACCATCTCCTTCCTCAAGACCAACATGCCGATTTTGTTAACAATATTGTATTCAAACTACAACTCATAAGCGCGTCACGAATACCGCTGGAGAACAGTGAAGTGTTTGCAAAGCGATTATCTTCCTTGTATGCTTACTCACTCCAGCAAATGTTGACCCATTCTGGATACCTCGGCAGCCTGAAGATTCTGCAAATATTGATCTGTCTTTACGGAAAGGGAACGCTCTTATCCACTTTGGACGCAATGTTTACCTCGATTTCTGATAATGATGATAAATCATTCAGTCAATCCTTACAGCTATTACAAGCACTTGACCTTATCACAGTTACCGGGGAAAGATACATCGAATTTGCGAATGATTTAATTCCTGATGTAATTATTGCCCCAAATTCTCCAATACCTGAATGGGACACTGAATCCGCCCTTCGGGGAATGGCTTGCATTCGAGCCATTGCAAAACAGACGAGATTAGGCATCATGGACAGCATGTACTTCTGGATGCATGCAGTCCCAAAAACTAAGCAAATTGTGACCGACTACGCAGATTTTGTGGACGACACTTTACATCGACTTAATGAGACGTCACTGAGCAACTACTTTGACCACTTTGCCCAATTAAACATTGAGCAATTTACTGACCTACTGGGAATTCATGACATAAGAACAATCCGGCTGGAATTTCAGTTGGCCATAGCAATGCGGAAAAATGAACAAGATTTAGAAGCCCTGTGGTTAAATCGGGATTTATTAAAGCGATGTAAGAAAATTAAAGTGCATCCGGCCAACGAACTTTACGTCACTATTAGAGACGAAATTGCCTCAGGATTGATTGAAAGGGAAAAATTGGACGGTGCATTAAGACTGCTCCGGTTAAATTTATCTCGTCAAGAGGAAAATATGAAAGATTTGGAATCTGAGCGTATTCTAATCGCAACAAAAAACAGTATTGCGAAGGTGTTAATAAAGCAGAAGAAATATGATGAATGTGTTCCGCTGTTAAAGCAAATTTTGCACTGGAGAAAGGTCAATTTAGGGCACAAACATCTCGTCACGATTAATACCATGGGAGATTTAGCAGATTGCTATTTTCATCAGGGCAAATTTGAACTAGCGAAAAATATGTTTGAGCATGTGCTAAAGGGCGTGATAGGATTTTTAGGAGAAGAAAACCATGCAAAAGTAGAATCCATAAATTACGAGTATATGATTGCGTCATGTTTGGATAAGTTGGGCGATAAGGAGGGTGCACAGGAATTGTTCAGGTGGGTTGATGCGGCCAAGAAAATTATGTCTAAAAGTAACAATACCGAATCAAGCTCAACTAAACTTCAAATATAAATACGTTTAATAATTTCGTGATTGCTAAAAATAGGCATCTTTTCTCTGAAAACAGCTAATGGTGATTTTAAAATACTAAATATGATTTATTAATATTATTAATTCAAGATAATTTACAATCTGTTGAAATTAAGTTGCTGAATAAATATTTCTTTATTTATTCCATATTATGGGATTGCAAAGCGTAATTTTGATGAGGCACATAAATAAGTGCATGGTGAAAGCATTTATGTACATAATGTACATCAACTGCTTTATGATTTACAGACACAAATAACATATTAACGAGTTTCTAAGTTGGAGTACTAGATACACGTTATACAGAAGCACGTGTACATATGTACATAAAAATGTAGAAACTTACTGTGAGGGGTAAGCCCTTCGAGGCCTTCAAGTCACCCATGTATAAGAATATGAACAATATGAACTGAGGATCATAAATACCATCATTCAAACGAAAGGACATGTGGCAGTCTATTTCTGTACATTAGAGTACTTTAATATGACGTACATAGATACTCATGTTCGACACAAATTTAAAATCAATTTCCTGTAAAACAATAACGTAGTTAAAAACTTTACATTAAAAAATCATAAGTAATGCAAACAATAAAATTGTAACAAAGGAATATTTTATAGCTGAAATTGGTAAGATACATACTTCAAGAGTGCAATTCAGTACCTTTAAATTTTATAAATTATATTTTTTTTGTTAGCCATCATGATGCAACCCAATGTCTTATCCGCCGTTATGATTGCTGTAATAATTGGAAGCCTTGCTTCTGGACACACCGGACATAGTGGAGCTGAAAAAGAACTCAGGATCATAAGTTGGACAAATTTAATATTTTTACATATATATTTGCTAAACCTTAATACATAATTTTCCATTGTTTACCCAGTAGACAGAGACGTAACTGATGATATCGTCCCCCACCGTTGCCCTCAAGGTCACACTTGGTCAAATTTTCAAGGCGCCTGTCTTCCTAACCAAGATCCTCCTCCGAGTGTCGGCTAATAATTGCACAACGCATATAAATCGTTGCAAAGTATGAAAATATTTATCTATATATTTTGATAGAGGATAAGACGATTTATTTGACTAAAAATGTAACAATGTCAACATTACATTAGAATAAACCATATATAAAAACATTTTCACAGAAGTTGTCGGAAAACCTGCACATGGTTTTAAAATATGTGTGTCACATTTGATTCCAGAGAATTAAGTTCAGCATTGACATGTATGTATTTATGCATAAATATTTTATGTCAAACCGACGAAGGCATGCAGGTCACTTCCTTTCATTCTCCGTTACGTATTTTAAGCACGATCTGACCGAGATAAGAATCGTGATCACTTTTAAGTACTGCACAAATCTAGCAACCGGATAAATATTGAGTAAATTAATTTGAGGTCAAGTAGGTATGTAATCCGTGAGCTCATTTTAACCAATTCCACAGTCGTGAGCCTAGAGCATTTTCCACCGTTTCAAGCTTTGTCGTTCAAAATTACAAGGACAGATGAGACTTAAATTTCAAAGCACTATCTTTTATCAACCATCTTTTTAATAAAATAGTCCTCCTATGTAGATATGACCATGATGCTAAAATATAAAACGGATCAACAGTTTGCACTGTTTAGCACTCTTTATGCAAATACATAGTTATTAAAAACATACATCTAGTGTTAGCCTGTTTTCTTTTCTTTTGCATCTACCGAAATGACCGAATTTAATCTCTGGACCCCATTACTTATTACGCACACTTGTACATTTTGCTTACTTTTAATCTCAATACACGAGACGCAATTTTGCTCAGCGGATCCGGTAAATAAGTGATTATCAATCATTCAAAACTGGTATACATTTCAAACGCATTCACTAAAATATGTATTTCTACTTTAGCTAATCATCCTCCTCCAAGACCAGACTGCAGCAGCAGCTGCGGGAGGTGTGGCAGCTGTGCAAGGCCCTTGTCCAACAAACGCCTGTTGTACATCTCAGTGCAACATGGCCGGTGACATGTGTATAAACCGGAGATGTTCCGCTATGCTTCCTGTCTCCCCGGGAGCAATGGCTGCCACAATGTGTAACAATGCAGTTATCCCGATCACCCCGGCGTGTACAAGATTGGGGTGCACCGCCGCGTCCTGTGGAGCAGCGTGTAATCTGCTGCCAATGCCCATGACGTGTCAACCAGTGTTGTAACCAGTTGGTAATACTTATTGGCGACAGTAAAAAAATATTTATATTCATTAATCCTTAAACATAGTGCGTTGATATCACAGTTCTAGATTTAATTTTCTCAATTGGTCATCCCTTTTATGTATGTATATTACTTTTTATTCGTAAATCTGTAGTGGTATAAAAAACTGAATGTTAGAGTGCACATTTCATTTCCGTGCATGTTCAGTTTAGTTTCACAATGCTTTCCGAACATTTATTTCTGCTCTGTATTCTTGTTCGTATGATATCGTATGAGTGGATATAATTTCCAAACTCATTACGACAACAATAAGGTTTGTAAATCATATACAGATACTTTAGTTATGGACTAAATATATAAATACATGTGAATATAATTGAATATTTATTGTTATTAAAAAGATTTAATTACTTAAAATATAATCGTAAAATATTTAATATGAAAAGCACTATTTTCCATTTCTAATCAACTGTGGAATGGTTTGGTTTATTGTGCAATTAAGTAAAGAAAGTGAAGTGAGCTGTAAATTTAAAGCCGTTTTTGATTTTTTTGCAAAATCCCAAATAAGCGTTTTATAATTTGAAACTTGAATTGCACCATTAACATCAGATAATTTCAGTTTACCGTGAGTATTTTAAATCGTGAAATTATTATAAATGCACATCCAGCAAAATTGGTGTAAAAGTGTTTAATGTCAGTGGTGGATTTATTCCAGGTATGGATAGCGAGCCACTTGGCTTGTTTTGTATCTCGGGTCTCCCTTCAAGTCGTATAAATCTTTCGCCTTTTACTAAAGATTTCCGTGGAGGGGGACATTTTATGAGAATTTCTCAATTTTTTGACAGCCTGCCTTTGGGTGGGTGACATAACTAAATCAAAGATAAGAATTTCGACAAAATTGGAAAAGTTGGCTTTTCTGTGCAATTTTGCATATCATTGACCACTAACGATTAACAACAATTTTCTTCATTTTTGCATAATTTGACTTTGTTCATTTCATTTTAAAACGAAATATCTATGTACCATTGTCATGTTTAAAGAATTTACTATTCCATGTGTATAAGGATATATACATAAGTATCAGCATAATATGGCTGAAAATCATGAAAGCAAATATATATGTACAAAATTTTATTATTTGCATTAATTCCAGTGCAAAGATATTTAATTTCAGACAGATAAAAGATACTGGTATTGCACATCGAAATTTAATTTGTTTGCTATTTTATGCATTTGTCAGCAAAATCGATTCACCTTTAACCTAATTATTTGTATTTCCTGAGTGATGTGGGCAATCGAAGTGAAGTACGATTATATTTATGTACATAAATACTTAGGTTTTCGACGGTTTAGTGGTTATATGTTTAAGGCATGCAGCGGTTCATGTTCACTCTGCTTGGTAACAAAATTTTTAAATTGTAAAGTCACTCTGACGTCCTATTTGCAACAACCTCCAATCGAACAAAAATTTCTGTAAATGAGAAGTTGTCACCAATGTGATAATAAATACATTTGAGTTATGTGGAAATTATTATTACCGTTCGGAAGCACATCCTCATCTCATATTGAGTGACTACGCAAGGTGACAAGTTTATTACCAACTTATATGTTTTGAATATCGATACACACGAAAGCCGCCTGGTCTGGGGAATGACACAAATTCAGAAAGGACCAGAAGACTTAAAACTTGTAACATTAAATTTAGTTTACTATGTAAGTTTATATCCAATATGTATTAACACAATAAATGAATAATTTACATAACCACCAACTAATCATGATAGGCAACGGGATGGATTACGGGAAAAGTTGATCCAGTAACTGGTTATCTCACCGGGGACGGCATAGCAGAGTTTGTGGTCCAAGATATGCAGAAAATCATTGATTTTAGGTAATGCAAAAAAATTGAACAAATTAAATAATTTCAAGCAATTAAAGTTATATATTTTGCAACCTACATATTTAAATATGTATACATTGCAATACACTAATTTATCTTTCAGAGTTAACTTAACAAACCTTGGGTACAAAAATCCTGCTAGCAGTGATTATTTCGAAAGTGGAATTGGAAAATTACTTCAAAACGGAGAGGCCGATTTGGCAATTGAATATTTATACTTGACCAGCCCTCGTGTGAAAATAGCGTCTCCATTACATCCAATCATTATGGATGGGTACATAATTGACTTAAAATATTAATTATCCACATTGTGTGTTTAATGTGAACTATGCAAATTATGTAATGCAATTAACGTCTCTTATTACAAATTGCACAATTTAGACTTTTCGCTCTCTTTATCCAACCCGAGTCAAGCATCGTTCGAAATATTTACCTGGATCCACTCCCACCATCGATATGGGTTTTTTGGCTTGTTGCTTTATTCACAATTTCCAGTGGGCGCATCTTAATACGTTCACAAAAGAATGGATCGTTTGAAAAATTGAGGAATGTCATTCCCAAAATTTTCGCAGACTCGTTATTTGTAACGGTTACCACAGCGTCTCTTAAGGGTTTGTCATAATGTTTACTAGAAATGTATAAATTCTACTAGTTTTTAGCCCGAACCAGGGCTTATGTAATCGTCATGTCCGTCCGTCTGTCCGTCTGTCCGTCTGTCCGTCTGTCTTTCGATAACTCTCGAACGAGTAGACCGATTTGGACCAAATTTGGTACAGACATGTATCTGGGCAATGCAACGACCGAGTTCGAAGATGGGTTCGATCAGAAAAGTTTTGGACCGGTGGGGGTCACCTAGGTGGGTGGGTTATTATGCACCAAAATTTCAAAATTGTCGGAGAAAGCTGAAATTTGGTACAAAGGTTGCTAATGGCTCCTACTGGATAATAATGTCATCAAGTTGGATAAATTTTCATCTTGAGGGACCCTATGGGGTGACCCATACTGATTTTTCAAAATCGTCATATCGAGGTGAAATTTGGTGGAGAGGTTGCTTATGGGTCATAATGGAAGAATATGACATGAAATTGGTAAAATTTGTATCTAGAGCGACCCTATGGGGTGACCCATATCGATTTTTAGAAATTAACATAAAAAGCTGAAATTTGGACCAGAGATCCTTACTGCTTTCTCATGAAATAATATGAAGTTAAATATGAACAAAAATTAACCATAGGGGCTGTAGACCACTGGGAAGTAGTCAAGGGCAATGGATAGTAAATATTTTTAGAATTTGGAGCCTAGTAGTACGAAAGATTGATGCAAGTTAATGCAAAAATTAGTGTAAAATAGTAGCACATAATTTTATAGAAAACTACTGAGAAACATGGGTTTACTAATCCTGGTTCGGGCTAAGCAAAGCTGAACTGATAGGTTTTAATCATCGATTTCTGCCAAATGTTTAGATCATGCAGAGGAAAATATTCTGGAGATAGTTTCACTGTGCCTGCTTTGCATTTCATCGAACATTTTATCAATGTCCGTTTACTTCATTTTCTCTGCCCGACTACTTGCAGTTATACTGCAACCAACGTATCCAATTCAGAAATGGGAAGATTTAATAGACAATGGATTTACATTTTACTACCCGCCATCTTTCAGTAAATTTGTCACCCACCATGACAGATTTGTAAGTTTATTACGATTTAATAAATTTTTTGGATTGATAGTTATTCGCCATACATTACCTTTCTGCAGTCGGAAATGAACACGATCAAATTTGAATCGGAAAATGGTTGGGTTGATTCATTAAATGCAATATTTACGGATAAGCATGCTCGCCTAGACGTCGGGTTTAGTGCGGCTGGGGGTACACAATGGCAGATTCGTATTCGCGAATTGTCCTCAAAAACACAAAACAATTTTTGCTATTTAATCTCATCGATGGAAATTCAGAAATCAAATTTTGGGTTTTCAAATGCTTTTTATGTAGCGAAACAATCCCCTTTGAAAAACGTTCTTAATAGAAGGTTAGTAAATGATTATGAATAATCAATTGTGGCATTTAATATCCTGAATTGTTAATTATAGCATTTTGCGAATTAAAGAAAGTGGATTATTGAGAAGATATTTGAATCACCCAACCTTAGAACGAGTGAGATGTGCTTCATCCGTGAAATCTAGTTACGATGAAGACCTCGGAATTAATGATGTCTCATTTGCCTTCATAATGCTGATACTGCTTGCTACTTTCTCACATTTGATTTTTGGATTGGAAGTCGTTTGTTATAGATTGACAAATAAAGTTATCCGCGGACTTTTACGTTAGTTATTCTGTTGAGCCTTGCAAAATAAAAATCCTGAAATATTTTAGCTAACGTTTATGGGAATCCTTTTACATACTCTCCACTGCATTGACGAAAAATATAGTTATTAAAGAAAATGAGTGACAGCTTGACAAGCATTGGATTTATAACTTGCATCATACATCCTATTAAGACTATTAGTATTTATTAATTTTCTAGTTGCAAATCTAGACGTAGTTCTCCAGCAAGAGTCACTTCTGGTCTTGCCAATATTGCTAAGCTATCCAAATTTCCAGTTTCTAGCTCAAGATAATTCCTTATTTATTTCTTGTGCTTGATCATAATGGCACGTACATTTGTTTGCATGCAAATACATATACATACATATGCACATCATATGTAGGTATTTCTCTACATTGGTGAATATCTGGATTGTGTCAATGACAATGCGATTGTGCTTGTAAAATTCCAAAGACTTTCTTATTCTCCAACAACACTCGATCGCTAATTCAGAAATACACTAAAAATAGGTTAGCATTTCTTTGTGGTGATATTATTGATGCCATCACCATCATCATCCAGCTCACGTTTCACTTATTTCTCTTGCAAAAATAGATTTGATACATATTCTCACTGAATAGGTTTGGCAAACTGAATTTGATCCTGGAGTATTCATCTTAAGCCAAAGTGAAATTTGCAGTTTTGCCTTATTTGCTGCACCAATTCGATTTCATATCTTTGTCTTCGAAAATTCAGATCGTCATGCATTCAATTTTTTGCCTTCGTATGCAAAAAATTGAATACTGATTCAATGAATTTTCCAGGAAAACAAGCAAGTAATTTTGTGATAAGGTGAACTGAGAATCGGAAGTGGGTATGAAATTTATTTTTATGGGACACACATGCGCATGCAATTGACACGAGAAACCCATCATCTAGAAATACTCTTCTCTGCATGAAACGAATAAGTAATATTTTTTAATCACATCAGAAAAGGAAAATCATGACTGTCGCTACCTCAATTTAATAAAAAGAGGGGCCAGATGTTTCAAACATGTTGCAAGAAAAATCAGCCAATCTACCAAATCGCAAGATCGAGGGTCGGAAAGTGTGCAGAATAAAATCATAAAATATGTCATCACCAGTGTATCTGTTTCAAAATCGCAAATCGTATGTACTTATTTTGTACGCATATTGTGTAAGTCGGGGGATGATAGTGAAGATATGCACTCACGGAAATCGAGCATTCGGCAGGTCTAAAATTAACCTCACGTTCTAATGTACATATGTACGTACATATATATACATGTCTTTAGATATGCATACTTATTCGAGCCATTTATAATTATAGGATGCTGACTCTCCTAAAAATGTGTAGCATGTTTACATACGATTTATGATGTGAATAAATGAACCCCGATAAAGTCCAACTTTTTGCTCTGAGTTATGAGTGCAAGCTTAATTGGAATCTTTTCTAGACGGCTTATGAGTGCGGTGATGAAATATGGGCTCCCAAAATGAATCAATTAAAAATTTTCTTGTCGCCACAAATTCAAATAAGTAAGAATTACCATTCGTCAAAAATTTGAAAATATGTTTATCCAGTCTCATTACCAAATTCAAGGCAGCATTATGTTAATTCAGACTTACAAATCTAGATTCATATGCAAAGAAGATTTATGCGTTACCGGGTACGAAGACGACGCGAGCGAAATTTAGATGATGACGTCCTCGACGATCCTCTTTTTATGGACGAGAATAATTAATACACTTGCAATTTTGCTTGAAAAAAAACATGAGCGTTAAACGTTGTGGTAGTTTATAGGAAGCTAAGAAAACACTCGCGAATACCAGTAGTGAGAAAAGGTAGAAAATTTTAGCAAAAACTGAGGTGACAGTGTTCTACTCACTTATGCAGATCAGGGTGTTCTCTCTCAGGAGTAGAAGGTCACTACTTGTCGGGCCCCGATTTCGATCTCCTTTGCATATGTTGTAGTACTACGTGAGTGCAGAAAAAGTGAAGGAGGGTTAGACTCCATGAGCCCATTTACGCCCGCCACACCCCCTCAAAGGCGCCCAAACCCCCAGAGTTGCCGCACACATTTTTGTGATCCCAGATAGTTGCTCTATCATATCCAATAGCAAACTCAACTTTTTTGAAATTTCGAATTTTTTCAATACATACCCTTGGTCAGAAAATCTTCGAAAATATTGAAAATTTCAAAAAAGTTGAGTTTGCTATTGGATATGATAGAGCAACTATCTGGGATCACAAAAATGTAAATTTTTTGAAAATCTGACCAAAACTCGATTTTTGGCGATGATTTTAGTGCGACAACTCTGGGGGTTTGGGCGCCTTTGAGGGGGTGTGGCGGGCGTAAATGGGCTCATGGAGTCTAACCCTCCTTCACTTTTTCTGCACTCACGTAGTACTACAACATATGCAAAGGAGATCGAAATCGGGGCCCGACAAGTAGTGACCTTCTTTCCCATCGACTGGGAATATTTAGTAATGCAGACTAGTGAAGTATGTAGGAGAAAGCGATCATCGTAAAAATAATTCTAAAAAGTAGAGCAGAAATATTTTAATAGATAATTGTACATTATGTCGTCATAATTTTACACAATTTTCAAAATTCCTAAGCAATTTTGAAATTTGGTTTATGTACCAATCAACTGATGAAAACCAGTTTATTTTAGTCGTATGTCAAATCTGGAATAATATTCGTTTGCGGATTCATTGCTGTATTATTTGTATCCTAAGTTTGTATATCTACATGCGTAAATATATATTCATACTTATTTATCGTCCTTCAGTCAGTGTCACAATCTCATTCCCACGATCTTCACTCAACGAATTTCATAAGAGAAAGACACGGTGGTAGAAAAATTTCCAGACCAAGAGAGTTTGGTTCGTGGTGTGGTTTGTAGACAGAACAGGGGAATTTAATTCCTGTCTTTCACGAATTTCATCATATGATGTACTCGCGGACTATAGGTGGGGATGACTCAGAAGAAAAAGATTGCTTTCACTGTCACCAGTTGTGTCACCGTCAGACCAGAGTGAAGAATAGAGGTAATAAAACCAAAAAAAATCTTTGCTCTATATCCTGAATGTCGCATTTAGCAGGATGTGGCAATAAAAAAGTTGACAAAAACAAACGCTGAGGTATGGCCATCAGCTCACAGGTATACATTACGGATGTATGTATACATATACATGTCACCTGTTTTGTAAGGTTTTGCAACAGCATTTAATAATTAAATATGAGATATCGTTTACTGTAACTAAAGAATACACAAAATGCCAGACGAAGCATGACATGGAGATGGAAAAAGTTGATTGAATTTTATTGTTATCAAGAGTTCGAAGTGAAAGAACATGAGTGAAAGCACATAGGGAAAAATTAGATGTTATCCAGTAAAACTTTCTCACCACTACGACGAGATTGAATATGCTGAATCTGTTACTCCACTTATGCATAAAACGAAGGGGCATTAAGAGACAAAATACAAACAAATTCGAAAAAATTCAAAATATTGACACGTATGTATGTAAGATAAGAATTAGTGGTCTGCTGAGATTATAGCATTTTCCGAGTTCATCCTCATTTCTTAACATGAAACCAACAAAATAATAAAGATTACTGCGCTTATAAATAATATTTTATCTCATTTATTTAATTCAAAATGTTAGCAGCTGCATACATATGCACTAATCCTAAATTCGTATACCATGAAAATAATTGAATCTCTTTGTATCTATTTATATACTTCATATCATCCACTTTCACTTCGCCGTATACAAAACTAATCTTAAGAGACAATGAGCAGAATTTCAGATTCACCAACCACAAAGACCACTTTATTCCCGAGAACAGAGTGATAACTCCAAACTTTTGCTAGAACCGTCCACTACTTTGTCAAGATAGAAGGAGGACGAGGACTATGATGACGAAAGTGTTGAAATTGAGATGTTTGGGAAGAGATGAATTAGCGGACGAGAGGGCGGAAGCATGACAAATGTGGTCGGGGTAGAGCTGGACGAGAGAAATCTTGGTGTCGGCGGATCTCGAGTCGAGACAAGTGGTCTCACTGATGAAGTCGTACATGGCATGGGCCTCAGGAATTAAGACTGAATGAGATTCATACGATTCACGTAACCAGCGACGAAGCCAGTCACCAAGCCAGACTGAAATTATTTACCATACGTAATAATTTATTTCCACAATTTATTTAAACTAAAGAGAAAGTATTGTTACCTAAATTGCAGTCGCATTGCATATCATTTCCAGTGAGGATTAACCCACCTGAAAAAAGTGAGGTTTCCCTTAGCAAACTTAGCATTTTCATAGACCGAATATGATAAGTAGGATATGCAAATGTGTAAGCATTCATAACGCGTACCTTGGAGGAGCTTGGTTCCTTTGGAAAACCAGAATGACGAATTGGGATACAAACTGGCAGAGTTGAGAGTAGAAATTTTGTTAAAAGACAAGTCCAGCTTGGCCCATTCTGCATTCAGGAGTAGTTCAAATATTCTTGCTGGGATTTCTTCCACCGACGTTCGAGTAATTGTTAACTCTGTATGAAGACAGTTCTGGAGACCTTCGAAAGCCTGCTCCTCAATTCGTCGCAAGTTGGTCCCGGTCACCGTTAACTTTCTCAGACCGGGTAAAATGCCGCCGAATAATTGGTCCGAGAGGGTCGACTCTTTGATTTGCACGTTAAGTTCGTCCAAGCTCTCAATTCCGGATAGAACAGCTCCTGATATGTCATGCAAAATACATATCAGTAGATAGTGATTAAGGCTAAACTAATATGCTACATACATTAATTATTATTCAAGAAGACCATTATCAAGTGAATATAAATATGCATCCTATCCCTAACAGGTTTTCAACATTTTTATGCAGTTATGCATGAAAATCAATTTACTGGAAAAGTATCTAGAAAAATACGCATTTTTTTTAAAGCAAATCATTTGTCTTTAAACGCTAGGAATGCGAACTACTTTCTCATAGTCAACGGTAGCATATTTATTTGATACTTTCCCCAAAAAACGTAAGTATTCGAAGATTGTTCTGTATTGTAATTTAATTTGGAATAACCTACCCAATCTGAAACGGTATTTCTCAATGTTGGGGTACGTTTCAACCGAAAGCTTCCTTAAGTTCAATAGGTTGGAAAGCACATCAGAGTCAAATCGATCCACAAAGTCCAGGTCCAACATTTCCAAGCTCTCCAGTCTTCTCAGTCCGAAAAAAGTGTCACGTGTTAAACTAGTAGGAACACGATAAAGACAGTTTTAAGCAACAGGAAAAACGAGATGTTTCTTAGACCAGTGTTTGTGCATAGTTGTGGGAAAAAACAAGAAATTTTGCAATTTAGGTAAAAACAAAACCAGCAATTAGATTTAAGTTCATAAAAATTTGTGCAATAGCGAAAAAGTAAACCTTTTTAATGGGTTTTTGGACAATTTTAGCTTCGCTAGGTTTGAAAGTGGGGTCCAATTTGGTAATCCAGCATTTTGAAGTTGATTATTCGACAAGTCGAGTGAGCGTAGTCTATTCAGAGACGCTATGCTTTGGATGCTGATTTCTGTCAGTCCATTTCTTGACAGGTCAAGTGTGCTTTAGGATTTATGAACTTATTATTTAGTAACATGTACTGCTTGTAGCTGCGAAATTAAGCCTAATCAATCTCACGTGAGGTGTGGTAATGGTAGATGAGGAAGAGTTTTAATGCCACAGTTGCAAATCCGAAGGAGTTTCAATTTTGGAACAAAATGAAAAAGTTCCTAGAATGAGAAATGTTATAAGTGAAATTATAATGCGTATAATATTTTTTTTCATCCAATTTATGTGACAGGCTGTCAGAAATATATATTTAACATACTAATTCATATGTTTGAAATATTTCTTTTTTTTCTTATTTTATACTGCATTCAAAAGTGTATAAGCTGGGAAATTCCCTAGTGAAAGCTCTCTTTTCGGACGCATACCTTAAAATTAGCCCGGAGAAAGTTGTGTGAGAGATCCAGCTCCCGCAGAGAAGCCAGACTGGCAAAAGCGTTATCTGGAAATGTAAGAGTATACACATTGCTTGCTTTTCATGTTCCCATGGGAACTTTTAAATAAAGAAGTGAGTAGTACCCACCCGGAAGTATAGACAGTCTGTTTGAGGACAGGTTTAAATGGACCAAACCCGGTATAGATTCAAACATTGTGCTATCCAGGTGTTCCAAGAAATTTTCAGAAATATCGAGTCTTTTTAGTCGGCGAGAGATCTAAAAATCAGATCAGACAGATTGGTTCATAAATCCATTAGTAAATGATGAGGGCATGTTTAATTTATGTGTTTATCATTTTGCCGAAGTTAATGCTTTGCTAGTCAATAGCATTTCTGTTTGGTTTGAGTGTTAAAATTCGACATAAAACAAGCCGTCTCAATTGTCAGGAGATCAATAATTACCAATAAGTGCATGCTTAGAACAAACTTTCTCTCTCACCTGGGCTAATGCTCCGACGGGCAAGGAGACGAATTGATTTGAAGACAAGATAATAATTTCAATATTACTTCCGACAAGCGAATCTCTTGGCAGGGAACGAATTTTGTTGTTCGAAAAATCCAAATACGTCAGTTTATGGTTGCGAATAAATAATATCTCGGGTACGTAAGAGATCGAATTTGAATTCAAGTGAAGGGACTGAAAAAGGAAACAAAATAATTAAATATGCATATTAAGCTAACCCACAAGAAAAACTAGTGTACATGACTTGTTAATTTCAATCGATCAGAGAGATGTACTCTCATTATCATTAATTATTGATGAAATCGTGCGACATGGAAAATATTTTAACCTACCGTCAAGTCTTTGAGCTGTGAAAAAGAGTCCGGGTCCAACACGGCAATCCTGTTACCATTTAAATGCACTACCTGAAGTAATCCACATAATTTATATAGAATTTATACAATTTTTCATGAGCTTGGGTATAAAAATAGTTTCTTAATATGCGTCCGATTTTTTGAATCGCAAAATAAATTAAAAAATACCAAATAAAACTACTCACCTTAATTGAACAATTGGACGGAAACAGGTCTCCATCCACGCGTTCAATCCTGTTGAAACTGAGATCCAGCAATTCTCTTGGACACACATTACGAATTTTGACCCCATCATATGTCAATTTGTTGTGGGATGCATCCAGAAATTTGATGAGCAACTTTCTCCCATTGTTTCCGTTTATTTTCTCGATCGAATTGTGACTAATGTTCACACCCCCGACGAGACTCCTCCTCCCGAATGCATCGAAATTAAAATATGTGAGCATATTGAAGGCAACGTCAATCAAGGCAAATTTATCCTGTGAGAAAGCACCCGTTTGAATGAGAGAGATTTGATTGTGTCTCAAGTACAAGTTGAGTCCTTCGGATTTTGAGAATCTCTGGGAATTAGTGGCGGACGTTGCGAGAGATAAAGGTGACGGGGGAGGAACTGTGAAAGCGTGTCGTTCAATGGTGTGGATTGTGTTGTAACTAGAATTTTGGGTTCATACAGTCAAGAGCAAAACTTTACGACATATGGAAGAGACTTTTGGGACATGTTATTCAAATGGGGAATTAAAGGCCGTAAAGTTTTGCACCGCGTACCTTTCCGAATAATTTTTTTAACGCTGTGATATAATTTTTATTGAATAAAGCGTGCAAAAGTAGGGGGTGACGTGGTAAATTATTTTTGTCGCCGAATTTTTTTCAAGGAACTACAAGGAATTGAAAGAATTAATTTTGGAAGAGACTTTTGGGACAACACATTGTGCTTATGGCTGTCCCAAAAGTCTCTTCCAAAATTAATTCTTTCAATTCCTTGTAGTTCCTTGAAAAAAATTCGGCGACAAAAATAATTTACCACGTCACCCCCTACTTTTGCACGCTTTATTCAATAAAAATTATATCACAGCGTTAAAAAAATTATTCGGAAAGGTACGCGGTGCAAAACTTTACGGCCTTTAATTCCCCATTTGAATAACATGTCCCAAAAGTCTCTTCCATATGTCGTAAAGTTTTGCTCTTGACTGTAATTACATAACAAATTCCTCTTAAAGGTATATAAAAAAAAGTATGAAATATTAAACCTCAAGTCAATATTGGTCTGAAAAGATGTGTCAAAATTGCCCACGGGGAAGGAAAGAAAGGAATCCGATCCAAGAGTCTGAATCTTATTATGTGAAAGTCGAAGTTCTCGCATCGAGTGGTGAATGTCAGGATGGAAAATTTGTCTTGGAAGGACCGAGATCCGGTTGAATTCCAGATTGACATAAGTTATATTCTTATTCGAGTAAAATGTGTACTCGCTATGGAAGGAAAAAAACGGGATCTCAGAATTTTTTCATCATTTCATCATTAATGTGAGAACCAGTATTCGACGTAATATTTTCTCGTATAAAGCTATTTTTTATGCTAACGTTAACCTGCTAATAGGAAAATAATGAGGCACCTAAGATCTAAGAGCGATAACCAAACGGTAGTGTAAACAAACAAACGCATAAAAAATCAGACATGCGAATCTGTGATTGGAAAAAGTTCATCCTGTCAAAATTCTCCCTTTCCCAAACTATAACTTACACCGCCAACTTAGCCAATGACACTTCACAAAGGAATCTGTGTAGGCGGAATTTGAAGAAACAGAGCAGTTGTCACACATTGGTGAAAGCAGTAGTGAAAGTTAGTGGGAGACAAACTGTCACCAACTCCGCATTCCAACCACCACTCTCACTCACTCTCCTCTCCGTTGACGTTTACATAATAAAGTAGACTTGCTCCCATGTCTACCAAATTATTCCAACAGACACCACCATCACTCACCTGACATTGCCCAATTGGTTGTGATCCAGGGAAATCCACTCGAGTTGTCTCAGAGCTTGGAAAGACTCGGAATTAATGGATGTCGCACTTTTGAGTCCACCACTTATGTCCAGATTGGTCAGTGGCAGTGCAGGGAACGCAGGTATTTCTCCAGTCAGCTCGCAAAATGAGAGAGAAAGCTCAAACAGGCGAGGAAACGATTCTGGTCGAAATACGTTTGGAATTTTATCCAATGTTGGGTGAAATTGGTGTCCGAGCTCGTTTGGATTGAGGATCGATACAGATGGCAAAGTTGGATATGCATTATTATTGTTCCCATGAAGATTATGCACCTTATTGCTTTCGAATGATAACGAGTGGATCGGATTGTTGCGTAGGATTAGTGTTGACAGCGTTTTGAATTTTCGAATCGCAATTTCGTCCAAATCCCCGATTTGGTTGTAACCCAAATTTAGATGGATTAGGGAAATACAGGAACTGGAATTTAAATTGTACTTATTTTACAAGGGATAGCAATTTATAGGGAAAGTTACCCTCACTTTAGAATACGACGAGGAAGTCGAGTAAGACTGTTCCCATTTAGACCCAAGTATTGCAAATTGCTGCAGTCTGCAATAAATTGGGCACGGATTTATCGTCTTTGTGTTAGATTATGAAGGTTAATTATTTTCTCACCAAATTCCATCTCCTTGTGTTTCTCCAGTGATTCATCTCTAATCAGGTTGTTTCCCAAGTAGAGATGTTTGAGCGAGGTGAGATTGGCAATCTCCTCCCAGGGCACACCCTCCAGCCTATTATTATCCAGATTCAGATACTGCAAAGTTGGACTCAACGTGTCGAATGCCATCGGGTCAATAGTTGCAAGACGGTTGTGACCAAGTGAAATTCTAAATGCGTTCATCGAGTGGAAAGCACCGGGTGGCAAACTCGCAATGTAATTTTTGCTCACGTCCAAATCCAAAATCTTAAGTTGACTTGCAAACGGGCGACTTGGCCAATGCTGGTTGATAAGCGTGAGACAGAAATGACCTCAGTTTTTGTTTTTATTTATGTCATTTTGGATTGTTATTTGAAAAATGGTGAGAACAGTATTATGGTCGAAATGATTTGGGGAAAAGTGTGGGTGGGCGTTGCCAATGCACAAAATTTAAGTTTTAAATCAATCAACATGTTTACTTGAAAATTATTCTGCGCGTATTTATGGACATCCACCCACTAAAATTGAATGAAAAGATGTTTGAACAATGTAGAACGGAAAACCAACCTGAATAAGGTTTTGCGTAATGTCCAACTGATTTATCTGTGCGGCTGCAGTTCCTCGCGGATATTCAGACGGAACCGTTTCAATCCCACAACCGGAGAAAACGATCCAGGACAATGATCTGAGTGCAAATATTCCCAGAGGAAAGTCCGAAATAGGATTTTTCATCATAATCAGCGTCTGCAATCACCGGATAGTTTTTATTGCATTTTATTTATGTGTACCATTCTATACTGCTTTCTCTCTTGTTTTTTTTCTTCTTAAAGTAATCATCTGGCATCGATAAAGATATAAATCGTTTACTTGGAAAGTGTTAAATTATAAAAACCATTACATTTCAAAGAATTCGAAAAAAGGAGCAATTTTGCTTTTCCCTCTATCTGCTACATACTGTAAGCAATACGCCAGTCAGCCCGAAAGGCAAGCCCGATCAGTATTTATTCAACACGCGATTTTATTTTCGGGAAACATTTATTCTCAAAGTCGAATCTCTTAACTCAATTAGTTCCTATTTGTTTATGTACTACGTAAGAAAAATCTTCCTCGAGAAGAACGAGTGAAAAAGTGTAAAAATTGGGCGAACTTACCTGAATGTTTGGAGGGAGATTGTGCTGGCTAACATTTCGGATGAAGTTAGAACTCAGGTCAAGCCAAATCAAGCGATGGAAGGTAGGAAATAATTTAGGAGGAACTCTCCCGATAGAATTTCCAGATAACGTCAGTTGACGTAAAGACGAGGTCAGTGCAAACCAGTCACCGTCCAATGTCCGGATCTTGTTGCTTTAAAAATAGACGATACAAATGAAATGTGCAATTAAATGAGAACTGATGGATGCGAATAAAAGTATTTATCATAGATATTTATTTTGCATGTGCAATATGAAAACTCTGCGAGAGATCATTAACGCCGGTTAACGATTTCTTGAAAATATGGTTCCTTCACATAATTCATTTATTAAGAGCAATATTCTTATTTGCCATCATACCAAGGGCATAAATTCATTTAATGTCATGCCAGGTTAGATGAACTTCCTTGATCTTTCAAATAATTTGTTACATGTCTGGGGAAAGTGACCTTTAATTCACACCACAATACGGAATTTGCTACCGAATTTCTTTGTATTTACTACTGGATAGCTTCACCTTGTCCTATATACCTAAATTTAGTCTAGCCATGACTTATATGCACGAAAAAGAAAGCAACTTTACATATGACAAGCCGGACCACGTCCATCCACCCACCCATCAAAGCCGCCCACAGATTCTGATAAATTACAAAGCAACAGTGCACCCATTATTTTCCCGGACAGGTGGCATGCATTGTCTCGTCGAACCTTCGCTACAATAGAATGTTTAGAGATAAATATCCCTTCGTCTCCTCCCACGATCTATCCATATTTATGACCAACCTGATCAATACTCAAAGTAAGTATTTAGGTGATGGCAAACTGAAGTACTTATGTGTTTGTACACCACTGCTGCATAATGTCCGAGGGCAAAGGGTTTGAATGTTAATGGGGTTAATTACGTATACATAGATACTAATTTTACCATCATACATAAGTAATTTCTGAGGATCTTACTCTATTTACTCGTAGACATGTATGCATGACTTTTGAACGTTGCTGTACTAATTTTGCAAATAAACGGCTACTACTACTACCGAATCGCTGTTTATACATTAACATAGACTTACTTGCTGAGATTGAGCCACTCTAGTAACTTAAGTGTCTTAAAGGAAGCGAATGGAATTTCATCCAGTAAATTTGCAGACAAATCCAACACGGTTAAAGAATTTCCCATGGAACTGTAAAAATTCAAAGAGAGAAACATACCTATAATGACTATAATATGTTTAATTTAAAATTAACTCACTGGAAATTTCACTCCCATTCTATTATATAATTATGTTTATGACTAATAAATGGGAATATATTCCGCATTTTTTTCTTCCCACGCACTTTCTCCTCGTTCGAGAAACAAAGAGCTTGAGGAAGACATACTTTAAGCCTTCTGCATTGGAAAGAATGGGTCTCAAGTTCAGTTTTCTACCAGAAAATGACAAGGAGAGGAAGGTGAAAGAAAAGAGAATCGACATTTTCTGTCTGCACTTTAATACTTTATTCACCACGTGGGAAAAAGCGGCGAATGCATGTGTGCCTGAGTTAGTAGGATACGTATGCAGATGAAAAGCCACCCACATACATTTTCCCCAGTGAAACTTGCTGGTGTACATTTTCTGATTAAATTCTAAAGATCACTCTTCATATTCTGCAGCAATATTGCCTACTCTGCTGCAGCAGTTCAACCAACCATGTCAACCAACTTTCTCTTATTACATAGTTTTCAAAATATGGCTACGATAAAGCAGGTTTTCTAATATTACGTATGTTCACCCAGATTTGACTCACCTGAAAGCATACTCTGAGATTAAATAGAGCTCATTTTTGTTCAATTGAAGATTTTGAATTTCCAGTCCGGCAAATGCAGACCCATCCAGAAGACTTAGCTTAGAGCCGGCCACAGTTATGTGGGATATAATTCCGTGGGCATTGTAATCTGGAATGAAGAGAGACCAGCAGAACACATAAATAATTACGTAACCGTACCATTTTAAACTGCATATTATAAATATTTTTATGGCTTTTTGTGTAATATTTACCAGTGGGAATCACAGCGAGAGGAGCATTTACACAGAAAAATTCATATAATGGTCCCGGATCAAACTTGACATTGCTTGACGTGGACGAGTTCACAATATTGTGGATTATTTGATAAATGTCGACTTGGCCACGCAGATACTGTTGATTGACGTGTTGTTGCGGCTGGGGTTGGCTATCATTCTTTGGATTCGGAGGTAAATTGTACTCTTTCTGAATCGTTTTGAGAAAATGGGTCTCGTTGAAGGACGAGTGGTGCCAAAGGGTTAGCAGGATCTCATGAATTTCAGTGCTCTGTTGACAAGGAGAAAGTTGGTTGATTTCAAATTATTATTTAAATAACAAACATTGACGTGAGAATGTTCCCACCTGCTGAATATACTTGCAGTAGCAGAGCGTATTGAAATGACAGCTCAGAAATCTATCGGACGGAACCATCAGTCCTGATTCTGGGGACTCCAGTAAGGACGGTGGTATGAGATCGTTTTGGTAAATTCCACCACCACTTTCTCCAGTTGCGAAGAAAAGTAAGATGAAGAGGGATGGAAATTTATTTCTTGTCGGCAACATATTTTTCAGTAGCAAAATTATTTGGACACCTGTAATATTTGTAAGATTAGGATTACGGATTAATTAATTAAAATAAACAACTGTTTGTGCATTGTAATGTATCAAGCACAAAATTGACAGTCAAAATCACTGAATAAAGGTTATTTTGCTTCTTCAACATAAAGTTCTCGTATTGATAAATCATAATAATTGTAATACATGACCATAGATATCTTTAAACATAGTTATGTGAAGAAGTACTTGTCACGAGAATCTCATCCCAACGTACATATTTTTATGTGTGCATAAAAATCGATGTTTGTAGAAACTAATTATAAAAGCAATAATTTTCCTGAAACACATCAAAAAAACGATGCACAAGGCGGAACAAACTGAATAAAGTGTCAAGTGAAAGGGAAATGCTCCGGCCCCAAAAAATCAGCACAACTGCAAAAAGATTGCATGAATGAACGGAATCAAATCGTAAAATTTGTCATCGCAATTGCAAAATTAGGGAGTTGCATAGCAAAACTAAGTACGTTTTTAAAATTTCTGTTACTCTCTCAATCTGTTGAGCTCGGTCAAAATATTACGTGAATTGCCACAAAGTTAAGACTTTTTAAACCGTAGGTTTGCTAACTATCTATTATTTTATCAGGCCATTCTGACTCATGCCGTAAGACACTATGTACTCCTAAAGCAACGCGACATCATTAGATCTTCCTCTCAAATCCTAGAGTATATAAACTCTTATCTACATTTATGTGTAGATAAGTGTTCGCAAAAATCCAGCATTTAACAGGGTGCAGGGAAATAACATATTGTCAGGTCTAAAATTAACCACTCGTCCATATATCTGGATATTTGAGCTATTTATAATCTGCCATGCTGACTCTACAAAAAGTGTTTGCGGTGGCATACGGTTGCTTTACGGTGAATGAATGAATTTTGATGCCGACTGAGAACTGAAAAACATTGTACTCACACCGTCTCCCAGTTATGATTACAACGTTAATAGAAACGAACATTTACATAAGTACGCATGCTGATGAAATATGAGCTGTAAACTGAAATTGTTAAAATTTGACTGCACTGTCATCACCTCATTTGGGAGGGAAAGCAAACACCGGCAATTTGTCAGCAGTTCACAATTTAGCAAGTTTAGCATTGAAGTCCCAGTATCGTTATCACGAAGACTAGCGATCATGTCAATTCAAAGCGTGAAATCCACGGGGAGATGTATCCACCAGCGACAGAGGCGATAAAAAGACGAGGACGCCGACGGCCCTCTTATTTTTTGATGACAAAGAATGATGCTACTGCTAATTGGATTCAGCAAAAGTTTAGCTTAGGATTAAATGCAGTATGCATTAATGTATGTACAGGAAGCCAGACAAGAAGACCGAGATGCACGAATGGAGAAGTAGAAGTGATTGCCAAGTTAATGTATTATGTTTGCAGTCGATGAATGAGACAAGTTTTATTTACCCAAATACTTACATATGTAGAATTCCGTCACTTCCGTCTTTCGTTCTCCCGTGCAGAACATTCTAAGGAATTTGCAGGTGAAATGCATATGTACTATATTCGTGTATACTGTAATATGCATATTATGATGCTAAACAAGTAGTAAATAATGAAAATGACTGAGAGCATCATTTTATATTAAGGTTAGTCAAGCTAAATAAAAGTTATATGTAGGTCCAGTCGAGTTTATGGACGAAGTATGAAATGCATTGCAAAATTAGATATTTGATTGTCCATGCAAAATGATCGGGAAATATTTGAATTTACGTTTCTTGTTTTCTATTTTTTCGGATATTCAGTATTGACGGGCAAGTCAAGATAACAAGGTACATAAACAAATCTCCTTGCTTCTTTCATCCCCAAAGACTCATATTTCTTCACAATATTCTCGTCATGGTTCGCGTACTCTCTTTCGCTGAAAAGAGTCGTCGGGTACATCACAGAACTTCTTACGTATTTACATACAGCTAAAAACCACTGAGGGAAATACTAGTAAATATGCATTTACAAGTTTCGTTTGAAATATTTGACGTTGAAATATCAGACTTCAAGTCTGTAAACCAACAAGTTAAACAAATCTATTCAAGAAATCCTTTTGGGCCAAAAGTACAATTAAGTAACTGCTCATTGAGGTTCTAAAGTAAAGTGAAAAGAAGGAAAACTTTTCGTCCACTTTTCCGGGAAAAGTTTTGCATGAAGAATTTCAAGACCTTTTTGATCCAACACTTGGGAGAATTTGCCCTTAGTTTTGACACTTTAAAGATATTTAAGATTTGATAAATAAATTTAACAAGAGATGAAACATAGTACAAAGAATTACTAAAGTTATTCAATACCAATTTAAGTGATTCTTAGATTATTTATTTCCACATCGTTGTGGACGACTAATAAAATCTGATTAAGTGATCAAACGTCTTAAGCAATGAACAATTTTAATGATCCTACAATTTTTACATAATTAGAATCTTTCAGTAGAATTATTTAATATCCAAGGAAATATTTAGCAAGAGCATTATACTAAAATGTGAAAGATTTATTAGTACGACCAGAGGCTGCTGAGGACGAGAAGCAGAATTTGTATTAATTGGTTGGTAATTTTATTTTATCCATGATCATACATAATTTATTGCATGTCTTGAAGCAGTGAAATTACATTTTTCAACAGATCAATAATGACATGAACAAAGTCAAATTATGCAAAAGTTAAACAACCAGTGTTAATGCTAAAATGTGCATAAAAATAAACTCCCCGAGTTTTGTTGATTTTGTCGAAATTCTTATCTTTGGTTTAGTTATGTCGCCCACCCGAAAGCAGGCTGTCCAAAAATTGAGAAATTCTCATAAAATGTCCCCCTCCACGGAAATCTTTAGTAAAAGGCGAAAGATTTATACGGCTTGAAGGGAGACCCGAGATACAAAACAAGCCAAGTGGCTCGCTATCCATACCTGGAATAACTCCTCCACTGACACTCAATACTTTTACGCCAATTTTGCTGGATGTGCAATTATAATAATTTTACGATTTAAAATCCTGACGATGAACTGAAATTACTAAATAAAATTAGAAAACTTACATAGTAAACTAAATTTAAAGTTGTAAGGTTTAAGTCTACTGGTCCTTTCTGAATTTGTGTCATTCCTCAGACCAGGTATCAATATTTTCATGTGCATCAATATTCAAAATATATATGTAAGTTGGTAATAAACTTGTCACCGTGTGTATTAATAGTCACTAAATATGAAGATTTCTCAACGAACAGTAACAATAATTCCCACAAAACTCAAAGTTGCTATCATACTGGTGATAGTTTCTCAACAAAGAGGGTGACATTTATTTTACAGAAATTATTGTTCTATGGGAGGTCATTACGAACACGGTAGGGCGTCATAGTGACTTCGCAATTCGACAATTTTGTTACCAACGTACGTATTTTGAGTGAAAAACTGCTACATGATTTATATATATGTACAAGTATTAGATAGTACTGTTGAAAACTGAAGGTCAAATTTACATGTATGTATGCACATAATCGTACTTCACTTCGATTGCCCACATCACTCTACAATACAAATAACTAGGTTAAAGGTGAATCGATTTTGTTGACAAATACATAATATTGTGAACAAATTAAGTTGCGATGTGCAACACCAATTCCATTTAGATGTCCGACATTAAATATCATTGCATTGGAATTAATAACCAATAAAGTCTTGCACATATTTATTTTCTTTCACAATTTACGTCATACCTGTATCGTGTTCTTACTTCTTACATCATACATAGATAGCTACTTATGTACATATGTAGATACACATGAAATAAATTTCCTTGAGGTTCACGGAGATATTTCCCTTGACTAAAATGATTTCCTTGATTGTTTTTCATCTCATCTCTCCATCACAAAATTGGGAGAAAATATCACTTGTATTTATGCACAACTTGAGGAATTTATATTTGGCTGAATGTTGCAGTGATTGAATTCAGGGTAGCAACTCACATTTAGATACATACATGTTTATGTATATTTGTACCGATATGCATCGTATGGCGAGATATGTATGAATTATGTCAAAGTTATTGTGTTATAAAGTTATGTAAAAATTCTGAATTATGCAGTGAAATTAGATACATACATTTCTCAGCGGGTCAAGAATGAAATGTACAAAGTCAAATTATGCAAAAATGAAGACAACTGTTGTTAATCGTAAGTGGTTAATGATAGGCAAAATTGCATAGAAAAACCAACTTTTCCAATTTTGTCGAAATTTTTATCTTTGATTTAGTTATGTCACCCACCCAAAGGTAGGCTGTCAAAAAATTGAGAAATTCTCATAAAATGTCCCCCTCCACGGAAATCTTTAGTAAAAGGCGAAAGATTTATACGGCTTGAAGGGAGACCCGAGATACAAAACAAGCCAAGTGGCTCGCTATCCATACCTGGAATAACTCCTCCACTGACACTCAATACTTTTACGCCAATTTTGCTGGATGTGCAATTATAATAATTTTACGATTTAAAATCCTGACGATGAACTGAAATTATCTGAAGATAATGGTGCAATTCAAGTTTCAAATTATACAATGCTTATTTGGGATTTTGCAAAAAAAAATCAAAAACGGCTTTAAATTTACAGTTCACTTCACTCGCTTTGTTTGCATAATATGCTTAAACCACTCAACAGGTTATTAGAACTGGAAGAGAGTGATTTTCATATTTTAAATGCTCTTAAACGATACATGGGCTTTTACGTACGAATTTCATAGATGCAATTTATTTTGTTTTACTCATGTCATAAGGAATTTCGAAATTTTATCCAAATACTGGTGAGAATTTGCTAAGTAAAAGTTTTACAAATACGCTAACTGAACTTTTTTATCGATATGCAAAAATTCTAGTGGATTATATTAATAAGATAGATATGTCGTTGTTCTCGGACACATGCATGAGCTACATACTTATTTCTGGTCATAAATTAGTTGGTTTATCTACATAAGTATGTACAATATGTATGCAGTTAATGACAACGATGATCCAACCAATCAATACAATGTATGTATGTATGTATGTAATTTATATTTATATACATACTAAAATTGCTTTCACAGGCTTAACCGAAAGATCGAATCAATTTATGTGCTAATAGTCTCGTTTCTCTGTCTCGAACAATTTTTTTGTTTTGCAATCCATCTCGTCATCCACTCCTTTTAGATTTTTATCTCTGTAGACAATTTTGATTGAGGGTTTTTATTAAACATATGTAGCTGTTGTTATTTGTTGGTTTGTGCAAGAAAGATAGACCATCGGCAAAAGTTTTGAGTTGTTCTCAATACCATGCAATGTAAACTCCAAATCGATTACTCTGTATTGCCTTTTGGAGATTTTTACACAAGCATAAATTGTCCTTCAGATAACCATTGCATTATTGCCACATGATAATCTAGTTTTTTATAGCGTAACTTATCTGTTTTTATCTGTGCCCCTTGGTGTGTATAGCTTACAGTAGAACATGTTAGTACATTTTGCACATGAAGTTAGCTTACCTTTAGAAATTAGCTTTTCCCAGAGACAGGGACGCAATTAGATTATTATGTCAAGTTAATTCAAATAAGTTGTAATATACTCATTGTTATTACTTAAATATTATTTAAATCTTCAGGAGCTATTTACTACCACATGGTTTTAGTTCCTTACTATAACCATGAAATAATCTTCCATGTTGGTCAGGTATCATGTGTGTATTACATAAATGACTTCCTCGTCTTTCCAAACTATTCCACGTGTTTTTGGTATCCACTCACTTTTGCTTTCACCACCAAACCACTTATCCCACTCTAAATTTTTGCAATATAGCTGCATTATGTTTTTGGATCATTATTGAAATTTTTTAAATCCCGCTCGATTCCTATTTTTTGGAAACTATGTCTTTGCTGTAGTTATGGAGATTATATGTAATTAATTATGACAGATTTGGTTGAGCGAACACAGTACTATGTTAAGAAAAGCGAGAATTTTCGTACATGTATGCACATGCACTTTCCTCGCTAACTTTCGATTTCTACCACATACGACTGAGGATGAGTAGTGATGTTCACACTTTGAAGTGTAGAACGGAACTAAAGGAGAATTTGAGAAGCAAGGTAGTAGTAACCCCCGATTTTTCGGAGGGTGGCTACCACCACTCTACTATTTCGAATCTTGTATTTCCTTACCCACAAATGTGCACCTGTCCATGTGTGGCAAAAATTTATTAAGGATAACGGAGCACTTAAGGAGGTTTTTATTAAAAACTAATCTTCGTAAGATTCCACATAGATAAAATTTTCAGGAATTTATATCAAGAATTTATGACTGAAATTTTCACATAATTCATACAGTAACACCGATGTGAGAAACCTAATTACGATGCATAAACTTTCTTCATTCTTTTTCCCAGAAAGGAGAGTAAATTGGATGCATAAATTGACCAGCGTCTCAAAATAAAAGTCTCCAAAACAAACAGGAGAATTTCTTGTGAAACGGTTCACGTTGGTTAACCTAAAAAAAAGTATCATAATTATTCCCGGTTTTATAGCCTCCTTCTTCAGTCCATTCCACTTAACAATGTTAATTTTTATAGGGACAGGATATGTTATAATTTATTAAAAACTGACAGTGCAAGTACTGTAATAAACTCTGAGGGGACTAGACGCGCTGGTACGCGAGAACATACATGGAAAATTAGTTCCGAACCAAAAATATTGTAAGGTTTGCCTGTCTCTCATTGCATATAGGATAATTTTGCTCAGGTATTGTCATCGTCCTCGTGGGGATAATTTCATGCAGTAGAGGTGAAAAAGTGGAAGCAATCAAACCAAGTTTGTTTGTCTTGTGAGAATTTCAGCAGCTGGAATCTATAATCCGATTGATTTTTGCTTTACTAATGTTAGTATTGAATAGAAGTTTTCTGGGGATAGTCACCTCACTCGATGGATAATAATATGCCTTCTTGCTTTTCGTCCTTTTAGAGAAAAATGACCTGTACATAAAAATTGGGTTTGTGAAAGGATGACATATGCATGCCTGATAAAAATTTCAGTAGAAATCTGTCTTGTGAAAATGTTACCCGTACACAATATTTTTGAATGCTAATTTATTTATTATTAGATTATTAAGGGGTGAAACTTCTTTATAAGATCGTTTTGTCCCTCTTTTGGTCCGATAACTCGTGAATGCAACGATACACATGCATACATCAAACTTTGGACGTATGTTCAAATGTTAGATCGGATATTTGATGTACTCTGGCCTATGATACCAGTTACTTAATTTCACGAATTTTACGCAATTCAGAGAACCTTTTTTACTCGACTTTTTCAACCAGTTGTGTTTAATTTGCATCTACTTTGGGGAAACATAAAGTTTGTTTTCGTCCCAAAGATTTCTATACATTTCTCTCGCAACTTTATAACGCGTCCGTGATATGTATCCAAAGGAATTGTAGAAGTAGTAAATATATACGAGTAGTCTCAATAAGGTACATAATCCTGTCACTTGTAATTTTAAGGTATAATTTTGATTAATCAACAGGAATTTGTCCCCCGGTACCTCCCTCACGATCGACCCCATAACAAAAACCCTGTACTACTCCCACTCTTCACCCCCAAAAATCTCTTCATACTTCACAAAAACCTCTGAATCCACGGACCTCCTCATGACCAACCTGGCCTCCCCAATCTCGATCCAATACCACGAATCGCCGCCTCTACTTCCTGGACCCTGTTTACGAGAAAATAACGATAATAAGTATTGGGTGGCATAATGGTTTTCGTTCGTCCCGCATGTAAATTTCGCAATCCCAGTGACTTTCTAAAGTAAATCCGGAAATACATATTTTATGCCAATAAAATGAAATCGATATTAATATTTGTTTATATTTCTGAGTTCAATCCTTACGTGCATTTTCGACGAAGTAGATCCACACACAACTGCTGCGAATAGTTGCGAATATCGAAATCAGTTATCAACGACACCAAGCTTCAGATACACGAGAATGACCTTGCCAATCTCCGATCGTAATGATGAAAATTGTCTGCAAAGATGCTGCGTGTAGCACATATTTATTTATGTACATATGACAAGATAAACAAGGCAGTGATGCGTTTCCCTTCAAGGAAAAGGAGATCATCGTACTTTCCAATTTATTAGATATTAATGGAATTAATTAATATTTGCACTAGGAATTAAATAACAAAATTGACTACGCCCGGTGTCAATATCGTGATATGAAATTATATCCAAGTATCGATAATTGCATTGCACACACAAGAGAAAAGTCTATTTCACGATAACTATGTTTATAATACCGATAATTAAGTCAATAAAATGAATTAATGAATTAGGCAAAGAAATAACTGCTCACCACACCCTTTAAACGAAAACTAAATAAATATGTACTATCAAAATGCAACCAATTTCCTAATTGCCAAAAAATTGCGACTCACAATTGTGACCATTCGCGAAGGACTAACCCTATTTCATCTTTCACACAGGTTCCTCACGGCATCGTCACATTTCATCATGAAAATTCCACTGATTCTGAGATTGATTCAACTTTTAGGCTATTTTCCTATTCCACTGTCCCCTCCTTCTACCTTTTCCCCATCTCAGATTGAGATAAAGGACGACTCATCATCTTCATCGCCAATTTTAGCAAAGATTAAATCAAAACTACCCCAAAGAATCGTCTCACAATCGTTCTTGATTCTACTCGGCACATTTTACTCGTTCGTTTTGCTTGCCGTCGTTGTAACTTTCTTCTTGGAGTTCAATTACTGGCTAAAAAATGTGCCCGGATTTTGGGCAAAGGGTCGCGGAATATTCTTTTCTGCCGTGATATTGAAAGCATTATCTCACATTTTGTGCAGTGTCGTTGTAAAGCTTGGCATGATTTATCGACGAGGCAGGCTGAAACTGTTTTACAACAACTTTCTCTCCATGATTGACTCGGTCGGGGAAATGACTGGGAGCGGGTGTGACGAGGAAGGCTTGCAGTCGAACCGATATCAGAAACGGTTATCCATCAAGGCGTATTTATTTCTGGTGTTAATCACTGCATGGAGTTTCGAATTGTTCGCCGACTTTCACTTTCAGAGCACGGCCGTCCTCAGTTACACTTTCGCTTATGTGACCCCACCAATAATGGGATATTACCACTCCCTCTTTCCATTCCTTGTCGCTTTCTTCCTAAACTGGTATCTAGAAAGTTTGAAAAGGATTCGTACAGTGGTGGCGAATAAGTTGAGGTACATGGAAACCATAAAAATTGAGAAATTTTCAAAAAGAGAAAATTCAAAGGGTGCATCTTCTTGGTACTTGGTCCATAATAATAACTTAAACTTGCACCGTATACCCAATGACACGGAGATCTTGTCCAGTCTTTACAATCTCGTGAGGCAGCAAAGTCTCCAGTTTAACCGAATATTTGGATTCTGGATAACTCTCGACATGGCGCATAGTTTGTTGCGAATCGTTTTCTCGGCATATTTTATTGTGTCGTTGATGTGTCTACAAGTCTACAATTTGCGCTCCATTGTCCAGAACATCATGACGGTGATTGTTTACTTTTACCTTTTGTACATGGTGTGTAAGAAGGGATCGGATATTGCGGGAGAAAGTGAGAAAGTTGTTGACGTGCTGGAATCCTTAATATCTTTGGAGAAGGGACAGGTAAGTGCATGCATGTTTCTCTTGCAAAGGGATATTTACTAGAAGACAATCTAAGTACTTGTAGACTTATCATTTACGGTTTGTTTTTACGGACAGGAAATTCATGGACGACTTAAACCCATTAAGATTGAAACCAATTTCTTCAATGTGGACCTCAAGATTATTACCCCAGTGAGTTAAAGAAATAATTAAATTGCTAATCAAGTTATAATATTTTAAATATTACAGATTCTAGGAACAGTGACGACTTATCTGCTCGTCTTGATACAATTTCAGAAGGGCGATCGTAAAAATGTGAACGTTGGAGAAGAATGAAATATTTTCAATAACTGTGACCTGAGTTGATATATTTTAATAATTATAATTATTATGCATGCATTGCAGTTTTAAATAAATATAAATTCATAAATCTACTGCGAGACGTGTATGTATGTACACATATCAAGACGAACATGTTTAACATATTTTCCTCATCACAAAATACTAGGAGTAACAGCATTTAATTGGAAAACTTGATATGCATACGTACTCATTTCATTAAGCGGTGCTCTGTAACAAACAACTAACAAAATAACTTGGATATGTATATGTCCAACTAGGTCAACTAGGGCATAATGCGTTATGTCAGCAGCCCTTATTAGAGTAAAACAAAATGTTACAAGACTGATCAAACATACAAATACAAAAATAATTTAGCACAAGAGGAACTCAATAGGAATTAGGAAAACAAAAGTTACGTCCGATAATGATGACGATTGTTATGAAATTTAATCGGGCTGATCTTGTTCCCATACGGTGGATAAAATACACATGTCCATTGTCCATACATTAGGTAGTCAAATCTAATTCTGGGTTTCGTACTTGGCAAGGGTTAAGTTTCCATTATTTGAGAGGAAACTTATATGATTTCCATGAGTAGATTTTTGAGGGGGCGTAATTCAGTTCTCACTTTCTTTAGCTTATTAAATACATTCAATAATTTCTTCTACTGCGATTTTATTTATTAGTAAAAACAAATTGTGCCACTTTAAATTTAGATTTATCTATCGAGAACGATTATATCGACGAAAAGAAAGTTATATAAAAATTAAGTACTCTAAAAACTTGTGAATTTTTCCAATTCACTAAAACTTTATGCAGTCGAGGGGTTTAGGTTAGGATAAATTGGTTATTATGAACAACATGGAGACAATGGATGTCGAAAATGTTGCTGGAAATCCATATCCAAATAAGAAAACTCAAATGACAAAATTAACAACTTTCATTGTTCTATTTCTATCAATTCTGGTCATGGCTTTAGTGACAAAAGTGATCGTGTTACAGATAAACTCGACTAAATTTCAGCATATTCTTGCCAACAGTAACTCACTTCTAGATCGAAATTGTCCCAGAAATGAGGAAAATGTCGATGGACAGGTAAAAGACAAAGTTTAACCAATGTAATGGAAACGTTTATAACAATTCAAACGTTTATGACTTTCATCACACACTGAGGGCCCATCTTTAGCTCCAAACTTTTCGGTTTTGGCCGTGGAACAGCTACTGTCATCCCTGAACGAGTCGGTGGATCCGTGTGAATTTTTTTACAATGTATTAATTTTTGTATTTATTTATTTTGATAATATGCATACATACTAAATGTACATAGCGAAACATGTAGTAAAACTTCAGTAAAACCAATAATAAAATTAATAAAATTGGTTTTCGTTTAGTATGCGTGCCAGGGATGGATCAGTGGGCAAAGCTTCACTAGTACCGCTCCAGACGGGAAAACAGTCATAAATCTAAAGGGTCAACTTTCCATGGACTCAATCACTGGCGAAAGAAATACGAGATTGATAAGAAATTTTCTCGGTAAGGAATCAATGGTATTGTATATTTGTACGGGACATTGCCTTACAAGTCGCTTCAACAATTTTCAGATAAAATGGTGTACACTCCGAACAGAACGGGAGATGGAGTAGAAAATGAACTAAAGTCCTTTTACGAATCATGCATTCAATTGAAGAAAAACTCGTCCATAATTCACCCTGTTACCGGAAGGTTAATAAAATGGATGTTTTTACGGCAAGAATCATTTCTCTCCCTTCAAAACGTGGTAGTTAAATTAGTTACGTTGGGCGAAGATGGTAAGCACGCAGATCCATTTATTTTTCGAATATTTATTAACAAACTATTAATAGCAAAATATTCATCCTTAGATCCGAAGCATAACTCAATTCCATGCACAGAACTGGCCAAAAACCTTTTTCCTGAAGTAGTTGGAAAACTCTTTGTTGAAAACCATTATTTGAATGATAACCTAGCTTTCAGTGTTCAGCAACTACTTTTGCAAATTAGAGATACGTACCTTTCTCACCTTGACGTTGTCTACAGTCCGTGGGTTGATTTCCAATCTTGGCTGGAACTTAGAAGACGCATTAATTCCGCAAAAATCATGCAAGGCTACCCGACCGACATTATGGACAGCATTTGGGTGGCCAGTGTTTATGCTAATGTGACAATAAATAAAAATGTGTCGCACTTCATAGTCAACTTGGTGCAATTAATGGATCTCAGAGAGATGCGGAAGCAAACGCTGGGAATGGTAACGATGAACTATTTTGACAACATTCGAGACGTCGCTGCCAATTATCTGCCATCGTGGGACATGCTGTTCATATCTGCAGGATATGCACAATTTCCCATATATCACGAGTCATTTCCGGACGTCTTAAAATTCGGGAGGTTGGGATTTATTATTGCTCACGAATTTGGGCATGCCTTATCCGCATATATTCGAACCAACGATCAATCAAGGGGTACACATTTAGCCACGTATTTTCATTCGACATATTTATACCGCATAATTTTCGAAATTTCTGAAAATATTTTATTTTTAAATTATTTTCAGGTGAACTGCCATTCGGTGCTTCAAACGCAACTTACCAAAAGTTTATCGACAAGCTAAATTGCATTGAGAACGAGTATAACACTTATCAAATTCCATTTTCCTTTCCACAACGAAATACTACTCATGCACTAACCTGGAATGGAAGTTTGACACTGGAAGAAAATTTTGCGGATTTTATCGCACTGAAAATCTCATTCAGTGCGTTCATGAAAGAACACAAGAGAACGCACGGTTCTCAAGTAAATCATGAAATTCCAGGGCTCGCCCGGTTTTCGAAAGAACAATTGTTTTTTATTGCAAATGCTCAAGTGAGTAGAAAATTTTGATAATTATATTTGCATATGTACATAAGTGTTTATTAATTTAATTTCTGCTCAGCACTGGTGCACCGCTTTCTCGGATGAAGTTTTGCATTACCAAACATTCAAGGAATGGACGGATGCTCACAGTATAAACCCAATCCGGGTGCTGGGGCCATTTAGTAATTCAGAAGAATTTGCCACTGCATTTAATTGTCCAGTGGGGTCAAAATACAATCCACAAAAAAAGTGTACATTTTAGAATAAAACAGGACATTATTTGCGAAAGTGATGAATTTGAGGTAGAGAGTACCAACTCATTTCCCGTTTTTTATATATTTGATAATATAAACTGTGTAGGATATAAGGAGTTTTAAAATAAACCTAATTCTGTTAAGTTTACAAGATTTCTTTTAATGTACAAAATCATGATCTGAGGGTATGATACGAGGACTAGTACCAAGGTCGAGGGTATGAAATCCTACAACTTGTAGGCTACAAGTATCACTGTAAAATCATTGATGTTACATCAATTCATTAACCGTGTCCATGACCATGAAATAATTTAAACTCTTGTGATGAATAGGTTGATCTGCCAAGGTGCACACTTCATCTAGTGCTATAGTAATTTAAATTCACGAAATACATCAAATGAGATATAGACACATACTTATGTATACTTATGTTAAATGCGTGGTTATGTATGCATAGGTCAAATGAATTGAGTCATTAAATTCTAAATGCGGCACGTAGTAACCAAGTAACTATTGGGTAAGCCATTAGCGAAATTCGGTTACATTTTCTACAGAGCAGTTATTGTTGAGTAGATGAGTATGTAGAAATTGTGTTACTACTGCGAGCAGCAACAATACAATTTCTAACAATTGTCAAATTCGCCGCAAAACTTGCTTACCTTGAATCATAACCGATATGATTTGATCATTTGAATGCCTAAAAATGGTCAGAATGACAATTCATTTGCGTGATTCTATTGTCGATAAATTATTATATCCTGAAAAGATGTATGCAGAACAATTGTACATTGCATGCAAATTTATAATTTGAACAATATTAAAATTGGGGTGGAAAAGTCAAGTCACATTTCCTTCAGTTTCTAAAAAAGTTTATGAAATGATGGACCAGTCGTGTCAAAGGGAGTAGTCTCATATAATCACGAAAAAAGTTTTAATCTTCGCATTTATGTATATACGGTCCCGAGATACATATGTATTCAGATTCATACATAGATGTGACTAAACAGAAATACAAATTTAAAATCCAAATTTTATTTTACTTTCAAATGAGAGTTTTTAGACATTGAAGGAATACCAGAACAATTACAATAATGGGTACACTAGCATATTAAAAAAAACAATTTACCTTAACTATTGTTTTTCTCGATTAATCGGCAGGATTAATGAATAAAACTCGATATTGGGAATCACCATTTGGAGAAACATATACTTCCCCACCTTTTGCAATTTCATTTTGTGGGCCTACGAGGAAGCAACAAAGTTATGGAGCCGTGCAACCCAATTGGTACGAAACCTTTGATCACGTGAAAATGAAGAAAGCTGATTACGAAGCCTGGTTGCGTGAAAAAAGAAATTCAATCCTCGCAGAAAACAAGGCACAAAAAAGTGTGCCATGGCGAAAAAGGCTGCGCAATGTGATTTCAAATATTTTTTCATGCCTTAGCTTCCCGTAAAGATTTGTTTGTATAAACATTGCTTGTAAATAAGGTTGACGCAAAATTAAATCGAAATTAATTATGGATCAGTATTGTGAATCTTATAAATATGATTAGATTGTGTAATCTATACATTTGTTATAGTATTAGGTTCAATGCAAGTCTTAAATTCCGTCAGGAAATTCACGGAAATTGGCAGTCAAAGGTACTTATATGTATCTCTGCATCAATTTTCTGTCATAAATTTTGCGTGGGTTACAAAGGTCTGGTTTCATAATAAAATTACGCAGCTTGTCATCCGCAAATGAATCGTTTTTGTGTCTGCATTCTTAGAAGACACATTGGGTACAATATTTCCTCAGTAGTTGATATTTCTTGTAATTTGTTTTGACATGTATATGTACACAAGTTAATTTCCAGACATTATACAAATTCTAGTTACCGCATATAAAAAGTTTCCATTGACAATTGTAGCAATTATCCTTAGATATATGGATAAGTGTTTTTTCTATGAATGGAAATAATGTAGCTACACATACACTGAAACAAAAGTGAGCAATCAATGAAATACAGATACGTATGCGTTTATTAATAGACGTCATGAGTGACGACAATTCTAATATCTGGATATAATTGATCTGAGTTGTTCTTAATTCAACCAGTTCAACCGTATCTTACAATTAGTCTGATTGCACTTTATTCCGCATGTCTTTATTTTCGTTTGCGTATGTATGTACACAATCTCAATTTACCTAATTGCTCAAGAAGCTTTCGGTCTATGAATGAAAGATTTTATCTCATCGTCCTGTTCATTTGCGTATGCGTGGCCTATGCAGTAGAGCGTCTTAAAATTTTATCGGAAAGGTTAACCCGGTTTTCGTGCTAAAAATGAAAAGAACAAAAATTTCATATTTTCACCCCCACAAATTTTCTTCACTTTTGTGGATTTATTTGGCCGTCTACATATTTCCATTCGTGAACTGTTTTTCAAGCCTTGAACTACGACACATTTTCAATCATTGTGAGTCTTCTGCAGCAAACCAAGTTATCGCTTGGGAAACAATTTCCAGTATTTTTGGCACCTTAGAAGCTCCATCTTTCACAGCTAACACTGGGCTAGTAAATATTTCTCGTCCGTTAGAGAAAATTGCAAAAATTCCTTTTACATTTCGCCCAATTCCACAACGTTCAAAAGTTCATAAAACACTAAACATTTTTTATTTAGCGACTTGTCCTAGTTCAGAAGTGTCGGGACAATTGATCCAGATCAAAAATGAGCGATTCTTCCACAAGGGGAATGATTACACCGCAATTATTCTCGATATTGAATTATCGTCACAATTTGCACGCAACATTTATCTTCGCCAAATCAGACACGCAGTTATTTTATCGTTTCCCAAAACTGAAGCCAACCCATCCTCACACGAAACATTCCACGTGTTAAAACTGTGCTATTTCTGTCACGAAACTTTCATCCCGACTCCACAATTATTCCAAATTTCTCGTCGACCTTCACAAAATCATCTTCAGGATATATTCTCTGAAAATCAAATTCCCAATTATCAACGAAAAACTATCGAAGTTTCCTGCAGCAACAATACTAAAGTGCGACTCTTCCTGCTTCCCAAATCCGATGGTACTGTTCAACCCCAAATTCCAGGCGTATTTGCCAGCTATCTTTCCCATTTCGTCCAAAAGCTTAACTATTCCGCCGTCTACCGTACAGCGACCCATGGAGGTGGTACCGGAGTCCTTTTGAATGGGTATTGGAACGGCGTCACTGGCGATGTTCATCGAGAAACGGCACAAATCGGAGTTGTTGTCGGTCTTAATGTCAACCGCTTTGAAGTCGTTGCATTCACAAACCCCGGAGAGTATCAAGCCTTAATCATGATCACGAGACAGCACTACCAAATTTTTTCGTGGACTTTGGTATCAATTCCGTTGCATAATCAGGTCTGGATTCTCATGGGATGCACCCTGGTCATCTCGACGTTAACGATTTACGGAATCCAGCTATTTTATCGCGTCTACATAATACCGAGGCAAAATGCAACGAAGAAAATCCGTCTTTGGGATAACAACCGAATTATGGAGTATCTTTTCTCCTCATTTTTCGAAGAGCACGCCCCCTCCCCGACCATCCCGTCGTTGCAATTATTTCTCAGTTTGTGGCTCTTTTGTTCTGTAACCTTGGGGACAGCGTATAATTCTAAACTTTTCTCCGTCCTGGCGTTTCCACCACTGGATTTCCAACCGAAAAATTTTGACGAATTGGTTACATCTCAGTACAAATGGGGCCTGAACACCCTCGGAGATGCGGCTCTCCTTTATCTCAAAGCGTCCACCGATCCCGTGGGGAAACAGCTTTATAAGGGAATGGATGCTCACGCGGATTCGATAAAATGCATAGCAATTGCTATGAACCAAAAATATGCCTGCATCACGTACGGGACCGTGTTGGATTTTGCGATTGCGAGGAATTTCACGAGATCGATGAGGCGATCTTTGACCGAGTCGACGTCATCTATTTACACGTTAGCGGCTGCTTTTATAACGCAGAAGGATTCGCCGTTGGAGGAAGAATTGAATAGAATTATTGGACAATCATTCGCTCAGGATTTACAAAGGAAGTGGTTAGATTTGTATCACGGAATGGTCAAGAAAGGGGGTGACGTTTGGAGGGCAAGGTTGAAAAGGGAGAGGGCTGCACAAGTTCAAGAGGATCAAACGGGCCCCGGAAGTGAAAGAAAGTTTGTTAAATTTTCCATCAAGAAACTGCAAGGTGCATTTTTTGCATTATTTATTGGTTTGGGGATTAGTATGGGGGTGGTTTTATCGGAAGTTAGGAATAAATTGTTCTGTAAAGTTGGAAGACAGCTTATCGAAGAACCATAGACTAACCTAAAGAGAAAGTATTAATGTTGCAATGTTAAATTTATGTATGTACTTATGCTTATTTCAGCAATAGTATTATTATTAGACTATTCTCTGCATAAACGAGTGTGTTATGAATATGGTATGTACGAGACATGCATACATACTTATAAACTAATGGAAAGTATTTAGTTTAACGCCTGGAATAACAGAACAAACCGACGTTAGCTAGCTATAATTTAAGACACGAGTTTGCAATAAAGGTGACTGATAGGACCATATTTACTACATACGTACTTGTACACTAAACGGAAAATTGTACAATGTGTCTATGTACGTATGTATGTATATTTGAGTATGGTTACGTATTATGACGTATTTATGTATGCATAATTTTTGGACAAATTTACGATTTACAAGAATTATCAAACCCTATGTATTTACTAGAAAATAGCTTCATCATCTATACATGTATGTGCTCTATCAGAAATATCATAGTCATCTTAATTACATGTAACAATACAAATTTGTTTTGCTTTACAAATATGTCTTGGACTGATTAAATTATTGCATCATTAAATACTTTCTATGAATATACGTACTTGCACGTTACAATACTTATGCGACATGCGACTAAAATAATACGCACTCAAATTGACCCTTGGCGATCTAGTGGTGTGACAGTATGCATCATACGTTTGTCCATATGTTAAATGAAGTAATTTATCACTTATGATGTAATAATAGATATGCGCAATATGTGCAAAATAATATATATGTATACACATTATACGTATTAACTTGATGCCGGTTATCATTCGACACCTGACACAATTATAAGTGCAAATTAAGTTCCATTGGAATTGGTCCCAATATAAAACCAACTCATTTGGTTAAATACGATAGAAAAGCTGTATCCACTATGTTGAATATTTCCTCTCGTACACTTTGAGCAAAATGTGGCTTCAAAATATTTCCACGATACTTTTTCTTGCGTTGGTTGTGGTAATGGGAAAAGGTAGGTAATTAAAGACAAATACGTACAACTATGCACATGAATGCATCTCTTAATTTGGGAAATTTTTATGACATATAGGCGTATTTTCGCAATCCAATTCCATTTGGCAAATGGACGTATATCTATCCAAACATGTATCAAAGATCGAGGAACTTGCTGCTGAGAAACTTGAACCCTTGGTTCGCTTTCCGGATATTCAACTCAACATGACCTTCCCTTACTATCTAACAATGTCAGGGAATTTGACGTAAGTAAATCAAAAATTTACATATTTACATACATGCATCTCATTAGATCAGTAGAATAATAATTAACGATTTGTCACTGTATTTAAAGCAACTTCAAATTTGAAGGAGCTGGTGGATTGACACACAATTACTCGTATACTAGTCCTACTCTCTTGATGTTCCGCATGTACGCTGTCTTTCCGCAGACAATCCTTTATGGTGAGATCATGCAAAAACTATGTATATTAAAGTGTGTATTACGTCTAGTTTAAAATTGACAATTTTAGGCAAGCACAATTTTCAAGGCGTCATTACCCTTGACAACGGAACCGCTATCCCGATCGGCGGTGGTGAAAGGATTTTCAAGCTGACCACTTCACCAGCGAAAGGGTCATGGCAATTCCATACCGAATTAGATGAGCAGAGAAGAATTGTCATGCAGGGCTTTTCAGAATCATTTGGAATAGATTTAAATCCGAGTCCCTACACACTGTGGGAAATGGACATGGGTGGTAATGCATTTATCTACCAAAAATAAAGTAATGTACAGAGAAACCAAATAATACATGTATTTATAACTATAATTTCAGGACTGTTGGATCCAATTGCATTTGACAGGGATCTTTTAGAAAATGCAGAGTACTGGATTTCTACAGAAATATTAGAACGGATAAAGACAAATTTCCGAGGTTTGGAAGATCAAATTGCAAAACGGATTGAACCGGCTTATGTGAAAGTTCTCCAGGAAGCGTTTAGGGTCAGTTTTGTTATATATTTCGAAATTTTATTTTCTCATAATTCAACTTACTTCAATATGTAATTTTAAATTTTATAGACCATTACAATTGACGAAATTATGAGCATTCCACCCACAACTACGCTAAGATCACTTGGACATTGAACTTTGGATTATGCTTGACTCAAAATAAATATACATGATAAAGTCCATAAGTCACGTATTTAAATTCTACATTTTCCAAGCTAAATTTCACTTTCGGCAGAATTAAAAATCAGTGGATTATTATCAATGGGCCTTAAAATAATTTACCTAGAGCTACATTTACTTCATAAACATGTTAACTTATACCTACACGCATACATGAGTATCTAAGGTATGCACAAATTTAATTGCAATTTGTTTATTTCTTGTGCGTCCATACATACATTCACTCACACTACATATTCTAAATACTCTATTGTGGATTACAACACTCCTTTATAATTACAGGAAGTTTTATAACATTCAAATGAATTGAAATATATAACTTTTTCGTTGAATTGTCTTGAAATTAACCCTGTGAAATTAAAAGAAACGTCGCTGTCGTTCTTGTGCAAAAGTCTTGAATCACCAAAGGAGTTTCTGAGTCGACAAAATTTACCCCGAATTTTATTTTTATTGAAGTGACAGCTCGAATGTTTCTTCTCAGCACAGATTTCCTCCCAAAGTCCGGACTTGCCTTTAAGTTTTGAAGCAATTCACCCGAATTGTTGTACACTTTTGCAGCCGCAGTGAAAATCACAACGGCTAAAATGAAAGCATCCACATAAACTAATGGAAACATGGCGAATGCTGGCCATTCAACGATGTCATGGAGACGGATGCAGACATAGGACGTGAAAAATTGTAGACTAGGAAATCCAATGAATACTGATGGGAAAATCCGCTTCTGATTGCTTTGGTTAATGAAAAGTTCTATAATTTTGAGTTTCCGGTAGGCTTGGATGACACGATGACTCTGTTCCAAACGCCATTTCCTTTATATATAAAATTAGACCTCTAATTAAACATTTTTGTCTAATGAGTAGCTTTAAACTGCATCTACAAATTTAGTTTTTTACGCACCCTATGATATTCACATAATTCCATAAACACACAATTCCAGGGAATAGAGCGTGTCCCAAATAAAATGATGCCGCTAGTGCAACATGAGCAAAAGTAACGAATTCAAATCCGGAAATAAAAATTCGGACCCACACAGGAATTCCGATCCCGTTTCTACAATATGGCAGCATGGAACCCAAAAACGGTGGCGCACATGGAAACTGGACTTGAACAAGGACGAAAGCAAATGGAAGGAGGATTGCGGTCGCTAAAATTAGTGGGAGGAGTAAATTCATTATTCTGTCCGGAATGGATGGTCGATATTTGACGATTTCTACATAAAGCATATAAAAATTAATTTACATAACACTGCAAATTCCTATTTTTTAAATTAATCACCTTTCATTAAATCTTCCTCAAGCGTAATCAGAGCATTCATCATTTCCACCGGAGCAGAAATCGTGCTGTGATCCCAGCTAAAGCGAAGGCCCAGAGCTGTTGTGTATAATCCTGTGAAGACCATCCCTGTAAATTTCTGAGTCACCGAGTAGTTCGAAGTTAGAAGGAAAATGTATTGAAACACGGTGTAAACTATATGAATCATTAGCTCGGACTTGTAAATGAAATAGAAAGCTCTCGTTTTTCGGGAAACTATTCGACCTGTCCTCGAGTCGTACAACAATGGGAGGCTCCAAAAGTAAGAAGCTATTTTTAGGTGGCGGACAAGATGAGGAAGAAATGTCGTGTTGAACATTATAAATTGGTTTAAATGTACTTTAACATGAAGCAGAGGAAATCAATATGATTCTACGAATTTGACCTAAGCTTCTAAACTCCAAAGATACTGAAATTGCCTTATGGTGAGTATTACTGAAATTATCTATTGGCTAATTTATCATTCATTCTGGATAAACTCGATTATTTTAATTACAAATTGGAGCAGGATTAATTATCTAGTTAGTCAATAAGGGGAAATATGTACATATATATCATAAGAAAAATCATTTTCTGCTAATTACTTAATTGGCTTTATATACGTAGGTAAATCCAAGGTGCATGATTCCTAAATACTTTCAATTAATTTGAATATTGTTCTGGCTTTAGCAAAATCTCATATTTTAGTACTTATATAAGTATCTAAAGACTGCGAAAACATGCATGCAATTATAGCTAAATTGTTTGCATAGTTTAGTTGTCATGGCCTTTTTCGTAATGAATGACAAGTTAATTGAAATACAAATAAATATGTAGGTAATACAGTCCTTATGGCAGCGATAATTTGTGTTGGTTATCCGCAACTTTGGTGGTTTGATTACTCTTAGAGTTGCTTCTAAATTTATTCCTCGTGTATTGTTGTAAGTAGCTTGTTAAATACTTATTAATTGTAGATTCCTCAGTTATTCAACATATATTATAAATGACTTTATTGGTTGGACTTTGAGTAATGGTAAATACAAACCGTACAGTAGTGTCAGGCTGAAGTAAAAAAAAAAGAGCAAATGATGTTTTTCAAAACTACGACTGAAATTTCGATATTACGTAAATACATGAATACACACATACGTGTGAAACTCATCCTCAGTATGTCTTAAAAAAACACTTCCCATTTCGCAAAAGCTTGTGGCTAGATTTTTTTTAATTATAAATTTTCTTTATTTCTTGGAATTATTTTCTTTGTCCTTTATAAGAATCATTTCATCCTTTGAACTACCAACATTTTGCACATTATTATTATCGCTCTTTCTCCCTGTCACGGCCCAATCTTGCAACTCTGACGTGCCAAATAGAACATAAAAAACTCCACCCAGAGCGCAAATTCCAGCAGAAATATTAAAAAATATCAACCAGTCTTCCCTCCTCCCATTTGAGGTAAGGTAGCTGACCAAAGGAGGGCTCAAGAGTCCGACACTGAACCCAAACGTGTTCATTATCGCGGTCAGCGTCCCAGCAAATTTGGGCGCAAGTTCAAATATGCTGAAGACATAGCCACCCGTGAATGCAAATTCGACAAATATTTGACCCATCGTTATAAGGACGACAGGACCAAGAACATTTCCACTTGGAACGAATCCAATCAATCCCATGGCTAGCGCTGCACCAAATGCACCTGGAAAAAATGATGTCAACATGTCATAAGATGCATCTGGTACCACAGAGGTTAAAGGTTTTCAAGCATTTACCTAGCGAATTGAACCCTTTCCTTAGCACGGTAACTGAACAATAATTCATCTTCCGAATCCAATCAAATGCTATGGCAACTAAGAAATGAGCAATTGTCGTGCACACGAAGGGGATCGCTGACAGAATTCCATTCTATTAATCATACGCAGGTCAAACAAACTGTTAAATACTGCATTACCGTTTATTGTTGGCGTTGCGTATAAATATTTTTGTAAAACCTGTGAAATATCTTGACGCAGTACTTCTTTCGTGTAAGTTGGTAGATACATCCCAATAGAAATGAATACCCAGGTGCAACCAAAATTAGAAATTAACAAAGCCCAGACCCTCACTGAGAATAAAATCTTCATCCATGGAATTACTTGAGGATTCTACAAAATAAAACTCCAAGGCTGCACAAATGTACCGCATATAATTTGATTAATATGCACATAGATACTAACTGTAGGCCCATTAGATGCATTAGTATATTGAACAGCACGGTATTTCTGCACAAATATAATTTCCTCGTTGCCTATTCTCGGATGAGTTTCCGGCCACTCAAAAATTAGAAAAAATGTTGCAACGCACCACAAAAGTCCGAAAATTCCTGCATGCAAGAAATATATTTGCATATAGGTACATATATCAGATTCGACATTTTTATTTATATCCATTTCTTCTTTGTTACCTGCAAAATAAAACAACCCAGGCCATCCTGTATTCTCACAAAAGAATGCAGCAATTGGATATGTCGTGGAAGTAGCAAATGCAAATCCTGAATATGCAATTCCCAGCATGAAACCTCGCTCCAATGCGGCAAACCAACGTGACGAGAGCGTACTTATCGCAGGCATTGCGGCACCCTTAACAAGATTAAGTTCATTATTTGTACTTGCAGATGCATTTATAACAGACAGACTATGTATGCGGACACATTTATAACTTACATTAGATATTCCTTGAGCTAATCGTAGACCAATTAAATAATTTGGTCCCAAGCGTGCCGCCAGAGGTGTAAAGAGGGTAAAAATACTGACCAAAAATCCACTCATGATTAGTGCACGCTTAGCTCCAAACCGATCGGAAAACCAACCCCCAGGAATCTGTATGCAATCATAAACTCAATTATTAACTGTATTATTTGAATTATTTTTAAGCTTTTAAACCTGATTTCATAAATTATTTACTTGAGCAAAAACAAATCCATAGTAGAACGAAGCGAGAATTAAACCTTGAACATCTCTTGACCATTCGAACTCGGCCTAAGAAAGTTTCAAATAGTTAAATGTGTTTACCTCGGTTGTCGTATTTTTATAGGCATTACTTGATCGTCCCCAATTTCATGGGCCATTTCATTTATTGGTGTACTATTATTTGCAACAGACGGTGATTTCACCATGCAAACTAAGCCAAAGTTGATGGTCAGCCTTTGAAACATGAAATTGTACGTTGCCAACATGCACATGATTGCTAATATTATTCGTTCCGATGGGAACACTTTAGCTGAAAAGTAGATAGACACAGAATATATTTGGATTGGAAATACATACGGGATGTAAACTTGAAATGCATACCTTTTAAGGGTTTTGACTTCATGTTCTCCATATTTCTAGCCTATTTTTGGGATAGTTCTAGTAGTATCTAGTTCAGATGAGCGCCTTGCTACGTATTTGTCAACAAACCTGAATGCAAATTACCACCAAATTTGACAGGTGTCTGAAAGGTGTCTGGATAAAGAAATATTTTTTATTCGCACTCGGGATGATACCAGATAATTTGGATTAATTATTTAGATAAATATACCATAAATTTGCATACGTGATCAAATTCAGGTATCCAGTGAGGGAAGAAAGGTGTATTATGAATATTTATCTGATAATCCAGGATAATATTCTGGATTATATTCATGGGTGAAAAGTAATCCTTCCAACAATTCAGTTTTGTTAATAAGTCGCCTTTTAGCAAGTCGCCGACTTGCTAAAATATTTAACAACCCGATGATATTTTGAAACTTCAATCTGTTAAAAATTTTCTAAACGATGATTGATGTCGGCTTCATACTAGAATTTTTGGCTTGTCTCCCGTTCGTAATAAAATATTCCAAAATTGTTCCCCAAAGATACAACTGCACAGAAAATTCCTCTGTTTACGACCTTTGTTCTTGGTCGGAGCTATGTACATGCATAAATATTTACATGCAAGCATACTTGACGTGGCGTGAGCAGTGTTGTGTGCAAATTAACTGGAAATTAAGAGTATTTCTTAATTATCTAATTTATAGCTAAATTAGCTTAATCATCATTGACATAACATTTTGCTATCAAAAATGTATAAATTATTGATTTGTCATATCCGAACAACTTTTGTGATAAAACCCTTGAAATGCACTGTTTCTGTTAAAAACGATAATGAGGAAATGTTTTTGTCATTCTGAGAAAAATATGCACATGTAAATACGTAAATATGTACCTAAAGCACTTATGTATGTAGGTAGCTGTGCTGCAAACTGAAGTATCTACTCTTAATTCTCTACTTGTAAATATCAATACATGAATCAATGTTTGAGACAATTTTGTTCATTTTTACTTAAAAAAATGACAAACTAAATGCTACAAAATGTACTAATTACATACAAAGTAAAACCTATTTAAAATAGGATAAAAGCGTACGTGATAGTGCACACGTTCCTACAAATTTTTTCCCACAGTTTAATTATGGTTGTAAATACTCATATTTAATTTTATTGCAGGTATATCGAACTATTCTCAATTTTTTTACAAGTCAAAGTAATACAATAAAAATAAAGATAATGCATTTAAAGGCTTTTGTTCTTTAATTAATTCGTCATCATGCACAAACGTAACTTACTACCTTGGGTGGTGCTAAGAATGCAGGCAAGCGAAATTGCATGCCGCATTGTTTATTTATGGCAAATCCCAATTGGACACACTCAATGTACAGACTTGAATAGGATTGTAATCCCGTCGTTGTAAAAGTATTTGCACATAGTGTCAATACTTTTTGGGCTTTTGCGTAAAAATATCCATATGCATGTCTCACTCACTGGAATCTATATTTTCATGCCATTACTAGAAAAACTTGATTCATTGCTTGGACCTTGAGAAGAATGGTTGCAATTTTTCGCAGCTAACATAATACAAATTTTTTATTAAACAAATTTAATAATCACCGATTTACAATGACACAAATTGGCACATCAGAGAAAGACTTGCTCAAAGAGGTAATGCTATTTTATCAGACAGAATATGGTGATTATGTACTAAACCCAATATTTTAGGAGGAACTAGACAACGAGAGTGGTCAAAATGGTAAAAGACGGTCCACCACTTCGGAACCATTTGGGAACATTGCGCCTCTTTCTGATATTTTGATGGTTGGAAATTTATCCTCGAACGAATTCCTTCCTTCAGATCTTATCCTTCAAAATGGCGAAAAGCCCACGTTAAAGAAAGAAAAGTGCCAGAAAAGTGGAAATATTCCGGCTTGTGTAGTTATTGGGATTCGGAACGGAGTACACGATTTTATTATTAAGCACAAAACGGTTATAAGATACTTGTTCTATTTCGGGATATTTTTAGGTATAAATTCCTCAAGTAGCTTTAATTTTTAATGCATATGTCCATCTTATAAAGTCTATTGCATTGTTCAGGTTATAACGCCTATCTCGCGGCCGCCGTAGCATACACAATTCGAAACGAGATTAAAATATCTTGGTGTGACGGGCTAGGCTTTTTGATTGCTTTGACGGGAATTGTGTACTGGAGTCTGTTCTATTACATCGTACTGAAAGGAGTTTTTGGAAGTTGGCTACATGTCATGATTGTGCAGCCTGTCAATAAAATCGTCAGGATTGTGTCATTCAACAGGTAGATGTTGCCACGTAATATTTAATTACATAAATATCTAAATCAAAAAGTTGCCTTTTCAGATGGGGAAGTGTCTTAATTGGAATTCTTGGCTTGGCTGCCGTTCTAACGTTTGTGGTCATCGATTGTTGGGACGAACCGCGTAGACTTGTTTCAGCCGGGGGAATATTTATTCTTCTATTCGTTTTATTCATATGTTCCAAACATCCGGGAAATGTTCGATGGCGTCAAGTATTGGCAGGGTTGGGTATGCAGTTTGTGTTTGGAATACTTGTACTGAGGTGGGATGGTGGTCGAATTTTTGTAGAATGCATTAGCGGAAAGGTATGAAATCGAAGAAAGTGATCTACGTAGTCCAATTATATATGCATATGAAGTTATTGGCGGCTACAATCAGATTTCGTAATTTTGGGGACGGAAATAAGCCAAACAGCATTTTTGCATTGAATTGATTTGGCCGCTTCCCAGAATTTTCATAATTATCTTCGGCTGGAATTTTGGGTTTTCGAAACACTGTCAATTTTTGAATTACAAAATAGAAAACGTGTGGCTTAGAATTATGTACTTATGAAAAAATTCGTAATTTAGCAGAACTGAATTTTCCAAAATTCTGCAAGTTGCAAAAAATGTATGAGTTTAAAAAGATGAAATGCATTTCTGAATATTATAGTACATACTTTAATATTCCTACATACATGTTCACATTTTTTAATTGCACAAAAAATTCAAAAATTCACAACATTTTGAAAACAAAGGTTTTGGGAAAACAATAATTTTGAAAATTTGACGAAACTGTTAATTCGCGCATTTAAAAAAGTTCAAAAACTATGGATATATTAATTTTCGTTTCTGATCAATTTAAAATTGGTCCGGTCGAAATCCTCGTGCAGGCGCCAACAACTTCACGCTATGTATAATATTTCATAGTAAATATTTAATTATCTTTAGGTCCACAAATTCCTTTCCTTTGTCAATGAAGGATCAACCTTCATTTACGATTTTGCTGCATCGGGCCAGCTAAAAATTTTAAACTCAACTATGCCAGAATTAATTGGTCACACACTCAGGATTCCGACTACATTTGCATTTACGGTAAGAAAGTTACGCCATAATTCAGAAAATTAAGCCAAACTAAATAAAATACTTGTGCGAATTATTTTTGTTTTAGATTCTATCCACCGTCTTCTTTCTCGGTTTTGTTGTCCAATTATTGTACCACATTGGTGCCATGCTCTGGCTTGTAAGGAAGTTGGGATGGCTGCTTCAGGTTTGTCTCAAATAATACGTGAGTATTTCGAATATTGTGTGCAAATAATTGTGAATCGTTAATAACAGGTTTTGATCGGAACTTCTGCCGCTGAATCCATGAGTGCAGCTGCCAACATATTTCTTGGAATGGTAATTAAGATTTAGATATCTGCTGGAATTTTTTTCAAACTAAAATAATGCCAAATTTGCCATACAGTCAGAATCAGCCCTTCTAATCAAACCCTTCATAAACGATCTAACAAAATCAGAACTTCATGCTGTAATGAGTGGTGGATTTGCAACAATTGCAGGGTTAGCCAATCGTTCACTCTAGTCGTAAATTAATATCATTCAAATTCATCGACATATGTATTAATATTTAGAAGCGTCATGGCTGCTTATATTTCATTCGGGGTAAAAGCGGAATCCGTTTTATCAGCATCTGTCATGGCTGCACCGTGCGCTCTTGCCCTGTCGAAACTTATGTACCCCGAAGTCGAAGAGTCTAGAACGACAGTGAAACACTTGAAGCATGTAAACATCAAGTAAGACGCCGATCAGAATTTCAAGTCTAAACGTTATTTAATGTTTACATTAGATCAACAGTAAATGAAAAATTATTTATTTCAGTAAAACAGGAAACGCTTTAGATTCTGCCGCCAGAGGGGCCGTTGAAGGCGTCACTCTTATCGGGTTCATTATCGCAAACACATTAGCTGTCATAAGTTTTGTCGCTTTAGCGAACGCCGTTTTAGGGTGGTTTGGTTCTCATGTTGGATTCGAGGAACTAACATTTGAGGTAATTTATTTAGCATTTGAAGCAGCACAAATTTGTTTACATAAAGTTTTAGTTAATTCTAAAGTTAACTATTATTTGTATTTATTAGTGGCTTTTAGGCAAAGCATTTATTCCTGTCGCTCTATGCATTGGAGTTGCTCCATCCGAATCGGAGAAAATTGGGCAGCTAATCGGTCTTAAGGTTGTCGTGAATGAATTCCTAGCTTATGGGAAACTGCAACAATGGGTGGCGGATGGCCTCGTGTCGGAACGTTCCCGCCGACTAGCAGAATACTCTTTGTGCGGATTTGCAAATTTTTCCTCCATGGGAATATTGCTGGGGGCGATGGGAGTCATGGCTCCCAGCCGACGCGCTGAGTTGTCACAAATTGTTTGGCGTGCATTAATGACGGGAGCAACTTCTTCCTTTGTCAACGCGTGTGTTGCAGGGACGCTGTTGTCATTCGATGACATAATAATGGACGATAGTTCTGCATCTAACGCGACAGCAACAACTAGTTCAATGTTTCTTCTGTAAAAATAAGCTAAATGTATTTGTTTGTAAATTTATTATGAATTTCTGCTACTGATAGAAGTTGGCATGTATGCATGTATGAAAGTCTATGTGATGCAATCATTTTTACAAAATAAGTAAGTCCATTGCTACAATATTTTACATAGGTATGTACTATTTATTACACTCGATTAATACAACAAAATAAAATGAAAGATTATGTACAGAAAGTTTTTTTTATCTATTTTCTTCGCCGTTTTATTCTCCAGTTTCAATTGGCGAAAGTCATGGTTGTTAAGATTTTGAACAATTAAGCTCTGTGTGCGTCGATCCAATCGATGAAATAGCTGACTTCGGTGTACACGCCCGGTCTACAATTCAGCAAATAAATATTTAGTTACATACAAGTGGTCTAATACAGACCAAACAATTATTTCTAATTTCTATGCATGTAGATATTTACCTATTTGGTGCGGCACAGCCATAACCCCAACTGACGATGCCGGCCAAATAACCTCCATCCACCGCGGCTTGGGGACCGCCAGAATCTCCTTGGCAAGAGTCCTTTCCTCCCTTGATAAGCCCAGCGCAGAGCATTGAAGGGATGATGGTCTCCTCTGGATACAAAGTTTGGCACATGGTGTCATTCACGAAGGGAACTTGGACGAATTGCAGGACGGTGGGGTAAAGACCACCAGATGTGAGTCGACCCCATCCGGAAACAATGGTGTCTCCGGGCGTCTGTTGTTCCTGCGTGGGGAGCGCGATTTCTCCGACGACGTCGTCATACACGAAGGGCGTGTCAGTCGAGAGGTGGAGGAGAGCAATGTCGTTCGCGTATGTGTTCCCATTGTAATTCTCGTGCATGTCGATCCTCGTGACCTGTCTGACCTGCTCCCTCGGTCCGGGAGTAGTTCTCAGATGACGACCAGCGATGACTTGAATGTTGGAGGGAACGTCACCTTCGACGCAATGAGCTGCATAAAAAATCCATGAAATTTAGAATATCACCGTGACAGCTTAGTAGTTGTGACGGTTACACTAGTGTAAAATTTACGGTAAATAAGTATGTATGTACACACTAACCAGCGGTTAGTGCCAAGTTCTGTGCGATAATAGATGCACCGCAGATTGGTGACCCAAATTAAGTCAAGCTCAGTTGGTAAGGAAATTGGCCCACGGCGGCGTCTTCCCCTCCAACAATTCGCCCCCACCAGGAACCCGTAAGGACGACCTTGGATAGGCTACATTTACATACACAAACGAGATTGTGGTCAATAAAGCCAATAGTTTTTCAATTTGCCCGATTTAAGGGACTAGATTATCAAAATCACCTGAAGTGTAGGCGACCAACAGGGTCACCACAACGGTTGCCAACTTCAACATGCTAATGATTTCGCTGAGCTTATAAATTTGGTGATATCTTTGATGGGAAGGGCTGGGTCGAGATGTGATGTCTGAGACAAGCGTTTGGGTCGTATTTATATGGCAGGATTATCATGGGTTTGACATGCAGGGAAATCCTCATTTCGAGAGAGGAACAGGAATTACCCACCAATTTTGCATCTGATCCGCATTAAACAAACATGGTCTTATCAAGTGGACGGATTATCTTTACTCAATGGAGTTTAATGGATGTGACGAAAGAAATTGGAAAACCTGAATAAAATCTAATCTGCATTGCAATTCAATTTTTAATCACTTATCAATATATTGTCTGTCGGACTTTGAATTTCCCCAAGATTTCGATATTTCAAAAATTGGCATTGCATGTAGTATTCATTTGTAATCTCCAAACGTCTGATTATAAAATAATTACATCATAGGTCAAAGTGTGTGCTTTTATAGAACTGAGAAACACGTTGGTTACCAAAATTTGGCGACAATATTTATTAAAGGGTGAGAACCCCTTTATGGAAATGCCTTTATAGTATAGGTAAATTGTAAAATGAAGATTAAATGAATTTCTGAAACGTATTTTTTTCTTAACTGGAGAATAATATGTATATAATAATCTTAATATTGGATTCTACAAAACACTTTGCAAATGCAAAAATGTTTAACTGAAAATCAAAAGCATACAAACCACAAAATATCTAGATAAATCTGTAAATCGAAATTCGTTTTGTGCAATTTATATAGATTTGGACTAGAAAACTTTAGGTTTCCAGAATTGGTGGTCTACATATTTGATTCCTTTCTATTAAAATTTTTTGTATCAAAATCGTCCTAAGATTATCCATAGCGTTGTGATTTGTCACATTGACTATTTTTAAGTTTGTATCGTTGAAAATTATAATATTCATATTTGAGTATGTACATTTGACTTGACCTAATCCTAAGTTTGAGTATTTAGGAGGGAATGTAATGACAAATCTATAATGGGGTGTGACTGAGGTAGAATATTCAGTATGTTAGAAAAATAATCAAATTATTTTGCATTAACTATGCGTATTGCAACATTTATAAATACAAACACAAGTCATAACTTTTGACTCATATGTAAGTTATACATACATACGCATGAAATTAAGATTATGTATACCAAATACCAATAATGTATGTGTACATTGCTATACCACACGGTTACATATTTACATGCATACATATGCAAAATATCATAGGTATCAGTAGCTAAGGCACCTTATCAAACGCTTCTAAAAAATGTTCATATTGAAATTATAGTTGCAAACTTTTAGTAGCATCGAATTATTGGAAAATATATCATAAATATTTTGTGTAAAGATTAGTTAAAGGCATTATTCAAGTTAGGATAATTTAATTGGTAAAAATTGACCAAGGTTGAGCCAATATTCGAAACACGTGGGTCACGTCTTTAACTAATAAGGTGACATTGACGAGACTTCCCGAGACTTCGAGATCTTGGGACATGAAATATTACGTGCATTTAGGTTACATAGAAATGTGAACCATAAAATTCATTACATAGTCTGTAGTCAAAGTGTGTGTAATATTAGCATTTAGGCAAAAAGTAGACCAATATAAATTCCAATTATGACAAATCTTATTTCGGTTATTATACTACTACTGTCACCGTCCTAAAATTTATTGTCCCAATTTTATCAACATTCTGGCCACTAAGGTTCGAAGAGCAGTTACTACACAATTTCGTGGATCATCCCTTATTATACACGAGCCGAATATTTCGCAAGTATTTGTTTTGATCATACATATTAATTCAAAAATGTATACCGCAGGAAGTATGCTAATGCATACATACGCCACCAGTCAAAAGCCAAACTGCTGACGTTGAGCTCTACAACTTCAGTATCAAAATGTCATCCGTAACACCATTAATGTGGACATCTCTCAAAAACTTTCAAAAAATCTGGGTTCATTTGTTTACTTTTCCGGTTGAGTGGGACCCAATAAAACGACAAACCATTTATAATCCACCATCGACTAAATTACTATCTTATTATGTATCAGTTTTTGGCATTCTTCTCAGCGGATTTTTGGCCTGTTTCACTCTTCTGTGCTCACAACTTTTTGGATTTATTTCAATGCCATTTCTTGACCTGGTTATGGCTATTGTTCTCGTATTTGCATGTGGGGCTGGAATACTTGGGGAACTGTTGTGCATCGCTTTCGGTGAGGATTTTGTATTCGCGTACAATTGTTTGCTACAGGTCGAGAGAGAGATGGTTTCAGGTAAATAATTATATGATTTCTAGACGTTCATGAGAAAATATGTATTTATTTACAATCGTCTCTTTTTAGGGATACAAATTTCTAAGAGTTCTTCCCCATTTCGCAAAATCGATGGAAGTCTCGACTTTCTTGGGATAGTTTTAAATATGATCGTCCTAGTCACCGCTAGTTATCCCTTCCCCGCCTTCATCTTTGCCATCTATTTCAAACTCGATGGATTCTTCTTGTTTCATAAGCACTTGATCCTTCCCTTATTTGGGTATCGAAGTGGCTATATTTTGCACGCCCTTCGCTTCTTCCTCCTTGTCCCATGTTTACAAATATCTCGCCTCATCTGCATGATGATCTGTATGGGGATTGTGGCCGGTAATTTGTATTTGGGATGTATACACTATTTGCATAAGACGAGGACTAGGCTGATGAGTCGAAGCAGAAGAGTTCTGAACAAATATTTTCTGGGTTACAGCGTCCTAGAGATCATTTTAGTCATGGAGTCTGAAGGGCTCGGAACTGCAGTACTTTTAAACATGTTTCTTATTTTGGTGAATGGAATCGTGTCCAATTTTTGCTCGCTAAAAATGTTTAACATCATCCCAATTCTGTTTTATCTGTTATTCCCCATGTTGGCCTTGATTAATCTGATTTTGATTAAGATTGTGCTACAAGTTCTCCTCTCGGTGGGGCAAACTACGGAGGGGCTGATAACCAGGTGGAAAATTCTACTGGGTAAGAGCCAGGATAAGAAATACTTGAAAAGAAGACTGAGTGCCAAAAAGGCGATCTATGTCCACGGAGAGTTGTTAGGTTTTAAGTTGTACAAGTGCAAACAGTCGGTAAAACCTGCATATTGTTATGCAATCATGAATTATACTATCACTGTACTCCTCTCAATTGATAATAGGAAAGTCTAGTACACTAATTTCAGATATGTTTTATTATTAATGGACACTTTTATAAGTTAACTACGTATGTGTGTATCATGTTATTTTTCATCCATGAAAACATCGAACATTTTCCATGTTCATGTTCAATTTGTGAGTAGATTGGGGGTATACCTAGCAGAATTAATGTGCCCATTAAATTGTATGTACTTACAATCTGGCATAATATTTTCTCTCCTTATTGTTGAATCTCAATATGCGTCTCACAGAAGGTCTTAAATGCATGCACATATGTATGGATTCATGTTTGTACATACGACGACATACTTTCCCTTTGCCTATCTCTTGCAATAAACTAACTTTGCAATTTTTATCATGATATTGTACGAAGACTTATGCACAATTAGTAGCGAGTGGTTCTAGCCCTTGGAGAATATGTGCAAAGTATCACTGGGAGTAGGAAATTAGATATTTCAAAACTCAACAAATTTCACCAACCATGGAGGACTCATCACATATACAAATATACATAGGTACTTATTATCGTCATTAATTTTTGAATCCAGTTTGATTTGAAATTTTGTGATAATTTTGGAGGTTGTGTAATGAAGCAAATGCAGATTTATGTAACAATTTTTATGCATGTATGTATATGCTAAATATGTCCAATTCTCTTTAATTTGTCTCTGCTAAACTGTGCAATTACATAAGTATGCAAAAACTTGTGCTGAAGTATTAAAGCAAACTATTATGACTTATATACCAATGCATATTTAATCTCAAAAAATTCAAAAAAACATTCATGAACTTTATAAAAATGGCATATTTATTTCCTTCCCAACTTAATAGCTGACCCCGAGGTTGGAATATTTGTAATTTGTAGCCATAATTTGCTTTGCGTAGTACGATGTAGTGTAAAACTTACATACGCAAATGTTCTCGTCATAATTTTTCGTCACAATTGCTTCAGCTTCTCTGACGCGATTGACAATAAACCCCACTCCGACCCACACTCGTCTTTATTACAAAATGTGGTATGAAACTGGGGTTATTTATTTTCGAAAGACCATCAAAGTCATACATAGGAACTCGTTCTTCACATGTTACTATCTGGATTGGAATAAAATAGTTGGAAGAGCTCGGCCCACACCCCCCACAGGGTGGCACTACCGATCTTTCCAACTTTTTGGGGTATTCTTGACGCTGTTAGTTCAACCAGCCCTTTTGATACAGTGCTATCGATTTAAGAAGTCAGATCACCATGAGAAAAAAGATATGAAATCTGTCTGTCTAACCTTCATCTTGACCGTACTTGTTTGGGTTGCACTTCCGTATGTGTGGTTCTTCATCAGGAAATCTGGCCCACCAAGATTTATCAAGTCTTTTGAATCCGTTCTTACTTTGGATAAACAATTTCAAGGTATAGTTTTATTATAATTCGATAATTCCCATTTCCCCATCTATCTATGTATGTACATAGGAGCGGTACATAAAGGGTGTGATCGATTTTCGGAGATTTTGACCCCTACCTCACTGGTATGACCCATATTCCCCATGTTATAATTACCATGGGAAGGATAGACGCCTTGACCCCTACCCCCACTAAAATCGATCAATGATCTCTGCACATAGCAAACTAAAAAAAATACTCCATCTTTCAGAAATCTTCCGCAAAGCAAGCAGATACCACGTGGTGACTCGAATTTTCGCAAATATCACCAAAATTATCTATATCTTCACCTTCGGACTTAACTACATTGTCCCAACTCTCATCGTTTGGGTTTCATTTTCAAAGCACAGCCCAATTTACCTTTTTGCACGGGCTACTTACGATTACGAGGAACATCACGGGAGACTGATATCAGTCCCTGTCAACACCATATTGTCACTGGGAACTAGCTTTTCTGCTAATGTAATTACCTCCGCCTACGAAATCTGTCTGGTTTCCATTGCCAATGGTATCCTCGTTTTATATTTGTGGAGCGTTTACCTTTACATGCACGTTAGTAGTGGAAATCATACAAAAAGTAATTCAAAGGCTGTTTTGCCCTTCGACACGGCCATCCGAATTTATAAGAATCTCGGTGTCATGACCGTTCTTCAGGTGGACCTGGCTAAAGATTTAATCACGCCAATCTTGCACCATTTCTACATCGTCATCTGGTCTACAATTTCCCTATATTACTTGTTACTTCAGTTCATGCCAGGGAAGGAAGTATCGCTGGTGGTCTCGGCCTGTTGCATCTGCATGATAATTGGTGGCATTGTCATAGAAATGTTTGCAATTTGTTTTGTAGCAAACGCTTGCAAGATGTCGAAAAAGTTTATTCGGATCATGAAGTATACGCACGGGAGGAACAGATACAGACGTAAGGTTATGAGAGGATTGTTGCCAAACTCGATAAATTTAGAGTTTCTAGGCTCTGCTGAAACGATGCATAATGGGATCGGGAGGGACTACTTTCTCCAATATGTGGAGAGAGTAACGGATAGTACGGTAAGTTTATTGTTAGCTAAAAGCAGTGTGTAACGTTGGCTATAGATTTTATTTCGAAGGCAAAAGCAATTTTAGTACCTATTCAAATTACTTACATTTTTAACCTAAACGATAATTGAGATGACCCTAACTATTAGAAATGTCGATGAATATTGAACATGAACTATGATATTTAACCATTGATACTGTTGATATTTTGTACAACTATTCACTTGTGTATAAAACATAATTATTCAAATCGTGAAAGCTTAACCTATTGCTATAGTAGATTACTATTCCCTGGTAAATAAAGATGTATAAAGCACATAAATATAAACATATCATCTTTAACTCTCTTATATCTAACAATACACATACATACTTATGTAAATGCAAATGCATATATAGATAGGTATTTATTGCATCACCTGGGATATGATGTTTCGAGTGGATAAACCTCTCCTCATGATGTTATTATTTCATAATTAAACAGGTAGATATTACGGATAAATCTGTACTCCATATGTACATGCAATGCCAATTTTTGAAATATCGAAATCTTGGGGAAATTCAAAGTCCGACAGACAATATATTGATAAGTGATTAAAAATTGAATTGCAATGCAGATTAGATTTTATTCAGGTTTTCCAATTTCTTTCGTCACATCCATTAAACTCCATTGAGTAAAGACAATCCGTCCACTTGATAAGACCATGTTTGTTTATTGCGGATCAGATGCAAAATTGGTGGGTAATTCCTGTTCCTCTCACGAAATGAGGATTTCCCTGCATGTCAAACCCATGATAATCCTGCCATATAAATACGACCCAAACGCTTGTCTCAGACATCACATCTCCAACCAGTCCTTCCCATCAACGATAGCACCATTTTTATAAGCTCAGCAAAATCATTAGCATGTTGAAGTTGGCAACCGTTGTGGTGACCCTGTTGGTCGCCTCCACTTCAGTTAATTTTGATAATCTACTCTCTCAAATGGGGCAAATTGAAACTATTGGCTCTATTGACCATAATTTCCTTTGTGTATGTAAATGTAGCCTATCCAAGGTCATCCTTAAGGGTTCCTGGTGGGGGCCGAATTGTTGGAGGCGAGGGTGTGTAGTTATTTATCGTGTAAATATTACACCACTAGTGTAACCGTCAAATCTACTAAGCTGTCACGGTGATATTCTAAATTCCATGCATTCTGTGACAGCTCATTGCGTCGAAGGTGACGTTCCCTCTAACATTCAGGTCATCGCTGGTCGACATCTGAGAACAACTCCCGGACCGAGGGAGCAGGTCAGACAGGTCACGAAGATCGACATGCACGAGAATTACAATGAGAACACATACGCGAATGACATTGCTCTCCTCCACCTCTCGACTGACACGCCCTTCGTGTACGACGACATTGTCGGAGAAATCGCGCTCCCCACGCAGGAACAACAGACGCCCGGAGACACCATTGTTTCCGGATGGGGCCGACTCACATCTGGTGGCCTTTACCCCACCGTCCTGCAGTACGTCCAAGTTCCCTTCGTGAATGACACGATGTGCCAAACTCTGTGTCCAGAGGAGACCATCATCCCTTCAATGCTCTGCGCTGGGCTTATCGAGGGAGGAAAGGACTCTTGCCAAGGAGATTCTGGCGGTCCCCAAGCCGCGGTGGATGGAGGTTATTTGGCCGGGATTGTCAGTTGGGGATATGGCTGTGCTGCTCCGAACAGGTAATAAATGTATATCTACAGTGTAGATTCTACACGCGTAAAAATAGTGAAAGTTTTTAGCTTTAACTATTTATTGGTGAAATTGTAGACCGGGCGTGTACACTGAGGTCAGCTATTTCATCGATTGGATAGACGCACACAGAGCTTAATTGTTCAAAATCTTAACAACCATGACTTTCAATTTATGAAGCGAGAATAGAACGAGACAAATTTACGAAAAAGAGATAAATAACTTTCTGTACCCACAATCTTTAATTTTATTTTGTTGTATTAATCGAGAGGAATAAATTGCATGTAAAATATTATAGCAATGGATTTACATATGCGTATATGCTAACATCAAGGCTAGTATTCACTAAATACTAGCCTTGGAGATGCTCATAAACGAATTTTTAAGCTAACATTTTTTTCGACTTTGCGAACATTTTTTGCTAGGGTACCTAACGATGCTAACTCGTGATGACTACTTCTAAATTTTTAAAAACTAATTAGTTTTAATCCAGCTTTAATATAAAGTTGGATAAGTTAATTTATGAATTGCAAGGACAAGCTACATTATAGGTCAAACGTGGGTAAATAAGTTACATATCTCAGATTCATACGCGACGTAATATATAATTCGTCAGCAGGGTACATAAATATATAGAGAAAATTACCTTTCCAATTTGCAATATAATTGTCTTGGTCTAATCAAGTATTCCATTATTTTGCTAAAATGACGCAAATGTTCTAAATATAAATATATACATACAAATTTGAATATGTCACAAGCTACTCCATCTTTGTAGCCCACTATATGTACTTACATCGAATATTTCTCCCTCACCCATGCTTGTCAATCTATCCCAATTCAAAATGTATAGCAAAATATATTTTATCGTGTGCATGTGTACAATAAATTTGGCACATCCGATCTCATCCCCCATCACACGTGTCATCGACTATTTTGAAAATAATCCCGTAATTTTCAACTTTATTCAACTAAAATCGCCTAATACAAAACAAAGTCCTCTTTCAAACATTTTACATCACCAAAAAAATATTCCCACGACACTTTCCACAATTCCACTCCGCGCCATCGTTTCAAACTCTAATAACAAACCCGAACCCAGCAATTCACACTATAAATTCACAACAGCCTCCGCAGCATTCCTCCTCTTCCATGGAACAACTCCAACATATAAAAACAACGACATAGATTTTTCTTCACACAGACGAAATCTTGCCTTAATCCAGCAATTTGGAATAAATCTGAACCCAACTCATTTCTTTCTTTGCTACGGAGACAATCAAAGTCAAAATTACTTTGGTGTCCAGAACTTGATATTCCAACGGTGGCCAGTCCGTTCATATTTTTGGGTAGTCAACCACTCAGAGTACCCAGCGACGATTGCCATGATATCCTTGACCTCACCACAACATTCTCCAATCCTCGATATCACTGATCCCATGTCCAACACCGGCCCAGAAAACTTGAGACGGATCGCATCTTCCAATCACCGCAACTTTCACCGTGGTCACATCAGAGCGTTAGGTATACCATCAGTACGTCCAAAACCAGTCATCCATTGCCCATCATTTAAAGGACTGATGGAATTCGGTCGAGAATACTGGCTCGACCCTCTCTGCCTCTACGCTGAACTCGAGCATAAGCACAATTTCACGGCAAACAGGGGCGCCCAATATCTGGGCGAGTTCACAAAAACCGACAGGCTCGTCTCGTCCGAGGACAGGTTTTATAATTTTGACAAATCTGGTGGCGTCACATCTACGGCGTCCCCACATGCAACGGTCACCTACAAATACAAATTTATAATCCTCTCCTTCTACCCCATCCCACAGATGAACCCATTCACGATGTTGTCACCGTTCGACTCTTACACCTGGGCAATGCTAATCCTCACATTTCACCTTATTTTCCTCTGCTTCTACAGAATTTGCCGCACCACAGGAACACACTTTCGGGATACATTTCTCTTCATGTCCTCCACCATGTTTTCACAACTCGACGACAAATTAGGGTACAGAATCTTTCGCCAGTTTTGGCTGACTTCTTGTCTCACGACGATCCTTGCCATGAGCTACTTCATGCTCAGAAACTTTTATGAGGGTGCCATATTTTCCAACATGGCTGTTCGAGAGCTGCCCGTCGTTCCCAGTACGGTGTTAGATATATTGGAATCTAAAATGCATATTGCATGCGCGTCAGGAAAAATAGGCTTTGTCGCAGGTTTACCTGTCGCATTGATAAATTTTATGAAATTGAATCACACAAATCCTCATACGCGAGCCATCGTATCCATGAAAGAGAGAATGGTTCCCAGATATTCTTACATGAGCGATGCATTTTTCGCTTATGCCATAGCAACACGAGAAAATCGCTCGGAAACGTGGGAATACAATGTAAACTTGCGGCATTTACAAGAGGATGGGAGGTCTTTTGCAATATTTGGGCTAGAACATGACGCCGTTGCGTTGAGTAAGTGTGTAGAAAGTCTGGTTCCAGGGGCTGTTGCGATTTATCCACTCGAAGCAGAGTTGCCCTTCGATCAACAGGTTTTTTACTATGGGAGCAGAAACTTTGTGTATGAAATCTTGTCAAATAGTCTCAGCCAGTTGGAAGAAGCTGGAATATTTTCCAGGTGGAGGAATATAATTATCAAGTATTCGACTCTATTTGACCTGGCGACCATTGGGAAATATATCATGTTTTATCCGAGCATATCAAATAAAATTCCAAAAGTTAGGTCAGCATTTCTGTTTACTCCGTCCGCAGTGGCTGAAAAGACTGCAAATGACTTGTTTCCCGAAGCGGCACAAGTTTCGGTGAGAACAATTCTAATACCGGGAACCATTTGTTGGTTTGCATTGATTATTCCGACCTTAGGTTTTTGCATTGCTTGGTTAAATGTCTTATCTAAAAAACTGCGAACTTCATTAAAAAGCGGGATATTAACTACATATGTACATATGCTTTCGTAATATTTGAAACAGTCTCAAATAATCAACTAAAATTTTTAACAACCAGTATTCTAGAATATGTACATATAGAATTCATGTGTGTGCATATGTTCATTAATTTGAAGCAGGTTATTCTTAAAGTATACCCACAAATTTGAAAGTATGTATGTGTATGTACCTATGTAATAGCGTTCCAGAACAATTGCGACTTTGCACAGTACATTTGTATGTTGTAAATGAATAAGCGCTTTATGAGTAGGACAACACACAGGTATAATTTAAAAAATAATTGCCGGCTAGTTTATGCTTACATGGACGTAATTAAGCAGAAATATATAAGATTAAGAAACATTCATTAACGATGTAATCACTATTGTAAACGTGTTTGAACTAGACTATCGTGAATCTGAACGTGTACATAACTTATAGTACTAATCCCAGTAAAATGACATGGTTTATATAAATATGTATATACGTGTATTTGTCGAAATATTAACATGGCGTTTCTTAATTATTTTATTCATTTTTTAGCTTTGTTATGAATCACATCGCCATGATGACCAAATATATTCACCTGCTTATTTTACTTACATTAATTTTTAGTAGTGCAAATATAGTTAACACTTCCGAAATCTCAGCTTTCACCCGCATAAGAGACTACTTCATTAAAGAATCCGTTATCTATGAGTTCATAGATTTCACTATTTCCAATCATTCAAATACCGCATTGTTAAAAAGCCAACGACAATCCACATTTCCAGACCAGTTAATAAAATGTACACACATTCACTTTCCCACATTCAACATAACAAATCATTACTACAATCTTGAAATCAATCCAGGATGCAAAAAATTTTCTGCAATCACAGTCGCATTTATTTCCATCCTTGATGGCACCAAAGATTTGCTAACTGACCTGAAAAACATCAAATACCGAGTTTTTATTCAGTACTACGCAACAAACTTAAACCCGGAACATCTCATATTTTACTTTGGAGAAAGTCCAGAGAATAATCGGCTATACTTTCGACAACTAATTTCTAACAGAAGATGGACGGTAACATCAACATTCTGGCTGATTGGCGAACCCTCGTCTGAAAATGTGTCCCTGGTGTGCACATCATGCTCTCACTTTGATCTAATATTGTCCATGGAGGGACAAACTAGAAGAAGCTTCGATATGGAACTTATAAAAAAATTAAACCGAAACTTTCACCACTGTCAAGTCTGGGCTGACGGAGAGATCACTAGCAAATATCTGGCCCAACGGTATTGTCACTCATTTCAAACTTTGCTTCATGCCAGTGTGCACTACAAGTTGGAATCGCTTTGTCTTTATTACGAATTGGAATCGAAACATAATTTCACCACGACAATCTCAGGGTATCATTACTTAGGTTCGTTCTTAAAGTTGGCAGTGCACACTTCCACTGCAAACAATTTGTGGATGTTTGACCCAAAGCCTGGAGTAAGGAATACTCCGTCATCACACGCTGGTTTCGTAAATTCGTACAAATTTGGGTTAATTGTGAAAGATCCGGTCGCACAGATGGATCCTTACACGATGTTGACGCCCTTCGATATTTGGACGTGGTCCGGACATATTGTAACATTTATCGTCATGACGCTATGTTTTTATAAAGTATGCGGAAGTTGTGACCCCAATGAGAAAAATGGTCGATTTGGGAAAACTATTTTTTGGATGGTTTCCATCCTTCTGATCAAAATTGATGACCATTTGGGTGGAAAACTGTTTCGTAAACCGTTCTGGCTAACGTCCTGCCTCACAACGATTTTAGCCACAGTTTACTTCTTGCTGGGAAATCTTTACGAGGGTGCCATCTTTTCAAGTCTGACGACGCAAGAATTGCCCACATTTCCGCGAACTATGCAGGAACTGGTGAAGTCAAAGTTTGGCATTGCGTTTGCCGGAGAAAGAGTTGACTACTGGAATTCAATGAATTTTCTATACGCTAATTATATCACTAATGAGACCAGGGCTAATTATGTTCTTCTACGAAATCGAATGTTTGTCACTTTTTTGCCGAACGATGCATATTTCGCATATTTCATTGCGACACCAGTCAATAAGACGAGGGGTCACTATAAACCGCTAGACCCGGACGGTACTTTCGCCATATTTGGAGCCCACCATGCCGTCACTTCTTTATCTAAATGCCTGGAATTACTACTAAATGGAACAGTCGCCGTAAGCTTGGACGAGATTGAAGTGCATGTTAAAAAACATACTCTTTTCTACGGATCGAGAAACTCAGCAGACGTTCTAGTTAAAACCCTGTCTCAACTCGAGGAATCAGGAATTTATCCGAGGTGGAGAACCATTGTGGAAAAATATGCGATTTTGCACGAGTTTGGAAAAGTTCATAATTACGACCTTTTTAAAGCTCATGGGTTGAAGAAGTATCAAAATATTAATGCTGCCTATGTTTTCACACCCCAAGCAGTGGAGGACAGGATTTCTGCAAAGTTGTTTCCCGAGGCGGTCCAAGTTTCTCTGAAAACAGTAATAATTCCTGTCGTCGTGTGCATGATTTCGTTATCATTTCCTTCTTTGTACTTTTTATTGATGTGGCTAAAGTTTGGATTCGTGAAGTTTTGGGTTTGTATTAAAAATAACAAGTGTAAAAATATGAAGAAAATGAACAAGGTGACAAGCCTTCAAGTATGTTCTGTTAGCATAGAAGATACATAAATATGTATGTAGGTAATTATATTAGGTGGGGCTACGTACAATTGTGCCTAAAAATAGATAATGCTAATTGTAAGTACAGGGTTTATTATGTCATTTCAAAATGTTGAATCATTCCAATTCCACCCCCGATTGATTATATCTTGATAAAAACACCCGATTCATTATAATTGTTATTGTCAACATGTAAACTAATCAAAATTGTGGGCATTAATTCCAGACATGATAATAAAAAAAGCTACGTATTCATCTATGCATAAATAAATTTACGATAACTATGTAAATATATCATAACACTAGTTTGATTAATTAACGAGTATGGACTAGATAAATAAATATATGAATACTTTATGACGCACACATAATTATTTTAAATTTCTGAACAAAGTTGAGATACAGATATTTTATCTAATGGTTCGCATTAAATTATATACACAATTAAAACGTTATGCAAAATTCCCGATTAATCAGAATCACAAGGCTAAATAAGAACACAAATATTATCTTCATGGGTATGGAACTCCTCCCATCGTACAATTCTCCATCGCACTCGCCTTTCCCCTAAAAATCTGACTGAAATGCACATTTCTAAAGACATTCCCCCCTCCTTCTGCCATCACATCGCCGCAATGGCTTTTCCTGACCACCGTTCCTCTAGACGAGCGATCCGTTAACAGACCCCAATCCTCCAAGTCACGCCTCAAACCTGTGCAATGTAGGTGACTAATCTCATTATTCTCCCCACTCCTGACCCAAACAACTTTCACATTTTCCCCCACATCCGGATTCCTAACAAATGTAAATTTCTTAATAAAATTCCTCATCGATCCCTTATCAATCTTAATCCCGTGCGTAACTCGGTCACAGTCAAGATCCATAATCCTATTATTATTGCCATACAAGTCTATCCCAAGCCAAGAAATATTCCTCAGTCTGACCTGGTTAATTCTATTTTCCATCCCCTTAACATACACGCCATGAACTGCGTGTAAAAATTCACACTCTTGCAAAGTATTTGAACTACCCAGGATTTTGACGGAATTATGAGCATGCGTCACACAAACTTTATGCAACGTATTTTCCTCGCCTTTAATTTTCACGCCCATATATTGGACAAATAGACCTTGTTGTTCTGAGCCTTTAACTTCTATTGACAAGTTTGTGACGAGACACTTATCCGCAGAAATTAGCAGAGCGGGTAACAGGCTATTTTTCGGGAGCGGTGTAAACTTCAGGATCGTTTTGCCGCCGATCCCACCTTCGAGAACGACACGTTTTGTCTTAATTTCAAACCTGCCAAGATATACCCCACCCGCAATTTGAATTAATTCGCCCTCGGCCGCATTAAGTAACATCTTTTTTAGCTGGGTCGAATTAGTGGCTAATTTTGCTCTCGAGTTTATCGTAATATCGCGAATATTCATCTGCCTCGTGTAGGGAGAGTCTTTGCTGGTCAGACGAGAAATTAGGTTTCTGACGTTATCTAGGACGAAATGGTCTTGAAGATCGCTGTAATCATGATTCAGACTCAACTTTTCGAAGCGTCGTTGAAGTTTTTCGACACTCATCGGGTGCAAAAGTTCGTACAAGACAAGACCTAGTGAATGAAGTTCCGACTTTATATTGTAGGTGGAAGATGTCGTTCCTGGAGCTTGATAAAGTTTAGAAAGTGGACTTGAATGAGGACTTGCTGACAGATTTCCATCCCTGAAGGCGTTGTTATTTGCATCTGGTTCAAGCTTACAGCATAATCCGAAGTCTCCGATTTTTATGGGGAGGGTGAATTCACCTGAAAATTGTACAACAGTTTTTGTCGAAGACAGATTTTATAAGTGGTGAAGTAATATATCCAATTAAGAGTAAATATGCAATAATTGCCTACCATTTTGGCTATATGAAAACATAATGTTTTCCGGTTTCAAGTCCCGATGCAATATTCCTGCACCATATCCGTGCAAAAATTTTAAAGCGTCCAACATCCCTCTCGCAACAGAGGCCTGCATTGAGCTGATCTCATATAATGTGAACTTTTCAATTTTTCCCCGTTTGGATAGCGATTCTGTTTGCACTTCTTGAACCCAGTTTAACCAATCTCGTAATGTTGGACCACACAGCTCCATTTCGAAACAGATAGCTCTGATCACGGTGTGTCTGTCAATATCTCTAGTTCTCTTATTAAGTTGTTCAGTTAAGAATTTTGGTGCAGTTTTTAAGTCTCCACAACACGAAGTGAGACGACTTAGCATCGTCTTTGTTATCGTATCATCCCAACAAGCAGTCATCTTAATGACATTTTCATGATGTATTTCTTTAAGTGCGTCATACTCGCGGCCGCGAACCCTGTCCATCCGTTCTTGTAACCTATAGAGAAGATAAAATGTGCAAAATATATAGTCTGTCAGCAAAATACCTACTTAATATCAGCAAAATAAGCACTGGTAAATGTTAAAATCAACTCTATTAACTTGCCTCTCAGGCCTCTCTTCATAATCCAGAAATGTCACTTTTATTGCAGTGTTGTCCTTAGATCTAAAAACTAACCCGTTTGCACCAATTCCTAAAAGTTTGGGTTTGTGTCCTTCCCCAAATAGCTTAGAATCCAAGAGATCCATTATACAAATTTGAGGAAATATTTGCACCAAGCATAAAGCGAGAACCTCGTTCGTAAGTTCATGGTAAAATAACAAAGCTTATCAAATTCGGGGCAAATTTAAGTGTCATTCTGCATTGAACTTGGTTTAGTATTGATTTTGCTAAATACATGATAAATGATATTAGTATTAGTAAGCACTTGACATTGTCAGGTGCAAATTATGTTCACATAGTTAAATGGTTAGCCCCGGCCCAGAAATGCACCCGTAATATTGCTTAAACGTGTTTTTGTTTTATACACGTACATTGTTTTATCGTTTTCCTATGTATTCCTACGTTTTATTTACTGCGCAACTAATTACTGCTTTTATCCTTAGTTGATCGAGAAGTCCATGAAATATTCACTGAATTGCCCATCGAAAGATGGATGATGTAACGACTTATGTAATACGACAAAATATGTCCA